>NW_027555514.1:30430275-31030275 GCF_003287225.1 Phascolarctos cinereus | reverse complement strand
GTGACCTTGGACAAGTCATCTCTCACTTAGGATCTTATGGATGAAATGTAAGGTCCTTAAGGATAGGAGCTGTTTCATTTTTGTCTTTGTACACCCACTACCTGGCATATAAATGGAACCTTAAACGCTTAGCTGTTGATTGACCGGTCATAAACTTGGAACTAAAAGCCTTCTTAGAAACCATCTAGCCCATCCCAGCCACATTTTATAGATGAGGAAACTGGGCTCCCAAGGGATGTAATGAGTTGCCCAAGGCCATTCAGAGAAGATGGGGATACTCCTGAGATTCGAATTCACATTGTCTAATTGCAAATCCAGTTGTCTTTCAACTGTACCGCTTGGTAAAGGGGTGAAGAAACACCAAACCCATCCACTTTTTCCAGGTGGTCTGCCATCTAATCAGGTCCTATTCAGTTCAGCTTTTGAGACTGGACATGAGGCATGTTTCGAATAGCATGGCAGCAGAGTGTGTAGACCTCCTGTAAAATGAGGGGATTTGAATTGATGAGCTGAAAGGCCTCATCCAGCTCCAACTGTCTAAGATACCCCCTTTCTGTGAAATCAAGTATTTAAGGATACCTGCTATTTAAGGACAGGCAACTCTTTTTTTTTTAAATTTTGTCTCCAACACATAGCATATAATAGGTGCTTAATAAATGCATATTGAATTGAACCGCTACTAAACTGAAACGAAACTGAGGAGATATGAGTCTGACATCCTCTGTTTCACAGGAGAAAATGGAAAGTCAGAGAGCTGATATACTCAAGGGAATACTATCCTTTGACCAGAGCTCTGGGACCATCGTTACTCCATCTAGTTCAGTTGTTTCAGTCCTGTCCAACTATTCATGACCCCATTTGGGGTTTTCTTGGCAAAGATACTGGAGTGGTTTGCCATTTCCTTCTCCAGCTCATTCTACAGATGAGGAAACTGAGGCCAAGAGGATTAAGCAGCTTGCCCAGGGTTACACAGCTAGGAAAACACTAGGAAGTGTCTGAGGCTAGATTTGAACTCTGAAAGGTGAATCTTCCTGACTCCGCGCCCACTGCTCTATGCACTATGGCGCCACCTAGCTGCCCTCTTTACTTCCTCACACTCTCCTATTGGGTGATTGAGCGAAGGACAGAAGATCAGAATCCTGCCTTCAGCCCAGTGCAGCTAGGTGTTCATTACGGCAAAGTTTTTAGTTCATGTACATAACATGAGAGTAGCTGAACTTGTCTGAGGGCAGCTAGGTGGTGAAGTGGATAGAGAGTCAGGCCTGGAGTCAAGAGGACCTGAGTTCAAATCCAGCCTTAGATACTTACTAGCTGTGTGACCCTGGGCAAGTCACTTTACCTTGTTTGCCTCAGTTTCTTCATCTGTAAAATGAGCTGGAGAAGGAAATGACAAACCACTCTAATATCTTTGCCAAGAGAACCCCAAATGGGGACACGAAGAATTGAACACGACTTATCTCAATCATGTTCTCATTAGTAGAATGGTGATAATACTATTAGTGATCTATCTGAAGTCAGTGTGGCAGAGTGGAGAGTAAGTTTGACCTCAGGAAGACTCGGACCCTGCCAAGCAACTTTATGAGGAGAAATTAGGAACTGTTCATTGCCAAAGGATATAGGGGAAATGGCATCAGGAACTGGACTTGGAGACAGACATCTGGGTTCAAAACCTGCCTTAGACATTTCCTAGCTATGTGTTCTCTCTCTCCGGAGTGCCTGGCACTGGGGGAGAAGGATGAAATGTTCTCTCCTCTCCCTTTACATCCGTTTAACCATAAGACTGACCCTGATAATCCTGGGCCTCCCTCAGGACTAATCTTTCACCATTAACTACAAATGAAAGGGGAAAAAAGGACTTTTTCCCCCCTTATTTGCCCTCCTCGTCCCTCTCCAACCCTCACGTCAAACACCTGGTAGTCAGAACGTAGCTATAATTCAAGGCACGGGGCATATAAGCTTGGCTGAGACAGCCAGTAAGCCAGGCTTGCATTGTATACATATTTGCATGTTACATATATATGCTACATGTGTCAGGGAGAGATATCTGACCTGGGATCTGACTCAGAGGTCTCTGCATTAAACAAGAGTCAAATCTCTCTCCCTGATACACAGCACATGGGTCCTTCAGGGACCCGCCCACCCTACACAGGAGTTGGGTTATACTTTGTAAGAGGGAAAATAACATATACAAATCATAATGTCAAAAAAACCTGGTGCTGATACAATTTCCAGAGCACTCATCATTGTCGCCATCATAGGGAGTCCTAAGTTCTTCTTTGTTGGCCAAATTTCAGAATGATTTCCTTTGGCATTAGGAATTAATTTTGTTGCAATATTGCAGTCCATACACAGAGGTTGCTGAATAAGAGACCAGGAAGGGATAAAAGAGGTCATCTTCACCCAATCCTCTCACTTTAGAGATGAGTAAGCTGAGGCCCAGAGATGGTAATCGACTTGCCCAGGGTTACACAAGTAATAATAATAAATAGGGCATTGGGATTTAAATCCAGGTCTGCTGACTCCAAATCCTGTGTTCTTTCATCTGTTTGATCTTGACTCAGAATAAAACTCTGCTCAGACAAATAGTTGGAATACTAATTAACCCATATCATTTATCTCTAATGGAAATTCCTTATAAATGCAATGGGCTTTGACATGTAGGCAGCCTGAAGGAAAATCTCAAAGAGAGAAGTAAATGAGTTCTCAGTGTCCATTGGCCCCTCCTTGGTTCTCCCAAGGCCGGCCTTCCTCTCTCCTGTGTAAGGAGACCAATGTCTTTGTATTCCTTCTCCCCAGTTGAAACTGGCTCTCAGGAAATGATCTGATATTACTCACAACTCAGAGGGAAATTAGGGACATGCCTTCCCACTCCCAGGTAGGTTTGCAAATTAATTGAGAGCTCTAGGGTAGAGCTGATGAGTATTAGCAACAATGGCGTAATGAGCAAAAGGACCTTGCCAGGGTATCTGTAATCAAATAGAAAGATGGCTGCCACCTTCTCCCACCATTGATGAAGACCAGCTGTGAGGAGGGCTAACTACCCTGCCAACACAGGAAGGAGAAGGTCTTCTCATGGCGCCTGGCTTACTGCCTGTCTCAGCCAAGCTTATATGCCCCATGCCTTGAATTATAGCTACATTCTGACTACCAGGTGTTTGACATGAGGGTTGGAGAGGGACAAGGGGGACAAATAAGGGGGAAAAAATTCCTTTTTTTCCTTTCGTTTGTAGTTAATGGTGAAAGATTCATCCTGATGGAGGTCCAGGATTATCAGGGTCAGTCTTATGGTTAAACGGATGTAAAGGGAGAGGAGAGAACATTTCATCCTTCCCCCCAGTGCCAGGCACTCCATATAGAGCCACAGCCGAGAGACTCTCCGTGGCTGACTAGTGCCTTTAGAATGTACCTCGGCCTCAGTTACAGCTACATCAGTCAACAGCCCATTTCTTCCTCACATGGTTAGCTGATTAGAATGCCCGCTCACACTCCAAATCAAGAAGTAGGCCACTTCTATCACACATCATCATGCCTTTCTAGAAGCTGTCTCCCCAGCCTCTTCCACGTGGGGGATTGCACTAGTCCCTTCCTCTTACAACAAGTAGGCTATTGACTACATGATATAACTTGAGAATTGGGGGAGGGGACCCTAAGGGGATCCCTATCTCCACTAAAGTTCTACCATCAAAGCCTCAGGATTAACACATAAAACTAGCTTACTCCTAGTAAGTCATTCACTCCTTAGTAACACTAGGTTTGATTAGATACTTGCTAGCTGTGTGACCCTGGATAAGTCATCTGACCCCTCGGTGCCTCAGTTTCCCCACCTGTAAAATAAGGGAGTTAGACTCAATGGCCTCTGAAACCACTTCCAACTCTATATCTATAATCCTATTAACAGGCTGAGATTACCTGCCCCAAGGAAAGAGGAGTTTTGATTGGGGAGAGTTCAGAGGAAGTAATTTTGGAAAGCAGGTGCAGGTAAGAGACGGGAAGTGTCTCTGGGCCATACGAGGACCTTGGCAGTGCCCAGTTCATGGCCAACTGTCTAGCTCTTCCCCAGCCATGGATAACTGAGAGAGTATCCATCAGCACACACTCACCAGTCACTCAGAATCAAAGAATCTCAGAGCAAGAAGGGACCTCAGAAACCACCCAATCCAATTTGTATCTGACCACTGATACTGTCTAGAAGGTATCCAACAAGTGGTCCTCTGGCTTCAATGAGAAAACCTTTCATGGTAAGGTATTCACCATCCCCCAGAAGTAGCCCAATGCACTTTGAGACAACTGAGTTATTAAGAAAGTAAGGCAAATAAAATTGCATTAAATTAAATGCAAAGAATTGTTCTGTTTGAGTGTAGCTCACATAGATATTTTTTACGATGATGAATAAACTACTGGCCAAATTTTTTCCTTGTTATCAAAAAAAATGTTCAATAACATGAAAAAGTGAATATTGGCTAAATTGATGATTAATTTATGAAATTATAAGATGGAGTAGGCGCACCTGGCTCTTGGATACTTGCAAGGAAAGACCATGAAGACAGCAGGAAACAGATCTATAATCACACTTTAATGGCCATAGAGGGTGTGGGGGCAAAAAAAATACAGAGACAAGCAGCAAAAAGGGTAAATGGCATGGGGAATAGTGGATGGGGTGGTGGATGGGAAGAGGTTGAAGAGGAGAAGAACCAATAATCACTCCCCTAATCATGGATTAGAGGTGGGAGCATTGGCCATGGATCCACGAGATGAGGGGGGCGGGGAGGGCAGGAGTTTGGGGTCTCATTTTGATAGGGCTGTTTCCTACTGACTCAGCACATATTACCAGGGTGTGATTTGGGGTTAATGTATGATAAAAAATTTGTAAATTTTGCTCCATTGATCTTTGGGACAGTTTGTCCATGATTCTAGATTTTCCTGTGCGGTCTGACTTCCAGCTATTGCTGCTTCATGCTAGCTACTTATAAACTTACTTCCTACTATACTGACTAGAAACAGGGGAATCAGAACAAGATACAGTTTGAACACAGGCTACAACATGACTGAGATAAGGCTAAGATTTGAGAATAATTACAATTACAGTCATTGTGACTAATTAGTTTCAATGGGCCCTGAGTTGACCTGTACAGTATTTAGCAACCTTTTCCCAGCTAGTTGTTTAAGCAATTGTTCAAATGCCTTTTTTATTAAATAAAACTCTTACATGAAATAAGCAGTAATATAGAGAAACTTAATCATGAGTTATTAATTATAAGAAATTGGCATAAACCATTTAAATTTGAATGCATCAAAAGATCTATAATTCCATTGATGTGGGCACACCCTTCACAGCTAAAAATCAATGCCTCTCCACTACGTTTTCTCATTCTGTATGTGTCTTGGCTATGATTTTCTATTAATGCTCCCAAGAGGATCTACCCAGTACCCTGGAGTCCTTTCTCTTATTCTTTTCAGTATCTCCTGGATACCAATGTTCCGCTCTAGTTGTCCATGTATTGTCTTTGTGCTCTGATTGCTTGGAGTTAGCCTTTGCCATGGAGAACAATGACCAGGCATTAAGCACACACATGCCCAAAGAACAGAGCAGTCATAACCATCAAATCCATGCCAGTGACACATGGAATCAAACAGGCATGAAAGCTGGGGCAGGAAGAGTCAGGGTTAAGCAAGGAAGACCTCACCTAGGAGACATCTGCCAGCCCACCAGCTATTAGCTTGCTATTTTAATTAATTATTCTTACTAAACAAGTGCTAAATGAAATTATTTCTGTGCTGCTGAAGGATTGCAAATGCTGCTGATGCATGGTACCCTGGAACGAAGGGAAAGGAGGGAGCAAAGGAAATAATCCTACTATGCACCAGGCAACATGCTAAGTGCTTTTTTACAAATATTATGTTATTTGATCTCAAAGTCCCAATCAACCCACTCTAGTTACAATTCTGCATTTGAATGAACCCTTGGAAGAACTCTTTGTCAAGATCACCTGATTGCTGACCTCAATACCAGTCATGAAAGCCTGACCCCAGGACCTCTTCTTTTGCTCAGATGTGTTGAGATTTGGGGTTTAACCCTACTTCAGGCACTGCCTCTGGCTACAGAACTCATCATCACCTGGTGACCAGGCTTCCTTCCTGTGCAGGTATTTCCCAGGTAGGCTTCCACCAGGAAATAAGCACATGGAACCTTTCAGTGTAGTTCATGGGGGCCAGGCATGGCTAGGAGGAAAAGAGAAGTCTCTCCCTCTCACTCCTTGACTGACTCACCTCTTTCTCTGAGCCCACATTTCCTTGATAATAGCTTTTAAGTCACTTCTTACACACAAGTCAGCCTTGGAATACCTTTCATGGGACTTTCATTTGTCCTTTGTGTTGCTTATAATTTTAATTCTTCTAAGACCATCCCAGCCCATTATTTCCACTCACATAACATCATTAGGAAAATGTTGATGTCGAAGAGTCAGGCTTCCACAGCAACATGAAATTGGGTTCCATCTGCCCAAATTGCAAATATGGCACCTAGGAATACAAAACCACACTGGATACGGCCAGCCTTGCCAACCCAAACCTACAAAATGATGCCAAAGCCACAGATCCTGAACACTTAGCATTACAAAATGTTAGACCTGGTAGGGACCTTTGAAATCACTTTGCCCAACTATCTAAGTTTACAGATGAGTAAAAACCAAGGCCCAGAGAGGTGATGGCAATTATCCAGTATCACATGGCTGGTAAATGGTAAGGCCAGGAACAGAACTACATCTCCTCTGGATTTTAGGTTTGGGGTTTGAGGATCTCTGTGTGTTTTCTGTTCAGTTTACTTTCATAAAAATAACTGTTTTTTGTTTTGTTTTGTTTTGTTTACTGGACCTGAGGTTTCACCAATATGGCTCCCGGCAGGAGTGTACTAATAAATGTTTAACAACCATATTCTCCAGAAAAAAAAGAAAATATACTCATGACACACTTCTGCATTTAGTCTGCATAATTGACATTTTCTTAAGTCTGGGCAATTAACAAAACAATCAAGCCTTGATACTTAGCAATTTTAGATTTCTGAGATACAAGTGCCCCCGCTAAAAATTTAACAATTTCTCATGAGCTGGGCTGGGCCTAGCTGACTCTAGCATACCCCTCTGTATCTTGGTAAGGAAATGCCTCTGTCAATGCCAATCAGCAACTTCTCTTGTCACTTCTAGTCTTGGAGGGCTGCCTGGCACTGAGAGATTAAGTAACTTGGCCAAAGTCACACAAAGGTAAGTAGCAAAACCAAGATTTGAACCCAAGCTCTCTGATTCCAAATCCAGCTGTAATAATAATAATGATGATGATGATGATGATGATAAAAACAACAAAACAATAGCTAGAGTTTTTATAGAGCTTTAAGGTTTTCAAAGTGCTATACACATTTAACTCATTTGAGTTGAAGGGCAGCTAGGTGGCACAGTGGAAAGAGCCTGGAGTCAAGAAGACTCATGTTCCTGAATCCAAATCTGGCCTCAGACACTTACTAGTTATGTGATCCTGGGTAAGTCACTTAACCCTGTTTGTTTCAGTTTCCTTGTGTATAAAATGAGCCGGAAAAGGAGATGGCAAACCACTCTAGTATCTGTCAAGAAAACTCCAAATGGGGTCATCTAGAGTCAAACACAACTGAAATGACTCAGTAACAGCAACTTATTTGAGCTGTACATATTGTCTTCCATTAAGTATCGTACTCATACTAGTACCCAGAAGACTTTCTGATCAAGTAAGTGAACAGTAAAAGGCTTCTACGTCTAAACATTATTTTTTAAATGACAACCACAAACACTCTTCTACAAAATTCTTTTCTGGTACTTCATCCTATCAGAGAGTGGAGCATGGATTCTTTAAGGCTATTCCATTGGAGTACACATTCTAACGATTGCTGCCAAACTAGAAAAACTTCCAATTCAGGCCCCCAGTGATCCGTAAGTCTGTTATCTGAAGATGAGCCCAGCTGGGTTTAGAGAGAGTAGTCTTACCAGACTGGCCGCTCTCGAAGACCGCCTGCTAAGGGATAGGGGGATTGCAATCTGCATCAATGCTAGCATGCCTACAATGATGGAACTCCTACATGGATAAACGATTGGATTCAGTAATTATGAAGCTTGGTGTGTCCCTCATCTGAGGGACAGTATCTTAAAAATACAATAAAATAAGCAAAATATAATGACTCTATTTTAAGTCCAGAATGAATTCTTCAAAGAAGTATTACATGCATCTTTCAGATGATAAGAAAATGATTGATCTACTACCTCTCAAAACTTTGCCTCATTCTAAAAGCTAAAGTATTCATAAATTCCTTCCAAATGGATCTGTATAGTCACCAAAAAAAGTGATATTAATAGAATCCTGAAATTGAACAAAAAAACCCTTTTATTCCATTCATTTTTGGGAGATTATGGGAGCAATAGATCTCACACTTATGTAATGCTTCATGAACATTATCCCATTCAATGCTCATAATAGCCCTATAATTTAAGAACCAGAGGTCTTATCAGGCCCATTTTACAGATGGACCTAATAACTGAATCTCAGAGAGGTTGGCTGGCTTTCCAAGGTCATCTAACTAGCCAATGTTAGACATCAGATTTGAGCCTGAGTCTGTCCCGACCCCAGCTCAGATGTTCTTTCCACTATAGTGTGCTGTTTCTGGTCCTTTTCTGTTTTTCTATGTAGTCCCTGTAACAAAGGTCCATTAAGACACTTCTCTTTATAGAATATTAAAGGTATGAGAGAAAGAAGGTTGCTAGGTATGGCATTATTTCTGTATATTGTGAAAAATCAGGTGTAAGTCTATGTGTGATACAAATCACTGTAATCTGGAAAAACAAAATCATTGTCTACTTTCCTTGTTCTATGAACTCATATATAACAAGAGGACTAATTACTGACACTGTCAGATTTTTATTACTATACTAGGTATTGTTTAATTTCGTTTGGTGCCAAGAGAATATAAGGCCCTGAGGTCAGAGACTTTTCGTCTCTGTCACCCCAGAATCAGCACAGTGCCTTCAACAGAATACGAGGTTAGTAAGTTATTGTTGAACTAAATTAAATTTTATAATAGCCTTTAACTATAGATGGTACAAATATTTTCTTGTGGTTGTCAGACTGATCAATATAGCCTTATAAATTTAGTATCGGGCAGACATCAATGGTTGGGCAGCTGGGTGACATTCTATCTGAGTGCCAGACCTAGAACCAGAAAGACCTAAGTTTAAATCCAGCCTCAGACACTTACTAGCTGTGTGACCCTGGGCAAGTCACTTAACCCTGTTTGCCTCAGTTTCCTCATCTGTAAAATGAACTGGAAACGAAAATGGCAAACCACTCCAGTATCTTTGCCAAAAAAAAAAAAATCTACATGAAGTCACAAAGAGCTGGACCTGACTGAAATGATTTATTAACAAAAAATGTCAATTAAATGATTCAACGTGCTATCTAAATCATAAAAATCCTATCTTCTGTCTCTTAAATACGTGCATAAAATGAAACTATAATAAAGGAGGGGAGGGAAGTCCATGATGTCATTAGTTCGAATAATCAATTCAATGTATCCAATTCCACAGTTTATTAAACACGAATTCCTTGGTCTTTTAGTACTTGTACAAAGAAATTAAGCAGAGATCAATGAAAAGTTCTCCACTTAGATTCAAAAAATACAATATTCAAGGGTAAAGTGGGAGAAGAAGGACAACATTGTAGCATTTTATGTGCAAAGACCTGCAGGACTGGGTGGCCTGCAAGCTCCCCATGGGTCCTCAGTGAGGCATAGTAGCCAAGGAGGCTAATACCATCTGATCTAAACTCGGTCTCTGTGGGCCTCATTTTCCTCATCTGTAAATGGAGGTTTTGGACTAGATGTATTCTGAGGGCCCTCCCAGCCCTAAATCTATGACCTATAGCCTAAATAAAGCATCCAGAATGAAGGAAGGAATACTCTTAGCTGTACTCTGTCCTGATCAGACCACATCTAGGGTATTGTATTCAGTTCTAGGTAGCACACTTTAGACAAGACACTGGTCATCTGGAGCATTCACAGAGATAGGTGAACAAGACGGCACAGGGGACTTAAAAAGCTGTTTAATATGGGAATGTTCAGTCTGAGGGGGTGAAGTTGAACCAGGGAAGGAGAAAGGGGGAATGGTCCTGAATAACTGAGGAGCAGACACAGGGAAAGTGTATAAGACTCATTCTATTTAATCCCAGATGGTAGAACTAGGTACAAAGAGTGGTTTGGCCAAGAGGGAGATTTCAGCTTGATAAAAGGAAAACTTCTTAGGAATGAGAGCCATCCAGATGTGAATGGGATGCCTTGAGAGGTAGTGAGTTCCCTGGTATTAGAGACCTTGATGTGGAAGCTACAGGCCTACTTGTTGGAAATGCTGCAAGCAAATTCCTTCTCACAGATTAGAATAGATGGCTTCTGAGATCTCTTTCAATGTAGAGTTTCCAATGTTTCCTTCTATGCGTTAATGAGAAGGCTTTGCTTCTGCACCAGGAAAACAAATGCTACTTTAAATCTGCCCATAGGGTCAATGCTTTTATCTGAGTCTTAAAACATTGCCAGGCTGCAACCTTAACCATTACAAATGGCCACCAGTCTTTGGCTAACTCTATGGCTTATGCAAAGATAGGCAAAGAGGCTACTGCAATGATCTGAATTAGCTACTCATGAGCCATCTCATCTGAAAAGCTCTAACAGAGCTGACTGTGCCAAGGAGGACATACAGTTCCCCGAAATGTTGAGCCAAGTTAGGGTAATTCCATATGCACATTTGCCCAAACATTTTTCACCCTCTTACAGACATGGATAGAACACAAACATTCTCTTATTCCATTCCTTGCAATACAGTAATAATCCATCCATATAACAACAATAATAACTGCTCTTTGCATAGCATTTTTAAGTTTCCAAAGCATTTTCTATACAATCTATAATTTGATCCTCATAACAACCCTGTGGTGTGGGTGCTGTTGTTATCCCCATCTGGCAGATAAGGAAACCAAAGCTCCCAGATGTGTGTCTGCCCAGAGTCCTGAAAATTTGTGTTAACTGTAACTGGCACCCATATAATGCTTTGAGATTTGCAAATCACTTTATGTACATAATTTCCTTTGATCCCCATAATAACTCAGCAAGTAAATGTCTATTGCCATTACTATTCTCATTTTAGAGAGGAGGAAACAGACCTGAAAGAGGTCAAGTGACAAGTCTAGGCTCATAGGTCCACAGAATCACAAATTTAAAGCTTTAAGGAGGTCCCCAAGTCCAACCCTCCATGATTTACTAATGAGGAAACTGAAGCCCAGAAAAGTGAAATGACTTGGCCAAAGTCACAAGGGTATTAAGTGACAAAACTGTGACTAGAACTCAGATCCTCTGATTCCAAACCCAGTGCTCTTTCCACTGTATCACTCTCCTCATGAGCCTAATAATAAGGATCTAAGATGGAATTTGAACCCAACTCTTCCAACCTCCAGGCCGCTACATCCATCTTCCAAAGCTTTTCAATACCCTTCCTCCCCCATCCCCTCACACACACCAAGAAGATGGATTCATCATTTCTATTCGGCTAGAAAGACTTTCAGGAAAAAACAGTGCCAAGGACTTTTAGTCTTTATATAAGAACTCTGCCTGAGCAAACACAAGCAACTAGTGTGGATACTTAGAGTCTTGAGGCCAACTCTTTCTTGAGTGCGACTCCATGAGCTGGCTCTACTGAAGGTTATGCAACCTGACTCCAGAAAAGCTTCAGGCTAATACCTCAGGAATGGTGATGGAGGAAGAAGCAGCTGGGTTGTGACACTGGAGAAAAAAAGAGATGAGTGTTGTTCAGTCATGTCTGACTCTTCATGACCCCATTTGGGGTTTTCTTGGCAGAGATACTGGAGTGGTTTGCCATCTCCTTCTCCAGTTCATTTTATAGATGAAGAAACTGAGGCAAACTGGGCTAAATGACTTGACCAGGGTCACACAGTTAGTATCTGAGGCCAGATTGGAACTCAAGATGAGTCTTCCTGACTCAACGCCAGGCACTCTATCTCCTGCAGCGCCCTCTAGCTGTCCATGTGACTTTGGAAGAAAAAAAAGCGATCATTATTACTCATCATTAACTGAACCTGCAAGATGGTCTAGGCTTTGTAGAACAATGTAGAGAGTTAATTATCCACAAGGTTCAATGTTTCTCATAAGATCAATCAATCTACAAGCATTTATTAGTCGCCTACTATGGGCCAGGTATTGTGTTAGGGGCTGGGGATAAGAGACATGAATGAAAGAATCCTTATTCTCTGGGAGATTACATGGGTGGGATGGAGACATGTACACAGAAAGTACATAAACTGGGATGCAAACCCAGATCCTTTGATTCCAAATTCAGTCATCACTCTACTGTATCACAAATAAGTCCTAGAGAATTTCTTGGGGGGACACAGGGCTAAATGACTTATTCCTGGGTCCTGCATCCAATAAGTGTTGGAGGCAGGATTCTAACCCAGAGCAAGCAACACCAAGCCCAGATTTACCCATTCCACCAGGCTGTCTTTAGGCTAGCAAGGACATCCAAAGTAAAAGTCAGGAATGAGAAATTCTAATCTGCAACCCGCTAATGCATACAATGGGAACTTGATCTCTCTTGTCTGGATCCAGAAGAGCCAGCTATAATCCAGATAAGGCAGGTGTAGGTGCTGGAGCTGGCTAGAACTTGCTCATCATGAAAACCTATTGTTAAATTGTCAATGTGACTATTTTCCTTAGAAACCAACAAATGTTACAAATCAGGGCTTGAGTTATTGTTTTGTTGATTATCTAGACTTAAGAAAGTGATGGATAAAATGTTAATGTGCAGATTAAATTTACAAATGTGTCTTGAAGTGCATTTTTTTTCTAGAGAGCTAATTGTTAATATTTACCAGCATATCCCTGGAGAGTGGGTTCTTCTGGAGTCAGAAACACCTGTGTTCAAGGCTGCTTCTGCAGCATTCTTTCTGGGTGACCCTGAGCAAGTCACCTAATTTCTCAGCAACCCCCCAAAACTCTTTTAGTCTATAAATTTCAGATGAGTTGCTGATCTGCATTAGTGAAAAGGGATTTCCATACCAAAAGTCCCTTACAGTGCTGAAATCACGTGTAGGCCAAAAAAGAGTCCCCGATGTAGTCTTGGAAGATAAATGATCAAGGGGCAGTTAGGTGGCACGGTGGATAGAGGACCTGCGTTCAAATCCAGTCTCAGACACTTGACACTTACTAGCTGTATGACCCTGGGCAAGTCACTTGACCCAAATTGCTTCACACACAAAGAAGAAGAAGAAGAAGAAGAAGAAGATGAGTGATCATGCCAACATCCCACCATGCAACCCTACAGTACTCCCCCAACAGGCATACAACTCTAGGAGGAAACTCTGTCCTGAGGAGGTTGCTGGATAGACCTCCTCCTGTAAGTCAAGTTTGCTCAGCAACATGATCCGTATAAACCAGAGATATGGATAAGCATACACACAATACTCCATCTCAGATCTCTGTGTCTGTACAAACTTTACCCCATTGTAGGACCAAACACCCTCCTAACCTCCGTCTATTGTTGTTCAGTTGTTTCAGTCATGTCTGACTCTCCATGACCCCATTTGGGGTTTTCTTGGCAAAGATACTGGAGTGGTTCACCATTTCCTCCTCTGACATATTTTACAGATGAGGAAACTGAGGCAAACAGGCTTAAATGACCTGCCCAGGCTCACACAGCTAGTGCCTGAGGCTGGATTTAAATTCAGGTCCTCCTGATTCTAGGACCACCACTGTATCGCACTGCACCACATAGCTGTCCTGTCTCCATTTTAAACTCATGTTTATTGGGTGTATCTGTATTTATATCTGTGTGTGCCTGTGCATATGTATGTGTATACTAGTAGGTCTCCAAGTGTGGCCCAAGGATGTTATTTGCCATTGAAAATGTCTCCCCTTTCCAACTACATATCTTTGTGAGGCCAGATTTTCTTCATCTAGCTCAACTAAAACAGCATATGACAACAGACTGCATGCCAAAGCAGATAGAATCTAGCTACCTTCTATTAAATCAGATATTAAAGAGATTTCTTGCAAATATATGTAAAACAATGCCACTTTTCTCACTATCTTTTTTGTTTAGCAAAATACAGTTACTTTTCATAAAAATATGTTATTTATATTAACATGTAATGAGTTTATTATTGTTATTTTTAAGCAACTAACAAATATTTTTAAAATTCATCAGTTTTAATTCATAATACAGTAAATACTGATGTAACCCACACCAAAAAGAAAAAAATCTCTTTGGTCCTTCATAATTTTTTTTCATTTGATTCTGAACTTTATTTTTCCAGAATTTTTAAGAGTATACAGGGACTGTGAGATCAAAGGTTTGAGAACCACCAGTGAATTAGGTGTACGCATCGTCTCCTCCATTTATGCTCTTGACTTTGTCCCAACCCTGATTTCTTGGTAGAATGACAAAGGCACAGACTTTGGTTTTCAATCTTACCTCTTTCACCTACTACCTGGGAAACCTTGGGCAAAAACTAAACCTGGGCCTCCATTCTCTCATTTGCAAAATTAGGAGCTGGAACTAAATGATCTCTGAGATTTCTTCCAGTTCTAAAGCACTAATCCCTCTGTGATTTATGAATGCAAACTTTTTGAAGGCAGGGACTTTTTCATTTTTATCTTTCTATTTCCAGTGCCTACCACAGTGCCTAGAATCTAGAAAGTGCTTAATGAATGATAATTGGTTGAGTGATGGTATTATATTCTATGTTATATAAGGAGCAGCTAGGTGACACAGTGTATAAAGCACTGGGCCTGGAGTCAGGAAAACCTGAGTTCAAATCTGGCCTCAGACACTTACTAGCTATGGGACCCTGGCCAAGTCACTTCACCCTGTATGCCTCAGTTTCCTCATCTGTAAAATAACCTGGAGAAGGAAATGGCAAAAAACAAACAACAAAAAAAAAAACTCCATTACCTTTTCCAAGAAAACCCCAAATGAGACCATGAAGAGTTGGACATGACTGAATAACAGGGTATAAGGCAGCATATAGAAGGCTTGCCTTGGAAACCTGGGTTTCAGTTTTGTCTTAGATGCTTGCCAACAGTATGGCCATGGGCAAAGCACTGAAGGTCTCACTCCCCAGGTCTCCACCATGTGAGGCTATATAAATCACCACCGAGTGGCTGATCTACCTTGATGAAGGGAGTTTCCACACCAGGAGTCCTCCCCCAAAACTGGGACTGTAGGTTAGAATTTTTTTAATTCCCCCAAACAAAAAAAAGTATTCCCAAACCTTGGGAAGCTTACCTTGTAGAATCAGACATGACTGGAAAATGACTTAAACAATAAAATTATATTCTATTGAAGCCAAAATGACCTAATTTCCAAAGTTGCTTCTTTAAAAAAAATTTTTTACTAACTTTATAACATTTTATAATTTAAAATATTTATATTTGATCAGTTTCTGCATCTACATTAATAATATACTTTTATAATTATTATCTTAATAACAAAATTATAAAATGACTGCCATTTGGCTATTTATAGATCTTTAAATCACCAAGTACACTCGTTTCTCCAAGAAAGCCTCAAGATACAGGCTAATTTTCATGCCCCAAGCCTGTGGTCAGAGTAAATTAGAGTCATACCTCTAAGTTCTGATCAAATCAAATGACATTTGTTTATTCAGAGATCACTGATGGCCTTGGAGAGACAACAGTTGTGAAAAATTCTGACCTGAAGGACATTTTCCCCCAAGCCTTCTTTGAAACACCCCCTGCCAACACTCTGACCAATGTGGCCACTGAACAAATCCTCTGTCATTGGAATAGTCCTGCAAAGGTGCTTAAATCTCCCCAGATGCTTGGAATAGGTAAGTGGCATATTTCAGGCTTTCGACCACTGCCAGAAATATCTGTCTAAACACTGCTCTCCAGCACACAGTCGGCAGTCTTCTGCTTCAAATGAATTGTATATTTGGTTCTCTGAGAGTTGAGATCTATGACTGAATCTTATCTGTTTAACATCCAAAGATCTGTTTTGGGTTTTTGGCAGCTAACACATGCTCCCCCTGTGGCAACTATATAATGGCATCATAGGGCTGGAGGGGGAAAAAATCCAGAGCCTTTCAGACTCAATTACTTGTGAAAGTATTTTAAGATTGAAGCCAAACAAAGCTGCTGGATTTCAGTCTGCAAGCACCATCTTTAAAAGATTCCCCTCAAATGCTTTATATCTTTCACCACCTGTAACTCTGAATCAAAAGGACTTATCTCACCTTGTTCGCAGAGCAGAAGAGAAGTGATGGTGGATACCGCCTACAACAAGGCCAAAGTGGTATTGTGGAAAGAGGGCTGGCCTAGAAGCCAGAAGTCTTAGGGTCTAGACTCAACTCCGTGACCTTGAGAAAGTTGACTGACCTCTATGGGCCTCTGTTTACTCATCTGTAGTTACTGGGGTCAATGGTTTCTCAAATACTTTCCAGATCTGTGACCTATGTTTGGAGATAAGCAGCATCTTGCTAAATGATGTTGGGAATAGGTGGTGTTTTTTTAGTACCAGCTGTCAGAGTGAAGGCTTCCAAGTCATTGACTCCAGTCTGATGCTGGGGAGGGGACACTAGCTCTGGCGTCAAAAAAAAAGCTTTTTCTCTTCGTGAAATTGGACAAGTCTACCTCTGTAGGCCTCTTTCCTCATCTGTAAAATTAGTGGGGAAGCAGGGACAGGGAACCTTGTGTTTGTGGGCATGCCCTTTCCAGGGCTTGCTGTATTATTGCTTAATCCAACAGCTATAACTAGGGCGGGGCAGCCAGGACTTTTCCCTGAGGGGCTAAATTTAGAGGGCACGAAATTTAAAGAGCACTTAAATCACTCACAATCCTCCAGAAGCATAGGAACAGCAGAGCTTAGCACCTAGTTAGCAAAAATAATTAGGTAAGATAGAAAGCTACCAGATGGCAGGCTGGGGTGAGCTCAGCCTCGGCTTGGCTCTGCTTCCCTCACCCCCACTTGCACTGCAAGCTCCCTAGAAGCAATTTTGTTATCCGAGTACCCATGCCTCTGTCTCCCCCGACCCAACCCCATTTAGCTGAGGAGTACCACTGGCCCAGACTCAGAACCTCTCTCTTATATAGCATCTTTTCCACAGAAGAAGGAAGTCACAATAAAATATTGAATTGTAGATTTAGAGATGAGGTTACCACCACAGAGGTCATTGAGTTCAGCCCCTTGTTTCACAGGTGAGAAAACTGAGGCCAAGGGGGGATTTGGCCCAGGATCACCAAGCTTGGCAGCTAAGGAAAGAAACTATAGCTACTTTGGTACAGTGAATAGAGAACTGGGCCAGGAGTCAGGGAGACCTGAATTCAAATCTGCCCTCAGACAAGTCACTAGCTGGGTGACTGTAGACAAGTCATTCAACCTCTGTTGACCTCAGTTTTCTCATCTGTAAAATGAGGATAACAGTCACACCCACTTTTCAGGATTCTTGCAAAGATCAAATGCGAGAATGTATATTTAAAACATTTTGTAAACCTTAAAGTGTTAATAAATAATTGCTAGTTATTATTAAGTTATAATACAGCTCAGAAGAAGTTTTCATTGAAAACCAGTGCTTCTGAAGATCATAGGGACAGCCCGTGAGGGCGAGTGGGGACCAGACAAAATCTCCTTCATAGTCCTATGTCATTGTGTTCTTCCTTTTCACATGCCTGTGACCATATTCCCAAATGGGTCATAGACAATATGTGGTCCAGTCTGGTGCAATACTGAATATAAAGCTAGGAGCAAGGGTTGCCAGTCACTAGTCCCTGCTACCAGCAAGGCTGAGACTGCTGGATCACTTGTGCTTGGGAGTTCTGAGCCCTGGTGGGCTAAGCCAATAGGTATCTACACTAAGTTTGGCACCAATACTGTTAACATCACACACACACACACACACACACACACACACACACACACACACACACACCCCCTCCATCCTTGCCCCAAGAGCCAGGAGCCACCAGGCTACCTGAGGACAGGCAAACTGGCCCAGGTCAGACATGGAGCAGGTCCAAGTTTTGGGCCAGTTGGTGGTAGGGCCAGGCCTGGGATGACCACTGTACTTTTACCCTGGGCAAGACAGAGAGACTTATTCTCAAAAACACACACAACACACTAAATTTGATGAGAGTGGCAGATTAAATGGAGAAACCAAGGATGCATTCCTTTCTCTACTGCCATTAGACTGCGAGCTCCATGAGGGCAGACACTCTTTTTGACTCTCTTTTTATGCCCAGCTCAGCATAGTACCTGGCCCATAGGAGCCCCTTAATAAATGTTTATCGACTAATCAACTGCACTGAAGAAAGCTTTGGAAGGCTTCCGTCCACCAACGTACGACGTCCTCCCCTCCCCACTGCCCAGCTGAAGACTTCATCATTCATTGGCCTCTTTTCCTGTGTTCGAATCTCCAACATTTCCAGCAACCCTTCCCAAATTTTCCCTTTGTCTGTAGCACTTCTCTACAATATGACTTGATAAGTACTAGCAGCTTGGGGGGTGGGGAGGGGAGCCTCCCTACATGGGGGTGGGGGAGGGCATCAAGACAGGAGAAGTGGACCTTCCTGTAATCAAGAGCCTCAGCTTTGAACTCTAACCTTGACCTTCCTTACTGTGTGAACTTGCTCAAGTTATCAAACCTATCTGAGCTTCCATTCCCTCATCTGTAAACTGGGGGGTATTAATGTCTGTATGATCTGCCTCATAGTGCTGTTGTGAGAAAACTGCTTTGTAAATCTTAAAGCACTATATGAATATGAATTTTTATTATTATCCAGGGGTTCATTTTTCCTGGTTAATTGGTCTTTGGCATCACTATAATGTTAGAAATCAAGAATTATGGGGGAACAGCACTGAGTGTACCTCAGGGTCACATAGACCAGCCCTCCACCACAATCTCACTTACATAAACCAATCCTTTGGGAGAGCTGTAGCCTTAAAAATTTCTAGTGAAGGAAATTGGCTACATATGCTCCCCTTGTGGTTTCTGGGCTCCCTCAATTCCTCCAGCTTCAGCACATACAGAGAAGGCTTCTTCTCATCCCTCCTGCAGCAGAAGCAGAGTATCTATTCTCTATTCCTAAAGAAAGACATTAGAGCTGCTTTCCAGCATTGACCACTAACCACAGTTGCGACTTCTTGGTCTCTGGCATACGGTCCAGTAGAACATAGTAAACATGTATCATTAGAGTTAGCTGATTTAGAAAGCAGGGTAAGCTTCCTGAGGATTTTTGGTTAGAAGGATTTTAAAAATTCTGACCCATAGTTCAGCTTTGGGGGAGGACTCCTGGCATGAAAACTCTTTCCATCAATGTAGATCAGCAACTCAACAGTGACCTATATAGCCTCAGATGGTGGAGATCAAGGGACTGAGACCTCCAATGGCTTGCCCATGGCCACAGATCGTGGGCAAACATCCAAGGTAAAACTCAAATCCAGGTCTCTAAGGCAAGCCTTCTATATGCTAATTTATACCTTGTTGTTCAGTCCTGTCCAGCTCTTCATGACCCGATTTGGGGTTTCCTTGGAAGAGATACTAGAGTGGTTTGCCATTTCCTTCTCCAGCCCATTTTATAGATGAGGAAACTGAGGCAAACAGGGTGAAGTGACCTGCCCAGGGTCACACAGTTAGTAAGTGTCTGAGGCCAGATTTGAACTCTGGAAGATGAGTCTTCTTGACTTCAGGCTCAGCACTCTATCCACTGTATCACCTAGCTGTCTTATACCAAGGAGGCATTTAATAATGATGGATTAAATTGAATGCATTCCAGGCACCCAGGACAGCCTACACAAAAACACAAAGGCAGAAGGTAGATCTCCAAGTTTGAGAAATAGGGAGGAGGCCAGTCCAAGGAGTAGACTGGTTCAAAAAGGAGAGTAATGGGAAATAAGTTTGCAAGGCAGATAAGAGCAAGACTGAAAAGCTTTGAATACCAAGGTGAGGAGTTTGTGTTTCATCCCAGAAGCAATGGAGAGCCAGTAGGCTATCTTATCTAAACTTTGTACCTCCCTCAGGACCAACCACAGTGCTCTTGAATACAGTTAGCACACCATCAAAGGGTGTTGTATTGTATTCTAGCGTGTTGTATTGTATCAGTGAAACCACTGAAACCACTACTGTAACATTACCTTGCCTGGTGACTCTCCAATGAGAAATCAGACCATATGTTTTGGTCTATATGCAAACCAGCCTGCCCATTTGCAAAGAGTCCATGCCCAAATTGGAAGGACCATTTAGAGGCATTTGCTTCACACTACCTGTTTTTCCCACCTTTCATTTTTTTTCTTGCTATAAGAAAAGCCACATGTTGTTAAGCGACAGGGTTGACTGTTTTGTCAGTAACATGACAGCGAAACGGTCTAGTGATTTTTAGCTATTTAGCTGTACAAAACACAATCAACTTAGCTTCAATTGGTTCAAGTGCTGGGTGATCAGTAGTTATTTATGACCTCAAAGCAAACGCCCTGGAAAATGCTTGATTCCTTCCAAGATAGAAACAAGCTTGTTTTTAGAAAAAGTGACTATGAAAAAAAAATTTATTTAAAAACAGACAAAATAAGGATAATCATTAACTTGATTACAATTTAATTTAATTGAACATATATCAAGTGAAATGTTAAGTGACTAATTAGCAAACTTGCACAAATCAAGTCCCAGTGAGATTTGTCCATATCCCAAACGGTTTTGTTAGAGTAATATTACTGACTTCTCTTGTAATGATCCCTTTAGGCTTAGAATTCCCTTTTCTGTGTGGGAATACCAATTCATGTTTGTACATTGACATTTAAAAAAAAATTATCCCCTTATTTGAGTAAACTCTTGTTTCCATGCAAGATTCATATTTATTGTTTGATATAGCACCATGATTTTCTATTACATTAACATGTCATAACTTATTCTTTCCCTCTGCCCCTCTTATTCAGTCTTTGTAAATTATTTCTATTTATCTGTATATACCTTATTTTGTATATATTAGTTTGCATGCTGTCTCCCCCATTAGATTGTAAGCTCCTAGAGGGCAGGGAATGTCTTTTGTCTCTTAGCATCCAGGGCTTAGCACAGTGCCTGGTACACAGTAGGCTCTTAATAAATGTTTATTGTTTGATATTCAAATTAGTTGAACACAAACATTACTTTCTTGTGACTTTGTGACTTGTGACCTTGTGACTCTAGACAAATCCTTTCACCTTTGAACCTCTTTTTTTTTCTTCAAGTGAAGGATATTAGACTTTTAAGATCTCTAACATCCCTCCCATCTATGACCTTATGATTCTGTGAAATGCAATGGTTGGTCTTGGTCCCAAAGAATAGATGATGAAACATATTTCTCTGAGTAGAGAGGTGCAAAAGGATGCCTACATTGTCAGATAGGGTCACTTTATTGGCCAGTTTTATTTAATGGCTCTTCTTTGTTACAGGGAGGAGTGGCCGTGGGATATTTGAGTCAGGAAGAGTCATCTTCTGTGAGTTCAAATCTGGCCTCAGACACTTAACTACCGTGTGGCCCTGGGCAAGTCACTTAACCCAGTTTCTTCAACTATAAAATGAGCTGGAGAAGGAAATGGCAAACCATTCCAGGGTCTTTGCCAAGAAAACCCCAAATCCCAAGGAGTTGGACATGACTGGAAAATGATTAAACAACAATACCACCAGCTGAGCAATCTACCTGACCAAGTCCAACGGCGGCCATGCCTGGCGAGGAACCAGCCCAGCTGACCAGCTAAGCAACCAGCAATGACGCCACTTCCCACAGTGGACTCACCAGAGAAAAAAGAGCATCAAGACCCCACTGCCAGTTGCCTTGGCCACATTTGGGCTTCACTCCAATGCTACTGGTACTTTGTGCCCGCTTTCCACCATCCCAGCCCCAAGACTCTGGATTTGTGAGAGAATTTCCCCCAGGTTGGTGGGGAGAGAGGTGTATGCTTTGTAACTACTATTCTTGCTTTCATTTAAGTAAATACCTTTGCTAAGACCTAGTTTATGGCTGATTGTTAATGAGAAGCACAGTGATGTGGGTTCATGAGCTACAGGCATAGTCCTTCACAGGTATATCTTTAGAACTTAAGGAAGGGTAGGTAGGAAGCACAGTGGATAGAGCTCTGGCCTTGGAGTCAGGAGGACCTGAGTTCAAATCTAGCCTCAGACACTTGATACTTACTAGCTGTGTGACCCTGGGCAAGTCACTTAACCCTGATTGCCTCACCAAAGAAGCAAAAAAAAAAAAAGCCCTTAAGACAGCAGCCATCCTCTGGGGACCCAACCTGCCCGTACCGGGGGGGGGGGGGGGCGCGGGGAAGAGAGAGAATGGACTCAAAGAGGGGACCTAAATAGGTTATAAGCCTATATGTATACAGGCCACCCTTCACAGAATCACAGAATGTCAGAGGTGGAAGAGACATCAGAGGTCATCTTATCCAACTCATTTTAGTCAAGACTCAACTCTACAATATTCCAACAAGTAATCCAGCCTTTGCTTTTCTGAAGCTCTCTAGTAAAGGAGAACCCACTGCCTCTCAAGACAGCCCATTTTGCTTTGAGGGACCTCGAATTGTTAGAAAGTTTTGTCTTTACATCAAAATGAAATCCACCTCTGTGCAACTTCTATCCATTGTTTCCAGGGCCTTCCCTTGGGACCAAGTAGCCCAAGGCTAATAATCCCTCCCCCACTTGTAAGCCCTGCAAATATTTGAAGTCATCCTCAGCCTTCTCTGGCCATGCTAAATATCCCCACCTGTTTTAACTGAGCCACATATAGCATAAGTCTAGACTACTTGCCATCCTGGTCACATTCTTCCATGATTGTACCATCGTCTCTGTCGTCATAAACTAGCCTAAACTTTGTATAAAGGATCTGCTAATAAGTGTAATGTAAGGGACTTGAGGGCCAGACACCATTTCCCTTTTTTTCCCTTTGTACCTCTAGGATATAGCACAGAACCTTCCACAATGTATCCCAAGCTGGGATTTCATTAGTGTATGGAATTCTCCATGAGAAGATTCCCTTTCCCAATGATCAGCTTGAGAAGGTGAGCATCTCAGTGACTTGCCCAGGGTTACATAGCCAGTGTAGATCAAAGGCAGAACCCAGGAACTTCCTGATCCCGAGTCTGACCTGTTTATTCACTATCCCAACCTATCTTGAGCACAGTAGGTGTTAATAATGGGCTATTGAATTAAATATAAGATAGTTACTCTAATTCCACCAGAGAACAGCTCTGATTTTTTAGAGTAACTTTAATACATGTAAGAATGTCCTTGATGTTCTTGTATTAAATAGCATCAGTCAGAACACTAAAACTTGGGGTGGGAGGGAGAGCAGTGTTGTTATCAACAGGCACTACACTTGGGCTACAGACCAACCGTACCATTAAAGAGGGACAGAATTAAGTTGGGGAGTCCCAAACCAGTTCAGTTTTCTAGGGCATGCTCATTGTTTCCCGAGTTCAAATCCAGCAGCAGATACTTACTAGCTGTGTGACCCTAGGCCAGTCAATTAACCTCTGCCTGCCTCAGTTTCCTCATCTGTAAAATGGGGACAATAATAGCATGTACCTCCAGGGTATATATGATATAAGCATATTAATAGTCCTTAATAATGGATAATTATTAGATAATAAATAAATTGAAAAATAATATAAGAATAAGAACTTTCAAAATTCTGTATTTGAACTCAGTATGCATATTGGTTGATTCTTGGCAGGGAATCTTCACTGCTCACTATGAAGGTCCCACGCAGGGGCATCAAAGCCAACTAACCAGATAGGAACAAAAGGGATGAAGAGAGAAGCAAAGCAAAAAGAGAGGTATGTGTGGTGATATTTCTGAAATAAGCTATTATAGTAAGAAACCTTCCAACAAAAATTGGGCCTGTAATCCTCCTGTAAAGAGCCAATGAAAAGCTGATGACACCAGAGTCAGGGATAGGAATCCCCTGAGGAAACTCTAGCTGTAAGAAGTACCTCTGGGTGCACACAAGACTTTAAAATCCAAATTGGATCTTTATTTAGGAATAAATTTGTGTAGGTAGGTTCTTTACTCAAGCGTATTTGTTTGCCTTTTATGAATGTTCAAAGGCAGCATTTTTTTTCTTCTTCTTGGGATTACAAGCTATTCTGAAACTCAGTAAAAAATGAGGATAAATTTGGAAACATATACATCCGTTCCTTTGTACCTCAAAGTGGGCTGCTTTACCTAAATTTCTCCCAATAAAATAAATTCTTCAAGGACACAATCTCTGTTTGGCTTTGGATTCTTTCATTGAAAGTACACTCTATCCCTGTGTCCCCATCCTCTGATTGGGTGGTTCCTCCCAGAATCTCCATTATAAAGAAAGAGCCCAGGCCAAGCAAGTCTTCATTCCTCTCAGGCAGAGGTGTTAAACACGAGGCTAAAATAAAATTGGGATATATCTCACAAAATAAATAGAAATACAGTAGAACCTTGATAATGTTAAAATGTAGTGGTTTTTTGTTTCTTTTTTAATTAATTTATTTATTTTTAGTTTTCAACATTCACTTCCACAAGATTTTGAGTTCCAAATTTTCTCCCCGTCTCATCCCTCCCCCACCCCAGAATGGCATACATTCTGAGTACCCCTTCTCCTAATCTGCCCTCCCTTCTATCTCTGCCCCCCTTCTCTTATCCCCTTCCCTTCAATTTTCCTGTAGGGCAGGATAGATTTCTATACCCCATTGCCTGTATATATTTCCCAGTTCCATGTGAAAACAATTTTTTTTTAACATTTGTTTTTAAAACTTTGGGTTCCAAAATTTCTCCCTTTCTCCCTCCACATGCACCCTCATTGAGAAGGCAAGCAATTCAATACAAGTTGTACATGTGTAGTCATGCAAAATACTTCCATAGTAGTCATGCTGTGAAAAACAAGGTCTATTTCCCTTCATCCTATCCCACCCTATTCTCTTTTTTGACCCTGTCCCTCCTCAGAAGTGTTTGCTTCTGATTACCCCCTCCCCCAGTCTGCCCTCCCCTCTATCATCCTCCTGCTTTCTTGTCCCCTTCGCCCCCCATTTTCCTGTAGAGTAAGATAGATTTCCATACCCAATGGAATGTGTATGTTATTCTTTCCTTAAGCCAAATCCTAAAACGTAGTTTTCTAAGTCAACATGTTGCCCTAAGTGATCCTAACGTACAGTTCAGTGGCTCAGTTTCTGTTGAAGTTTATACCACTGTTCTTAGGGCTCCCTCTCCTGATTCTCCCTATTTTGTCTACCATGTTTAAGTACCTTCTCCAGCCCACAACTTTTCAGCTCCTCTTTACCTGTTGTCTTCATTAAAATATAAATTCCTGAAGGGAAGGCAACATAGTATTTCACTGTGTAATTATTGCCACCGCATAATTGTTACACCCTATGTGGGTGGGGGGGTTTTTTCAGTCCAAACAATTGGTTTGTAATCTTTCTTCGTGTAAGTATTGCATGGTATAATTCTGTTCTGTATAATTCTGTCCTTAAAAGGTAAACAGAGCATCAATTATTCACTAGTGGCATATGGATATGCATTCATTTCTCGAACATTGTGAGCCGGGAGCCTAGAATTCTCAGGACACAAGCATTGTCAGTATATTTCCAAAAGCCCACTTACTCGGTTTATTTAGAGCACTGCAATACTAACTGTGTTGTCACTCAACCCAAGGAATGACCATAAGTGCAGCAGAGTGGGTAGGCAGGCAAAACTGCCGTGAGTAAATCATGTGATATGGTAAGAGTCAAATCTTCCCAATTTTAACACATATTCACTAGTATTCCACACATCTTAAACTTGCACCAAAGACAGTTTAGTAATAAATGATTTTTAAGTAATACCAGCACACATTTTTTTTTAAAGTTTCACATAATGGTCGCACCCCAGTTTTTTGCCAAAAAAAAAAAGACATAAAATCTGCAACAATTATACAGTGAAATACAGTATCTTTCTGCTTACATTGCAGCTAAGCACAGTGCCTGGCATATAGTAAGCGCTTAATAGATGGGGGGGGGTTAATTCAATATTTAATTCAATGCCCAGTGGCAAGTAATTAATGTCTATTAGATGGGATTGAACATGATGATTCCTAAGATCTCTTCGATCTGTCACTCTATGATGCTATGATAGGCTTTGTCTTCCAAGGAACTGATTTTCTAAAACCTTGAAGACAGGATTCAAACACCAGCTATGTCTTTAAGATACATTTTCAATGTTATTTTTCTAAACAAAAACCTCTTGCTATGTTTGAGAATTCTGTAATTACTTTTTCAAGTTTTTGACTACTCTAGCAGATACTGCAAAAAGTAATTAGAGAACTCATAAAAAGAGTGAAAAACTTTATTTTATTTTCACAAAAGAGGACAACATGCTAAAGTCCCAAATGTAAACAGATGATTTAATACACATTGGTTATAGTAAATTAAATTGTCTTCTTTCCTTTCTTAAGAAAATGTACTTAGCAAAAATGCAAATTAATAAAGGCATAAGAACAACCTGAGTTTTGATCCAAATTCACAGTGGGACTAATTAAAAGTTAAATTTTGCCAAATCTAACCCATTTTATGTCATGTTTTGAGTCAATCATATGTGTTTAGAGAGCTTTATGAAAACAGTGAGCCTTTACTAAGAACAGTAAATGAAGGGGAAAAAATTTCACTGATGGCAGTAGAATTTAATAGACCAAAGGCTGCCCCATAATGAAATAATAATAATTCATATTCACTATGAAATAAGGTTTGCAAAGAACTTTCTTTTTTAGAAAATGTATTGATGACTTTTGTTTTTACATCAGAGTTATTCCTGTTCTTGTTGAATCATTTTTCAGTCATATCTGACTCTCTGTGACTCGCTTGAGGTTACAATGATAACAACTCAGAAGGCACAACCAGAACAAATTGGTCAAAACTGCAAAGAGGTCAATTTAGGTCTGATCACAGGAAGGCGTTACTAATGATTTCCTCTTGATTCCTGGCATTGGAGGTCTTCAGATATGGTACAGTGGGGACCCTTTCAGGGTATGATTTCAACTACCTGTCCACCGAATTCCCTTCCAACTCTGAAATCCTATGATTCTGCAATTCTGTGAGTGCAAATAAATCTGAAAAGAACTTCATGAAGTAGTACTATCGTGGTGGGTGCATGGCATACTTGTTGACCAGTCCAAGGAGGAAAAACACAGAGCCGAAAGATCTGGGTCTACTTACAATCTTAGGAGAAAAAGTGAATTAGAATTAATGGTCAAAGAATCTTGATGGGGCTGAGAGAAACTGAAAATGTTCAAATATTTTAGTCATTGAAACTGATTAGTTTAAATGGAAATAGTCATTAAGCAAGAACAGCTATTTTGTTGATATTTAATATTGTTTATAATGAAACGTTTCATTTTTTAAAAAGAGAAAGAAAGAAAAAATACTTCGATTTGGCCAAGTCACTATAACCTTCAAGCTGGAGTTTTCAGTAGCAGGAAGTTGGAAGCCAGATTTCCAGGGATTACAAAAAGGAAATGAATGCACAGGAATTGCAGGCAAGAGGTGTATACCATGTGCAAGGACTTTGGTCCCTGCAGGAAGGACAGAGATTAGATAATAGCTTATAGGAGTATCAGAATCAGATGAAAAGTTTATTATTGGTTTTGTTTGGGTGATTTTTTTTTAAGATAAGAGAGCCCTGAACATGTTAAAGGGCAGAAGGGAAGAAGCTTGTGGCAAAAAAGAAAAAAGAAAAAAGAAAAAAAGAGAGAGAGAGAATGAAAATCTTAGAGAGAAAATAATTGTGGAATTGAAGTCACATGGAAAAAAGGTTTTGGTCCAAAGTACAATTTGAGGTCTTAGCTCTAGAGAGAAGGAAAAAATGTTTTCTGTGATACTGAAAGGAAGGATGAGAGGATTCACATAGGGGACTGTGATATTTGGAAGACCTGTATGTGTGCTCCATGTGAAGTCAGCTGCTAAGAGCCACAGGGATGTGAGGGGCAGGAAGGGGTGGGATGAGAAGTAAAAAGCAGAGAGAAATTAAGTGCTTAAGCATAGTGTCTGACACAGAGTATTAAATAAATGCTAGATTGATCTATCTATCCACCTATCCTATCTCCTGTCTATCATTCTACCCATCTATCTATCTATTTACCTATCATAATTTCCTATCTATTCTGTCTATCCTGTCTGTCTACCCTATATATCCATCTTTCCATCTATCTTGTCTATCTCTTCTGTCTATCTATCTATCCACCTATCTCCTGTCTATTTACCCTATCTATCTAACCTGTCTATCTATCCTGTCTATTTATCCTGTATATTTATCTATCCATCTATCTTGCCTGTCTATCTATTCATCTATCTTGTTTATCTATCCATCTATCCTATCAGTCTGTCTCTCTGTCTATGTATCTAACCTATCTATCTTCTGTCTCTCTATCCTACCTATTTATCTATCTATCTATCCTGTCTATCTACCCTATCTATCTCTCCTGTCTATCCATCTATTCTATCCTATCTAATCTCATCCATTATTCCACCTTATCTCTCTATCCCTGTCTGTCCATCTATCCTATCTATCTACCTATCTACCTAGCAAGGGACCTATTCTAAGAAGAGGAAGTCTGGAGTCTCCACAGTGGAGATTGAGCAAGAGATTATAGGATCATAGTTTTAGAGCTGGAAGATACCTTATAGATCATCTAGTCCAACTTCTTCATTTTAGAGATGAAGAAGCCAAGGTCCCGAGAATGTAGCCACACAGATGATAAGTAACAGAGTCTGGAGTTTGAACACAAATATGTAAGACCAAGAGCCGTATCCAAATGGATAAGTGTTCAAAGAACGTCACAGAGGTAGCTAGGTGGTAGAGTAAATAGTACTCTGGGCCTAGAGTCAGGAAGACCTGAGTTCAAATTTGGTCTCACTTACTAGCTGTGTCTTTGGTCAAGTCACTTAACCTCTGCCTGCCTCAGTTTCCTCAACTGTAAAACAGGAATGATGATGATGGTAGCTATCTCTCAGGGTTCTTGTGAGGATCAAACGAGATGGCATTTGTACAGTGCTTAGCATAGTGCCTGGAGCCTGGTGGGTGTGCTAGCCAGGTAATATACTTTTTAGCTACGTAAATGCCAGCTATTCTCATTGTATGAACCAACAATTCTCAAAAGAATTGCAAACATTAACAACCATGTGAAAGACTGCCAGAAATCACTACTAATAGAAGAAACGCATGCTAATTTTCACTTATCTTTCCAGAATGTCATTTAAAGGCCTTTCCTCTGGAAACTTCTCCAAATCAGTCCCAATCCTGTCTCGTTTCTGCGACAAGTGAGCGTGCATTGTGACCCTAAATGGTATTTCCTTCTCAATAAAGCCATTTTCTGAAGCAGATTGATTTTGAGATCCATGGGATTCTTTAGCATTGATAATGGAAAAGGTTTAATTAAATCCTTGTAGGACCCTACAAACCTTGCAATCCAGATGTGGAGACTGCTCTTGAAAGTAGAGGAAAAGCAAAATTGCCTAGGAAAGCCATACATATGGCTTAAATTATGTATCAATATAGTATCTATGAAATTGAACCCTATTCCCAAGGGTAAGGAGGAAGCAAAGAATAGAAGGCATAGGTGGTTAAAAATAACCCTTTTTTCTTAGCTTTAAAAAAATTATCATTCTTAGATCAAACACACAAGGATCTTTTCATCCCCCCACTACAGGCTGGTGCTTCAATTTCAAAGGCAGCTCAATGTTTCTGATCTGTTATCAGTCATATGGATTCTGTACACACAGCGAAAGCCACTTCAACCTAAGCTGCTGCTGTCTTCAGCACAAATGCCAAGTTAAGGAGCCTACCCAGCAAAAAAACAGCACTGCTCATAACCCAACTGGATGGAGAAGGTAGGAAATAGGAAGCAAGCAGTGGGGACACACACAAACACACACACACACACTCACATACACACATATTAAACACACGCACACACATACATACACACACACACATATACATGCAGAGCTTTACCATTAGACGCAGATTCTTCTGACACAGACACTGGGACTCCTAACAAAGCTCAGCTTTGGTGCTGGGTTGTTTGGCCTGCCTTCATTGCATGGATAGAGGAAAGGTGAGGTGGAATAGGGAATTGAGGTTGAGTGTATAAGCTGTTTTGTCCATGAAACCGAGACTAATCCAGTTTTCATTTTATTTCACCAGTGTGCATCCTAGATATATATAGATATAGATATAGATATAGATATAGATATAGATATAGATATAGATAGATATAGATATAACTGACCCAAAAAAATTTTTTTAATGAATAAAAGCTTTCCTAGGAAACAGTTGGAAACATTTCTCTTTCAGAAAACAATTGTAAACTTTTCTCTTTCAGGATCACTGTCTAAATCACAATTCTGAAAAAAGCGGTCAAACTCTGCCAAATTAGTGGCTCATTATTCTTAAACCATTACTTTTCTAGCCAGCTTAACATCAGTAGTGATACGATGGACTATAATGGAATAGTCTAAGCCTGGGTTTGGGAATGGGTTTTTTTTATTTTGTTTTGTTTTGTTTTTAGTGCAGTTTATATCAGATATTATAAATGCAACTATTCCTTACTGAGAGTAATAAGGAAAGAAAAGCTGAATTGAAGGCCAAAGAATATTGGAGTGGCACCATTGCATGAAATATTTTTGTCCATTCAGCAATTCATGCAGTTTTCTAACAGTTTCTAATTCAAGCCATCCTTATCTATCATCACCCAATTTAGCCCTGACTCTTCCCAAAACCATTTAAATGAACCTAATTTTTTTTTCAAAACAGAAACCAGAGTTTTATCTGCTTTCCTCCCTCCCCCCAATTCAATATTCTTCAAGGCACAGCATGATGTAAAGGATCAATAGCTGGCTTTGGAATCAGGAAAGCCTGAGTTCAAGTGATATCTCTGACACCCATTTGCTGTGTGACCTAGGAAAAATCACTTAACCTCTCTAGGTCTCAGTTTCCTCATCTGTAAAAGGAGTTAGTAGTAAATAGCCTCTGATGTTTCTTCCAGCTCTAAATTTATGATCTTATCTAGCCAGTTACAGATTGGTTGCAATCTCTATAGGTGAAGGGAGTTCCCTGTATCAATGAAATCACAGAACTCTCTTATATTCATGCAAAAATATAGTGTTTTGTTTGTTTGGTTGGTTGGTTGGTTTTGTATTCTGTCTGTAGGCCTCAAACCAATTTCTCTTTTTACTGATGAGCTGCTATCCCAAGGTCAACTCCTCCCCAAATCTTGGGTAAATATGTCAGGACTGTATTCCTCTGGGTCTGAATGAGAATTATTGGCTTCATTACAGTATCAACTTAATACCTTACCATTTTTTTACTTGAAACATTTTGTGGAAGTTCTATAATTTTGCAGCTTGGATCATCTCAAATTTTGTAAAGCCCCTCTCAAAAAAGTAATCCCCTCCTTTTTTTAACCATGTCTTTGAATCTCCATCAATGGTCAGAACTCCTGGAGGTAAGAGCCTAAGAATGGGCACCAGGACTTTTAGAATGGTGGGAGGGGTGGTGAGGGGAGACAGGAAAGACCAGCAAATACTAACTTCCTTTCTTCTCTCAAGCTTTCTATCTTCTTTCTCCATCCCCTTTATTTCTTGCTCTCTGCTGCCCAAATATAATCTCACAAATGCCCAGTCATTCTTGTTGTCTTTCTCCCATATCGCCCATCTCCCTCAACCTTTCTTTTTCTCTGTCATTGTCATTGCCCTCTCCCCACCCCACCTGATGGGGCAGAAGGCAGCAGCCAGGCTCACCCTTCCTTCCCTTCTGGCCACTGCCACCAGGTCCTGTGAGGACACAGATGGTTGTAAAGCAGATACTGTTCCACAACAGGCTAAATAATGCCCCTTGGACCTGGAACATTAAGTAAGAATCTCTAGGTGGACAGCTAGGTGGTGCAGTGGTTAGACTACCAGACCTGAAGTCAGGAAGACACATCTTCATGAGTTCAAATCCAGCCTCAGACACTTATTAGATATGTGACCCTGGGCAAGCCACTGCGCCCTGTTTGCCTTATCTGTAAAATAAGATGGAAAAGGAAATGGCAAACTACTTCAGTATCTTTACCAAGAAACCCACAAAAGGGGTTACAAAGAGTCAGACATAATCAAAAAACCCTCAACAACATCTGGGCTATGTATGCCTCCATCTAGCATTTTAGAGCAAGTCACTTAACCCAGTTTGCCTCAGTTTCCTCATCTGTAAAATGAGCTGGAGAAGGAAATGGCAAACCACTTCATTATCTTTGCCAAGAAAACCCCAAATGGGGTCATGAGAGTCAAACACAACTGAAACAACTCAACAACCAGAAGTTAGTATCAGTCTTTTTCCTTTGTATCAACAGTATTAAAATGTTACGTGGTCAGAGAGAATTTGGAGAAGCAAGAAGGCAAGCAGAAATGTCTTGGTTGCTCTATTCCACTCTGATCCAGCATGGAAGCCATATCCCTTTCAATTTTGGAAAATCACAACTATGTCGTTCTTCCAGAGAAGGCTTTCACGCCACAGTTGCAGCCGTGTCTCTTGTAATACCCGAGAAGTTCCAGCATATTTTGAGAGTGCTCAATACCAACATTGATGGGTGGTGGAAAAAACTTTTGCCATCACAGCCATCAAGGGTGTAGGTCAAAGATATGCTCACGCAGTACTGAGGAAAGCAGACATTGATCTCACCAAGAGGGCTGGTAAGCTCACTGAAGATGAGGTGGAGTGTGTGATCATCGTGATGCAGAATCTCCAGCAATACAAGATTCCAGACTGGTTCCTTAACAGGCAGAAAGACTTAAAGGATGGAAAATACAGCCAGGTTCTGGCCAACGGTCTGGAGATTAAGCTGCATGAAGATCTGGAGCAACTGAAGAAGATTCAGGCACATCATAGACTTCGACACTTCGACACCAAGTCTTGAGGCCAGCACACCAAGACTACAGGCCGCAGGGGTAGCACTGTGGGTGCATCCAAGAAGAAGTAAACACTTCACTGGCTTTGTCTATTAATAAATAGTTTATATCAAAAAAAATCACAACTAAGTCATTCTTACCAAAAAAAAAGCCAATCAAGTGTGTCACTCAATCAAAACTCATAACCTGATATTATATGTGGTCTCACATATAATATATCAAACATGGATTAATAACACTTGTATATTGGCTACCAATATTGATTGGACAGAGGCTGTTCAATGACCAGGGTCAGATATGCTAGAGAGGACATTCTTGTTCAGGCACAGCTTGGACCAGATGGCCTTAGAGGATCCCACCATCCCTGAAATTCTGTGATCCTGTTACTCAGTTACAAAACTAATTTCCATGGAGCCATGTTCAAAATACATCCTTTAGAGTTTAGAAAAATATCCAGATGTTCTAATGGATGGCTGTCATAATGTTGAGATATGAGCATAAAGAAAGACACATCTTCAAAATAATACAGAAAAAATTCCTGCACAGCTAGTCTCCAATGGCCACAGTCATATCAAGTTTCTCTTTTGCAACTCATGTTCCAATATCAATTTTTAAGAACCAACAAATAAATTAAAGTAGAAGTGGTTTCTTTTTATTATAACAAATCAGCTCATGAAAGGCAGCATGGTACCACGGAGAAAGTGCTGACTAAGAAGTCAGAAAGGCATGAATTCAAGTTACAGAAACATAAAGAGACAGAGAAACAGAGAGAGGAAGGGGAAGGAGACAGAGAGAGAAAGAGAGAGAGAGAATAAGGGGAGGGAAGGAGGGAGGGAGAGAGAAAGAGAGGGAGAGAGGGGGAGAGAGAGGGAGGGGGAGAGAGAGAGATGAGTGATCCTGGACAAGCAATTTCTTTAACTTCTCAGTGCTGCTAGTCAACTCTGAGACTAATGCAGAGCATGTGCCAGTCTACATTGCTAGGACTCCATCATCAGAAGTTCCTGTTACCATTGAAATGATAGGACCAGTAAAATAAGGTACTGTAAGACAGTTACTAATATTAAAACTCTGGTCAAAATAGCAAATAGTAAAGTATTTCATGCCCTACAAAACTTCGAAATGTTATTTAAGCTTACAGAAGAATATGGGAAGGTGATTTTATAGCATTCTCATTTTTTTCAGCAAAGAAACCTAATTTGGAACTGAATGTCTACAGGTTTAAAAGGAGCAATGTGGCATAATGGAGAGAGCTGTCTTTGGAATCTGGAAGATCAAAGTTCAAATCTCACCTCTGACAAGAATTTCTCAGCCTTTATTTTATCATTTGTAAAATAAGGAAGTTAGACTACATGTTTCTAAAGGCCCTTTTGGCTCTAAGTCAACAATCTATGAAGTCACTGAACTTTAGGCAGCTCCCTATGGATTATCTACTTAGTTGTAGAGGATTCCAATCTCCATAGGCAGAGAGAAAGTTCCCACACCTATGAGCTCTTTGATGGATTGATAAGCTAACAAGAATTCAAATGAGGTGGAGTTAATTTATTCCTCCACACCCCAAAAAAATTTGCAACAAGTTTTCCTGATAAAGGTCTCATTTATGAAATGTATAAAGAACTGATTCAAATGTATAACAACACAGTCAGAGAAAACAAACAGGAAAATTTCTTAAAAAGAAATCCACACCACAGAGGTGTTCCAAATCACTAATAATTAGATAATTATGAATTAAAACTACTCTGAGGCTCCATATCACACCCATAAGATTGGCAAAGCTGATTTTTTTAAAAAAAGATTATGACAAATATTGGAGAGGCTATAGGAAAACAGGCACATTAATATACTGTCGGTGGAGTTGTGAATTGGTCAGGCTAGTGTAGAAAGCAATTTAAAATTATGCCTAGTAAGTTACTAAAGTATGAACATTCTCTGACAGTGATACCATTACAAGTCTTATACTCCTAAAAGATTAATGAAAGCAGAAAAGGTCCCTTATGTACAAAAGTGCTTAAGTGGATTCCTATCAACTGAGGAATGGCTGCACAAATTCTGGTATATGAATGTAATGGAATACTATTATGCTATAAGAAATGGTAAAGGAGACAAATTTCAGAAAATGTTGGGAAGACTTGTGTGAACTGATGCAGAGTGAAGTGAACAGAACCTGGAGAACAATTTATACTGTAACATCAATACTGTAATAATCATAATAATTCTGAAAGACTTAAGAATGGTGAGCAATGCAATGATCAGCTGTGATTCCAAGGGTAAATAAAGAATGCTGCCCATCTCTTGTTAGAGGGATGATAGACTAAATGCAGAACAATACATGTATTTTTGGACGTAGCCAATACAAAAACATGTATTGCTAGACTATGCATATTTGTGACTAGGATTTGGGGTTTTTTTTTTCCCAAGTTGCATAGGGATGGGGAGGTGTAAAATGTAAGAGAGAGAAAAAAACCAATATTCGACAAATGGAAAAAAATAAAAATTTAATCAAAAGAACCATCATTCCTCATCTATAAAATTTCGTCATGGCTTAGAGTTATAAAATGGAAAACTGGAAAACAATGCATATACTTTAGCAATACAGACAAGTTTCTATTTAGAAATTTTGCCTGCTTTGAAATTATATGAGAGCAAATAATCTTTTGTATGCCACCTATTCACATACTCTAAAATAAAGCATCTACTTCTATAGTACTAGGATTCTTTGACTAGCACATAAATACAAATGATCAGTTTACATACGATGTCTTCAAGTCTTTTTTTTTAATGATTGAAGTTATTTGTCATAGATCTTAGATATTGGTATTATATAAGTAGGGCCTCCTGTTAACAGCCTATAGAGAACAATTAGTTAATTCAGTAATTATTTTCTCTTTACACATCAAGCAAACCAGATAATGGCTTATTTGTTTTTTTCATTGTGTGTTCTTGATAACTATTAATTACCATTAATAAGCGAAGCTTCTGCCTTTCCAAGTGTATTTGAATTTGTAAGTTTTATCCTTCAGGTCAAGGAACTAAGCTTAGTGACCAGTTCAACATGGGAGGGGGAAAAAAACTTTGATTAAGGCATCAAATATACCTGAATTAAGCAGACATTTAGCCTTTGTATATCCAGAATGGAAATTCATGACTTTTCTAATTTCCTAGTAGGAGCAGCAGGTCCCATTTTCTATGTGTGTCATTATCGCTGCTATTTCTCCAGCTTCTATTAGGTTGAAATTATTTCCCAGAATTACAGAGTCATACAGTTGGAAGGAATGTCTGAAGCCATCTAGTCCAACTCATACCCCAAGAAGAATCTCCATCATGCCCAGTAATCGATCAATAAGTCTGCATTTATTAAGAACGAGTAATGTGGCAGGTCTTGGGGTCGCTATTCAGTCATGTCATGTTTGACTCTTCATGACCCCATTTGGGCTTTTCTTGGCAATGGTTTGCCATTTACTTCTCCAGCTCATTTTACAGATGTAGAAATTGAGGCCAAGAGGGTGAAGTGACTTGCCCAGGGTCACACAGCTAGTAAATGTCTGAAATCAGATTTGAAAATGAAGATGAGTCTTCCTGCTTCTAAGGCGAGTGCCCTATTCACTGTACCACCTAACTACCCAGGTACTGGGGCCAGGTCGAGGTATCTAGAACCAAATGAAAACATTCATTAGGTCACTGCATAAAGACCTCCGGTGAAGAGGAACCTCATACCTCTTGAAGTAGTCCATTCCACTTCTGGGTAGCTATAAGTGAGTGGGAGGAAAAGGTTCTTACTGCCACTGAGCTTAAAATGTGCCTCTCTACAACTTCCACCCAGTTCTACTGTAGTTTCTCTTCTACGGGACAAAAAAGACTAATTCTTCTTCGACATGACAGTACTTCAGATACTTGAAGATTGTTACCATGTACCCCCTAAATTTTCTCTTTTCCAAGATAAACTTTGTTTCCTAAATACAATTCTCACTTAGTATACATTTTCCATGCCTTTTAACATCCTGATCACCCTCCTCTGGTCTCACTCCAGTTTATCTCTCTCTGTCCTAAACTGAGAAAAGTATTCCAGACAGGATCTGATGAGAGAAGAGTATAGGAGAATTCTTATCTCCCTTATTCTGGATACCATGCCTCTCTCTTAATGCAGGATGGGATATTATTCATTCGTGAATGCATTCTTGCATTCATTTACCTACCAATTAGTTAATCTGTTTGTGTATTACTACCTTGTCACACTATTATATTGAGCTTGTGGTCTGCTAAAAACTCCTGATCTTTTTCATTGGAACTGTTGTCTAGCCATATCTCTCCTATTCTGTACTTAAACATTGATTTTAAGTGCAGCGCTTTTGCATGTATTCCTATTAAATGTCACCCCATTCTATTAAGTCATTGTGAGAGCCAGCTGATCGATATTTTTTTGGATCCTGACTGTCATACAACATATTAGCCATTCCTTCCAGCTTTGTGTCATTTGTAAATTAGAAAAATATATTATCTGTGCCTTCGTCTAATTCACTGAGAAACATTTTGAACAGCATAAGGACAAACAAATTCTTAGAAGTCCCTTGGTCTATTATTCTAGGACTATTACCTGTCATAATTGTAATTATGTTAGTCTGAAGCAGCCTGGTCTGGATAAAACCATGTTCATTGTTTCCCTTTCAAAAAGTTCACAAACCATCCCTTTAACAATAATGTATTCTACAAATCTTTCCAGGGTTAGAAATCAAGGTCATTGTTCTATAATATGGAGACTCTACCTCTGTCCCTTTTTTGAAAATTGGGACACAATTTCCCTTTCCCCATTCTCTATTGCCCCTTGTATTGTTTTTATGTTCTATCAGTAAGATATACCTATATATGTATGTATATGTATATACACATACCACATGCATGTGTGCATACATTGTATATATGTGTGTGTAGCACACTCGTTTCCCATTAGTTCTTGCTCATTCCTGCCAAAGAGTCCTCCCTTGTGACAAATGAGCAGTGAAACAAAACAAATCAAAACATTGTGTTCAAGTCCTACCTAAACAATTAGCATGTCTAATCCATCGCCTCTGCTGAGAGGCAAGCTTGTTTCTCTATCGGCCTTCCGAAGTTATGTTTGGTTACTATGTTAATCAGAGCACTGAAGTCTTTCAGTGAGGGTTCCCTTTGCGGTCACCATGTAAGCTATTATCCTGGTTCTGCTTACTAAACTCTGAACCACATCATTTGTCTTTCCAGTTTCTTTGACTATTCAAATTTGCCATTTCTTGGAGTGTAATATTCCCTTATATTCATATGCCAAAATTTGTTAAGGCATTCCCCAAATGTTGGACACTCACCTTGATTGATTAGATTGTAAACTCTTTGAGGGCAGGGACTATATTTTGCCTCGTTTTGTATCCCCAGTGATCAGCACCATGCCTAGGAATAAACAAAAGTTTATTGATTGATTTGAGTTCTGTACTACTAAAAGAAAGATGATGCTATGAGTATTTTTTAACATGTTGACTTTTCTTTCTATCTTTGACCTCCATATACGACACATAATGGAATTTCTAGGTTTGAGAGGCATATACAGTTGGTATCCTTCCAAATTGTTTGTTTTAAATTGTTGGACCAATTCATAGCTCTACCAGCAATGCATTAATGTACCTGTCTCCTTACAGTCCCTCTGGAATTTTGTTCTTTGTTATTTTTTGACAAGCTCAAGTATATGAGGTGAAACCTCAGAGTTATTTTAATATCTTTTTTATTTTTAAAGGACTTTCAAAGATATCTGAGAACGGACCAGCAATCATCATATATTCTAGTTCCTGGAGTACCCTTATGGACAATTTGTCCAGTTCATCAGACTATCTCAATCAATCAAGAGGTATTTATTAAGCACCTATTATGTGTCAGGCAGTGTGCTATGTTGGGGGTGGAGATGGGGAACAAAGACAAAAAAGGAAACGGTTATTGCCCACAAGGAGAATACATTCTACAGGGACCCTCACTTTTCTTCTCACTTATCATGAATTTCCACTACCTGGTAACCACTTTTGCTCTCTCCTGACTAGTCTAAGTCTAGAAGTCATTCTCCTTGGAAATCAAAACAGAAACAAAATCAGCCTTCCAACGATTGTCTATGATGATAACACTATGTGTCCCTGGCATTGACCCCATTTCCCACTGCTTTTAAAATCTTTTTACTGTCCCTTAAACACTTTCGTATTTTGATCAGTTGTTGATCTCATCTGTTTCAGATTGCCACCCATCCAAATGTGTTATTCTTGTGACTCTTACTCATGCTCCTCCAAAAATTTATTACATAGGAGGGACCTTCCTTTAGATCATCTGACTTTGTGTGGGTACCATTGGAGGGCATAGGTTGCCTAGGCATGATCTCTCATTCTCAATATGTAATCATCTCATCTCTTCTGGTTACAGTTCTCTAGTGATATCTTTCGGACTACTTCCTTGTTGCCAATATACTATAACCTACCCCCACCCACCATGCCTGTCTTCTTTATCTTTTGGATGACTTACAGCTTGAAATCACAGCCATAAAGCTGAGTCAGGGGATAACTGGTGGGATTTTCCAGCTGGTCATGGTAACACATAAAACAACTGTCCCCAACATTGCTTTTTTCAAAAAATCCTGTCTGTTATTGGAAGAAAGGAGTCAGGGGAAGAACAGGTTCACAGAAGGTGGGGTTTTTTCAAGCTTTTTATCATTATTTTTATCTTTGTTTTGATGCATTTGTCCATTTCAGCCTTCGTGTCTGTGAAACATAATCCCTTGCCTTACACATAGTAGGTAATTGAATAGAATTGAGAGAATGAATGGGGAAAGTGTAGGTTAGACAAGAAGAAAAATAATTCCGTGTCACATGGAGAGTTGTTGGCAGAATCCTCAGTTGGGAGCAAGACATCAAGGAGATTATGTCATTTTTTTTTTCAAAAAGGCTTTGCTCAATTCTACAGTAAAGATGGTTGTTTCCTATAGGTCCCATTGATTCTATTTGAGTTTGTTTTATGTAAACTACACTGGGATTAAATATTCTTTAGCACTTGAACAAGATTCAGACACTTCTTTTTGAGGTGGATGTTAACTACAGTAAATCACTGGTCTGAGAAGAGGGTGTGAAAACATGCATGGAATTTGTCAAAATTTCTCACCATTAATAAAGCAGTATTCTTCCAGTTGTTGTCACTGTGTGTCATTCTTTGAAGTATTCCCAGAAGAATTTTTCTGAAACAAGCTTGGGTAGAGCTTGTCACTGTTTCACATAACCGCTATTGAACTGTTTTGAGCTTTGAATCAGATGTAGATCCTTTGTGTGAAAAAGAAAAACACTCATGCATAAAAGTGCATGGAAGTTGACAAGACTGACTATAATAGCTTTATCCTAAAAATACATATTCATGAGTGTCTTAAACAGAAGTTCTGCAAACATCGACTATTTTCATAGATTGTTTAAACCATTACTACTGATCTGAAACACCCTCATGATTTTGTTTGTGTATTAGCCAGTGGGATTCTTTTCTGAATCTTCTAGACTATTATGGCTGAAAAGTATTATGCTTGAGGTATGAGCGATACCACAGATAGAGGGGTCCAGCATAAAAGGACCTGTGTTCAAATCTTGCCTCTGACATATACTAGTTATGTCACCAAAGGCAAATCACTTGACCCCTCAATGTCCCAGGAAATTCTCCTAAGGTGATAAATTACAGACATATCATGAATACGCCTGGGGCGGGAAGAGAGAGATAGTGAACATGAATTTCTTTAAAAAAAAAAAAAGTCAAGATGTATCTGATAGGATTTAATTTTTTTTTATCACGTCAGATTATGTTGATCAGCAATTATGATATATGATTTTAGGAAACTATATGGATTAAATTTAAAAGCTATTATTCTAAATAATGATACATGAGCAGTGTGATACACTAAGCAGAGCACTGGTTTTGGAATCAGAAGACCTGAATTCAAATTCTATTTCACTGGGGATAGGAATTTCAGGACCTTGGACAAGTCTGCTCAGCTTTCTGCTCTGTACAGTCAGAGGGCAAGGCTAGGTGACCTTTAAGGTCCCTTGATACCTCTAAATCTTATTTATGATCCTGCTTTTCTTTCAAGAGTTTGCAAATTACATTAATTAATTTAAAATATACTACATTTTTTAATGAAATCCTGCAAGTTATTTAAAAGACAAAAGTGAACAAAATGAAGAGAGACAGAGCAGGGAGATGTGATTATCACCATTGCCATGAGAATGTATTGTAGAAAGTCAACATAGGAGACTTGTATTCTTATGTGCATTCTCAAGATACTTCTATTTGCAGATGACGTTGTACTGATTGCAAAGAACACCACAGGGCCCCCACTTTGAGATCAACAATCCCTCAAATTAGATCAATCTAGCCTTCCACATAGCAAAAACAAAGTGGATGAAAAAGGTGACTACTCCAGATCATGAACAAGGAACTCATTGGTTTACCCAATTAATACAAATGATCTTAGACTGGTGCAACAGATGGGCAATGAATAGGGACCAGAATTGCATATGGAAATTGTGGGTTGGATCACATTTGGAAAATGGCATAGTTGGTCCCAAGATGCTCACTGCCAGAAAAGCCCAGCTTTGTAATAATAATAATAATAATAATAATAATAATAATAATAATAATAATAATAATAATAATAATAATAGCTTGTATTTATTATAATAATAGCTAGCATTTGTATAGCACTTTAAGGTTTGCCATGTAATCTACAAATATTATCTCATTTGATCCTCACAATAACCATGGGAAGTAGGTGCTATTATTACCCCCATTTTACAGTTAAGGAAACTGAGGCAGGAAAAATGATTTGCCTAGCGTCACAAAGCTAGTAAATGTCTGATGCTTGAGTATTCCTACTATATGTTCATAGCCTTATCTACTGCACCCCCAGCTGCCTATGAGACCTACAGCAATTCAAAAGAGAGCAGTGGAGCCTCTCACATCAGAAAAATAAATTGGATGAAAGATTCAGCTACTCCAGATTATGGATAGGCAGTATTATGGGCAACTCATGGACTTACTCAATTAGTACAAATTAACTTGGACAGATGCTGTAGCAAACGCCCTAAGTGAGATTTGAATCCAGGCTCCTTGGCCCCATAGTCAGAAGTCTTTAGTGTGCTAGGTGTGTCTTCTATGGAGCATTTATAGGAAGATATGGTCAAGAATTTCACATAATGGAAAGCAATGGATGAGTTATGATCTGTAGCACAGGCTACATGTTCCCATGTTGACAAGATCCCAGGTCCTTTGAAATGCCGAAGGGCAGGGGGTCCACACCCTTATTTCATCATCATCATTTATTTGATGTAGATTTCATTTTGGCTCCCAGGTTAAGAAACTCACTCTACCCATGCAACTAGAAGCAATTATTGTGCCACCTAAAGTCTTAGAAAATTGCCAAAGACATGGAGAGATAAAATGACTCGGCCAATAGTGTCAGAGATAGGAACTGAATACAGCAACAGGAACCAAGAAAGCAATTTATAAGAAAGTATTGTTTTCTTATTGAGTCCAGAATTGAACATTATTTACCTTCTTATATTTTAGCCAAGTTCCTATCATTTATTAGACTTCCTCCAAAATCCAACTTCAATGCCTTATAGTGGCATGATCGAGGTGAGCATGGGTTCTAGGTCATGCCAGAGAGGCACAGACTCTGCCAGCCCCTACCAATGGCAGAAGGCCTTGAGTCAGCTGCTGTGCTGGGCCATATTTCTGCTGTTTGAGGACCAGCCAACAAAGGAGAATGAGTCTGGCTGAACTTTTTTGGGCACGGCAACTCAGTAAGTTCTGTTTAGTGAGGCATAGAGGAGTTATGAGTTGCCTCAGTAGAGGCAGGACCCATACTGATGAAATCTGTGCTGCTTAAAGAATTAAAGTACAGCTCATTAAAAAGAAATGGCCAATTGTCCTTATTTAAAACATACCAATTTAAGGACTATGCAGCCATGCTGTCATATCATGATGTATGGATGTACTCAGGGCTGCATAAAATTAAAAATATGACCAAGTAATGACTTTGGGGGTTCCTAGAAATACCTGCGGCTGTTACATCTCTGTTTTTAAATTTATGATACAGCTGATTTCAGGATTCCAGACTACCTCCAGGGTACAGAATGCCAATACAATATCACACTGTTTTTATCCTTTGCAAAAGCTTGCAATTTGGCTCCATTAAGAAATCTCATGTAAGAGTGCTCATGTAATATGCTGCTACAAATACTGCTATAAGTATTAAATTATTTATTTTGGTAGCATTTCACAATTAGGTTCCTGGGAAGTAAGTCAAAACAATCACAACATGCCGATAGTATCATGGAAAAAGCACTGGATTTAGAATTCAAGAACCTGGGTTCGAATATTGGCTTTGCTATTTCCTACCCATATAACTGTGGGTATGTCACTTGGTCTCTCTGGGTTTCCATTCCCTCATCTGTAACATGGGATGGGAGTTTGGCTACATGACCTCTGAAGTCTCTTCCAGCTTAAATTCTGTAAGCCATTGTTTTTATTTTTAAGTAGGGTAAGCTGATGCAAAATGATGCCTAAGAAGAATTTACCCAACAAAGAGTCCATTGGAATATGTCTGCTTTAAAATTCCTCTTCTTGAATTTAGCACAAGACACACTATCCCTACACACTCCACAATGTATGCTTGTGAGAGCAATCACAGAGAACCACATACCAAGATTGATTTAAGGATGACTGTGAGACTCTAATGCCTTAAAACATGAAAATGATTGATAGACTAAGTAGGAACATGGCTAAGTAAATTTAGTAAGAGGATAAACAAATTCTTGGAACAGTAGATTATTAGCAAGTATTCCCATTGGATAGAAGTGCTCCCATACCATTCTAGCCCAGGTAATTTCCCGCCAATATAGTTCTATGATGTAGATCACTCCGTCAATTAAAGCAAATCTCCTGTGGGACCACCTCTACAACCAGGGTCTTCATGATCATTTTGGATGTCAAAATCTGCATGGAGGTAAATCATATAGAAGTTTCTGCAGTAGAATAAGGCAGTACTCTTCTTCCCTCTCCCCTCCCCCACAAAAAGAAAAAAAAACAGTGCTTTGCTGACAAGCCCTTTGTTGACAAAGTGAGAAGAAAAGAGATGTAATCTCCGGTATCTTTTAAAAAGATATATTAGGTAAAAGGAGGGATTTAATTTTGAATGATTATGGTATAAAAACAAAAGGTAACAGTAAAAGATAATAAAGAAAGGACTTAGGAAGATCATTCAGGGTTAGAGAGCTGACAATAAGAAACCAAGAGAATCTCCACTTATGTAATTTAGAATTATATTCTCAAAATTGAAAGGAAATTTAGAAATCACAGAGTATAAACGAATCAAATACAACAGGTTGAGATCATGTGCTGTTGGTATTTTTAATTTCTTATCCTTACAGTGTCAGGAATTAGAGAGGAAGGATGCTCTATGTACACATTGGATAGACCCCTGATAGTGAATTTATGAGAGGAAATGATTAAGAGTTACACAGGATTGGCAAGGATAGCTGAAGTGTAATCTACATCATTAGAGGCACTGCCCAAATCAGTAAGACCAGAGAGTCATTAAAGAAGTGGTGTTCACAGAAGAATTCATGACCAAACAGGAGATAGAGAACATTATGAAAAGCAAAATGGATAATTTTGATTACATTAAATTGAAAAGTTTTTGCACAAACAAAGCCAATGCAACTAAGATCAGAAGGAAGGTAGAAAATGGGGAAAGAATTTTTACAACCAGTCTCTCTAATAAGGGCTTCATTTCTAAAATATATAGCGAATTAAGTCAAATTTATAATACAAGTCATTCCCCAATTGATAAATGGTCAAAGGATATGAACAGGCAGTTCTCAGATGAGGAAATTAAAGCCATCTATAGTCATATGAAAAAATGCTCTAAAACACTATTGATTAGAGAAATGCAAATCAAAACAACTCTGAGGTACCACATCACACCTATTAGATTGGCCAACATGACAAAACAGGAAAATGATAAATGTTGGAGAAGATGTGGGGAAATTGGAACACTAATGCATTGTTGGTGGAGTTGTGAAATGATCCAACCATTTTGGAGAGCAATTTGGAACTATGCCCAAAAAGCTATAAAAATGTGCATACTCTTTGACCCAGCAATAGCACTTCTAGGGCTATATCCCAAAGAGATCAAACAAATGGGAAAAGGACCCACATGTACAAAAATAGTCATAGCAGCTCTTTTTGTGGTGGCAAAGAATTGGAAATTGAGAGGACGCCCATCAATTGGGGAATGGCTGAGCAAGTTGTAATGTAAAAGAATGTAATGGAATACTATTGTGTTATAAGAAATGATGAACAGGCTGACTTCAGAAAAACCTGGAAAGACTTGTATGGTCTGATGCTGAGTGAAGTGAGCAGAACCAAGAGAATGTTGTATATGATAACAGCCACATTGTGCGATGACTAATGTTGATAAACTTAACCCTTCCCAGCAATATAAGAATCTAAGACATCTCCAAAGGCGTCGTGATGGAAAATGCTATCCACATCCAAAGAAAGAACTATGGAAGTTGAATTGTTTCTCTTTTGTTGAATTTTGTTTCCTCTTTCTGATGGTTCCTCCTATTGGTTCTAATTTTTACTTACAGTATCACTAATGCAAAAATATGTTTAATAGGAATGTATATGTATAGCCTATATCAGATTGTGTGTGGTCTTGGGGAGGGAGGCAGGGAGGAAGGGGGAGAAAAATTTTAAACTCAAAAACACATGGAAGTGATTACTGATAAATCAAAATAAATTAATAAAAAATTTTAAAATATATAAAGTAAAAGACAAAAAAAAAGAAGTGGTGTTCAAATGGAGATATTAACCAAGTGCACAAAAATAGAAGGATCTTAATAAATATTTGTTGAAATGGGGGTGGGGGAAGAAAAAGAGGCTTTAACAAGAAACATAAGTAGCATCAGGAAAATAAATATAAGCGATAGTTTTGAAGGTGAGGGGACCCTTACTTGCAAGCATGGAACTCATTTTTAATGAGTCTCTGAAATGATTCTTTCCATTTAAGTAGCATTCTCTAGAGGAATATTTTCCCATTTTTGAAAAAAATACATAATTTTTCTATAACATTAAAAAATAAGAAAATAACTATAATCTGACAACCAAAAAACAATCAATCAAAAACATTTACTAAGGTATACTGTATACGACCCACCAGGCTAGGCATTGGGCATACAGACACAAATATATTAGTCCCTGCCCTCAAGGAGCTTACATTCTATATGGGTGAAAAAAATGGAAAGGATGAATAACTTTCCAAATACCCTGTCCTAACTTTAGGCCCAAAGAACCCATGTTTCTGCCATCATTATTAAAGAGCTCTACATAATAGAGAAATTAAGAGCTTCCTGGTGTCTCTCTGCCTCCATCCCCATCTCCCTATAGACTACTGCCCCCACTCTCCCTTCCCCTGGCACAACCCCCACCAAATCTTGGAAAATTCTTTCCACTTTCAAGAACCATAATAGTGTCATGTACATTGGTACCAATTGAGGTAGATGGGAATAGCTGTGGTTGCATGGTTGGCCTATTTAAAATGCAAATGAAAGTACCCAAATCACTGCAATCTACACTCCAGATGTTCCTATTATTCACTCTGACATTTTTTTTCCATTGCACTTCTTCCCTCCTACATGGCTCTGAATTTTCTCTCCTACTTAACCCTCCTTCCAAAGCCACCTACACTTTTCAGAAATTGTTTTATTTTATACATTTAAAGAGTCAGAACCCCACCCCACTCCCTGACTGCCCTCTGCCTCAAATGGTGAGGGAAGAAATCTTCATTTGCACACTCTAAAAAGTCATTTGTGTAGACAAGACTATAAAGAGGCCAAGAAGTTGCTTTTACAGTGTACTGGGTAAGGGGGACATTTCCCCTTCAAGAAGAGCCTTTCATTTTTTTGTGTGCCCTGGACTCCATGGACATAGTCTTGTGAAGCCCATGGACCATTTCTCAGAACAACATTTTTAAATGCACAAAACAAAACATAGAGGATTATTACAAAGGAAACCAAAAGGTAGTGAAGAAAAAGGTGTATTTTATCTCCCATTTGAGGCCACAGCTCCCCTGAAACATATCCATGTACTCCAGGTTAAGAATAGCTACCCTAGAGGAGTATGGGTTATCATAATAATGCATAGGTTCCACAGGCTGATTGGAGGAGAGAATATTTAATAGAGGAAGTGTGGGCCTCTTCTCTGACCTTTGTAAGATACTTAGTGACCTCCTGGAATTAAAGGGAAGAAGTAAACCTCACACTCTAGGCTCTTTTCTGGGGTGGGAGGCTTACTTTGAGTTCTCATCAGCCAGGATACATGCACTATGGGAAGTATGATATGTGTTTTAATCTCAGCTTCCCGAGGACTTTACGGCCTGCTTGGGTGGCAGCCATGTCTTTGACTAAAGAAGTCCTTGACTGCATGACATCTGCTCTCACCCGGCTGGGGCCATACATCCTTTGGAGGAGCAGCCATGCATAGGGCTGCCCCATTTTTATACATACAAGCAAGTGACTGCCTCCCCAGGCTTTATAACACTGAAGAATTGCTATTGTCCTGAAGTTTCACATCAGCCTGCCTAGCCTCAAGAGTTGGGCCAAAGCTCTCACTTGTTTTCAGAATATGAAGCATTAGGGCAGGTAAATTAAACTTAGGTAGAGATGATATTGTCATTAAACTTACTTGCATTTTACCTGGGGTCTTGTAAAATAAAGGATGTTTCTATCCCTTTCAGAGTTGCCAAAGATTCATAATAACACACAAGGGTTGATTTAATATTTTACAAATTTATATCAGCCTATTTGACCTTACACATTAACGTATGTAATGTTCATGCTCTCCACTAAAGTTCTCTTCTGATGCCTCTTCTGAGTCTTCAGGTTTTTGTAACACGTGAAACAAGCAAAAAAAAAAAAAAGTCCAAAATGCAATCAGGGAATAATACAATTTTTGATGAACCGTGTTCCCAGCATCCTAAAAGGCAATAGAGAAAAAAGCATGGCATCCATACGTGCCAATGGTGGTTTTTGAGAGAAGTGGAATGAAAGAGAGTGTAAAGGAAATGGAAGGCTGAAGTGAATTAACAGGTGGACTGCACAGGTGCAGCATGGATGTCCACAGCATGATAAAAGTCCTGAAGAAAGGCCAGTAGAATGTTGCGTGTATCCTCTATGGGGGCTTTGTGGGAATTGTGGGATTTGTTCAATAATCACCCAGGATGAGAAAGTGTGGATCAGCAGCAACTTACTGCAATGGAAGAGCATCCATGTTGATGAGATTACGGATCCACTGAAGAGTTGAAATATTAGTGTTTACACAGAGATTCATATTTGTTTTTGTGAAATCTACTGCAGTGATCAAGAAACAACAAGCAGAAGCATAATGCTATGTGATTTGTGCTGTGCAAAATGTTAATGACATCTCAGCATTAATGTTAGCGAGTCTTTCATGATACTGAAAGTCCAAGTGTGCCCCGGGAGATTCAGTCTCCTGACCCAGAGCCCTCACTTACAAACCTGGGGAGACATATCCATGGTATACTAATAGTATACTAACTTGCCTCTGGCAAGCATGCATTTTGCCACATTGGAGAGAAAAATGAATGTAGGAAAACGGAAGGAAATCACAGGATGGGCAACAAATAGTCCAAAACATTTCTCTAAATTGCTAGAAGTTCCCAAGCACGTAAGCTTCCCTGAAGTAAGTCCTTAGCTGCTTACTGCTATTCCAAGGAGAGAGATGGAATCAGAAGAGTAGGAGGCTCCTATTTCTTCTTCTTTTTCTTTTCCTTATTTTCTTTCTTCCTCTTCTTCCTCTTCGTCTCCTACTCATCAAATTAGACATTTGTAAATCACTTAGGAGTGTAGGCCTTTAATAAAGGTTTATTCTTTCTTTATTCCCCCTTCCCTTCTTCTCTTCCTTCTCTTATTTTTCTTTTTCCTTTTCCTCCTCCTCTTCCTCCTCTTCCTCCTGCTCTTCTTCCTCCGCCTCTTCTTCTTTCTTCTCTTCTTTTTTCTTTTCTTCTTCCTCTTCTTCATCATTATCAAAGATTAGTTTACAGAAATAGAAAGGTTATGTTATGTTGATGACAACAGCCCAGGTCATTATTGCCACAAACCTCAGAAAGTTTATCCATAAGAAGCCCAGACTTACTGATGGTTGTAGATTTTTCAAGGAAATGGTAGAGATTATGCAACATGACTGCAGGCTGTACTACCAAAAACTTAGAAATATATGACCAAGTGGTCATAATTATGCATGAGAATTTTGCTATCCTCCAAAAACTAACAGACAACAAATGTAAACCACAATTGTTCTTGAAAATTCAATAAATAAAGCATATTGGAACTAGAGCATCATCACAGGCAAAACAAGTCCTAAGACATAACAATTTTAAGAACAACATTTAATGGATGTTGCCATGGAGAATACTTAGACCATCCAAACTATATGGAATGAAAAACTCTCAGAATATAGAGCCTCAATATAAGAAATCAAATCCATGTGGAAACAGGATGAAGTACATGTCATTGCCATCATCCTGTCAGTCACTGAACTGTCCCAAAGACATTTTTCATGAGATTATGGGAGATGAGCTGACATCACAACACTTTTATTCAATTGAGAAAAGCAATTATTTCATACATCTGTATAATCGAATGTAGAACAGCAAAAAATAAAACAACAGTGGTAGAATAGACATCTGTCCCAGGACCATTTTCTATTTTAATATGGGACAAGAAAATAATAATAATTTTGGAAAGATAGAATTTGGGGGCAAAAAGTAAAATTAAATTGAATTTAAATAATTAATTTTAAAGAAACAACAACAATAATGTGCTGTTGTATCTGAACGTTTTTTATAGACTGAGAGAATTCTGCAAGAGGGTAGAACTTTTCACCACACTTTGCTCTGTGTACAATTGGCCAGAGAGTACTCAATTCTTTCAACAAATTCTTGATATAAAAGCTAAGCCACTGTGAATAATACTCATCAGTTTGCCTACTTTTGAAGCACTAACTGGTCTTCTTACTACTAGTGGCATCTTCTGTGTTGCTTCAATTTGCCATTAATTTGTAGTTCACATTTCTGGATAGATACATGTAAAGTTAAACCCTGAAAACAGCAGCTTGTCTTATGCTTGGCTTTTCAAGAGGGTGGGCTCTCACAATGCTTATAACTGGCATCTCATTTCCACCACACTGGGAGATCTCAGAGCACTCAAAGTGCTACAATCAAAGTGGGAGGAGAAAAGAAGGGGAAAGCCACAGTTGAACCTCTTCCAAAAACAGATTATGTTAGTCAGAGTCTCTGAGGAATAATAAACTAGGAAAGACAAATTGCAGGGGGTGGGGAAGGGGGTTATTCCACTGACTTCATCAGCTTTCCATGAAATGCAAGTTGTCTTTTGCTTCCCAGATGACATTTTTTATATACCGCATGCCAAAATAGATATTGTTGCTATTTTTTTTCTGTAAAAGACATTGTCAAAAGAGCCCAAAGATTTCAATTGGAATGCACATTTCTTCAATATTCTAGGGAAGAGGCAACCAGGTGGTGCAGCAGATAGAGCACCAGTCCTTGAGTCAGGAGGACCTGAGTTCAAATCCGGCCTTAGATATGTACCAGCTGTGTGACTCTGGACACTTAACCCCCTTGCCTCAAAAAAAAAAAAAATTCTAGTGAAGATTATTCTCCTCCTAGAGGCCATGAAGGGATACTTGTTGAACTTCTGAGGTTTTTTGCAGCATGCAGGGAAACTGTGTCTCCCTAGAGACACTCATTAGAGCTTTGTCTAAGAGCAATCTTTTATGCTTAGAATCAACAGTGGGGGAGGGGAGGAGCCTTAGGTTAGATGTTAGAATAAAAACGCAAAATGCTTTAAATATGTGATCAAATATATGTGAGCCTCACAACAAGCCTGTGAGGGAGCAGTCCTAGTAATACTGATGGCTTCAGGATCATGAACTCTTGTCATGGAGAGCAGAAGGGCATCCCTCGGGCTGGACTCCTCAAAGGGAGCAAAACATTCCCAGGGCGAGGAAAGCAGGAGGTACTTCTTTGCCACAAGCGTTCTCTATACAGGGACCTCACAACCATTTACTCCAGATTTGCACCCATTCTCCCCAGGGTGCTTGTGCGTGCAAGGGGAGAATGTGTCCCCAGTTTGGGAGGATTGTTTTAAATAACTGTTCTTACTATAACAGCACTCAGTACTAGAAACCCCATCGCCTCAGTTTACTCCTACACATTCACCCTTCTGCATTAACATTTTCTCCATAACCTTCTTAAGTCTAGCCGTTTGTAGTGATTGCAGTGATTTGGAATGTTTGAGGAGTTCCAAGGTATAAATGCTCCCACTGACAATTCAGCAATCCAACATACCAACTACCTACGAAGTGCTCCTACTTCTTCCTATAGCTTCCCATGGCTCCCACTAACCAGGCAACATAGTCATACGCCTGAAAAACCACTTTTGCCCCTCACCAAACTTCTCCTGATTCTCGTCTATAGCTTTAACCTTCTGCATTGTCAGGCTCTTCCCAATGGATGCATAGACTCAATATTTCATTCCTCTGTGACTGGATAGGTGCCTCTCTCTTTCTCTGGGCATGGCCTTCTACTTCTTTCTCCTGTGTCCATAAACAAAGAAGTAAAGAAAGTGAGTGGCCCCAAAGACCTTTAAACCATTCTCTTAAATAAAGGAGGGTTGCAGGGATTTTCCCGAGGTACGAAGCCAGGGAAGTATGCAAACTGTCAAGTGTGGTAGTGAGTATTTGCATGCCATTCTGTGAATTGGCCCACTTTTTCCCTGAGCCCATTCAGATGGTGATATCTGCTTGCATTTTAGACCTAGCAGGAAAACTGAGATGAAAAGAGGCTGCAGGCATAGTGTTTTCATTCATGGACAGGACTCTAGTTTAGAGCAAAGGTTCTTAACCTTAAAGGGTGAATAGATTTCCAGGGGCCCATGAACTAGGAAGGGAAAAAGTCCTATCTTTACCTTCATTAACTTCTAACTGAAATTTAGTGGGCCAGCTTTGTTTTTAAGGACTTTACCTGTATCCACTGGGCCAGCTAAAATACACGATGGTCATTCATTTTATGGACCCGATGGTAACATGAAGAAGTAGTATAGGGGCAGTTAGGTGGCACAGGGGATAGAGCACCAGCCCTAGATTCAGGAGGACCTGAGTTCAAATTCGGCCTCAGACACATAATACTTACTAGCTGTGTGACTCTGGGCAAGTCACTTAACCCCATTGCCTGGACCCCCCCCCCAAGAAAAAGCAGTATAGTATTAGTATTATGGGTTAAAATCCTAGCCCTTTCTACCACGTGACCTTAAACAAGTCACTGGGCAATATGCAATCATAGAAAGAACTCTAGAATAAAAGATGAGACCTCGGTTCAATTCACAAGTTAGCTGTTCGACTTCAGACAAATCACTTTATCTATTAGGGGAACAAAGTTCCATTTTACGCCTAAATCCTATGACCATCTCCCTTTCATATTTGTATCCTCAACACTTAAGACAGCAACTGTCATGCAGTTGGTGCTTAATAAATGTATTCATTAAGCAATTTAGAATGATACAAATAAAATTACTAAAAATATATACCCTTTGACCCAAAAATTCTACTACTATAGGCTTATGATACCCCAAGGACACCATTGATAAAAAGAAAGTTCCCATATACACCAAAATATTTATAGCATTTTTTAAGATAGAAAAAAAATTAGAAACAAAGAAGATGCTCATCAACTGGGGAATGGCTAAACGAATTATGATATATGAATGGAATTTTACTGAACTGTAAGAAGTGATGAATATGGAGAAGCATAGAAAGAGCTACATGAACTGATGCGAATAGAGGTAGAGCCGAGAAAACAGTATGCACAACAGCCACAATGACGGAAATGGAAAGAACAGTCACTCACCAAATAATCAAATGCAAACAGTGCAAAGTTTGGAACAAGCGTGGCTGGAAAGAAGAGATGCAGAGATGGGAGATCTGTGGGTGTGGTACATTGCACATAAGTGCAGACTTTATTTTTTACATTTTAGTCTTCTTTTTAAAAAATATTACTTGTTATATGGGATATATTGTTATAGGGGATATATTGATGGAAATTTTGGTGGTGTAAGGAAAAATAATGTAATAAAAAATCAATATGTTTTCAATGCACTTTAATGTGCAGTCATCTTTTTAAAGTTATACTACGTTATGGAAATGCTTGTTTCATTCTATAAATTAAAATTTAAATAAATAAATAAATTTAAAAATCAATGTGTTTACTGAGTGAGTGTGCCAACTCAAATTGACCGGGTTTATCTGAGCTTTGTTGATTATTTACTTCAATTTGATTCCCAAGTGATAATATACTCCAATACTTCCAGGCTCGGGGATTATATCAGTATGGGTATTTTTTCTAAAAGGGCAGGTGGCAATTCTTCCACACCTCCATAGACTGTATCATGAATTACTGTGGCCAAAATGTTCTTTACCTTGGGAGACTCTCCAAATTTAGCTGGGCTGCTTCTCAGACAACAAAACACACAATCTGTCACTGGGCCCGTGCCCACAGCTTTTCTGACTTGATAGGATTTTGCCAAAGCTTACATTCCATTGGCATAATCTCCAAAAATCCCTGGTCATCTCCATGCCACAATGAGGCTTCAAAATACAACTTCAATGAACACAGCAGGATAAGCCAGATTATTGAGAGTTCTCATAGACTGTTAGACCTTGAGGAAACCTTAGCAGTCATCTACTTTCTAGATGTCGTGTTACGGAAGCCTAGAAGGGTGAAGAGACTTGTCCAAAGTCCCAAAGCAAGACAATGGCAGAACTCCAATGAGAACTCATGATTCCTGAATGAATGGCAGCTTTCACCTTTACATCGTTCCTCTCCCTTCCACTCGCTGTCATCAATGTATTTGTTCTAAAAAGGCAGAAAGAATCCAGAGTACATACAGGGAAACCTTTTCCAGATTAGGGTACTCAGACTCCCTTCATAAAAACTAAAAACAGAGGGCAGGGGATATGGAAATAAGCCAGTGTTCTAAATGTCCCCTCCTTCTTTTACTATTTTAGTAGAACCTATGAAATGTATGAAGTTTCTCTCCAGATGCCCTATTAAAAATAATAATAAGTAAGGCCACAAACCCAGAAATCCTCAAAATGACAATGAGCGAGCACTAAGAATGGGCTTTGCTAAAATGACTAGCCCAGAGAGTCCGATCACAGAACTGACATCCCAAAGAAATCCATCCCTCTTTATGAAGAAAAAAATGTTTAAAATATGACAGAGGCTTTCACCTGTTGAGAGACTCATGCGAGTTAAATATATTTGGAAGCAGGCAAAATGGAAGGAATTCACCAATTAAAAAGTGTCTGCTTTCAGGAGCAATTAGATTGTATACAAGAGCACAAAAGATGCCTCCTCCCAGTTCTGCTCCATGTAAAGCACCAAAGAAAAAAAATCTCAGTAGCTCTTTTGAGATGAAAACTAGCCATTTCCTCAGCTGTTATTCAGTCTGACAGTAGCTTCTTACAGTTTTACAAAACTCTTAAAGGTAGTTAGGGTGGCTGGCCAAGCCAGAGGAAACAGGATAATTAATTACCTCAATGCTGTACTGAATTCACAACACTCTTTTTTTTAATGGTTTGATGGTCCCTTAAACCAGGGAATCCCTTTACTGAAGGAAGAAAATAGGGTCAGATCTCAATTGTCTGATTTAATGGAAGGAGTATGCACTCAACTAATATGGGGTAGGGTGGGATTGGGGGAGGATTCTTTAATGTTTGTTTCCCACAGAGCTTTTTAGACAGAAGGTGCTTAATAAATTATTTTTTAATTGAACACTTAATAAATACGTAGTTCTGTGTTAGGTGCTATTGGGATTACACAACACAATCCATGATATTTTAAAGGAAATGATGTAAAAATGAGCTATGATTATTCAAATTTTTTCATTAAAAAAAAAGTGGAGGGCATTTAAAGATAGGGCCAAAAGATCCTGCATTAGCAAGGTCGATCAAAGGGCCTGAGGCTATTTGGCCTGAAGTGAGAGATTTTTGGAGTGGAGGCAAGATACCTCTTTCCAAGAATGTGAAAAGGCTGTTATCAGTCAGTCAATCAATCAGCAAACATTTATTAAACTTATCTCTGTCTTAGGTGCTGGAAATTAAAAAAGCAAATATAAAATCATCCCTGCCCTCGAAAAGCTGACATTCCGTTTGGTGGAAGAAAGAATAGACTTTGGGGGCAGATATAGAAGCAGTGGAGAGAGGGCAATTTTGGCTTGGTGTAAACCAACTTCCTTACAAGTAGAGTGGCACGAAATTTGGAATAATAGCTCACATCTACATAGCACTTCAAAGCCTTATAAACCACTGTATGCATTTTCTACATTGGGTGGAAGCCCAGTGGTGACCTCTTCTTGGTGGGGGGACATGGATAGCAATGGCACCAAATAGGCAAGTAAGGATGGGTTGCTATCTGCATTAAGGGAGGGAACTCTCAAACTGATGAGATTAGAGATGCTAATAATAATAAAAAGTAGTAGTAGTACTAGCTCATTTTTACATCACTTCCTTTAAAATATCGTCGGTTGTATTGTGTAACCCCAACAGCGCCTAACACAGAACTATGTATTTAGTAAGTGTTCAATTAAAAAATCATTTATTAATCACCTTCTGTCTAAAAAGGTCTGTGGGAAACAAACACTACCAGTAATAGTGGTGTTTATATAGTGGGAGAGGATTTGCTAAATGCATGTATATGTGTACATATGTGTGTGTGCTATGTATATAATTTCATTTGATCTCCACAATAACCCTGGGAAGTAAGTGCTTTTGTTATCCCCATTTTACAGATGAGAAAAGTGAGGTTATTTGCCCAGAGTCACACATCCAATGCCTGAGGCAGGATTCAGATTCAAATCTTCCTAATTCTGCATCTACCAGTCTAGCCAGGATGACACCTAGCTGCCAGTAACTGAGGAACCTTGGGGAGCTGACCCAGTTTCCCCAGATTTCTACTCTTCTCAGTTCCTCCCTATTTCTCTCCAGGCATTGCCTGTATAATAGAGGCACAAGGGCCTGAATCGTGCTACCTCTTTATTGGGGAAGTTCCAACTTTTCATCCCCTTCCCACCCAGGCCCCTGAAGTTGTTCATCTTTACACCTACTCTGGGGCAGGAGGTGAAACAGGTAAGTAAGTTGTTTGATTTAAAAAGTCTTCCCTGGTGGCTTGGTCAGGAACCAGGCAAAGGACTCAGAAGCTCTGGCAGTTGGAGGTAGAATGGCCTGTAGCTGCCATATTGAGAAAGAGTTAACAAGGAGGGAGAAAGTCAGAGGGGTCTCAACACTTTTGGATAGCTTCACCCTCCTACAACCTGCCCTGATAATACAGCTCCTCTTTGTAACTCCGTTCAATCTCATCCACTTGGCAAGACCACTAATTATCATGAAGCCATTTGGGTAAATTGGGAGGAGCTCAGAAACAGGTCTGTGCTGTCTTAGTCTTGAGCTGGTGGCAAGACAATGTCCTGAATATTCTTAGGTATCCAATCCTCCTCTGACATCCTAGCCTTCACAACGACTTAAGATGGAAACCCCACATCCTGTGGACACTTGCCTGAAAATAAGCTCGGAGACCATCAAATCTAACCTCTCCCTTATGTCATAAATGAGAGCTCTGAGGTCCCAGGACACCAGAGAATCTCAAGAGATCTCAGAATTAGATGAAACCTCAGACACTGTCTACCCCAAGTGTGGGGAAAGTGCAGCCTTGAGGCCACATGTGGCCTTCCAGGTGCTTGGATGTGACCATTTGACTGAGTTCAAGTTTTACAGAACAAATCCTTTTGTTAAGAGGATTTGTTCTGTGAAGTTTGAATTCAGAAAAAAGGGCTGCACTTGAGGACCTAGAGGGCCACATGTGGGCCTTGAGGCTATAGGTTCCCCACCCTTGGTCTAGTCCAACCTTCACCTGGGCAGGGACCCTTCTATTGCCTCTCTTGCAGGCTGGTCGTCTGGTTTCTACTTCAACCAGAAAAACCTCACTCCCTATCAAGGCTCCCTCCCATCCCACTTTGGACAGCTCTAATCATTAGGAAGTTTTCCTTTAAGCTGAACAGATGTCTACCTTTCTGCCATTCTAACCTATGCAGGTCCCTCATTCTGCCTTTTGGATTTATGCAAAATAAGTCTAATGTCTCTTTCACCTGACAGTCCTAAAATATTTAAAGGCCCCATCTTCCACCCACCCTCTGATCCCTCAAAGTCTTCTCTTTTCCAGGCTAAACATTCACTCAATTCTTGTACAGATGGCATAGTGAATAGAGCAGTGGGCTTGGAATCAGGAAGACTCATCTTTATAAGTTCAAATCCAGCCACAGACACTTGTTAGCTGGGTGACCCTGGGCAAGTCACTTCACCCTGTTTGCCTCAGTTTCCTCATCTGTAAAATGAGCTGGAGAAGGAAATGGCAAAGCACTCCAGTTTCTCTGCCAAGAAATCCCCAAATGAGGTCACAAAGAGTCAGACAACAATAACAGCAAAGAGGCAGATAGGAGGATCCAGGCCACGTCTGAAATCAGCAAGAGCGAATCCGCAGATCTGCCCTTCACAGCATGGCCCCAACTACCTTGTCTTTGTCTGTGAACATGTCTTCCCTCCCTGAACTCCGTGATTTAGCCAAAATGGCCTTGTCTGCTCCTCACAAATGACATTCCATTTCTCACCTCTCTGCCTTTGCACAAATTTCAAATAAACTTCTTAAAAAAAAAAAGAAAGAAAAGAAAAAGTTGTCTCACTAAAGTCATTAGTCATTCTTTTCCAGACTTGATCCAACTTGTTATCGTCCTACCTCAAAGGTGATGCCCAGAACTACACACGATACTCCAGGTGCGGTCTGACTGGGCCTAGAACCGTCATTCAGGACACCATACTTCTAGTAATGAATCACATTCATTAGTCCATGAATTGGTTTAGCTTCCTGAAGTCACTGCGGGTGTGTGTGTGTGTGTGTGTGTGTGTGTGTGTGTGTGTGTGTGTTCAACTGAACCAGATTTACCCAAAGTAACTAGTTAATAAATGCAGTTCAAGGACTCGAACCCAGGCCTTCTGGTTCCACGTCTGGTGGGGTGCTTCCATTAAGCCATTCCCCAAAATCTCACTTGCCATACCCTCTGCAACAAGTGGCTTTGTGGACTACTGGGACAGCGCTACACTGAAGAAAAAAATGAAAAATAAGACATTGAATATTTATTTAATGATCTTGGTTTATGGAGAAAATCAGTTTGAATAATTTATATATTTTATTTATCTTTCATCTCAGAAATGTACCTTTAAAGAACTGTAGAATGATCTGGGCCCACAAAATCGACCCTCACCAAGCTTTCCAGTCTTATTTTATTCTTTCCAATACTGTCTGTTCCAGTTACATTGGTCTTCTAGTTATTTCCTGCACACAACAGCCTATCTCCTGGCACTGCATCTTTGTACAGGTGTTTCCCATGCCTGGAATGCTCCTCTTTGCCTTCTCTGCCTGACTCCTCTACAAGGAGCAGCAAGGTGGCACAGAGGATAGAGCTTGAGGCCTGGAGTTCGGGAGACCTGAGTTCAAATCCAGCTGAAGGCAACTTACTAGGCCTGGGAAAGTCATGTCATCCTGTTTGCCTCAGTTTCCTCATCTGTAAAATAAACTGGAGAAGAAAGTGGCAAACCGCTCCAGTATCTTTGCCAAGAAAACCCCAAATGGGGTCATGAAAAGTCGACATGACTGAAAAAACTCAACAACTAGAAGATTCAGCTCCGCTGGCCTTTCTTCTACAAGGCCTCTCCTGATCCTCTCTTTCATTAACAAAACCATCCTTCTGCAATCAACTTCTTATTATTTGTTCTATACCACGATTATGAGTAAGTCACTGAACCAAGCCTCAATGACCAAGACAACTCTCTAAGAGGACGTCCCAGAGAGGGCGCTGACCTGCACTGGCCCCAGGGGTTTCCTCATCCAGGAAAACTGCAGCTGTAGACCCTACCCCTATTTGTTTGTATCTGCTTTATCTGTGCTGAGGCTGTGTCAGGCCAGTAAAAATGGAAGCACCTTGACGGGGAGGGGCTGTTTCATTGTTATTTTTGTTCCTCCCTCCCCCTTGTGCAAAGTAATCAGTTTAATCTAGCCTCAGATGTTTATTAGCTGTATGACCTTGAGCAAGTCACTTAATCTTTGTTTGCCTCAGTTTCTCCAACTGAAAAATGGGGAGAATAGCAGCACCTATCTCCCAGGGTTGTTATGAGGATCAAATGAGACAATATCTATAAAGCACTTAGCACAATGCCTGGCACATAGTATGTACTGTATAAGTGCTAGCTGTTATTATTAAATACATTAAATTATTAAATTGTTATTCATGTTAAGTTGAATTGAACCTATTCTGAATCCCTTTTAGCCCTGAATTATTTTAAGTGCCTCAGCTTTTGTCTTTGTCAATTACAGACACATAAAGAATATTAGAAATTGATTTCAAGACTGCCCATCAGCCCCCTTTGTATTGACTATTACTATACCACATCTATCAATCAAAAAAGCATTTTATTAAGGTCCTCCCTCTTATGTCCCAGGTAGGGCAGCTAGGTGGCACCATAGTGCACAGAGCACTGGGCCTGGAGTCAGGAAGATTCATCTTTGTGAGTTCAAATCCAGCCTCACATATTTACCAGCTGTGTGACCCTGGGCAAATCACTTAACCCTGTTTGCCTCAGTTTCCTCATCTGTAAAATGAGGTGGAGAAAGATATAGCAAATCACTCCAGTATCGCTGCCAAGAAAACCCCAAAGTGGGTCACGGAGAGTCAGACATGACTGAGCTTCAACAGAGGAAGTGACAACTGGCAGCAGAGAGCATGGTTCCTGCTTCCCTAAATTCTGCTGCACCTTTCACGAAACTATGCAAAATAGCATGCTCTAGAGCAGCTCCCCAAGCCACATACAAAAGATTGCTTCACAAACAGTGTTATTTAGCCCAGTGCTTATATCTGTATCCTTGACCTCGCCCAATCTGATGCGGGACAGTGAAGAAAGCAGGGTAAAGATCTCTTCCTCCTATATCCCCTTTGCATGGGACTTAGACCCATAAATATCTGGGACGTGCCTCGGGCTTAAACACAGAAACCTGTCAGGGAAGCTTAGGAATTTTCCCATTGAACAGCACTGTTCCTTGCCTTCTATTCCAAGGGGGAAACTCTATCACATGAGATAATAGTGAGCAGCAATTTGGTGCAGCCGATAGAGCTCCTCAGAGCCAGGAAGACCTGGCTGGTGCCCTGCCCTTGAAGCAAACTGGCTGTGAGACCCCGGCAAGGGGGTCAAGTCAAGATGAGCCCCTTAATCTCCCTGCGTTCTAGGGCCAAGTGTCTAAATTACAGAGAAGGCACTCACCTATATGGGGAGAAAGAGGCTCCTTACCAGTGAGTTTGCTCAAGCAATGAAACTCCAGGTCTTGTCCTTGCTCCTAAGGTAGCAGCAACTTTTGTTTCTCTCATAGGACCACATTAATCACTTATGTGCCAGGCACTGTGTTAAATGCTGGAGATACAAATACAGCAAGAAGAAAGATAGTCTGTGTCCTCAAGGTGCATATATACATATACATATTAGGCAATTGGGGTTAATTGCCCAGGATCACACAGCTAGTGTCAAGTGTTTGGTCTGAGGCCAGATTTGAACTCAGGTCCTCCTGACTTCAGGGCCGGTGCTCTACCCACTGTGCCACCTAGCTGCCCCAAGGTGCTTATATTCTAATCAGGTAAGACACAGGTGTGGAAAAGAGGGTCACAAGGGAGCTGTAGCCTTGAGAGAAGTGAGTTTGGCTAGCCTGAGCACTTCCTTAAATAGAGGCTCTGGGGAAGAAACTCTGAGAGTTCCGACCGTCTGCAGAGGCATCTTTAGGGTGAAGAGGCTTCTAGGACAAAGGTGGAAAATTCCAATAACTCAAGATCCGGAGCTGGGAGACAACAGTGCTGTGTAGAATTTGAAATACTACATAACATTTTCATTATTATTAGTAAATGTCTTTTTAGGGTTAACAAAATGCGTTATCATACATTATCTCATTTTGTCCTCACAACAACCTTAGTATCTGGGAAGCAGCTGGTGCAAATATTTTGTTAATTGTTTTCAGTCATGTCTCACTCATCATGACCCTATCCTTATCTTTATGCTTAAGAAATTGAGTCTTTGAGAGATTAAATGGCTTCTTATGGGCACGTAAGACATGAACCAAGGTTGAGGCCTCTGACATCAGAGTCCTGAGTCCTCCCCATTGCATTATGAGGTTGCTCACAAGAGAAGTGACCTATAAAGAGATCATATGGGATAGCAGAGGTGTCAAAAAGCCTGCCCAGAGTCCACAATACTCCTGAGTTTGGCTGAACCAGATTAAAATTTAATTGGGAAATATTGGCCAAAATAGAAAAAAATACAATAAAATTTAGATAATGTTAACATGTGGTTTTCTAAGTCAATATGGAAGTGCAGGGATCCTTGGGTAAGGTTTGGTGGCACCTGTTTCTATTTGAGTTTGACACAACAGGTGTTAGAGGAAGACTGCTGAATCTGGAGAGACCCGGCCTGGAACTCTGCCTAGGAATCTTCAGTTTCATCATCTGTAAAATGGGAATGACAATATAATCATTGCACCCACCTCAGAGTTTTGTTGTGAGGCTCAAATGAGAATGTTTTACAAACATTAAAGAGGAATCTCATGCTAGCTAAAGAGCAAAGTAATAATAGCTGATGTACGTGTGTGTGTTATGTGCATGTAAATAGTGTAAATACTAAGTTGTGTAAATAGGTTTGAGTATGCTTTATGCACATCATCCCATTTGATCCTTGTAACAAATATCTGAAACAAGTATTAGATTATTATTTTACCCATTTTATAGATGAGGAGACTGAAGTTCAGTGAAGAAAGGTGAATTGCTCATGGTCACAAAGTTAATCAGTGTCAGAGGCAAGATTTAAACCTGTCTTCCCTTTCGCTACACCTAATACCTCTATGTAAAATGTTGAATCTCTAAGAGGAGAGGTCTATTCTATAAACAGGAGATTAAACACAAATAAAAGAGATAATTAACAGAGTCATAAACAAAATGGAACAAATGAGGCAAAGCACCAGGATGCTGACATGGATGGAGATGGCTTACTTCCCCTCTGAAGTGACCACTCATCCTTCAGCCTCACCTCACAGTCATCCTCCACCCTGTGCACTGCTAGAGTCCATCTCTGTGGCACACCTTTCCCCAGACTCCTGAAGAGGTGAGAGAGAGATTACCATCCCCCCTTAGCACACCTGTGCCCAAGTAAGACAGGCTTACATGCCCAGCCACACCCTCACTCAACTGCTTTTGCTCCAGGCAAAAACATTGCTAGCAATGACTATTTGTCGGGACAGGTGTCTTCAAAGGTAAAGATAGACATTAGGGATTCAAAATATAATGAAATTGTCCCTGCCCTCAAAGGGCTTACACTCAGTTGGGGAGGCAGTATATACACATACGTATACACATAAAATAAGCATGTGTAAAATCAACATGAGATAATTGAGGGAGAGGACTCCAGGAGAATATTGCACATAATGACAGCAATATTGAAAGATGATCAACTATGAATGACTTAGCTATTCTCAGGAATACAATTATCCAAGACAATTCAAAGGGACTCATGATGAAAAATGCTATCCATCCCCAAAGAAAGAATTGGTGAATACTGAATGCAGATGGAAGCATACTATTTTTTACACTCTCTTTTGTTTGTGGTTTTTTCTTTTGGTCTGTTTCTTCTTTCACATGATTGCACATATATAACCAATATTGAATTGCTTACTGTCTCAGGGAGGGGGGAAGGGAGGAAGGGAGGGAGAAAATTTGGAGCTCAAAATTTTAAAAAATGAATGTTAAAAAGTCTTTATATATAATGGGAAAAAACAAAATGCTACATAAATTGAAAAAAATAAGGCAAACAGTACTAGCACCTGGGGATTAGGAAAAGCCTCATAAGGCAGGTGGCCTCTGAGCTAAGCTTTGAAGGTAACTAGGAATTCTAATTTTTAGCATAACATTCTATAGGAAATGCCAAGCTCAAGGAGATGTACCGTTGTCCTTCAAGAAGCTTACAATGTGGTAAGGGAGATAAGACTGAGCCACAGATAAATATAGTGAGAAGTAGGATAATTGAGGGGTGGGGGTGGGTGAGAGAGACCTGTGATTTCATTGCTTTAGGGAATTCCCCATGAGGAAATTCCCTTGGTCAATGCAAATAAACATCTGCTTTGCAACTTAGAGTCAAGAGAATTTCTTGGAGCAACTCTCCCCAGGAGGGTTGAGTGACTTATCCAAGATCACACAGCCAATATATGTTAGATGTAGGAATTGACTCATAGACTTGTCTTCAAATCTATGCTCTCTATCAACCAAAGAATGTTGTCATTCAGTCTTTTTCAGTAGTGTCCTGACCGCGTTTTAGGGTTTTCTCAGCAAAAGTACTGGAGTGGTTTGCCATTGCCTTCTCAAGCTCATTTTATAGATGAGGAAACTGAGGCAAGCAGGGTTAAGTGACTTGCTCAGGGTCACACAGCTAGTATGCATCTGAGGCCAGATTAGGACTCAGATCTTCCTGACTCCAGGCCTGGCACTCTCTTCACAGGAGTGCCACCTTGCTGCCCCTCACCAAAGAGTGGCGGATAACAAAAGCTAAAGGGGGATATCTTTTATAATTGGCTAAACAAATTGTGCTATATAGTTGTGATGGAATACTATTGTGCCATAAGAAATGATGAGCTCGATGATCTTAGAAAAGCATGGGAAGACTTGCATGAAATAATGAAGAGTGAAATGAGCAGAATCAAGAGAACATTATATATGGTAACAGCAATATTGTTTTAAGAACAACTTTAGGTGAATGTCATTTTGACCAGTATAAATAACCAAATTAACTATAAAGAACATATGAAGAAAGATACTATCTGTGTCCAGAGAAAGAACTAAGAAATAGAAGTGTGTATAAAATAATTATATATTATGTTATGTTATATTATATTACATTAATTACATTATATTTATTGTATATTTAGCATATAGATATAGATATAGATATAGATATAGATATAGATATAGATATAGATATAGATATAGATATAGATATAGATATAGATATAGATATAGATATGTAGATATATAGATACACACACACCTATCTGTGCCTAATGGTAGCCATGCTAGGGTGGGTGTAAGAAAAAAAGGGAAAAAAAGAAATTTACATGATAACATTATTATATCTTTAAAAGGAATAGCAAGCGGCAGCTAGGTGGTGCAGTGGATAGAGCACCCACCCTGAAGTCAGAAGGACCTGAATTCAAATCTGGCCTCAGACCAAACACTTGACATTTACTAGCTGTGTGACTGTGGGCAAGTCACTTAACCCCAGCTGCCTTTAAAAAAATAAAATAAAAGGAGTAGCACGTTGTACATAACAGATTTTCAGTTTCATGTGTAATCATCTTTCTTATTATACCATGTTATGGCAATACTTGTTTTATTCCACAAATTAAAAATAAAATGAATAAATGTGGGAAAAAAATTAAGGTAAAGAATAGGAAAGATACCTTTTTCGACCACAGGCGACAATTGTAAAGGAAGGAATAACAATCTTTATTAAACATCTACCATATGCCAGGCATTGTTAGGCATTGGAGGTATAAGGACAAAAATGGAGCAGTACCTCCTCTTAAGGAGCTTACATTTTATCAGCACTTAGATGAGAAAAAAAATGAATATTTCAATATTTAAATGTATCACTGTCATTATTGGTTATTTTATTCATTCTAGTTTTGTCCTTTAGAAAGTTTTACTATTAGAATGTTTGCTTGGTTATTTTCCCCAGGAGTCCTAATACAGCAAGCCTGACAACTTCCTAGGTACCAGAAGAAATCTACACATCCTTAAAAATCTATGGTTCTTAAAAGGTCACTGAAATTAAAGCAAACTTATGGGGTAGTCTGCAAGGAGTAGTATTAATGAGGCTTCTGTGGAGTCTAGACACTTTCTTTTGTAAAGATGAACGAAATTATTGTCTGGTTTCATAAGGCAGAGAGGTGAATTATGCAAATTTATTCATGTATTTAGATTAGCCAGGTATGAATATTTTTAATATTCACGATTTTTTAAAGGAAGTGTAAGCCATAAACTAGGGAGGAAATTCCCTGTAGTTTATGGGTTAAAAGAATAAGATAATTTTGTGCTCTGCACTGTTAATATTCTATCTGTGAGATTTGTTTTGATCCTAAACATTTTATGATTTTCTGCATTAAGTATATAATTGCCTATAAAACTCACAAAATTCTCATAATGAAAAATCTCACTGGTTTCAGTCATAATGTGAGTCTGATAAAAGTCAGATTTCTCCTCTGTTGAAAAGAGAAACTGTCTTATCTTCTGCATTTTATCTGATTTTAATGGGAAATTGAAGTGATGTTTCTTATTCTACTGAAGACATTCTGAAACCCAGACGGAATCTCAAGGTAAAGAACAGGAAACAGGCATTGATTTCCTTTATCCACCCCAGTCTCTTTGTATCTTTCTGTATTGTGGTATGATGGATTAGGTGGACAGTCCAACAAATATTTCACATTCTCAACAAGCTCCATTTGCCAGGAAAGATTTTGCAGCAAAAGTCAGTAGAGAAAAGGAAATTCTTACAGCCAGGTCTGGGTTAGATGCAAACATACTCAGGCATATTTATGATAGTACTTTCCATTGTAGTGGTGTAGCAAGTAACAGGAAACAAATTAGGTGCCCATCAGTTGGGGAATAGCTGAACAAATTGTGGTATATGAACAAAATGGAATGTTATTGCACCATAAGGAAACAAATTTAAAGAATTCCAGTAAACTTGAGAATTGTGGGAATTATACGAAATGATGCAATGAAGTGAGGAGAACTGGGAGAATAATTTTCACAATTGCTATGCTCATGTAAAGGGAACCAACTTTGAAAGATTTAAGAGTTCTTACCAACGCAATGACCAGTCGGGACTCCAGAAGCCAGATGATGAAACAGGTTTCCCACCTATCCTCAGAGAGGTGATGCACAGAATAAGAACGATGGTTTCACACAAAACCAACGTGGGAATTTATTTGGCTTGCCTACAGTTATACGTTATGAGGGAGTACTTTTATTTGAGGAAGGAAGTTGGGGAGGAGGGATTGTTGGTGGTTTATAAGTGATTCGAAAAAGAGAAAAGAAAGAAAAGATTATCAATGAAATATTTTAAAATAAGAATAAATATTTGAGAAGAGTATAGAAGAAATTTCAGAAGGGAACAGGTCAACCAAGAAGTTTTGTTACTAATGTTAAATCTAATACATACATCTTAAAAAAAAAACCTATGTTCTGACCTCTTTTCTCCCTTCTGTCTGATCCCACCTCAGAGGTGAGAGAAAAGTCAGAGCTATAATCTTAAGGCAAAAGAATGACCCAAGAAATACAATAATAGAACACCTTTCGGAAGGAATAGACCAGGGAATCTTGGGAAGAAGGCAGTGTTGGCTTCTAAAGTCCCTCTTTCACATCTAATTGTGTCCCTTCTATCTCTTCCTCCTTAGCATTCATTCCTTTTCTCCTCTAGTGATAATAATTCAAATTTACGTTGAATGTAGGGATTTACAAAATACTTCCCCCCAAAATAGCCTTGTGGGGCAGATAGTGCAGGTATTATTATTCCCATCTTACAGTGAGGAAACTGAGTCCCAGAGGATACAGGACTTACCCGTGGCTGCATAGCTAGTAAGCGTTGGAGTCAAGACTGAATCCTAGCTGCTTTTTCCATTTCGCTACATAGACTTATAGTCAAGGTCCTTATGATGCCACTTGGCTCCACAGGCTTCAATTAAAGTGTTTTCCTACAGCTCCTTTTGCCGTGGGCCAGATCTTTCCCTCTCATCAAAAACAAAATTTTCTCTCTTTCTCATTAAAATGAGTTCTCCTTTGTCCCATTCCTTAGGACTCTGGTGGATAACTTCAGCAATGTGGTAAAGTAAAACAGTGGCATCTAACTCAAATAGAAACAGGGGCCATTAAACCATAACAAGAATCATGTATTGACTTGAAAAACCACAAATTAACATTGTCTCTGTTTTATTATGTATTATGCATTTTATTAGGTATTTTCATTCATTTTGTTAAATATCTCCCACTTCTATTGGAGGCTGATTTGACCACACATTTGATGCCTCTCCAACAGAAAAAGCATTGGCTCTAAAATCAGAGGATCTGGGTTCAGCCGTATGATTTTGGGCAAGTCATCTTACTTTCCTGAGCCTCAGATTCCTCATCTGCAAAATGATAGGGATGGACAAGATGACCTCTGAGGTCCCTCCCAGATTTAAATCTACGATCCTTCCATTTTATCTGATAAACAAAGGCTCCACTTACAGAATCCAGCTACATTTTGACAGGGAGCTGGTGGTGGAGGGGGGGAAGGAGAAGAGATGCTTTGTAAAGAGATTGGGCTCTTTGGGCTTTTCTGGGCAAGGAAAATTCCAGTGGGAAGTATTCGCACTAATTGATTTAGATGATGTCTGATGGAAATAATTGTAGGGTGATTTAAAGGAGTTTGAATTGAGTTACTTGACTTGGTGCTACAGGGAGTAAGGGAGTAAAGGGGTAAGAACAAAATATCCAGGAACAGATATCCAAGGTAGATAAATGCTCAGTGGGAGACAGTTCCTTAGGAGAAGGTGATTCATACAGAAATAAATAAGCACTCATGTTTTGATAGTGCTTCAAATTTTATAAAGTACTTTCCTTTACAACATCAGGAGGTAGGCAGTGCAAGTATTCATCTGCCATTTTTAAATCAAATTTTATTTTTAAATCTGTGAAAATGTGCCTTTTCTCTTCTTACCTCCCCTCACCCCCAGAACAAAAGAAAAGCAAAAGCCTTGAATATGTGTGTATGGTTAAGCAAAACTAATTCTCACATTGACTATGTCCAGAAAATGCCTATGTCTCAACCCACACTCTGAGTCCATTACCTTTCTATCAGGAGGGGGGCTGCTAACATTTCATCATGGATCTTCTGGAATTATGGTTCATTGGCCACTGCATTGATCAAAATTCCAAAGTCTTTACAAATTGTTTGTCTTGACAATATTATTGTTATAGAAATTGATCCCCTGGTTCTGCTCACTCCACTTTGCATCAGTCATACAATTTTACACAGGTTTCTCTGAAACCATCATTTCTTACAGCATAATAGTATTCCCCTCACTACATGCCATAACTTGTTTAACCATTCCCCAACTGACAAACTCCTCTCATTTTCCTGTTCTTTGCTACCTCAAAAAAACAAACCCTGCTATAAACATTTTGTATGTATGATCCTTTTCCTCTTTCTTTGATCACTTTGGGATTCATCTCCCCATTTAATAGATGAGGAAACTGAGATTCAGAGAAGTTAAGTGATTTGCCTAGGATCACGCAGCTAGTAAGTAAAAGAACCAAGCCTTGACAAAGAACTTTAAAAAAAAAAAGACAAATGTCATCTTGATTTTTTTAAAAAGGAAAACAGAATGTAATCTCCAAATTTTTGGCCAGTGAGCCTAACTTTGATTTCTGGCAAAATTTTAAAACATGTTATTATAGACATTGTTATTTAACCTTTAGAAAATGGAGTGGAGATGGCAAAAATGTCCAAGTTTACACCACAAACAGGTCATGCCAAACTATGCTTACAATGTACTTACACAGGAAAACGGAGAAAATGTTGTAGCTATAGTATACCTAGATTTTAGGAAAGAATTTGATAAAGCCTCCTCTCCCATGCTTATTTGGTGGAAAGATAGAGAACTGTGCCTTAGAGAATAGTACAATTACATGGACTTAAAATTGGTTGAATGGCTAGATTCAAAGAGTAGCCATTAAGGGTTCCATGTCTAGTTGGAAAGATGTCTCCATTGGAGTGGCACAGGAATCAGTGCTTGGTCCTATGCCAGTTAACTTTTTTTGTCTCTGACTAGGATAAAGACACAGATGGCATACTTATCAAATTTGCAGACCATGCAAAGCTGAGATGTCTAACATGGTGAATGACAGAGAACTGGAAAAATTCTTAACAAGCTAAACTATTGAGTTGAATTGAATGAGATTAAATGTAATAGGCATAAATGTAAAATCATGCCCTGGGGTTCAAAAAATAACATAAATATAAGATGAGAAAGGCAAAATGAAACTTAAGGTTATCTGACAAAAGATTGGTGGGGAAGAGTTTAGCAGATGGCAACTTGAATGTGTTATTGGCGCAGTATGGGTTCCAAAGATGTTAAGGTGGTTTTATACTGATGGCCTTGGCACACTTGGTACTACAGAAGTTGCAGAATTGTGTTCAGTACTTGAAGAGAGGAAGGCCATATGAAGGGCGAAGATGCTTAAAATTGTACTGCATGTGGATCAATTAAAAGAATTGTAGAAGTTTAGCTCAGAGAAGAAAAGACTTGAGAGTATGTGAGAGAATCAAGTGCTTGAGGCGCTGTCCTGTAACAGAGGAATGAAGTAGGTTGTCTTTGTCCCAAAGGGCAGAAACAAGCAGAAGTTGCAGAGAGTCAGACTTCATCACCAAAAGAAGAAGCTAAACAAAAGTAGAATGGGCTGCTCTGGGTATTAGTGAGTTCCCTGTCCCTAGAGGTCTTCAAGCAAAAGCTGGCTGACAACTTTTGGGAAATGTGGGAAAGAATTCTTGTTTGGGTACAGGCAGGATGAGATGGCTTCCGAGGTCCCTTCCAGCTGAGATTTGGTGTTCTTTGAACCAGTACTTTCTGACTCCAGCCTCAGTGATCTTTATGTTGCATTTCTCTGGAAAGGGTCGGATTTCATCGTTTTTCCTCCCTGACCCCAACCATTCTGTCTATCCCTCAATCTAGGACCTAAGGCTTTTTCATGACTCTGGCAATGGAGCTGCTCTATTTCCATGCACCGTTTTATTCTCTTGATGTTATAGTAGTAGCTTTAAGTTATCAGTAAACCTCGGTTAATAGAAGCATTGCTTCATATGGTATATGAATATCCAGGATGATATGTCTGGGGATCATGAGTCAGGTGACCAAGTGTCTCAATCGACTGGAACTAAGGCCAGTGGGGGAGCCATCTGAAGGATCTGTCCATTGCATAGTGCTAGTAAACAGAAAGGTAGCTAGGTGAGTATTTGAAGATTAGACAGTAGACCATGGATCTCTGCCCAAATGGATAGGAGGCATGGCATGGATGAGATATAAGAGATGTGTCCAGAGAATAAGAATGAAACCAACCCGGCGGGGAAGCCATGCTATCCCATTTTACATTCAAAGGGCATGTCTTGATCTTGCTTTCCTCATTTTTCTTATGAGCCTGTGCAGTCCATCATTAGTTGTTAATTCCAACTCAAATATCCCGTTATTTTAGGATTGTACCTATGAAGGGTTACTGTGTGGTGTAGTGCATAAAGGGCTGGGCCTTTGGGTTCACATCCTGACTTTAACACTACAAGTGTATAAGACAATTAATAACAGAAGAATAAATCAAAAGATCATAGACTTGAAATGGAAAGGGACCTTAGAGGACATATGGTCTAATCACCTCATTTTATGATGAAGAAAGTGGGTCTCAAAGAAGTTAAGTGATTTTCCTAAGGTCTTTTAGATAGTAAGGAGCAGAGCTAGGATCTGAATGCATGTCCTCTACCTTCAAATCCAGCAAACCTTCCATCATACCGTCCTGAGCATGGTGCCACAATAATAGAGCGCTGGACTTGAAGTAACAAAGACCTGAGTTCAGATTTTGTCTCCAGCTCTTACTAGTTATTTGTCCTTGGCCAGGTCCCTTAAGCTCTCTCAGCCTCAGTTTCTTCATTTGTAAAATGAGGAGACTCATTTTGTAAAATAAAAAATCTATAAAACTCACTTCCCCTACAATGTTGTTGTGAGGATCAAAGCAAAAGAAGTAGCATATATAAACCACTCTGCAAACCTTCAAGAGCTATATCAACGCAAGCTATTATGATTAAGTTAATCTCTCACCATCCGACCCACATCTGTAAAATAATAACACCTACAGTAACTTACATCACATGTTTGTTGTAAGGCTTAAATGTGATGATAGACGTGTAGTACTTGATATGGAGAAGGAGTCCAATATCTTTTAATTCCTTAACTCAAAGGAGAGCCTCTGATGGAAGAGATTTCAAGCACTGGCAGACAGATGAGAATTTTTCTTGATCATGGGGTAAATTTTACATCATGGAGGTAGTTATTTACCCTGCCTAGGTATAAGACTGGTACTGTTTGTCCATTCTATTAAAATGAAAAGAAAAAAAATCTTTTGGAAAAAAAAAAACAACTTCAAATCTGGCTGGGGGCAGTCTTGGAGTCAGGAAGACCTTCCCTCCTCTGATATGTTTCAGTTATGTGGACAAAGCACTTAACCTCTCAGGGCTCCAAGCGGTCTACATAGACATTACAAAGGAGTTGCTGCTTAACTTGGTGGAGGAAATTTCCATAACAGAGATGCTGCCCTCTTCTTTTTAATCAGCTTACCTAAAGGGTTATCAATTTTTTCAGTCTTTTCAATGATCCAGCTTTTGGTTTCATTTATCATAACAGGGACTCAATATATCAGTCAGTCAGCCAACAAGCATTTATTAAGCACTTACTGTGTGCTGAGAAATGGAGATACAAAGAAAATCTGGAACCCTGACTTCATTCCACCCACCCCCCACCAAGGCGGGGAAAAACTGTCTCCTACTTGAACTCAACCTCCAGTTCCATCAATTCTCAGTGCTGTTATCACAAATGTTTTCTCTGTTCACTATTGGAGAGAGAAAATCTCCAACCATCCCCATTTGTCACCCAAACCTCCACTAACATAGTTTCCTGTTAGCTCTAGTGCTCAAATACAGACAGGAGCACAGGGCAAGATTTTAACTGATTATGGTCAATTCATATGGCTTCACTAACCAAAATATTATGAGAGGTTAGATCACTTGCATAGTAATTGAGTGGGGTCCAAGAGAAGATTCACCAATAAACTAAGAGAAATGAGAACCATACCAGCAGGAGACGGGAAATCATGTTTGATGATAAGATCATTTTGTTTTAGGGATGGAAACAGGCTTCTTGTTGGACTTTCCCCATCCACCCACCCTCAAACCCCAAAGGAAGTAAGAACTTGGGCTTTGAACTTTGACAAATATTGAAAATATCTGAAAGGGCAGATTCAGAAGAAATTCCTAAGAGCTGATTGAGATTTACTGGGAATGGTAAAGGACAATTACATTTTAGGGGAAATATGAGCTATTCTGAAGATATTGCTTCTGTTAGAAAGATAGCCATTTTCTGTAAGAAATGCCTTCTCACCTTCTTGGCCTGTTTTAGTCTCATGTTTTCTGGCTTTAATAATCACTTCAGAAAGAGAAGTGGAGCTTAATGGAATGTAGGAAAAGCGACTTCCTATTTTAGAGGCTATGGGTGTGGTGGTATGAAGAGGAAAGAGCTCTGGGTTAGGGCTGGAGGACCTGAGCCCCACCCCCAGCTTTTCTTCTTTCTTACCTGGCCTTACAAAGTCACTTTCACTGCTTTGGACCTCATTGTCCCCATCCCTGAAATGACAAAGGTGAATTTGGATAGCGTCTTCACACTGTAACTCTTTAAGGTCCCCCCCCCAATGATCAACCAGTTCACTGGTTATTCTACAGTTTATCAGTAGCTTTTGAAAATTTGATTTGAATATATAGAAATGTCTGTGATTATAAAATGTTACAGCTGGAAAGGACCTTAGAGGGCATTACATAATTCAGCCTCTTCACTTATAGATCATGGGATCATAAATTTAGTGCATGGAAGAACATTAGAGGTCATTCATTCCAACCCTCTCATCTTACCGATGAAGAGAGTGAGATGAGGGAGGCCAAGCAACATGCCCAAGGTTAGGCCAGAAGCAATGGCAGAGAGAGGATTTGAATTTAGGTCCTCAGACTGAGGGGCAGTTGGGTGGGGCATTGGACAGAGCATTGAGCCTGGAGTCAGGAAGACTCCTCTTTCTGAATTCAAATCTGGCCTCAAACACTTAATAGCTATGTGACCCTGGGCAACTCACTTAACCCTGTTTGCCTCAGTTTCCTATCTATAAAATGAGGTGGAGAAGGAATTGGCAAACCACCCCAATATCTTTGCCAAGAAAATCCCCAAAGGGTCACAAAGAGTGGAGCACAACTGAACTGAACAACAATCTTAGCTTCCAGATCTAGCACGTTTTCCTACCATACTTGAAGATGAAGTAACTTACCCAAGATCATGCAGGTAGTAACTCATAGCTTCAAACCCAGGTCCTCTGACTCCAAACTCCTTTCCACTACCTCCCCCCGCCACGCCAAGAAATTAAAACAGTGCTCCTTCTTGCCTGATCTCCTTGGCATAAGTGCCATAAAGGACTTGTAGAATGAACTAACAGGAATTCCAAAGGAAACTCGAGAGCCTGCTCTGAGTTATAAAAGCCAAGATGAGATGCCAGTATATCATCCAACAGATGAGCATCTATCGAAAGTGTGTTTGAAAATGGCTATGAGGAAAGCACACAGCATACTGTAAGAGCACTGTAAGACTCCATTTGTCATTCCAGCATTTATGTTGTTGCCCAGCTGGACTACTATGGAGAACATGAAATTAACAAAGGAAGTGTTGGGATTGTTGAATCTGATGGGGGAGGGGAGGGAAGAGAAAGACATTGAGTAAACAAAGCACGACTGGTGTAAGTGTAATGGATTTATAATGTTTGAAGGAATTTGTGTGGTGGGCCCAGATCCATTTTGTTGCTCCTCAGGACCCTATCAGGAAAACTGTAAAGATAAACATGTTTAATAAACAGTTCATATCTGAGTTTTCTTGCTGGAGAAAAAAAAGAGAAGTCTCATCAGAAAGGAAACAACAATAACCTATTGTGAATGCTTCAGGGGATGAATCAATCAATCCATCAATAAGCATTTATTAAAGGCTTACTATACACAGAGCACTGCGTATGAAGACTAGGAAGGTGGATTCCAACAGGAGAGTACTTCTTTTTTTTCCTGCTTTTGAAAACTAGTAGAAACCAGAAGACCTGGATTCAGATCCCAGCTCTGACATGACTAGAAGTGTGACTATGACAGTCACTTAACATGTCAGCCAGTAAACAAACATTTATTGAGTGTTTATTATGTTTCTGGTACCATATTGCATGCTGGAAATGCAAAGAAAAGAGAAAACAAAAACTGGTCTCTGACTTCAAGGGGCATGAATCTTAATGGGGAAACAACATGTAAATAATGAGGCGCAAACAAGACATATGCTGAGTAGATAGATGGGAAATAATTCCAAATTTGAAACACAGCAGTTATGAAGACTGAGAAGTCTACAGAAGTTTAGATGTGAGCTAAGTCTTTGAAAGAACAGGAGATGGAGGTAAAGGGACAGATCCTCCTAAGCAAGGTAACAACCACTACAAAAGCATGAAGGGAGGAGCTGAAGTGCCATTTAGGAGGAACTATGAGTAGACCAATGATCATAGAGGGGAGGAAAATATAAGAAGAGTAGAAAGAAAAGAAGGAGCCAGGCTGTAAAGAGCTTTAAATGCCAAACAGCATTTTCTTTTTTGATCCTAGAGGTAATAAGGAGCCACTAGAACTCATTGAGCAAGGGAGTGACATGATCAGGCTGACATTTTAGGAAAATCACCATGGCAGCTCTATGTGGAGCATAGATTGGAGTGGAGACAGATTTAAGGCAATGAGACCTGTTAGGAGGCTATTGCAATAGTCCAGGAAAGAGTTAATAACGGATTGAACTGAAGTTACAGTTGTATGAATGGAGAGAAAGGGATAGATGCAAGAAATGTTGTGAAGGCAGAAACAAGATGTGCAACAGATTGGATATTTGGAGTAAGCAGGAGTGAAGCATTAAGGATAATCCCTAGTTGTGAGCCTGGCTCACAAGGAATATTGCGGTACCCTTAGTAGTATGAAGGAAGTTCAGAAGAAGATGGGATTTGGGGAGAATGTCATTTTGGACATGACAAGGTTGAAATTACTACAGGTCAATTCAAGTTGGACATCTAGTTCAAGCTGGCCAAGAGGCAGTTGGAGATGCCTATCGCTCAAGAAAAAGGCTAAGGTTAGCCTCAGTTTCTTCATTTGTATAAAATTAAAGAGTGTGTACTAGATGACTTCCAAGATATCTAAATCTCTGATCCTATGATCCATCCAGATGTCAGACTGAAAAAATCCTCCAAAACCCTTCTACTATCCCTGAGATCATTGCGGGGCAGGGAGAATCTAAGAGCTTGCCTGTGGTAAATATACCTGGCTTCCCCATAAACAATCATTTCTAAGAATACCTTTCCTTCCTATAACTTTGGTAAGAGGAAATGTGTGACATTTCTTTTAAGCTGACAGCCTTGTTTTCTTGAGGCCTCGGAAATGTGGGCACATGCTAATTTGAGAGATATAAATTTAGAATGTATCCAATTTATATGCCAAGATAGTTTTCTGGGTGGGTATGCTTGCTTCCTGAAATCTCTTTGATTCTTTTGACCCTCTTTTAGTGTCTTCCAAATTCATTTGACCCCAGAACACTCGGGGATTTGAAATATATGGATGGAAGCCATAAATGCTTGTTTAGAGTATCTGGAAGGTGGCATAGATAAATGATAAGTAGATAGATAGAGATGAAAATGTAAAGATAGAGGTGATACATGATAGATGACAGAAAAAAAGAAAGGAAGGAAGGAATATAGGAAGGAAGGAAGGAACAAAGAAAGAGAAAAAGATAGAAAGAAAGAAAAAGAAAGAAAGAAAGAAAAGAAAGAAAGAAAGAAAGAAAGAAAGGAAGGAAGGAAGGAAGGAAGGAAGGAAGGAAGGAAGGAAGGAAGGAAGAAAGGAAGGAAGGAAGGAAGGAAGAGACACAGGTGATAGAAGATAGATATAAAGATATATATGATAGAGAAATAAATGATAGATCTAAAGATATAGGTGATAGCTGACAGATATAAAGATATAGGTAATAGAGAGATAGATAAATGATAGCTAGATTGCTGGCTAAAACAGTTTTTAAAGTATTTATGTACTAGATACTGTATTAAGCAGTACAAGCAAGTAAGCTAGTTCCTGTCTTCAGGGAGCTTAAATTCTAGCTAGCTTAGAAGACGACACATAAAGGGGAACTGGAAAGGGAGGGGCTGATTCTCACCAAGGCAGGGTTTGGAAATGGTTGGGAAATGAACAGGAGGCCTGGTTTTGGGCAATATAAGGTGATAGTTCTTCTATAAGAACCCAGGGTTCCAAGGGTGGAGTCCAAAGTTCAAGACTAGATATTCTGTCAAATCAGAGCATGCCTCGGGCTTTCTTAGTCTTTGAAGTTTTAGCATTCTGCAGTTTTCTTGGGCACTGGTTCATCTTCTCCTTTAAGAAGCTCTTGAATAATAGGAATCACCATCCACCAGGCAGCCAACAGGAAATCCCAACTTCTTGAACTCATGTGTGATTACCACAAGAGCTACATGTGTCCATTTCTCAGAATCACTGGTTGTGACCTGAACTCAAGAAAGAGAACCCTAAGAGGTAGCCAGGAACTTAAGGTCTACTCTCAGGTTTATATAGGTAGGCACATGTTCTCATTGCCATAAGAGTGTAGCCTCCACAGCTGCAGGAAGTAAGGGTTAGGGAATGATTGTGGAAAGACATTCTATCTTCTTTTTCCTAGAGTTCCAAGTGGAAACTGTGCTGCGAACCAGTGGGGCCCCCAGGATAAAGGGGACCTAGGACATGTTGGTACAAAATAGACAACTCAGACCCAACATTATGGCTTAGTGTCAATAATTTGTACACATGTAGTATTCCATACTTCACTGAGAGGCATAAATATAAGTAGCATCAAAATTTTTACGCATGAAACTGCTGTTCACATTGAAGAGGAACACCAAGGATCTTTTTTGGGGAGAGGGGAGAATGGGCTTCTCTTACTGGTGTCTGGATAGTCTGGGAGTGTGGATTCAAAGGATAGCAGGTAGCAGGGAGGAAACTGGAGAGAAATGAAAATAACAAAGTGGTTTGTATTGAAAGAATAATGAAAGATAACAAGGGGAAAAGATGGGCAGTAGTAAAGAGTTATCCTGTAACTTTCCCTGAAATGGGAAAACTTTCTCAAGTTTGATCTCATATGTCAGAGAAGATGGTATCTGGAAAATCCCACATAAATTAATAGTAATGAATTGTCAGGGAGGTCACAAACTAAAATATAATATATGAGTAAAAAAAAGTTTAGTATGTCTCAATAGCTTTTAAAATATTTTATCACATACTAAATAAAATATAGTAGGGAAAATGTTGTCCTTGGGATCATAGGTTTATAGTAGGAAAGGACTTTAAAGGACATCTAGCTCAATCCCCTTGTTTGCCAGATAAGCAATCCTTGGTTTAGGAATGGTAATCGACTTTTCCCATATTACATGGGTAATAAGAAACCAAGTCAGAATTGAAACTCAGATCCTCTGACTTCAAATCCTATCTCTGTCTGAAGACTTGGATTTGAATCTAGTCTTTGACATTAAAGCTGCATGGCCATAGGCAAATCACTTAATCTCTCTTAAGTCTCAGTTTGCTCTTCCATAAAATGGGGACAATATTCCTTGCATTATCTACCTTAAACGGCTGTTGTGAGGAAAGGATTGTAGATCTTAGCATGCTTTGTAAAAGTGACTTGTTATGAAAATAAGCCAAAATAACGATGACATATGTGATATGCATTATTTAAGCACTTTAAGGGCATCTATACAATCCGTAGGGTGAACTCAATTTTCTAGCCTATGAATTGGAAAAAAAATTAGTTTGTAGAGTACGTTCCATAAATCAGACTATTAGATGCAATGGACCTTAAGAATCGTCTGCTCCAAGCCCCACCTTTTTTTAGGGTGGTAAACAGAGACTAGAGATGGGAAGTGACTTCTCCAGAGTCACACAGTGAGCAGCAGAGTCAGGAGTAGAATTCAGTTGCATGTCTCCCTATTCAGGGCTTTTTTCTTCCCTGACACGATGATCACTAAATTTCAATCAGCATCATTCTTTTCAAAATTACACCAGAGATTGTCAGGCCACTAACCTTGAGGTAGTGGAGAAGTTGGCACTAGAATTGGGTGGAGGAGGAAGGACTTCATCAGATGGGGGTAGGAGTGTTGGTGAGGATCCAATCCAAATCTGGGGAATAATCTGAGTAAAGGTATGGGAGATGACAGGACAAGAAACAGAGATTTTGTCTGGAAATCAGCAAATAGGCACGGGGAATAATATGAAATAAGGCTGGAAGGGTGGGCTCAAGCCGAGGAGGCTTTGAATGCTAGCATCAATGCCTTATTCAGTAGGTGTTGGAATCAGGATTAGAGATTTAGAATTGGAAGGAATCTTAGAGGAAATTTTGCTCAACCCTTTCACTTTACTGACATGGGTGTCAGAGGATTCTCAAATTCACTCGGGTAGTAAGTGGCAGAGCCAGGATTCAAACTTAGATTTTCTACTTTAAATCCTATATTGTGTTAGAATACCTGGAATTGATTCATGCCACTAACTTAAGAGATAGATGGCACAGTGATTAGAGTACTGGGCTTGTACTTTGCTGTGACTCCATTTGGGCTTTTCTTGGCAGAGATTTTGGAGTGGTTTCCAGCTCATTTGACAGATGAGGAAATTGAGGCCGAGTTAAGTGGCTGGCCTGGGGTCACATATCTAGTAAGTGTCTGAGACCAGATTTAAACTCAAGAAGACAGAGTCTTGGGGCAGCTAGGTGGCACAGAGGATAGAGCACCAGCTCTGGATTCAGGACGACCTGAGTTCAAATCCAGCCTCAGACACTTGACACTTACTAGCTGTGTGACTCTGGGCAAGTCACTTAACCCCATTGCCTAGCCAAAAAAAAAAAAAGATTAGTCTTCCTGACTCCTGGTCCACCACGCTTATTTACTTTTCCTATCTACATAGGAAGACCTGAATTCAAATCCTACCCAACACATTCACTACCCCTGTGACCCTGCGCAAGTCACTTCACCTCTGCCTCAGTTTCCTCCACTGTAAAAGTGAGTTAGTAATAGCAGCTACCTCTCAAGGTTTGTTGTGAGGGTGAAATGAATTCGTATTTATAAAAATGATTTTGCAAACCTTAAAGCACTATAAAAATGCCAGCTATTATTGTTATTATTAGGAGACAAAATGAATATGTGCATGAAGAATTGATGGGCCTAAGCCTGAAATACACAGAAGAAATGGTATTTATTTGGAGATCATTTCATTTTTCCCATGAGAGAATACTCTGGGAGACTTCTGTGAGAATTGTAGTTATCACACCAGAAGAAATTAGGGCAATGTTTATCGGACTTTTCTCTGAGAAAGTAAGAGTTGAATTTGTGATGTTTTCCTGAACTGGACTTGGGGAATGGAGCCACAGAGGTCTACTTATACAGTCACACAAGTCACTCCTCATGAAATAATATAGCAGCAAAAGTTTTGGCTTTTGAGGAGATGAAACATTATCCATTATTTTCACAAGGATGGGACATGATAAAGTTCTATAGTTTGCTTGCTGATATCAGTGAATGAACAATCACAGGACTTTGTTAAAAAAAACAATTTTGATACTTTCTCTGATAGTGGGATATTTTGTTATCCATCAGTCATTGTAAGAAATGCTACTATTGACAACAAAGTACCACTGGTTAGAGATAAGAGTAGTTTATTAGATGGAGGGAAAGCACAGCTTTAATGTAGCCAGGAGACAAGAATTCTATCATCTGTCACCTTCAAGTTGAATAAATATTGAGACCTTTAATCTTTCTGTGACTGCTGCTCTATGCAGAAAGATAATGCATACTCCTACCTTGTAGATAAATCAGGAGGATAAACTCCATTATTTAATGAATTTTGTTCAGTGCTGTACTCAGGACCAGAAAAAGTTTAGATAATGCACTTTCACTAGAGATTTCAATCTCTGTGCATGCATGTATATGTATACATATGTATATGTGTGTATATGTATAACACCTCACTTTCTTTCTCTCATTTCATTTCCCCGTAGAACCACATCTGTCTTTTGATACTGATGTTACTGCTTTTGCTGCCTGAGTTTTCTGTTTAATAATCTCAGGATATGACATTTCTAATCCCAGAATATTCTTTTTTCTTAATGCTTTATGATTCCAGTACTCTAAGCTATAAATAAAAGTGGCGTCCCGTTTGCCCTGTAGTGATTTATAGGTATAGGTTCTATCTATTGGTCGTCAGTTTTCGATACCCGATTCTACCAGTTGCTAAGGGTGTTTGAGAGATTGGCCCTGTTTGAAGGAGTCACTAGGGGAAAGGGTTTTCTTATCCTGGGAATGTGGAATTAGGCTTTTGGTGGTTTTCCCCGGGGATTTTCTTACACTGATTTCTATATTTCTTGCCCGCGGCAAGTGTGTTGCACAGGTCTCTGCTCCTCCTCACAAGGAGGGCTTAATCTTACATTAATTACACTAGGTCTGCAGCTTTCCCTGAGCTAATCAGGAAGGGCATTATATATTTGCTTCTGTCCACCCTCAGGTGACTTAGGATCCCAAGGCTCCCCTAGCCTTGGTAGCAGCTTGGGGTTATGAGTCATGGCCCTGGCTTTGGAGGCCTGCCTCCCACACACCCCAAAAGGGAACTGGCTCCGGTGACTCTCAGCCCGATTCAAGGTGGAGTCACTGACCCCCTCCTCCCCACCGGGATGGCCCCAGGTGGCTTTGGGTTGTGGGTGGGGAGGAGGCGTGGCCTGGGTTAGAGAGATGTCTGGCAGCCTAGGCTCAAAGTTGGTCAGAAGGCCCTGATGACCTCACCTATTCCCCAGTCCTTTGGGTTTCAGAGGTCAGCCTGGCCAGCTTGGCTAAACTTTTCTGAACACCCAGTGTGCAAGGGAAGGGAGGGGTGTGTGTGTGTGTGTGTGTGTGACAGAGAGGAGAGAAGAAGAGAGGGACAAAAGGAAAGTGGGAGGGAGGGAGGGAGAGAGAGAGGGAGGGAGGGAGGGAGAGAGAGAGAGAGAGAGAGAGAGAGAGAGAGAGAGAGAGAGAGAGAGAGAGAGAGAGAGAGAAGGGAGAGGAGAGGAGAGGAAGAAGAAGAAGAGAGAAAAGAGGGAGAGTGAGGGAGATAGAGACAGAGAGGAGAGAAGAGGAGGGGGAGAAAAGGAAAGAGGGAGAGAGACAGAGATAGAGACAGAGACAGAGAGAGAAAGGAGGGAGGGAGAGTTAGGGAGAGAGAAGGAGAGGAGAGCAGAGAGAGAGAGAGACAGAGAGAAGAGGAGGGGGAGAAAAGGAAAGAGGGAGAGAGACAGAGAGAGACAGAGACAGAGAGAGAAAGGAGGGAGGGAGAGTTAGGGAGAGAGAAGGAGAGGAGAGCAGAGAGAGAGAGAGACAGAGAGAGAGAAGAGGAGGGGGAGAAAAGGAAAGAGGGAGAGAGACAGAGAGAGAGACAGAGAGAGAAAAGAGGGAGGGAGAGTTAGGGAGACAGGGACGGAGAGGGGAGAGAGAGAGACAGAGAGAAAGAAGAGGAGAGGAGAGGACGAAGAAGAAGAGAGAAAAAAGAGGGAGGGAGAGTGAGGGAGACAGAGAGGAGAGAAGAGGAGGGGAGAAAAGGAAAGAGGGAGGGGGGAAAGAGAAGAGAGAGAAGAGAAGAGAAGAAGAGGAGAGGAGAGGAAGAAGAAGAGAGAAAAGAGGGAGGGAGAGACAGAGAAGGAGAGAAGGAGAGAGGGGAGAGAGAGAGATGGGGAGATGGGGAGGTAGTTCCCCCTTGCTTCTAGTTGAGTTTTTGGGGCCCACATTCTCCCCCCCCACTCACCTCCTCCGTCCTTCCCACTCCTCGGGAGAACCTCTCCACTGCACCCCATGCCCCCCCATCCCTTTCTGCCTCTCTTCCCCTCCCCCTCCTTGTCAGTGTTTCCCTTTAACGCGCGCGCCCGCCACGTCCCTGCCAAGGTCCCCTCGCCCCCTCGCCCCTCCCCCACACTAATCACCCCTCCCCCTCCGAGCTCCTCCCAGCCAGCATCCCCTCCCCCCTCGGCCCGCGGGGCTCAGCTGTCACTTTACTTTTTCTTGCTTTCTCTTCCCCCCCACCCCCACCGCCCGCTGCCCCCGCCCCTCGCCGGGAGGGAGGAGCCTCGCGCCCGCGGGCGGGCGCGCGCCTCCCGGGGCTGCCCCCGCCCCCCGGCTCGGGCGCGCGCCCAGCTCGGGAGGGAGGGGCGGGGAGGGAGCAGCTCCGGGGACGTGGGGCGCGCGCACGGCTGGGTGCCCGGCCGTCGGCGGCGCGGGCGCGGGCGCGGGCGGAGGCGGCGCGGTCCGCGAGGTGCTGGTGGATTCACTTTTCCCAGAGTCCGGGGCGGCAGCAGCCGGAGCCCGAGCCCGAGTGGAAGGACGCGGGAGCGGCGGGAGCCAGAGCGGGGCTAGAGCGAGCGAGGGAGGAGTGAGGGCGCGCGAGGGAGCGCAGCTGGGCACTGGGGGGTCCGGGGCTCCATAAGTCCGCGGCCGGCGGATACCTCTGCCCGCCGCCGCCGCCTCCTCCTCCTCCTCGTCCTCGGGGATCAGCACAAGACAGCGACCTGCGCGGACTGCCCCCAGCCCAGGTAACCGACGACCCCCGGCTGCGGCGCTGCTTGGGGCTGGGGGACCCCCCCGCTCCCCCTGCTCCCCCTCCCCCACCCGGCCCCCTCCCCCACGCCAATCTCCTCCCCTCTATCTCCTCGCCCTATTTTCTCCCCTCCCTTTCCCCTGCTGTCTCCTCTCCTCTGCCACCCCCTCACTCCTGTCTCCTGGCCCCATTTTCCTCCCCCATCTCTTTTCCATCTTCTCCTACTTTCTTCCTCCTCCTCCCACTCTCCTTGTCCTCTACCGAACCCCCTTCCACCTTCTTTTCCCCATCCCCCTCTTTCCGACCCCTTCCCCTCCCCATCGTCTGCCCAGCCCTCGTTCTCATTTACCCATCCTTCTCCAGCCTCCCTGCCCCCTCCCTCCCTCCCCTTCCTCTCTCTCTCTCTCTCTCTCTCTCTCTCTCTCTCTCTCTCTCTCTCTCTCTCTCTCTCTCTCTCTCTCTCTCCCTCTCCCTCCCTCTCTCCCTCCCTCCCAAGCTCTGGCAACTAAGTCTTTGGAAAGTACAGCAGAAATGTCAGGTTGAAAAGTGTCCAGTTTAATCTTTTGCGATTTTCTCTAATTGCAAAATGATTGCACATTGTATCTTCTCCATGACATGTGACTTCTCTGGTTCCCTTCCATCTCCTCCCTCCCTTCCCCCCCCCACTCCCCAACACACACCCGTTTGCCAGGCAGGAAAAGACCTGGTGGTTGGTGTACGTGTGTGTCTCGGTGTGGACTGTACGGTGTATTGGTCTTTTGTGCTGCGTGGTGCCTTGTCACACTTCGGAGCAGTGGCAGACAGCACATTTTTGTTGCTCTGGTCTCTTCTCTACAGCTTACACCGGCCTGATTGGAAACCGGATTCCCTGGGCTTGTTTGGTGGTTGGGTTCACCCCCCCCCCCTTACTATGTTTTGATCCTTTTGCCCTTTACCTTTTCTAATGAAGATGGAGTATGGCTTCTTTGCAGGACCGACGAGGAATGTGTAATTCATCTTCCCTTAAGGAAATTAAGGCCCATTGAGATAGAGAGAGAGACGTGATCCCAGGCACTCTCCCTGCTGGACCCATTTGCATGTTTCCAGGATTCATCTATGTAGTTGCTTTTTTTTTTTAAATGAAGTGCCTCATAGTATGTTTACTTAAAAGTGTAAAGAGAAGTGCTAAGTCTGAGCCTCAAATTATTTCCCATCCTGGACAAAGGTTAAGCTTTCTTTGGGGTTCTTATGCTTAGCTTTTTTTTTTGATGGGGTGTTTCTAAATGTCTAATAATTCACCCAAGACCTTCCAGATAATAATGTGCTTCTTGACCTAGACGATATTGAAACTTCTTGGTTCTTAGCAGTGACATCATGTGTGAAAGTTTTCATAAAATCGTACCATTCTGTATTTCCCCACTTATTGCTATGCTCATCATACCTTCTCCCATTCTAACAAATATGTTTATGTAATAGACCTTCTCTGGTGTAGATATAATTTCTACTATTTCCTAGGGAAATGCAAGATCAAGGATCTCACTTTTCCTAAGGTTTTTAGTGTTTTCTCCATTCTCAGATCACTTCGTATTTTTACTTCTCTTTGTGCATGTAGCCTGTAAGCCCTTCGAGGGTAAGGAAGTGTCCTCTTTCTATCCCTAGAACTTGGCACTTTGTAGGTGTTTGACAACTGTTTCATTTGAATTGAATTAAATATGTCCTGATGGTTTTGCTTAAATTTGGGTTGTGATAGCTTTTGTGCACAGTGATAGAAATGGACTAAACCTTTGTTTTTGAAAAGGGCAGAAGGGGAAAAACACGAAGAGAAAAGAAAACAGCTAGACATTAAATGACAAACTAAGCATTTTCCTGTTTAAAAAAAAAGCTGGCATGACTCGATATTATAATTACACACTGTGGGCTACTGTCAGAACATTTATCTCTTGGATTGTAACCTGGCCTTATGGAGTGAAAGTGATTTTTTTTTTCTGTAAGAAGTAATATTTACACCAGAATCATTACGCTTGCTATTCAGTGAACATGTGGGCTTCATTAAAAATATTTTGTTAATTTCAGGACTGTAGTTGATTACAGCATATTTTGTAAAGTTGAACAGTTTGTGAGTTTCTTAAAGTAAATACGTTCAGGAAAGGTCAATATACAAACCTTCATAACATACCATGATTCGCAGTTGTTTAGGAAATACTACATCGTATTTTGCTTCTGAAGGTAAATGAAGGTGGGATGGCTACAAAATCAAAATAGCCATTTGAAAATTGTAACCGATTTCAAACTGCTATTGTAAAGAAGCTCTGAGTTCATAGCCTTGGGGTTTGTTTATCTTTCTAGGTTAAAAAACTGGTCTAATACCTAGGAATTTGCTTTGGTAAAAATGAGAATTATTTTTCAAAACCCTAATTCCCAAGGAGATGATTTGGGGAGTTTGAGGTTTTCAGATTCAGGAATTTTTGGTTGATTTTTGTTTTGGAGATTGAACAAAGCACCCCTCTTCTGCATTCAAGTCTAATTAAGACTTCTGAAAAGTACTTTCTCTTTTTGGAAATTAGCTTCACTGGGGAAAGGCAATCAGCTTTTCCCATACTTTTTTTCTAATCAAGAATTCCAAAAACATAGTCAGAAACAATTCATTTTATCCTCACCTTTGGAAAGGAGATGCAATGTATTAAGTATTTGTTTACATCTAACATTGGCAGAATGGCTAGAGGGGTTCACGCCCCTTGGCAATTCGAGATTTTGATAAAATAATATGTCTTCCAACTCTACAGTCCTGAAGCACAGTTTTCATCTTCATTAGGAAAGTATATTTTTAAAATGTCAACATTTGTCTGAAAAATTTTTAAGGTATGTTTAGCTTCTGCCTTCTGATACTAATTTCTTTTTGTTTTCTCTATCATTGCCTAGATCAGTGTGTGAAAGTTTCTGTCAAATGAAATAACATATGGACAGTGATTTTGCAAACCTTTAAGTGTTATATAAATGCTAGTTATTTCTATACTGTAAATGATGAATTCAAACTGTGGGCTGACCCTGTAGATATTTGTATGGGAATATTTTTTCTTTTAAAAATATATTTAATATTTTATTTTTTCTGGTTACATGTAAAAACAATTTTTAACATTTTGTTTTTTAAGATATCAAATTCCAAATTCTATGTGTGAATATTTATTGAGAAGACAACAAATGAAGACAGCTTGCTGAAACAAATATAAAAGGAGCCCTGGAAAGTAGTGGAGGTAGTGGAAATTTGAATAATTAGAGGATGTAGGTTCAAATCCTGCCCCTACTATTACCTATATGACCTTAGAAAGTCACTAACCCTTTCCAGTCCTCACTTTCCTCATTTGTAAAATGAGGAGGTTGCACTGGATATGGCAAGTGCTTTGCCATACCTTAAAGAACTATGTCAATGTCACTGTTGTTATTTCTGTTATACTGAATTGGGAACCAAACTTCAGGCGTAGTTGGTGCAGCTGAAGTAGCTTCAGCAAAAAGTCTCAGGAAGAATTTTATTCAGTCGAGGATTTCCCTGTTTATGACATGCCACACACAGTTAGCTTCTGTCATAAGTGGTACAAAAGAGTCTTGTATCACATTGCTAAAGACACAGCCAGCCATAGTTGTTGCCCACATCCTACACAAGAAAGTCTGGTTATCATACAGAGATATATACTCACATACACGCTGATGTGCTCTTATATACACACACATCTGATTAATTTTAAAGGAAGGAAATAAGTTCAAGAAAATAATGTGAAATCTAAGGCTTATGATTAAAGTAAAAAAAATTGGCAAAAAAATCAAGAAATATGGTAGCTATGTTAGAGCTAGACATGAAACATGCCGATATAAAATTTCAGTATTCTATTAAGTGACTTTAGTGCTCATAAAAGATGTCACAGCTGGGGAGACTGATGTTCTCCATTCATGGAATAGGTACAGAGACAGTGAGATTTCCCTGCTAGTGGCTTTCAGAGCTGTCTTACGGGGCCTCCTTCTGTAAAAAGGATTTTCTAGTGATTCATCAGTTCTTTCCTCTTCAATAGGGAGTCCTCAGCCTGTGGGAGTGTGTGTGGGGGTTGTCTTTAGATAGAAATACTGGAATTTGAACACGGATTCCTCTTGATTCCAAGTCCACTGCTCTTTCTACTACACCGTACTCCTCTAGGTATAAACTAGACTCCAGTTATGAGAACTGCTCCCTTAATTCCTCTTAGATGCCATGTCTTGTCTTGAATGTATCTTTCCCCCCCTTCTTCTTGGATTGATTGGTTGGGGACTGATGGTGAATAAAGAAAACCAACCTCAGAACTTCAAAAGATCTCATTTTAAGTTTGGCCTCAGATGCCCACCGGCTATATGAACCCAGGCAGATTTCTTCATCTCAGTGCTTTAGCAATTCCTTAATAAGTCGTAAAGAAGATGCCAACCTCCGTGGCTACAAGGAGGTTCCTCATCAGTGAGTTAGTTCCCTTGCCCAGTGAAACCACTGGCCTAATCCTTATTGTCATACTGCTCAATGTCACAGGATTTTAGATGTTTGTGTGTTCATTTCTACCACAAGGAAAAGCTAATTTGCTTATTTTGGGACTTCAACGCAGCACTTAAGATGTCCACTGAAGGGCAAAGAGTTGACGACAGCCCAAGTACTAGCGGAGGCAGTTCTGATGGAGACCAGCGTGAAGGGGTGCAGCAGGAACAGGAAAGAGAGCAAGTTCAACCCAAGAAAAAGGAAGGCAAGATCTCTAGCAAGACTGCAGCGAAATTGTCAACCAGTGCAAAAAGGTACCGTGTTTGTTGTCACTTACGTCTTGGCAGCTGGAACAGGCCAATGCCGAGTTTGGTTGAATTTAAGCATTCTGTGTAGAGATCGTTCATTCTGAGCATGGACCCAGTGACTGACTATACGGGCCATCCGTAGAGACTGTATTAAACCCAAAGCTTAAAGGGTTTTTAAAAAATGAGTGTCAGAGACTGTTCTCTCCACCTAACAAATGACGTTTGGCATATTCAACGTCAGTTTGAGTTTGATAAGCTCATACGTGTTCATAGTGGTGTGTCCTAAAGACCAACAATGTTGAAACCTGTCAGTTTGATTTATAATGACCCAACCATAAATATTTCCTACTATTCAGTAACACAGCATGGTAGAAAGTAGGAAACGGTTGCACCATCTATCAAATGGACTGTCATTTCCCACTTCCTGTTGGTCAAGCCAGAAATGCCAAAAGTTTGCATCTTGGTTTCATTACCCTAGGCTGTGGATCATTCTTAATAGTGTCTTCTTCCTCCCCTGGAGGAAATATAGCCCCAGACAATAGATGTTTAAATGACCTTATTCTGCCACATCAGTCACTCCGTGGCGATTGGCATGTGCTTCGACTCAGCATTCAGAAGGAATCACCTTTAATGTTGTTCTCCCACCAGTATCAGTCAGTATTGCTTTAGAGAAACTAGTTCTTAGAAAAATACATGAAAAGCAAAATGACTAAGTCTATCTTGACCTCATTGTTATTTTATTTTCATGTTTTAGGTTATCTGGAATATTGAGAGAACTCAAATGATTAAACTTATAAGTGAAATACAATTTTTTTATTTTATTTTTTGCCTTGGTCAGGTATATGTAATGGCCTCCTCTTTATTAGCTGTATGCAAGCGGGATACATTTTTCATTCTTAACAAGTGGTGTGTTTTATGGAATGAAGTCCAGAAAAGAAATTTGACCATAGTCCCCTCCCCACATATACACACCTACCCTGTCCCTATCCTCTACCCTGGCACCTGCTCAGATCTTTAAGAGGAAAGTTGTATTAGGATACAAGAAAATCTCTTGATTTTCTGGAACAGGAAATCTTTCTGACAGCAAGATAAGTTTTACATTCTTGCAGTCTTAGTTTGGAAGTGATCTTCCAAGTGGTCTGTGGGTTACTCACCTATGAAAATATATTTCTTTTTCATAGTGAGTTTTTAAAGAAAGGACATCGATTCAGTGATTTCCTCCTGAAGCGTAGCTTTTATCACCCCTTTATTTTGATGGTGAATTGTTTTTTTGTTTTTCTTTCTAATTCCTTTGATTATAAGTAGGATTGAATAGGATAGGTATTCTATGGGATCTGTTCAATTCTAAGCACTGAAGAAGTTTTAAGAAACACTGCCCTAGAGTGTTGTGCCCATGAGAGTGAATTTCTTATGACTAGCTCTGGTCTTAGGAAAAGTCCAGGGCTAAGTAAGCCTTTAGGAAGCCTTAGTCTCTTGAAAATCGGAAAACTTTTCAACACTAGTGGTGATGATTTTCTTTGATCAAATTAATCAGTCTTTTCTGCTTCATGTGGACAAAATTTCTGAAGAGCCAATAATTGCCATCAGTTGGGACACTTGAGTCTACAGTGATAGTATTTATATGTGTGTGAAGTATAAATTTTAAGAAGGCGAGTTGTAGTATGATCACCCCTAGAAACCTGATACTGTTGATTAGCTAGAGATACTCTGAGATGCCGGATTTCAGTCTCTCTGACAACAAGGTGAGAGCAATGCCTTGTATACAGGTCTAAGTTCCACAAAGACAGGGAATGTTTTGGCTCTTTCTAGCCCCAACATCTAGTGTTGTGAGCCTTCCCCAAGATCTGAGAAAGAATTTCTGATAGATTAGATAGATAATTCCATAAATACTTGAATGAATGAGTAGCACACCCAGTTGTTTGAGCTGTGCTATCATAGTGCCAGAGTGAGTGTATTTGAATGTGTTAAAACTTTTCTGGCAAATCTCAATTTTCAGAGGAATTACTGTGAAAAAATATTTGAGGGTGATGCTTGATACCAAGATTATATAAATGGAACTATTTTATCTTAATGCTAGTATAAATCAGTCATCTTTTCCAGAGTTAGATAGAAAGGAAGATTATACTTCTGTTTTTATCATGCTTTTTTTTTTTGCTCTTCATTGGAAAAACATGGTTTCTCCTGGAAGTATTTGGCATGAAGTTTCACATTCTGCTCTCTTGATGTGGCTCTGTCACTCTTTTATTTGCAAATAGCTATGAAGAGAGACTCAATTTGAAACTTCCACTTCTCCTTTTCCAATTGGTTCTATCATTTTGCCTGAACTGGTTATAGTCAGCTCAGCCAGCTGCTTTGCATTTTTCCACTGAATTGACTGCACTGGTTGGTGGTGTGGAGGTATAGATATAACTGTAACGTGAAATGATATGATTCGTATTTCCAGAAAAAAAAATCTCCTTTTAAGATGGAAAGGAATCACTACTCACTGGCATCATCTCCATTTTAATTTAGTACTTGAATTGGGGATCAGGTCATGTGAAGTTTTGGAAGGTGTTGTCTGAGTGTAAACTTTTCCAGATTCAGTTTTGTTTCAGGCAGAGGGGCATTTTGTCAGAAATCCAATTACATACGGTACTAGAACTGTCCTGATGCTAAGTTTTAGAATTAATTCCCATGTGAAATGGCATTCCCCTCTCCCCATTGATTATGAGCTACTTAATAGTTATCAATTTGACAGTCACACAGTAGTGTTCACAAAGGGAAATTCTATAGTATTGGGCATTCTCTCCAGTCTGAGGTAAGTTCTACATTTGTGTTATAATCTAGTGGGGTGCTGGCAGGTGAGGGGTGTGTGTTTTTGTGATGTAGTCACTCCCTATCATGAGATGAGGGGCAAGAAGAGAGGCCACTCGGGGATGTTGTAGTGGGAATTCTCGGCCTTGTGCTCTTGGGACCGAGATGGCCTCTGAGCTCTCTGCCAGGTCAGAGATGCTCTATTGTAAAGGAATGTGTAGGCTAAGAATAATATCTACCGTGGCATTTTAAGGCTTTTGGAACACTTCCCATCTCTTATCTCCTTGGAGTCTCACAGTGATCCTGTGAGGGAGGCAGCTGCTATTGTTATCCCCATTTTAAAGATAAGAAAACTGAGAGGAGGCTGTTAAACAACTTGTTTGGGGTTGCACAGCTGGCATCTGAGGCCAGCTTCTAATCCAGATTTTTCTGACTCCAAGTCTGGAATTATATATACTGTAATGCCTAGCTGTCTTACCTACATACATACATACATACATACATGGATTTGTACAGGTTGTCCCAAAAGTCTCAGTGTGCTAGAAAGCTATTAAAGCTTATAACTGCCGTAAGACTCATGGGACACCATGTCTAGAGCTTAAAGGTTTGCAAAGCACTTAGTGAGATGGAGATGATGGCACAGATTATGAATGGCTCATTGCATCATCCGTAGTGGGAAAAACTCCTCGGAGTACAGTCCTGGCCAGCGCCATGAGAAGGCATCATCTTTATACACAAAGGAAAACACATGTTGATACTCTTCAGATTTTCCTAGCTTCAAGACGTTTGATTATTCCTTAAATAAGACTGTGAAAGTGGCTTTTTTGAGCCTTCTGGTCCTGCTGACCTGGACTTGAGACCTGATCAAATTTTGATGAGAAAATGGACAATTTGAGAGTTTCTGTACTGGTGCTGAGTTCTCTTTTCTCTCTGAAAGTTTGTCTGCTTGGGCATCCATCTTTCACTGATGTGCTTCTGAATGGATGCTGTCTTCAGAAAATTCCATTCACACACAGAACCTAAGTGATGAGGTTCAAAGTAACCACGATACAAGAGAACCAGCGTGGCACACTGACCAGAGGGGCCGGACGTGGAGCCAGGAAGACCTAGGTTCAGATTCAGGCTCAGAGATTCATTAGCTGTGTGACCCCAGACAAATCACTTAGCCTCTCTGACCCTCAGTTTCCTCCTGTAAAATGGACACACTAATAGCCCCTACTAAGCACTTCAGTCGCAAGATCATTCGTGTAAAGTGCTCACAAGCCTGAAAACAGCTTCAGAGTGAGAGCCATTCTTGAAATTTAGCCCCTAATTGGGCCCAGATGTGTAGCTGTGTGCTGGATACTCACTTCTAGCGAAAAGAAGGTGAGAATTAGGCAACGGTCACGCTCCCAGATTTGTAGACTGCCTGAAGATCTTGTTGGGGGTGGGTCAGGACAGTGGGACCCAGGGCACTCGTGCTGATTGGTTAGTGGAGGAGCAGCGGCCCTCCAGACTGTCAGCCTTGAGCTCTGCTCCTTTGTGCTTTTCCTAGTGCAGCACAAAGCAGAGGGGAAGGGGCTTTCTCTCCTTTAACCTCCCCCCCCCCAGCAGGGGCAGTGAGGAGTTGCTTCAGGAGAGCGTGGAAGGGAGTACAGTTCAGCCTAAATCCGCTCTTCTGCAAGGCGCCTTTCTTGCTGCGCACCCTTGATGCCAGTGCCTTCCCTCAGGGATTCTCTCCAATGTGTGACTGTTGTTCAGTCATCGCAGTTGCGTCTGACTCTCTGTGACCCCATTTAGGGTTTTCTAGCTGGAGATGCTGGAGCGGTTTGCCATTTCCTTCTCCAGCTCATTTTATAGATGAAGAAACTGAGGCAAGCAGAGTGAAGTGACTCGTCCCGGGTCACACAGCTAGGAAGTGTTCAAGGCCAGATTTGACTTCAGGAAGATGAGTCTTCCTGTCTCTGGCTGGTGCTCTATCCAGTGCCCTGCCTGGCCGCCCCGGTTGGTCTGTCTGTGTTTGGTTGGTGCCTAGCTGTTGGCTGATTGTCCTTCCCCTCAGCCCCACCCCAACCCCCAGGTTCTTGAGATCAGGCCTCTTTTGTTCTTCATATTCCTAGCACTCAGCACAGAGCCTGGCACATAATAGGTGCTTCGTACATATTTGTTGACCAGGTGAAGGGAACTCTGTGAACTCCCGTTGTGGGAATTCCCTTCATTGAAGCAGATACACATAGGCTTTGACATAGCAGTTAAGTCTAGAGAGTTGCCTGAAGCACATCAAAATTCATTGAGTTGCCCAGGATCTGGAGGCTAATAAGTGTCTGAGGTGCCTTCTACATGAAGCCTTTCCTGATCCACCCTGTCACAGTGTTTCCTGTCCCCAAACCACTGTATTTGTTTTGTGTGGTGAGGCAGTGGGGTTAAGTGACTTGCCCAACGTCACACAGTTAATGAGTGTTATGTGTCTCAGGCCGGATTTGAACTCAGGTACTCCTGACCCCAGGACTGGTGCTCTATCCACTGCACCACCTAGCTGCTCCTGTATTTGTTTTTAATCTATCTTGGATAGACTTACACTGAGGATCGCGAAAGTCTTAGTGCAATTGTTAGCTTTGGTGGCTTTAATGACACTAAAACTTTGGGGACACGTTCCGTGTGTCATGATGTTTCCACTAATAAAACATATGCTCCTCGAGGGCAGGGCTGTTTCTTTTGTCTTTCTATCCCTAGAACTTGGCCCACAGTAGACAATTAATAAATGCTTGCTGATGGGTTAGAGGCGCCAAGCCCAGCACTCTATCCACTCTGCAGGGCTGTTTCTACAGCCAGATAACTTAGGCCCAATTAAATAATTTTATTTAAAAAATTACTTAGTTATTTGTTTCAGTCTTCTGCTTACTGGACTAGAGATTCTTTTAAATATGACATTTAAAAAAAAACCAACCCCCTCGTGAGGATCATTCAGTGCATTATTCATGGTCCAAAGTGGAAGGCATAGTTGACGTGTGGATTATTGTTCCTTTTTGGATCTCCCTCCCTGAGAGGTGAAGGCAGTGTTTCAGGTGGCCACCTTCCTTCCCTCACATGGCCTTCAGAGAAGAACCTTCCCACATATCCTGGCTGTACTTCTAAGATAGACCTGAGTTGCCATCATGGCAAACAGAAGGCATTCTGCTACCTTTTAAAAAAGGGATTCAGAGCACGACCTTTCCAATGTAGAGAAGCGATTACTGGGAGCTGAAGGTGGCTCAGAAGAGCTGGTGAGGAGATGACTCACTGCTGAGGGTCCAGATATATCAATCCAGGCAGCTGCTTGTGTAAAACGAGGGCACCAAGGACCAATGGAACACGAGACTCAGGATATTAACTGAAAACGACTTTCTGGAGGGGCTTACGTCCTGGGCTAGGAAAGGGATCTGTTTATCAATTTTTTTTGTTAGCCAGAAACAGTCTTTATGGCAGCATGTGTTCAAGGAAAGGTGGTAAAAGTTTGTTCCTTGACAAGCCAAGGAACACATTTTTTTGGCTTAGAGAAATAGCAGTATAGTTTTTCTTAATATTTGGAGAGTACATGCTGTGGGTTTTTTTTCCTTCTATTGATTCACATTTTGGAGGACCTATTATTTAGGTGCTCTGTTTTGTTATTAATTATGTAAGTGTGAAATTAATTTTTAAAAAATCTTATTTCCAGTCTTGTCAGGCACTTTCACTTAATAGTAGGACACATGACATTTATATGCATGGAAGCATCCCCTAGAACAGGCATGGGGAACCTGTGGCCCCAAGGCCACAAGTGGCCTTCTAGGTCCTTGGGTTTGGCCTTTTGATCGAGTCCAAGATTTACAGAACAAATCCTTTTATTAAGGGCCACACTTGAGGACCTAGAGGGCCTAGGGCCACAGGTTCCCTACCCTTGTCCCAGAAATATAGGATTCTAGAGTTAGAAAGTAGCTTAGAGATCTCCTCCTGCCCCTTTATTTACAAGAGGGGATGCTGAAGTCCAAAGCAAATATATCCCTTATCCAAAGCTATGTAGCTAGTTGGAGAGAGACCTCAGTTAAGCAAAGTTGACATACGGTATAGATTGGAACCCAGATCTCGGGACTAATTGCCCAGTGTGCCTCCATTTCCAGTTTCACATTCCAAGAAGAATAAAAATTACGGAATAAACAATTTGTAGTTCACTTGTAGGGACAGGTGAAGACCCCATTCTTGATTCCCAGGGGTGGATCAGTTGTTCCTTGTTCAGGTGGTTGACTTCCTTTTGTTCTTCTCCCAGGTACAGAATGAATGAATGGGATTTGATTCATGTTTTTCTTTTCAAGTTCTTGTGTTATCCTAGAGTCCCTCAATCTGCTACTTTACACATGTAGTACCATTTCTCACCTGTTTTCATTCAAAAGATGACTGAATGGAGTGTTTGTTGCAAATAGAAAAGTTAAAAATAGTTTGAGCCTCTTATTCAATTCAAACATGGATTTGACTCATCCCAAAATACAACCTATGTGAGACCACCAGGGATAGGGTGCTATAGCCCAGAGAGGGGGCCTCTGAGTCAGGAAGACTGACCTCTGCCATGTAAGAAGAGCCTTCTGAACCCGAGCCGGGCTCTGAACCTGTCAGAACATGCCTCAGGGGATTCTCTGAGACTTTAAGTTGCTCTGCACATCAACGGCCAATCTGCGTGCAGAGAAGAGATTTCTTCTTCACCTGGGAGTTCTTTATGCCAGAGAAATCACAGGTCTGGTCCAAAAGTACTGCCATAGCCGTTTTAATTCAGATAATTCCTGATAATGATCACCACATTTAAGTACCAAGGGCTTGGAGACAGAACATTATCCATGGAGTATCTTGGGCTTTGGAATCTTTCTTTCTTATCTTCTTTCTTTCTTTCTTTCTTTCTTTCCTTCTTTCTTTCTTTCTTCTTTCTTTCTTTCTTTCTTTCTTTCTTTCTTTCTTTCTCTTCTTTCTCTCTCTTTCTCTCTTTCTCTCTCTCTCTCTCTCTCTCTCTCTCTCTCTCTCTCTCTCTCTCTCTCTCTCCCTCTCTCCCTCCCTCCCTCCTTCCTTCCTTCCTTCCTTTTTCTTTCTTTCTAACAAAGTCTAAGTTTTCTGTCTAACCAGAAAATGTCTATGGATTTAATCAGCCTATAGAACAATGTAGTTAAGCAAAAAGTGCCTGCTGTGTGCCAAGCATACAGTGCTTGGAGCCCCAGAACACCTATGCACAGGCCCTCTCCCTTCTCTCTGCTCCCCCCTCCCCTTTTCTTTTCTGTCCCCTGTTCTCTGCCCTCCCACCTCCATCTTACCTGTTTTCAAGGCTCTCTTAGCTTCCCAGCACTGGCCTTCAGCCCGGACCTCTACCTTGAAGCCCTGCCTTGCATTTTCAGCAACCTGCTAGGCATCTCTGGTTGGATGTCCTTGCCCTCACATTCAACCCAGCACCTCCCAAACTTCACTCATTAGCTTGGCTCTTCTTTCCAAATGCTGCCCTTCTTGCTCCCAAACCTGCTTTTGCTGCTACTACCCGGTCCTCCCAGGCTCAGAACCTTGCCCTGGATTTTTTGCCCTTTCTTCCTTTTCTCTTCAGCCCTCACATCCAGTTGCAAAGTCCTTGGGTCCTGCCTTTTTTTTTTCTCCCACATAGCCCCATCTTTCCACTCTGACTATACCTACCCTAGGCTATGTCTTTGCTACCTCTTGCCTGGACTGTAATAATAACATGTTCTCCAGGCTTCCAGCTTCTCCCATCATCCTCCACAAAGCTGCCTGAAAGAATCTGCCTGCCATAACCCCTCTGACCACATCACTTCCCTACTCAGAAACTTTCAGAGGCTGCCCTTTCCTAGCGAATAAAGCACAAACTCCTTGCTTTGGAAGTCACGGCCTTTTTCCAGCCTCATCTCATTATGCCCCTAATGCATTGTTTGACCCTCATCCTGGACTGTATGCCACTCTTCTGTTCTGTTCTGCCTGCTTTCCCTGTGGTCACTTTGCCTGTAGCAGCCCCAGTGCTGGGGTAGACTTACCCCCTCCCTTCTGCCTGCTGACTCTCCTTTGAGCCCTATAGCAGCTGTCACTTCCTCCAGGAAAGGTTCTCCGGTCTGTCTAGCTAGAAGTAAGCCTTCCCTTTGTGCGAACTGCACGGTCCTCTGCTTGGAGCTGTTCCCGTAGTTATGCCTGAGTCTTAACCTGTCCTGTGGATTGTAAAGCACCTTGACTTCAGGGGCTTGTTTTGTTTCATCTTGATATCTGTCCCCAGCCTAGCCCATTATGTAGAGTACATGCTCTTAATAAATGATCCTTAGACTGAGTGGAGTTTTTACAAAAATACCCCTCAGGGCTTAGTAGGCACACTTTAAAGAGCAAAATAATAAAGCAGTAACTAACGCGTTGATATTAAGAGATCAGCCGACGGACAAGACCAATTTTTAAATCACTCCAAGGACACAATGTGATTTTCTTTGCTCTTTGTGATTTTTGTATGTAAAGCCCACCTCTGTTTGCAGAGGGAGGCAGTTAGACACCCCCTCCCTCCATTTCCAGAGCACTTCAAGAGTGCTTTCCTCTCAGCAGCCTGTGTGGGTAGAGGTGTGAGTCATTATGCATCCCCATTTTACTGACTAGGAGACTGGTCTCAGAGAAGTTCAGTGACTTGGACACAAGTTTCAGAAGTAGAATTTTAGCCCGTTATCTTCCCATCCCAAGAAGGTTGCATTCTTCTCAAGTAATCTTTGCCTCATCATGAAACAGAAACGGTAGTAACCATCAATAGGGGGCAGCTAGGTGGCACAGTGGATAGAGCACCAGCCCTGGATTCAGGAGGACCTGTTTAAATTTGGCTTTAGACACGTAACACTCACTAGCTGTGTGACTCTGGGCAAGTCACTTAACCCCAATTGCCTCACCAAAAAAAAAAATTAAAATAAAATAAGCATCAGTGGTGATTCACAAACACTGGATTTATAGGTGCTTCAAGAAGAATTTCTCAAATATTGCTGTTAACTTGAGTGCCCTAACCTGATTCTTTAGAGACTAGAGGAGGTGAGGAATTTGGTTTCCATAAAACAGTTCTTTAGATGAAGGTCATTGAACGATTGGCAGCTTTTAAAAATGCAGGTATTTATAAAAACCTGCTCTGTTTCTAGATTGAGTGACAGCTTAGGGTAGTGGATAGAGCCTTGGTTTTAGAGGCCAGCTGGTGCCAGGTCCTGCTGCTTACAGACTCTCAGGGTGACTTCTCTGGGCCCTGGGCACCTCCAACTCTCTCTGCTGCAGAGTGGGTGCTCCTTTGTGATGGTAGAGGGAGTCATCACCTCTTAGAGAACTCCCAACATCAGTGAAGTCACAAGGCTGCACCAACAAAACCCCCAAAAAAACTAAAACAAAAAAGTTGAGCTTTTAAAAATCATTTTTTCCTTTGTCTTTAGGATCTAAATAAGGATACGGTACTTTTTTTTTTAATTGAGGGCCACTGGCCTACTTAAAAAAAATTAAAGCCTAACAGGAAAAAAAAGCAACTTATTCAATAGTTTAAAAAGTATCATAGAAACCTTTCATCTGATTTTTGGTTCAGAACTAGAGAGGAGAAGTACATTACCAGCCTCCTTTGGCTGATTCGAGGAGAGCCTCTTATAAAGGGGAGAGTGCCGTAGAGCAGCATCATTATTATTTCCCCATCCCTAGATGCTTCCGTTGGTCTAGGGTCTAGGGACCTCCAGGTGGGAAAGTCTCTATTAACGCATGTCTGGAGCTCCTCTGTAACTTACAGTCCCAAGGCAGTGCCTGGAGGCAGTGAGTGGCTAAGCAACCTATAGTTGATTCCACAGGAGTGTGTAACAGATAGGATATGGCCCCACATCTTCCTGCTTGGGAGGCAGCTCTCTGTCTACCACAGCACATAGCTGCTTGGTTCAATAATATTACAAATAATAAACATACTTCAGCTCTATATTATATATTATTATTCCATAATATAGCGAAAAAAGACCTTGGTTCTATTATATTATTGTGTCTGTTATATATTATTCAATAACATAGCAAATAATAAAGGACACTTTAGCTCTATATTATGGCCAATTAAGGAAAAGAATATGGGAAAGGAAAAAAAGAAATAAAGACAGAGAGAAATGGACAAATCATTGGTTGAGGTGGGAGAGGTGAAGTATACACATGGGGAAAGGGAGAAGAGAAAGAAGGGACTTAGGAGGTTTGTGATGAGTCTATTTTCTTTTCTGAGCCATTGTTTCCTTGGGCTGTGAGTGTTAAAATAAGTTTTCAATGCCTGTTGAGATTCCAGGGAGCTCTCCAGCAACTTAGCTTGCATGGTGTATAGGGTTCTAGATCCTAGGTTTGGGGACCTTCAAAATCCCCTAGACCTGTACAAATGTACAGCTTTGTTATCCAGAGAAGAAAGACGATTTGTCCAAGGCCACCTTGGGAGCAATGGCAAAGGTAAGATTTGAATTGGAGTTGATTCACATGAAGAATTTTCATCCAAATCGTTGACCATTTTTTGATCTGTTCACATAATGCTCATGTGTACAGTGGTATCTGGAATGATTATTTTAGCTCAGTGGTGGGAAACCCCTCTGACACAGAGGCCAAGGTTAGCCTGTGGCTTAACTTTTTTCCTGCAGCTCAGAGCAAGTAGAATTATAGTGTTTTAGAGCTGCTTTCATGACAATTGCTGTGGTCACCATTTTGAAGTTTAGAGATCAGTTGCCACTCACTCAAGGTGGCATCTGTCTCCATTTGAGTCACTCACGGGACGGCAGGACTTTGAAGTTTGCAAAGTGTTTTACCTGTGCTATTTCATCTGTTCCTCCCAAAAACCCTCTGAGGGAGATAGGGCCTATTACTATCTCCATTTTATAGATAAAGAAACTGAGGCTGAGAGAGATTAGGTGACTTGCCCAGGTAGAAAAATCCAAATTTAAACCAAAGTATTAAGACTCCAGGCCTCCTTTCTTATACCCTGTGGTTCTTTTAAGGGTCTGAGAAGAGAGATAGAACAGGGATTAAAGCAATCTTTTCATTAGGGATTTGAGGAACAATCTTTTAAAAAAATTTTCAAACATTAATGTTTGTTTTCCCTGTAATTCAGTGGGTTTTGCTTGGGTGTGAAAGAGTGATTTAGATTTTAGAAATTTGCTTTGGAATCTTAGATGTTTAAAATTGACAGATTGCCTTATCTTTTTTTCACTGAGATAGGTCTGCCTAAAGATCATAATTCTATGTGGCATTTACAACCAAGTGTGGTATAGAAGACAGAAGGCAGATCTAGGAGTCAGGAAGATCTGGGTCCCATTTAACTCTCCAAGACAGGGACTGCAAACCTGCCACAGGTCTATGGGTAGGCTTCAGGGGGCCTGAGAACTTGGATGGGAAAAAGTTACATCTTTATTTTTTACCAGTCTGTATGAAAAAGGAAGGAAGGGAGGAAAGAAAGAAAAGAAAGAAAACCTATTCTGAGGAATCCATAGGCTTCAACAGTTTGCCCAAAGGGGACATGATACCAAAAGATGAGAATCTTCACTCAGACTATAAGTTACAGGTCAAGTGCCGACCTCTCACTGATGGAAGAGATTTCTATACTGGGAGTTCCCTGCACTAGTGAAATCACCAGTCAGGATGTCTCACTCATTAATTTAGAACAGGAAGGAACTTCAGAAATCATCTAGTTAATAGATGAGACTCCTCATTCAGGTATTAACTAGTAGAATTGAGATTCCAACCCTAGTGACTTCAGAACAAGTGATTCTCTCGGTGGCTTGTCAGGGCAGAATAAATAGTGGAAACAAAGTTAAAAATCCCTTCAGGAATTTATGAACTAATTAGTAAAACATAAGAAAATCTCTCCGGCACGCTTTCTGGGTGCTTTCTGACGTTTTTTACTGTTTGACCATGTCCTGAAATAGGCAGGAAAATCCTGTGGGTTCTGAGGTTTGATCCTGGCCCCTAGGGATTCCTGATTGTCATAAATCGAGCCCAGTGCCCTGTGGCATTCTGGTCTGAGGAACATCCCCAAGGCCTTTGCAGTCTTTTTTCTGCCCGTGGTCATACCCCAACATGAGGAAAAGAAAGTATGACACCAAAATGGAAGTATTTTACAGTTAGGGCATCTTCAGTATTTAGCCTTCATAGAGTGTTTTTTGTCTTAGAGGTGAAAGTAGTAACAGTCCCAACATTACCTTATCTTTTGCCTCCCCAAAGGATTTAAAAACAGGAGTGAAATGAAAAGTTCTGAACCAGTGCATTACAGGGGGGTGAGGTGGGGGTTGGGCCGGGGGTGTGTGGGGGGGAAGGTATGAATACCTTAGGGAATTTTTTTTTTTTAGGATGGTGATTTTTTTTTCACTGTCAAGACAATCTCTCCGAACTATGAAAGAAAAAAGAAAAACAGTAATACCCACACACACATGCGTGTGTATATACATATGTGTGTGTGTGTGTGTGTGTGTGTGTGTGTGTGTATATATATATTATATATATACACACACACACACACACACACACACCCCTTTCTCATCCTTCTTCAAATGGAGGCAATGACTTGTTTTTGCATTTCAAAGTATCAGAATTGTAGTATTTATGGGTAAAAGAAATCCTAGAGAAGAGATAGCACACCCAATTCCATTTTACAGATAAAGAAACTGAGACCCAGAGTAAAGCATTTTGCCCAAAGTTAAATTTAAGAGCAATGATTTGAATGTTTTGTGGTTTTTTGGTTTTTTTTTCTTTTTGATCCAGAGAGTGAGGTGAGTGGGATGGACAGATGGTTGGGGAAGGGCACTGGTAAGCATGCATTTCAAACTAGCATATCTGAAAAGAAATGAATGAGATGAATTTTACCTTTTCAGGGAAGATGGGTCTCAGCGTGTTATATGGAAAAACCTTCTGTTTTTTAAAATGGCTTAATACTTATTTGGTTCCTTTCTATCATAAGATTCTTTTCAGAGGACATAAAAGGCATTGACTCGGCTTTCTGAGATTTTCCTTTACTTTCAGAATTCTGTTTTGGTATCCCTCATTACAGTAATGCTTGCCATGTGTACATACAGTCATTTCAAATCATCCTGGGTAACAAGGGGGAGAAATAGTAATTAAAAGGAAAACCAAACCTCAGCATCTAACTGCCACATGAGTCAGCATGTTGTTTAGACAGGGTGAGGTATAAGCAAGGAAACTGACATGCATCAGTTTCACTTCCTTCAAAAGCACTTTATAGGATGCGATTTTATATTTGTATGAATGTATATAGATAGATGATTAATAAGTAATAGGTCAATCATTAGACAGACAGATAGACATACACAGAGAAAGAAAGAAATTGTAATATCGTTCATACAGACATGCAAAGTCAGTTTACTATGCTGTGCTCTTCCCCCTCCATATGTAATGGGAGTTTGGTAAGGATTTCTCAGAACAAACTTATAGTTCACAGCACTTTCAGATATTGGAAGGAATCAGAGATACTCTTAGGGCATGCTCCTGGGCTCAGTGGGTCTAATCAGAGTATTTGCTCTGATTTTGATCAGGTTTGTCTGCACCACTTATGTGAAGCCATTCAAATGGAAATTTGAATGTTCTATGACTTAAAAATTGTGCAAAAGGAAATGTCCAGTTGAGCCTATTCCATTTATGGATTTGCTGTGTGCTCTTAGTCAAGTCTTGACTAAGGCTCATCTCAAAGCTGAATTGCTAGGTGGCCCAACCTGGAGGCTTCTTGTAAATAAATGACAGCAATTTCACTGGCTTGTGTTTGCTACAGGATGACTTCTATATAGTTGATATTTAAGTATTACAAAAGATGCATAAAGGGAAAATGACTTTTCAGGAATTTCCACCTAAATAAAAGTCGTGTACTACTAGGAGCAGGGTCTGTCTGGAATCCCTAGCACTTCTTCACGTGGTGCCTTGTATACCTGGCTGGCATGTCATTGAATTGAATTGAAGTACTTTGAAGACCAAAGATATGGGAATGGTGAGGGGAGAAGGGGACTGCCGTTAATTACAGAGTACTAAAGCTTAAAACTGTTAATGTGAATGAAAAATGGGCATTTTCGTTAATTTGATAGATGTTAATGAAGAGAAGTACTTGCCTTAATACCAGTTTCTTTGTTGTTTTTTAAAGAATTCAGAAAGAACTTGCAGAAATTACATTGGATCCTCCACCAAACTGTAGGTAAGTTGAAGTGGATTTTTATTAATTTTGGAGCTTGTGCTGAAGATATATTTAAAGTGATGAGGAGTTCAGAGTGTTGTTGTTTGTCTTGACGTAATTAACTAGACAACATCATTTTGATGCAGAAAAGCTGCAGGAGCCATTCTTTTCTTCACAGAGATAGAATATTTTGCAAGGATGGTTGTGTTGATAGAAGTTGCTAAAAATAGGGCTAGGTAAAAGGGATGAGATAATAGAATTGCAAGATGACAGTTTGAATCGTCTTTTAGTGGTGAGAATGATAAGGCTCTAAGCAATTTCTTTGCTATGATGGAAGAATATTGATTTGGTAACAGTGGCTAAATATTTTATGTTTGATCATTAATTAATTAATTGGGAAAGTCAGTGTTAAACAGGGAAATATGGGAAAACTTTTTGGTGTTTTACCTTGCGTAATTTGTTTTCTGGCTGTTGCTTCTGCCTTCATATGAATGGTTCTGTTTGGTGATAGAGGTTTGATTTAAAATGATCTATGACCACATGCACTTGATTTTCGTATAAACATTTACTTATGTGGACTAAAATGTGCAGGCTTTGAAACGATGAATGACATAGAGGTACACAGAGAAATGGGGTGAGGGGAGGGAGGGAGATAGAACTTGCGTCTGGTTTGGTAGTTTGGAGATGTCTATTTCAGGACATTTATTTCTATTTTGATATAAGGTCAGTGTTGGAACTGTGCCAGCATTGAGTTCTGATGGTTTGAGAGGGTCCCTTGATGTCTTTCATGAGGAAAGGTCAGACTAAATAAAAAGGAAGTCTCTGAAATGGCATGCCATTGGAGCTGATTCTTTGGTATGACTTTATATCGCTTTCCATATTCTCAGTGAATCACTGTAAAAGCAAAACCAGCAACTATTAATAAAAGAGAGATGTCAACAGATAGCTATCTTTGCAGTTTGGTCATTTGACAAAAGCCTGCCCATAAGGAAATGGTTCTGATGAGGCCTTTATTGTGGGAGATCTTTTGGGTGTAATGCAGGTGCTTAGAGAGAAAAGTGCCCTCTATAGCCGTGCGAAGTATTGTGCAAAGAGTATTTCAGCCAATTAGGGCAAATGCTTCTTTACTAGATAAGGTGGTTTAATATCTATCTACTCTTTCCTATTATACTTACAGCTGGTTCTCATCAAGGCATTACAAAGAGCTTTACTTTAGGCATTGATGACCAGTGAAGATTAGCACATTGATAAGTATAAAACACTAGCCTACTGGGGGAAAATTCATAACTGGAATTGTTTGAACTAAATCTGAAACCCATAGTTCTTAAACAAGAGTTTTTATTTGTTTTAGCTTTCTAAATCCTTTCCCTATGACAGCAAAGCTTAAACTGATTTTTTAAAAAAATCATATTTCAACTGATCAACAAAAGATTTTATAGAAACTTCCTTTGAACAACTGAAATGGGAAATTTGTCAACTGTATACTTGCCATTCTTCGCCAAAGCTTTGTTGCCAGAGATCACAAGGGACATTTATTGCACATCACAAACTCTCTTAGCAAAACTGAGCAAGTGTGTGGGAGTGGTTTGCTTCAGCTGAATAGTCAGGAAATGGTTCAGGCATCCTGAGTACCATTGGCCTGACCACTGCCCATTGATGTTGCAGTGGACATTTTTTTAAAGATGGTGGGTGACTTTATTTAGCTTTGGCTTAGTTACAAATAGCAATTGAGCTTTTTGCAACCAATGATACATCTGGCATGAAATCTTAGGATATTGAGACAACAAATATGTAAGAGTTGTCATTTACTTATACTAAAATAATCCCCATTATTAAAGGAAAAACTTTCGTCATGTTCAAAGCAGAAAGCAGCTTAAAAACTGCATCAGATCTCAGTGAATGTGGATGTGGAAGCCATCACTGTTTTGAAGTGGATGTAGCTAGCGGGAGAAGTTTATTGTTCCATTGTTGTTTTAATTAATAGCTTCCATTTAGATAGCGTTTTAAGGTTTTCAGAGTCTTTATACAAGCATCACTTCATTTGATCCAAACTATAGCCCAGGGAGGTAGGTGCTTTTATTGTATTATCCCCATTATACAGATGAGGAAAGGGAGGCTCAGAGACATTAGTGATTTGCCCAGGGTCACACAGCTAGTGCAAGGCTGAGGCAGAAGTTTGACTTAGGTCTTCCTGACTTCATATTGAATGCCGGGCACTGCCCTGCTCAGAACAATAATGTCTTTAGGGGTTTAATTATAAATTCTCTGTAAAATAAGGAACATCCACATGAGATTTTATTTTTAAGTAAACAGCATATATCTAATAGCTACCCGGACGGTTTGCTTAAACATACACTAACTTGCCTACTCAAGAGATGTGTCAAGGAAATCCATTAAGTGTTTTGAGAACTGGCCAGTTCTCATGAGAAGCTATATTTGTCCTGCTCTGGGTTTGGCTGATTCTTCAGGGGTCGGTCCCAAAATAGTTGCTTGGTCTGGGTCATGGATAGGTCAATGTCATTTGCCATTCGTGTGGCGCTCCCAACTGGCAAATGCGGGATCCCCTGTCGTCCTTATGGCTGGTGTGGAAGTGATGAATTTTAATTTCTCCATATGTGCCTCTGATATAAATTTTCAACATAGTTGTTTAGTAGATGACTATAGTCTTTGGATAATTTGGAGTCAGATATTTGACTGCTGTTTGTTGTAAATGTACATGTCTCTGTGTCAGTGAAAACGTAGTTAGTGTCTTTGGAATGAAGGGTTCACGTACATCTTCGGTTTGGCCTAAGTATGGCGTTGTTGTAGGAACTTGATTCATTACGCTTTGTGTTACTTTCATGCGTGCTGCCTAGAGAATATAATGGATGATTTTTGAAAAAGAAATCTAACACAAAAAAGGATCTGCCTCATAAGAGGTTTTTGAGTTCCCTACTTAGTTATAAACCATGAAGCGTATCCGGTTTCAGGAGAAACTGTCCACACTCACTGCAAAATCCAGTACAAGTCTCACATTTCCTGAGATACCTGTGAGGCTGCTGTTACAGATCCATGTTCTATGCTCGATCTCTGCTTAGAATGTCAGATAGTGCCTTGGTGGGGCAGAGTGGGGAAAGGGAGGGAACTTTGGAAGGGGAAGGATGCTAGTGGGAAATACTGAACCGACTTCTCTCCCACAGCTAGTCATCTCAGGCGGCCAAAATATAGCTCATTTAGGCTTGGTCTATAAGCGGATTGGGGGCAAGACCACCTCTGATTTTGGCCTCACGTTTATTTATTCTTGGTAATTTAATTCAGTTAGCTTGTATTAAATGACTTGCAATATGTAAGCTATTTACTAGGCATTGGGGGTATAAAGATAAAAAATGACATGGTTTCCTACCCCCACGGGTTTACATTCTAAAAGGGGTGAGCTGAAACATAGAATTCTAAGAATGTAATAGGCACACAGAATCAGAGATACTAAAGAATCCCCGAATCCAACCTCCTAATCCTTAGGAGGAGCCTGAGGCCTAGAGTGCAGTGGCTTGCCCAGTTTCATACAGGTGGCAGAGTAAAGCTTTGGCTCAGCTCCTACGACTTTCTCCACCCGGTGTCTTTGAGGAAGATGCTGACGTTCAGGTGATCACCATTCACGTCTATCTCCCCGGATTGTTCTCAAAGCAAGTGAGGCAGGCAGTGCTTCTTCTCTGGGCCCTGGGGCTCAATGTAGCTTCAAATCGATAAAAATGATAACTCCTAATTAGGCAGGACCATACTGTTTGCCAAGCGCTTTGCAAATGTGGCCTCTTTAGATCCCCGCAACGGCCCTGGTCGGCAGGCAGAGGCTATTGTTCGTCCCCACTTTGCTTCACCTGAAGCAGACAGATTCAGAATCACTTTCCTGGTGTCACCCAGCTAATATCTGAGTTTGAATTCAGGTCTTCTTCACTCTATCCCTGTACCACCAAGCTCTGGAGGAAAAGCCTGTCTGTATTGTGCCCATTGCAGCCATTGGAAGTTATTGTTGAAATGTTAGTCTCCATGATTTACTCATGACCAATTTTAAGTAGTCTGAAAAAGGTTATTTTAATAATTGAAGGACAGTTGGATTAGTAAGCAGAGGGCTGGCCTTAGAGATCAGCAGACCTGCCTCAGAATCCTGAGCTTGTCACTTAAACTCTCAGGGCCCCAGTCAACCCTTTTGGACTATAAGTATCAATCCCCTGTCTGCCTCTATGGAAGGAGTTTCCACACCTGGAATTCTTCACATCCAATGAAATCACACATCCAGATAATCTTTTTTTAACAGTCAGTAAAATGAATGTTCCCTTAACAGAGGGAAATATTAAACCGCAATACCTTCAGAATTTCATCTTTTCAGATTTCTGGTTCCATGAGATAGACAGTAAATTAATTGTACTTTTGGTATTGGGTGGATCTTAAATCTTCTTTAGGCTATGAGAGGTTTGCTCTTCTGATCTAAAATTCTTGACGATCCAGATAAGGTACTCAGTTTACAGAATTACAGGACATCTAAACATAATTATTTGTGCTTATAATGAAATTTGATGTAAGCTTAGAATTTTCTAGAAATGGAAGAACATTCTTTATTCATATTCTCTTCGGTTGTCATATTTCCCTCTGTATACAGTTTATTTCTTTTGTGCTAATTGAAGAATGTGATTAGTATTGGCTGAAACATCCCATCTGAGTTAATATATAAATGAACCAGACTGTCTGTCATTTTCTGTTTCAGGGGTGCTGAGTTCTAACACCACTATATGACTGTAACTCTCAGAATTGGGGTTAGCTTTGTCTGTGATTGGAATGACTGAGAACTCTTCAGGTTCTTTACTGATGCCCTTTCTTTTTATATCAGTAATTTCTGGAAATAATCTATACACTGAAACAAAGAAAAAACAAAATTAAACCCAAACATCTAATACAGTGCCTGGCTGCATCCAGCCAGATAACATCCATTTTTCGCTAGAATCCCTCTGTGGCCCTGCCATGAAGAAGGAGGAATGTATTATCCTGTTTTCTGGGGCCATCATTGTTTTACAACTACTCAAGAGGTCTCCTTTTAAAAACTCTTATTCTTGAAAGCAGAGAATGAATTCAAAAGGGCAGGTTTTAGAGTCTGATCCAGGACTCCTTTTGTGAAGAGAGGATTTCTGAAAGTGATTATTGCTGGGTTATCTGCTTGTCTACAGGATGGGTTCCAAGAGCCCATGGTGGGATCAAAGGTGCAGTGCTTCAAGGGGTCTTAGAGATCCCCAGGTCCCGCTGCCTGAGTCTCAGGAGATCAGGTGACCTGCCTATGTCACACAGAGGGTAGATGGCAGAGATGGAACTTGAACTCAGGTTTTTAAGTACCCCTGTGTGCTTTTTCTCCTAAATTTTTCCTCCTTATTTGAAGAGTTGGCATCACAGTGAAAAACACTCCACCTCTCTCTCCTGTTTGTTCTTCATTTCGGAAAAATAAGACCTTAAAAAGCTAACCTCTAACTTACGAAAGGGTGGTCCTTTCCCTCAGTTTCTGCCTTAGTTTCTTTATCTATAAAATGAGGAAAATAATAGCAACTCTCTCCGAGGATTGTTGTGAAGACAAAATGAGGTAATATTTTAAAGCACTTTGTAAACCTCAAAGTGATATCTGTCTGTCTGTCTATCTGTCTGTCTGTCTGTCTATCTATCTCTCTATCTAACTATCTAAACTAGTGATTATTACTGGAGTGTGGATAATTGAGTGCTGACTTTGTTTCCATTGACTGCCAGAGTATGGATCAAAAGTTATGAGAAGCTGTACGATACGACTAGCTAATCTCTTTTTTATGTACAGTTCTTAATCTCTGCATTAAAAATTCAAGGTTTTGAATTACTCCCATCTCTCTCTTCTTCACTAACAACATGGGTAATTGAGGAATATTTTTTCCTTGTCTCCTCTGGATTTTTCTCTCCAGCTACAGGATTTGGTGGTTTGTAGCCTGCATCAAGGCAAAGGGTTATGTAACGGGACCTTTGAAATGGCCCTGGAAGTGCATAAAATACTTTTAGTATGTCTTCTGAAGCCCTAATGGGGAAGTAGGCTCTTCTCTGATGACAGCCAGTCATCCAAGGAAGATGCTTTCAAAAGCTTTACATGGAGAACACAATGCCTTACCACCCGCCAGCTCCTCTTTGGAGCTGGGCCAACGAGAAGAGGCCTAGCCTTGTGCCTGAAGCTTTCACTGGGCTCTTTCCCATACACTTTAATGACATATGGAGCTGGAGTTAGGGGGAGATGGTGGCTCCCTTATGCAGGGGAAAGCTATACCATATCTCTAGAGAGGAGCTGTTATGATTATCCTCTTCGAGTGTGGGAATAGATGTTCATGAATGGCCTACTATGTGCCTATCATATGTGTGTGTGTGAAGATTTATAATACAAGTGAAGATTTGTATTATATTTCATTTGTCAGTCAAATAAATCAACCTTCTGATGCCAAATATTCTTCTATTTTCATTGTGATGTAACAGCAGGAAAAATGCTTGGAATAATGCCTGCAGGTTTAAGTGACCCCAAAATATAGGTAGGCAGGTAGGTGGATAGACCAGACAGAGGGTGCTAGTTATCTGAGTATGGGAGAGATAAGACATAATGACTTGAACTATGTTCATCAGATACTAAAAGTTTCAAGATCATAAATTCGTTTTCCCATTTACATCTTCTCCCTTAATGTTTGCTTTAAGTGATTTCACTGATGCAATTGTGGGGGTTTTGTTGTTGTTTGGGACAGTTGAGGGGGGTAGGAAGGCTATTTCTGGCTTTTGCATTGGTCTCTGTTTCTCACCTGGATAGACTGATGCGTAATGAGCTTATGGATACAGCTGCTGGGACTACACCCCTGAGAGAGCTGAATGTTATTTCCAGTGACTAAAGCACTCCTATGTTTATTGTTCATCACTGTCAACTTTTTCCTGAAAAAAAAAATACATGCTTGGAGAAGTTGGTTAGTTTTGACATAAAATCTTAGAATCATTCTTTACTTTCTTATTTCTACGTATAATGGATGGGTTTTTACAAAATCTGCTTTTCGTCCTAGATTTGAAAATATTTATTTTATAATAAAAGAATGCTAAGTGATAAAATGGATTTAGTGCCTGTTACTCTTGGGGTCCTGGCATTTTATCCCTTCTTTTTTCCTCTGCTACTTTAAGAGTAGAGCAGAGAATGTGTCTGAAAAACATATAAATTAAATGACCATGCTGGGATTCTATTTTATAATAGCCTCAACAGAATATTTTATCACTTGTGTTAGCTGGCCCAGTTTTATAACTGGTTATTATTTCAGATTTATTACCCCAAGTACTTTGGATAGAAAGTGTCAAATTACGTTCTCCTACGTAATCTTTTAATTCCTTCAACTGTTTTATCTTTTAAGAAGACAGGAACCTTTTCTTAAAACACCCCAAGAATTTCTCTGTTGTCCTGACTGCACATATGTTTCAGGTCCCCCAAGGCCTGGCACACAGTAGGTGCTTCATGAGTGCTTGTTGATAATTGATTCTGAGGTCCTGACTTTAATGATGTGAGTGCTCCCTCAGTCAGTGCCCATTGTGGCCCTCCCACAATGTGTCATGAATGGTTGTGCTCAAGAAAATTCATCATGTGAGGGGCTGGGCTTCTAAAGACTGGGCTCTCCAAACTGTCTCCCTCCCTCCCTTCTCCTCCCCATCCTCTCTTTCTTTCCCTCCCTCGCTCACCTCTTCTTTCTCTCTCCCCATTCCCTCCCTTTCTTCCTTCTCCCCTTTCTCCCATCTCCCCCCTCTCCCTCCTCTTGCTCTTTCTTCTCTCCTTTCTCTTCTTCAAAAAGAAAGGCCCAGGTTGTACATCTACTTCAGCTTCCTTTCATCTGAGTCAGCTTTGTATTCTAATACAGTCAGTCAATCTTCATCATTCCTGGATCCTGTATTTGCAAATTCATCTACTTGCTAAAATGTCTTTGAAATCCCGAAATCAGTACTCGAGGTGTTTTTGTAGTCATTTGTGAACAGGAACAGATGGGCAGAAAATGCGAGTCGCTTGAGATGCACGTTCCCAGCTGAGGGTCAGACAAGGCAATGCTTTGCCTTCTTGTTCCAGCTCTTATATGGTAACAAGTGTCCTTTTCGTGGGCTACTTAGTGATACTTTTTTTTTTGCATTTGGGAGCTTTTTGTTGGTGATTTCACTATTTAAAATGGCCCCCAACCATAGTTCTGTAGTGCACGAAGGCTGTAATGTGCCTTACAGAAAAAAATAAGCTTTCTTCAGGCATGAGTTATTGTGCTGGGAGTTCAGTGTTAATTGAATCAACCATTTGGTACATCCAGAAAAAGGAAGAGGAAATTCACTGGTCTGTACATAAGACCTCTCCAGAAGGTGCTAAAGTCAGTGTTGTGACCAGAGGCTCACAGGAACCTAAACCTGTATATCCCCTAGGAGCGATGGGTCAGTATTGACTACTCCCGCGTTCACAGTGACTTTATGGAACATAACTACTGAGAATGATGCTAATCAACTGTACTCATTTGAAAAACTCTTTGTTAATCAGATGGTGCTTTGAGGGGAAAAGGTTTAGATGATTCCTTTTAGGGAAAAAATAATAAGAGGCTCTAAAACTTTCTTAGGAGCATTTAAGAAATCCTGAAGATCACTGCTGTGAGAGAAAATCACACAATATGAGGGCTGGGCCTAGTCCAGCCCCTTCACTTTATAGGGGAGGAAACTGAAACAGTTCGCCCAGAGTCACCCACAGTCACCCACCTCATTGATGGAGATGGCCTTTGCACTTACCTAATACGGCCTCAGGAGGTATAGACAAGCTTAAGGTAAAACAGATTTTTTTTTTGTGGGGGGGTGTCGATCCTTAGTAATTTCACATTTGGATCTGATAATCTCCTGAGTAAAGTAAAATGTCTATGTTCCCATTTCCTGAGAAGTTCTCAACTTTAGCTTAAAAACCAAAGAGAATAAATTACTGAATCAGAGATCCAGAGGCTGTTGAAATGAAATTTTTTGAACTTGAGTAATTTCTACTTGCTGAGACTATGATAGGTGTATTATGTAGAAAAATCTGTTATTAGATGTGGTAAAAAAAAATTACACACGGTCTGATTAAGCATATATTTTAGCTCATGAGAGCAAACCCTTCTGGTTTATGGGATTTTAGATAAACTTATTTCCCCCTTCTCCTACCATCCTTTTTTTTCATAGACTCTTACATTAAAGAAAAAGAGAAAACTGTTCAGTTCCTTGAGGGAAGGGACCGCTTCATTTTTGTCTTTGTACACCATGGGGTGCATGGAAGGTGTTTAATAAAGGATTAAAATCTAAAGAAGGCAGAGAATCAAGATCTGGACTCTCAGACAAATTAGAAAGAATGATAATAATGGATCATATACAGGTGGGGAGCAGGGAGCCCCAGAGAGATGCTTAAGGCTGATGCCTACTGGTCCCTCTTTCTAGGAAGTGGATCTGAGGCAACAATTGAATTTTTTTTTCCTCCAGGCCACATCCGTAACACATCTTTTTTCCTTTCAAGCTTTTGGATGCAGGTGGAAGAACTTATTAATGATTTTACTTGGAGGATAAGTTGGAGGGTAGCAATCGACCAACCAACAAAGTTGCATTAAGCATGTCCTTTGCAAAGCTAATGCTGTGCTGAGAGCTGAGAATGTGGTAGGTTAGGGCAGACAGAGACACAATCCAGTCCTTCATCTGGGATCGATTCCTAGTAACCAACACTCTGTCTTACAGAAACCTCAGTCTCTGGGAGATTATTTTTTGTTTTACCTTTGATCTCGATATGAGTAGTGGAGGAGGATTAAAACTAGGATATCTGGCTTCAGGGGAGAATGACTTTGACCTAAACAGTGAAGCTTCCAGTCATACTTTTAAATAAGAGAAATGACGTTTGTTGGCCAATGAAGACCCTCTGAATGTTTATTTGCCAGAGTATGACTAAATATACACGTTTTTACATGCAGTTGGTTTGCTTTTATGAAATAATCAAGACAGTGGATTTTCCCTCTACTTGGCATTTGTTTAGCATTAAAGGAAGTGGTGTGAGTTTATAGGGTTAATTTTTCTTTCATGGAACGGCTGATGCTCATCTAGTGCTCTAAATATTGCAAAGTATCTTGCATATATAGTCATATCATCTAGCAAAGTAACCAAGTCGATAGAGCCCCGGACCTGGAATCTGAAAGACCGGAGTTAGATTTGACCTCAGACTAGTGGTATGTCCCTGGGCAAGTCATTTAAACTCTATCTCAGGTTGTTGTGAGGATCAAATGAGGTACTGTTTGTCTAGTACTTTGCAGATACATTACTACTACTTTAATTAGCCATAGACCAGCCTGGGGGTTGGTACTACAATTATTATTCCCATTTTACAGATGAGAAAATTGAGGCTCTGGTGGGTAATTGGTATTTGCTGATGAATGAATACTTTTTGAATATTCATTTAAAATGGACATTTGAAACTTGCTCTGCTATTAGTTTGCCTTTGGGCAAGTTGTTTGACTTCTCTAAGTCTCTGCACCTGTGATTCCTTCCTTGATAACCCAGCTACTCTGAACATACATACAAGAAGTGAGATTCTACATCAGGTCTCTTCTGATTCTGAGTCCCCAGAAAAAACTCTTATTTCATGGCCTCTAGGTAGTATTAATAAATGAGGAAAACAAAGCTGTGGTTTGTCTATGGACATAGAGACATATATATTCCTTTGGTCTCATTTTATTTCACGATGTGTAATTTTTTTTTCTCCTACAGACATCCCATGTGCCGAGAAATGAAAAGGACAGGAGAATCCAAAATTAATATAGCTCAAATGATCAATTGCATTGCAGAAACATTCATTGCTCTTGATATAAAACATGGAAAGCAGATGGCATATTACTGCATAATTATGATCTCACCTCCTAAGATAAGACTTATGTTTAAGCTCTTGTACATTCTCCTGGAGTGATTATGGCAGTCATCTCCTGTGCTGACATTGTCTCAGACTGATGGCAGGTGACCTGATCCCGGCACCTGTGCTTGCCTCCCTACCCCAACAGTGCCTGCTCCACTGAGCAGTGTCTTCTAAATGAAGGCAGATGAGCAGAGGGAGAAGAGCCCTTGGTCTCAGAGTCATCCAGCTCTGAGGCCCACTAACTTTGTGCTTGTGGGCATCACATTTCACCCTGTACCTCAGTTTCCTCATCTATGAAATGGGAATAATAATACTTCTGCAACCCTCAAAACCTTAAAGAGAAATGTGCATTATCACAGCTCCTCAAATTACTATGCACAAGTTATGTGTCCTTGTTGAATAAACTCCCAGACCTCATTCTCCTGCCTCTACTATATAAAATCTAAACTCCTCAAAAGTAGGATCTAAATTAATTTTTATCTTTTTGCCCTGAGTACTTAGCACACAGTAGGTGCTTAATAAATATTCATTGAATTGAATTAAGTAGAAATGAGCCTTAGGAAAAAGTGAATCAAAGGACCTGGGAAACAAGGTTTGAATATCTGCCCCTCCCCCTTTTAAATGGAGGGGAGATGGTAGGAAATGTGTCATCTAACAGTTGCCATTTTGTTCAGAAATTTACTGCGTTCACATAGTAGGTATTCTGGAAAATGGGTGCTTTATTGGTGTGCTAGAACCTTGTTAACTGCACATTTTGGTACAGAGCAGAATTGAGTGTAGCACAGTTCTGCCTTGGACTCTAGCCAAGTGAGTTAATTTATAATCCCTAGGTAGAGTTTCTTAGGGAGCAAGAAAGTCATCTCTGGCTTCAACAGGCTTGAAATCCTGGGAATGGGGCTGATGGCCTGAATATCTAGCAACATGCAGAAATGTCAGTAAGGTTCTACTTCTACTAGGGTTAAACTTAATAATCATTTAACCAGTTGGGTGTTCCTGTTATAAATTGTGAAATTTGGGGTGAACTTTGTGCACGCACATTTGTTATCTTTGTCTTTATTTGACTTTGAAATGATGAGAGAGAAAGACTCTTAGACAAACACATCCATGCCAGCATACAGTGACATCAGCTATTCTGGGCCTGGCCCCAGGCTTATTCCAGCTTGGTCTAGGGTTCTATCTGGGTACAGAGCACAAAAGATTGTGAATAGGCCACAGACTACAGCTGAGGTTTCAATAGCTTTTTTCCATTTAATGGATTAATTTGGCTTAAGTGGGTACAGAACCCACTTGGGTTGGTGGCTTCCCAAATGGCACAGGGTGTTAATATAAGAAGTGATTTTCCTTCACAATAAACAGGAACTCTATGCATTGGTCAATTCCATGTTTTGGACATGAGCTCATATTGTGTCTAAATCTTTAAAAAAAAAAAAAGGTTGGTATAAGCCCTTCCAAAAGGAAATATAAGGCTTCTTTCCAGCACTTAGCACACATAGTAGGTGCTTTGTAGATGTCGATTGATTGATTGGTTTTCTTCCTGTTTGTCTAGAATATGCAACTGTGGCATTTTCCTCTGTTTAGGTTAAAATTTGTATACTTTTGAAATATAAGCTTATTATCCTTTAATGCCAACAGAAGTAATGAACTTGTTTAATATTCATGCAGAGCAGAGTATTTAATCAATTTGGCAATACTTACTGAGAGCTCAGTTGGGATATGATTAAAAAAAAAAAAGACCTGGTCTCTGCATCTTCAGGAGTTTCCCAGCTCTTTGGGAGGGACAAGAGAAAAAGGGGCAGCAGCTTACTATGATGGGTAAAGAGTTAACTTTCATATCCAGAAGACCAGGCTTCACAATCGTTCCTTTGCTGTGTACTGGCCGTTACTGAGGCAAAATGAATTAAGCTTTCAATGCTCCACATAACCTTAGGCTTACATCACTTGCAGACCTAAATTGTCAAAAGGACTTTCTCTCAAGGGATTCCCCATCTGAAGGTTTTTAATCAGAAGTCCTTGAATTTATTTGTTTTTGAAAAACATTTTTATGATTATTTCAGTATTACTGGCTTTCTTGATAATTCTTTGTATCTTGTTTTGTCCATCTGAAACATTATTTTGGGGGATGGGGAAGGAGAACCATGACTCCCCAAAAGGCTAAGAACCTGACCTCCTCCTGATAGGTTCTGATCCACATATTCAGGTCTATAGTATTCAAAGTTAGAATTTTGCAAAATGGGGCACTTGTTTCCAACCCAGTGGAAACAGGCCAAACAAATTTGAGTAATGCAACCACTTCATAAAGTTATTATTCTCATTAATCTGGACCATGGTCAGGGAAGAATTTATGTAAGGAAAACTTTGTAGGCTGGGTAGGATGGGTAAATGGAAGAGAAGGTATGCATACTTTTTGTCCAGTAAAATGAGAGAAGATTTTTTTTATCAGTAGACAGTGCTAATGACATTTGGACAGAATAAACATTTTAAAGGGTTGTGGTTGTACAGTGCCATTTGTTTATTTGACACATTTGAAGAATGAAGCCCTTCAATGGTGCATGCTTTCTTATTTTAACTATTTTTGGTGGAAAGCTTTTTTAAATGTATTCTACATGTCCTTGCCTTTTTAAAATTAAATTTTATTTTTTTCACTTATTACACATTTTTTTCTCCCTCCTGCTTCTCTACTTCACTGGGGGAAAAAATGGAAAAATGAACCTCTTGTTGCAAACAAAACTAATTCCTGTATTGGTCATATCCCAAAATGTATGTCTCATTCTGTATCTTGAGTTCATCCCCTTTGTCACGTGGTGGGGAGCTTTCTTCATCACTGGATTCTTTGCAATTATGGCTAGTCATTGTGTTGATAAGAGTTGTTTATTTTTCAGTGTCATTACTAATAAATTGTTCACCTGATTCTGCTTATATCACCTTCCATTAATTGATACAGTTCTTCCCAGCTTTTCTGAAACTGGTCCCTTCGTCATTTCTTACAGCACAATAATATTCAATTACATTTATATACCATAATTTACTTAGCCATTCCCCAATTGATATGTACTTTCTTAATTTCCAATTCTTTTTTACTAAAAAAAAAAATCTATAAATATTTTTGTATATGTAAGCCCTTTTCTTCTTTCTTTGATCTCTTTGGGGTATAGGCCTGGTGATGGTATTATTGGGTAAAAGTTTACGTTTTTCTTGCTTTCTTCAAGAGTGTTGAATTTCACAAATATCTCTAAGGACTGTTCTACCTTAAAAAGTCTATGAATCTTAAAGTGAGTATGGATGTCTTTTGAAAAGAAAATAGAGCTACCTTTTTTCAAAAGAAAATTTCATCATAATCGACATCTGACCAGTAGCTTTTCACTTTTTATTCCTGTTCCAGAGCCAAGGTGATTCTCCTCTGTGTTCCCCATTCTTCCCTCCCGCTATGATAGTCCTCTGTTTTTTCACAAGGTCGAGTTTGTGTAACCGACTAGGAGAGCCACCGTTTCTCTCCCTTCTCCGCTCCCATTCTTCCTTCCATTGAACTGCCCACAGCGAGCTTCCTTCTTCCTCTCTTGGTTTGCTCCTGTGCTTTTCCTCCCTTGCAGCATCTCCCCTGTTGTGACTGGCTTCGGTAGGACGGTTGGTGTAGTGTTGAGACAGAGGGATGTGAAGAACGATTAGCCCGACTTGTTCTCCCCACTGGGAAAACATGAAATTGCCAGGGTTATTTAAAAGTTACATGATCATTGCAATTTCACGGCCTATTTAAAGCCCTGCTGTCTTATTTTTGCAGTTCTGAAAAAGCATTGTGCATTTTAGATCTGTCCAGTAGCCTCGCTTGGAAGGAGCTTAGCACTCAGATCACCAGAAGCGTACGTTTGGCGTCGCCTTACTCTGTTGGTTCAGGCTGATGACATTCTCTTAATGCAATAACCGATACTTAATCTTAATGCTGTTGGGACCATTTATTAGTCAACTCTGCATATCTGCATACAGTTGTGTGAGCACATATGCAAATAGCCTTGTTAAGTTATTCTTTTATGGAGGGAAAAGGCATTGACAAGGAAAATATTAGGAATCTTTAATAAATGAATAGGATATGTACATACAGAGATGTATAGAAAGGTATAGAGTGGAGGGTGAAGTAAGCAGGGCCGAGGAAACAACAGACACAGTGATTAGAACAATGTAAATGGAAAGAACAGCAGCCACAAAGTAATTGAAAATGACTTTTGCAAAACAGCAAAGAATAAGCTTGGCACCAAAGAGGGGATTTTCCTTTGCTGAGGTCAGGACTCCATCAATGTGGATCATTGTCAGATTTCTTTGATGAAATAATCAGTTTTGCTATTTTTTTCTCTTCCTCTTTTTTCTTAAAAAAAATTCTTTGTTAAAGGGGCCGTCCCTCTGAAAAGAAGAGGAGGAGCAATGTTGGGGGAAGACTTAGGTGATGTAAAAACAAGCTGTCAAAAATTCTTTAATAAAAAAGTTAGAAAAAATCTTTGTTACTAGAACTCTTTGCATCTTAAACTTTTCTTTTGAAGGTAGCAAGATCTGTTCTGTCTTGTGTTTGGCTACGAGTAGCGCTTTAGTCTTTTTAAATGGACATTGAGCTGAAGTTTTTACCAATTATCCTTAAGCCCCTATAAATTCCTTTACACAGTACAAAAGTTAGCATTTCAAAAAAAATATAAAAAGTTGTAAAACTTACAGTATTTTCAGAGGTGATGTTAATAATAGCATTCATTGTGATCATTCTAAAATGACACTATCCATTTGTTTAGTACCTGAGTGATTAAGCAGATGAAATATGGAATGGGAAGTGGACATTTAATATGCATCATTTGGTAACATATTTTATAAGAACATATTGCAGGACAGTGGGTTTATTAAGTAATAACAGTTTGGGCTTTACATCATTACAGGAATGAAATAGGAATCAGGTTTGCTTTTGCTTTCATGCAGTGGTGTTTAATAAAAATATATTTATGCTGTGGTTGTACATTTGCAGCTTTTTAAATAAGCTTTTGGGATATTTAATTGACTGCAGCTTGGAATCATATCATAACACATGCCAAATGTTCCTCATTACAATTAAGATATCTACTTGAAATATCTTTGTTTTCATTTGTTCTGTTCATTTTTTTATTTCCCTTGTTTACACAGTTTTAATTCTTTAGTTTAATGGTGCCTTAATTTATTTTTTGTTGTAAAGCTGTGCAGTGGATTAGCAGGGGCTCGCGTGAGTGCGTGTGTTTTTTAAAACACGTCTATGTTCCTTGGCAAACAGCCAGCGTAATAGAAACCACGGTTAGCAAGTCCTGATCGTGGCAATTTGTATGTGTATATGTAATGCGTACCTTACATATTAGTGCTGATTAACTTTAATATAATGCTCATGATTGGTTGTTTTGCTTAGGGGTGTGACGGGGGGGGGGGCGGGAGGGGGGGGGGGGGAGGCAGGGAGGGATCCCGATCATTAAGTGCAGTTTCTTGTCTGCCCTGCACAAACATGCTGTTGATGATGCCGTCATTAACTTGCAGGGCTCACAATGTCAGCAGCAAGGCCACAGCTGATGATAACATGTGCCTTTGGCCTTCTTGTCTCCTCCTATTGTAAATCTAAGATGAGAGAGAATAGAACTCTGTTTATCACACGGAGTGATCCCTTAAGCCTGTTGCATTGGCTGAATACCACCTATGGTCAGTGACACACTTCTGAACTCAAAACCAGGAATTAAGATGAATCTGTGTACCATCTTGTTGACCAAGCTAGCAATCTGGGAAAGTCACCCACTGTTAAATGATGAAACTCTGACCATTCCTGTGCTAAATAAGACCTCATGATAGTAGAAATGCTCGTGTTCTCTCTGGAGAGGCGCGGGCTTGAGTCCTCTGGCTGTGTGACCCTAAGTAATTTACTGAACTGCTCAGACCCCGCCCCTCCCACCCCCAAGCTCTAACTCTCGAAGACTCTCTCTCCGTTGCAAAGGCCACTCTGCACTGGCAATGTGAGTTTTCCTCTCCAGTGCCTTCCTATACAATCACCTCACAGGTTTGGTCTGAAACTATTAGATCTTAGTGTTGCTTAGCTATTTGATTTCACTGATCAGATTGATATTGAGAATGATGGTGACTTCTACTAAAATTTAGAATTTCACAAACTCTCTGGAAGCTACCCTGATGGGAATGCCCATCGGTTGGGGAATGGCTGAACAAGTTGTGGTGTATGATTGTGATGGAATACTAATTGTGCTATAAGAAATGATGAGCTCAAAAATCTTAGAAAAACATGGAAAGACTTTCATGAAATAATGAAGAGTAAAATGAGTAGAACCAAGAGAATGTTATATACAGTAACAGCAATATTGTTTTAAAAACAGCTTTGAGTAAGTCATTTTGACTATTGTAAATACCCAGATTAACTACCAAGGACAAATGAAGGAAGATGCTATCTGCATCCAGAGAAAGAACTGATAAATAGAAGTATGTATAGAATGATTTTACATATATATAAATATTTGTGTCTAATGGTAGCCATCTTTAGGGTGGGGAAGGGCAGGGAAAGAAAAGGGAGGGAAAGAAATGTACATGATAACTGTCTATATTTAAAAGGAATAACAAGTTGTACATAATAGATTTGCAGTTTCATGTACAACCTTTTTATCATACTATATTATAGAAATTCTTGTTTTATTCTATAAATTAAAAACAAAATAAGTAAATTTAAAAAAATGCTCTACCCTGAAGACCATTAGTCATTTACTGAACAGAAAATGATTGGTTTATTTCCCATTGGCAAAATAATTAAAGAGAAGGCAACATAGTCCAGAGGACAAGAGAGATGAGTTTGGAGTCAGAGAACCTGAGGCCAAGTCCTGTTTGTCCATGTACCCCCTGTGTGACCACCCTTACATCGTCCAGTGCCAGTTTTCTCATCTGTACAATGAGGAATCAGGATCAGAAGGCCTTTGAGATCCTGTCCGTCTTGAAATCTCTGAGGCAAAGAAGACTGTACCTGTGGAAAATGAAATAATTGATTTTCTTTGGGGTTGCATCAGATGGACCTGGCCATTGGGTGCAGTCTTTTTGGAGCAGAGTTCACCGGCTGCCACATGCTGTTCCTCTGAATGTCCCGTCAGAAGCAGGAGGCCCAGAGAAACCCTTTGACACACATTGCATACATTACAGAATGAAGTGTCATGTCAGAGATGGTTGTAAACAGTTTCATGTTAACTTGTCACTGCAGGTTTAAAGGTGGTAAATTGTGAGAAAGCTCTTGCTTTTCCTTCCTGGTTCCTGCACATCATGAAAAGAGAAGAGCATCTGTTCATGTAGAGAAACATGAGAAAATTACTGCTACTGACGTGACATGAGAATGAGGCAGCAGTAGTAGTGGCAAGAGCCCTAGATTTGGAGTTGGAAGGCCCTGGGTTCAAATCTTATCTCTATAACAATCACAGCAATGGCACCTGAAACCATTTAGATAGTTTTTTTTTAAATTTGAATGCTGCTTTACCTGTTATCTCACTTGACCTTACATCCAAATTGGAAGGTAGGTGCCATCATTTCCCCATTTTACAGATGCAGAAACAGGCTGAGATAGGTTAAAAGATTTGCCCAGGGGGGCAGCTAGGTCTTACAGTGGATAGAGCTCTGGCCTTGAAGTCAAGAGGACCTGAGTTCAAATGCGGCCTCAGACACTTGACATTTACTAGCTGTGTGACCCTGGGCAAATCACTTAACCTCGACTGCCTCACCAAAAAGCAAAAAAAAAAAAAAAAAAGACGACTTGCGCAGGGTCACAAGGCTAGTAAGTGTCTGAGGCTGTATTTGAACTCGGGGCTTGCTGACTCCAGGTCTCTACCTCTAAATGCTGTGCCAGCTCACTACCTAGCCATCTTGCCTTAGACAGGTTTCCTTTGAGCCGCAGTCTCTCTCTCTGTAGGATGAAAGGAGAGGACTCGCTTATTTATTTCTGAGGTCCTTTCTAGCTCTGAATATTCTCTGGTCCTGAGGAGTCCTTCTGTGTCTTTGCAGCCTTTTGAAGCAGTGAGCTAGCTGGATCCCCATTTCCTTTGATGAGCAGAGCACAAATAGTAGGTGGTTTATGTGTCTTCACTACACAGAATCCTTTCCTTTACCTTCTTAATTCCTCCAGGTGAAATTTTGCAGATGCAGGCTCCTCCCCGGCACCTGCTCCCATAACATTGCTTTAACTTGGCTCAATCCAGTAAAGCTGCTGCCTTGCCCTGTTCTACGCAGTTTTTTTTTTAGCCTGTGTTTACCTTTGTAATCTTGATATTTGCGTCATCTCATGGATCATGCTGGTGACAATCATTTCACACAAGATACAGGGCAGATTGGAATGTCCTTCTGCTCTCCTGTGACTGTGACCTGTGCTGGCTTCTCAAGGGAGGTCTCTGTAACCCACACCATCCTCTGGTGTGGTGCCTGGGATGGACAGCCGTGCAGCGAGTGTGTCCGTGGGGCCGTGGACGTGGATTTGTCTGCTTTGTCTCCCCCTGGGGTGCACGTATCACAGACGCAGCGGCTTTGTTGCTTTGGGTAAGACCTTCGCATGGCCGCGCTGATGGCTTTATCCTCCTGCCCGTGTTGAAGAGCACTTTGCAGACTGCCATCAAGGTTAATTGTCATGGGGAGGAGAAGCGAAGCTGCCTTGTAGTCTAGGCCTCTGCTGAGCCCAGCCCCGGCTAATTGCCACCATTTCAGTGTATTAAGATGATCTCAAACTGAGGCAGATAGGCCATTAAGAATGTCTGAATTCTTTGGTCATTTTCACAGTTGCTTTTGCCTCAGAAGCCCATTGCCGCTGAATGGAAACATCATGAGCAAGTGAGTGCAGAAGGAACAGCTCAGGGGTTGACTCACAGGCCTCCAGGGACAGCTTCGAAGCCCCCATTGTGTATGGGTGGGAACTTGTTTGTTTTTTCCCGTTTTGATCAATAAATCCCTGCTTTTTTTTTTTTCCTGTTGCAGTGTTTTGTGGGAAGGGCTTTGGGCCTGGAATGTCATCACTGTGGGGACTTCCTAGTGTGGAAACTCCTTTCCCCTTCTGTAAGAAGCTTCTTCCAGTTCTCCGGGGAAGTACCTTCCCCGGGATCGTCTCCAGAATAGCCTGTATCTGTCTTGTTTGTGCATAGTCTTTGGTGAGTTGCCTCTGCCTCCCTTCCCCAACTAGACTGCTGGGCAGAAACTGCTTTTTGCTTTTCTCTGCACCCTCATCATTTAACATAGTATTTGGCACATAATAGGTGCTTTGTTGTTGTCATTTTTCAGTCATGTCTAACTCTTTGTGACCCCATTTGGAGTTTTCTTGGCAGAGATACTAGAGGGGTTTGCCTTTTCCTATCCAGCTCATTTTACAGATGAGGAAACTGAGGCAACAGGGTGAAGTGACTTGCCCAGGGTCACACAGCTAGTCTAAGTGTCTGAGGCCAGATTTGAACTCGAGATGTCTTCCTGACTCCAGGCGTGGCACTTTTTGCACTATGGTGCCACCTAGCTGCCTGACAGGTGCTTAATAAGTACTTATAGCCTTCAGTGCCACCAATTCAGATCAGCAGCCCATCTGCACTTGGGGCTTTTAAGAGAAATTCTCATGCGCTTAGTAGCATTTATTAAGGGCCTGTCCAGGATGCAGGGATTGGGCCTGACTCTGTGGCTTCTGGTGGATGGAGCTCTGAGTGAGGGTCTTCTTCCACCTATGCCAGTTGTCCCCATCTTTGCAGTTTAAAGTCTTAGAGCTGCCCATGGTATTGAGATGAGAGTCTGATGAGCTTGCAAGTGTGGGTCAGGGTGGGCCTTGAACCCGGGTCTTGCCGGCTCCAAGGCCAGTGCCCTCTCCACTATACCACACTGCTTCTCTAGCAGATAACTACTTGGTAAGGAGGAGTGAGGAACTACCCACGGGCTTGGGAAGGCCTTGTGTTGCATGTGGTACCAGAGCCAAGCGGCGAAGGAGACCAGAGAGTCCAGTGAGTAGAGGGGAGAAAGTGGGGCATTCTAAGCGAGAGAAATGACTCATGCAAAGGCCCGGAGATAGAAGATGGGTGATGGTGCCTGAGGAACAGCAAGAACTTCTGTCTGAGACAAAGAGGGTGAGCAGGGGAGTCATTCATAATGAGCCTGGAAAGGTGGGCTGGAGTCTGGCTGGTGGCAGGTGGGTGAGTTGGGATTGGGTGCTCGAGGTCACAAGGAGCTGGAGCAGGACCTGGCTCCCCCTGGTTGCACAGCCAGTAGACGTCAGACTTATGACTTCAACCTCGGCCTGTCCGACCCAAATCCTGCCTCCTGCGTTATGCTTCCTCTCTTTCTTTTGCGTGCATTTGTCCTAGATGCCCTGACAGATCATTTGTTGCTCTTGGGCTGGAGACAAGGTCACGTAAGCAAGGCTGACTGGAGATTTAAACAGTCTGTGCTGCATTCTGAAGCGTTTTGATATGCAGTTCTTTTTTTAATGTGAATAATGGTCCTGTTTGTTGCTTTGTGGCGGTAAAAGGTGACATAATTAGAGGCACAGTTATTTGCGTGGCTAGATGACTTTTTCTTCCCTAAGTTTTTTTGTTTGTTTTTTGGTGAGGCAGTCAGGGTTAAGTGACTTGTCCAGGGTCACACAGCTAGTGAGTATCATATATCTGAGGCCAAATTTTGAACTCAGGTCCTCCTGACTTCAGGGCTGGTGCTCTATCCACTGCATCACCTAACTGCCCCCTCCTCTAAGATTGCTTAGGATGTTGGCACTGCAGGCTTGGACGGTAGTTGCCAAGTTTTCTTGGTGGAGTTTGTCAGTCTGAAATTTGCCATCCATAACTTGCCTTAGGCCTTTCATAGTTCAGATGTTACCAAGTTGCTCTTCCTCTCTTCGGGATATTTTAATTTAATAGGTGTGCAATAGTTCTGTCCCTTGGAGACTTGACTTCTTTGCATTTGACCATGTTGCTGCTACAGGGTTGCTTCCCATTTTTCTGGGTATCTCTGTAGTACAACCAGGATGATGTCCCCTCCCTCCCATGGAGGCTATGTTTTTGATAGCCTGGCCTCTTGTTGCTATGACTTTAGATATAGAAAGATGTCATTCTAAAAAAAAATGAATAGAAAATCACAAGATAACAAAATATTTTAAATTGCACTTCTTAAAATACTAGGGTAAATGGGTCTGTAATAGTAGGCACAGAAATTCTAACTGAGAGACTGAATAACTTTTTTGTTGTAGAAGTTAAGTGTCAAAACCGTATTTGTACCTGGAACTTTTTCACAATGCTAGAATCATTGGTGTAATTTACAGCAGTGTCCCCTCTTGTATTTGTGTGCATTTAAAAATAGATTCCTGCATTTTCCATTATTTGTTATTCCCCAATTCCAGTAGGAACCTTCCTTTGCAACAAGGGAAATCAGATAAGCAAAAACCTGTAACACCTGCCTATGTCTGACAATACGTGTATCTTCCACAGCTCTCTATGCTTCTGCCGAGAGGGAGAAAGATGGACATCAGTAGACTTTGAGAGGAAAGATGGCTCTTGCTTTCATTGGAACCCTTAGGTCTTTTTGTGTTAATTTTCTTTCCTTTCCTGTGGTCATGGTGTATTTGTTCTCTTGGTCCTGCTTTCTCTTCCTGAGTCACTTAGTGTGTGCGCATGTGTGTGTGTGCATGCGTATATGTGTGTGCATACATATGTAAGTGTACGTACACATGCGTGTGCATTTTCTTTTCCTTAGGGGCAACATCTTTTTTTCATCCAACCCCTAGGTCCATGTGTATAAGCCTGATAGAATTGGTATTGCGTTAGCAGCCTTAATGAAGATTTTAAATAGTCAAAATGGAAGAGGGCCAACTTCTTCTTGATAGTACAGCGGCCTAATTAAGCACACAAGGTTTGTTTATTGTAGCTGAGTATTAGAACAATGCTTCAAAGAGGAAAACATACAGAGATGATTGGTAAATAACGTGCTGTGGTAGTGATGGGTGAGGCGCTGCCTTGGTGAGATGATGCTTGTGAGAGCATTTAAGAATACTTGCTTAGGTTTGGCTTGTAATGAACACTGAATGTCTAATTTTAATTGTCATTTATGCTGAATGGCTATAAAGGAATAATTGAAGTTTTGCTTGGATAAATGATTATATTGTAGAGGTGGAATGAACGCCATCTGGTAGCTCTGAAATGCTTAGAGCTTATTTTATGCAAATAGGTGATGCCAGAAAGTTGGGGGGGGGGGCCTTCCAAAGATACTCATCTCCTTAAATGTTTTGAGTCAAATGTGAAATAAAAGTGTATCCCCAAACTAAATTTAGCTTCTCGAAGGTAGAATTTTGTAATGTCAGTCACAGAAATGACTTTAGACACGTCTCATGCCACTTCATCATGGTTCATAAGATGATGGGATTTAGAGCTGAAGGTGACTTAGAAACCGAGACCCAGGAGATGAATGGTCATTTGGCCACATGTCTGTCTCTCCTCTTCCATGTATGGCTTCTTAAGAATAAGATCTTTGTCCTACGTCTTTATATCCTTTGTAGCTAGATGGTGTTTTGTGTACGGTGGGCATTTCTGTTGGTTGATGAGTTAATGAGAACTATGCTAAGTGCCAGGGACCCAAAAACAAATTGGAAATACTCCCTCATCTCCAAGAGATGACATTATCTGGACAAAACCAGTCCCGATAAAAGCACATGCAAAATAGATCAAATGTGGTCTCTGCCTGGGAGGGAGAGGACAGCAGGGGCTGGGGGATAGCAAGAAGCTCCTAGTGGGATGGTGCCTGAGCTGAGTCTTGAAGAAAGGTCGACATCCAAAGAGGGAAGAAGGGCTCCTGCAGCCTGGGCACACCTGATCTCGGGCTTTCTTGGGCAATGCCAGGACTTCTTGCCTTGAGCCACTGAACAGCTACACAAATACATGGAAATTTTGTTGCTCCCTCCTTGACTTGGCACCCCTTGTGGAGAAAGCATCAAGAAATAATTCCTTGAGATCCAGAATTCTGTTTGATGGATATTTATGTCTCATGTACAAGTGTCATGTGCAAAGTAGGTATTCAATAAATATTTGATGAATGAAGGGATAAAATAGGGAAAGGCAGGCAGCCAGTGGGGAGAGTGGAGAAGCGTAAGGAAATTTAATAACTCACAAAGAGAAATCTAAAAGTGACGAATTGGAAATATCCATGTGTCTTCAAATTTAGAAAAGCTGGTGGTAACCCCTTGTAAAGTTGATCTATCCATGTGGGGATGAATGAATTAAAGAAACAAAAAGCATTTATTAAATGCTTACTGTTGTGTGGTAAGGTGCGTGGATGCAAATGGGTGAGCCAAGACAGTCCCTGTCCTCAAATAGTTAACAATCTAACAGAGAGAGGCTTTTATCCTATCTCATTAACTCTCTGGCTGTGTATATTCTGTGTTTACTTTGTATTCCCTTCATTGTGGACGTGATAGAATAGTTTCCTTGAGGGCAGAGGCTAGTTCATCAATGTCCTGGTATCCCCTGGCTTGGAATCCTTGTTTGACCTTGAGTCACTTAAGTCTTTGGGCATCAGGGTCCTCATCTGTAACAGGCGAGGGGTGGACTAGGTGAGCTTAAGGTTTCCTTGAGCTTTGAATGTTCTGTATTCCTTCCTCATGCAAACTTCTGATCCCCAGCTGTAAGAATGAGGATCATAATACCTGATTTACCTGGAAGGTCTAGGGATCAACGCTCAGTAGGGAAATGAGGTGGAATTACTAGGAATCCATGTGGCATTTCTCCCTGGTGGATCAGAGCAGTAGCCAGTCCTGTTGTTTCCTTAAGAAGGCACCTCAACTTCCGGACTTAAAGTTAAATAGTTTACTAAGGAAGCTGGGAAACCATTATACAAGGAAATGGCTTCTAGAGTTAGATTCGAAGGTTATCAAAACCTTCAGCCTTCTCAGCTATGTGTTACATAAATGATTCTTCCTTTTTTAGTCTGGGCAGATTCAGGTATTCTCAGAATGTGCGTGTGTGGGGGAGGCACACACATGTGTGCACACACCCATACATGTACATATGTATGTATATTCTAAACCCATCTCTTATCCCAAGACAGTTAGGCCAGTAACCAGATAATTTTGATGTCATCAGATATTTGGATATTATTCATCTTTGACATTCTGTTGTTATCACTGGCATGTTATTCAACAATTGCAGTACAACTACAGCATGTCAGGCCATTGTCACTTTTATTATACTGAACTATTTTTTATTTCAGATAGCAAGTGAATTTCTCCTCTATTATAATCACTAGGAAAGCAGCCAAAGTATTAGTGGGATTTTTTTCCCAGCCAAGTATATAATCTATTTTGTTATTTGTTGCTGATTGTGCAGCTCTTCCTTAAGCTGCCCAATTTGGATATTCCTCAGGTCTGCAGAAGCATGTACTTCCTAGCACAAGGGACTCACTTGTATCAAGAGCTCTGGACACTAGCCTTTGGATATTGTCATCATGGACTTACAGTTTGTATTAGAAAGATAGTGATAGCAGTACATCAGTCACTTCTCGTGTTTTTAGGTGAAATGGAGCACCAGATGGTGGGAGAGGCCCATAAAGTAGAGTTTTGCTTTAAGCTGACTTGAGGGGATGGAGGAGATGGCTACTGTGATTCCTCCATTCAAAAGATAGCTGTCAGTGAACAATGGTTGTTGTGAGTAGCCAGCTTCTTTTTGTAGCATAATGGAGTCATTTGTTACCCAGGAGAATTTAGCACTAACTATACTAAGTATTACTGATATATTTTTAAAACAGAGTTACAGAATGTTATCACGTTTAAAGTGATTGAAAAATAAGAGTAATTATAGAGATAAGAGAGAGAAAGACCACTGTGGGTATGTCTTCCTGAAAGGTAAAACTGTATCGTCTACAGGCAATTTCCAGCTTGTTCACATATCTAGTCAAATGATTCACAGATGTCTTTGTGTACGTATGTATGTATGTATGTATGTATGTACACACACACACACACACACACACACACACACACACACACACTTCCCCTCCATCCCTAATCTCTTTGCTGAGCTACAGTCATGCATCTCTAACTGCCTCTTGGATATGTCCAACTGGATGTCCTGTAGACTTCTCAAACTCAACATGTCCAAGATAGCAGTCATCATCTTTCCCTGCAGACCCTCCCCTGTTCTTTACTCCTCTATTACTTTCAATGACACCACCATCCTTGCTTTCAACCAGGCTTGCAACCTTGATGTTAACCCCAATATCCAATATCCAATCCATTGTAAAATCTTGTTTTTTTCTTTTTCTTTTTGTTTTTCTTTTCTTTCTTTCTTTTCTTTTTTTTTTTGGCAAGGCAGTTGGGGTTAAGTGACTTGCCCAGGGTCACACAGCTAGTAAGTGTCAAGTGTCTGGTCTGAACTCAGGGCCTCCTGACTTCGGGGCCAGTGCTCTATCCACTGTGCCACTTAGCTGCCACGTAAAAATCTCATTTTTTCCCTACTTCACAGCATCTTTTATTCTGTCCCCTCAGACAGCCATGACCCTGGTCTAGGCCTTTATCACCCGTCACTTGCACTACTGCAGTAGTGTTCTAATCGCCTTCCCTCTCTCAAATCTCTGTCTCTACTTCAGTCCACCTTTTATGCTGCTACCAAGGTGATTTTTCTAAAGTGTTGGTCTGTCATCTCCCTACTCAAAGACCCTGAGTGGCTCCCTGTTACATCCTGGACCAAATATAAAGTCTTCTGTCGGGCCTTTAAAACTCCTCATAACCTAGTCCTTTCCAGCATTTCTAGCTTCCTTCTTCTGTATCACTCCCTTCTACACACTCAGAGAGCAAGCTGCACTAACTTGCTGTTCCTTGAGCGTGACGCTCTCTCTTCCAACTCCATGCCTTTGCCCTGGCTGTGCCTTATATCTGGAGTGCTGTGCCCACTCCCTTCCCCTGGCTTCCTTCCAGATCCAGTGCAAAGCCTATCTTCTATGGAGGCATTTCCCTGTCACTTTCAACCTACTAATTCTTCTTCTTCCAGGTTACCTTAATCCATCTATTCTTTTTATATGTTGTTATTTGCCTAGTGACATACTGAGTTATTTACATGTGGACTCCTCTGTTAGAATGTGTGCTTCTTGAGGGCAAGTACCATATTTTCCCCTTTCTTTGTATCCCCATCACCTAGGACATATTAGTGTAATACATATGAAGTGCTTAATAAATAAATACTGTTGACTGATTCTGCCATAATACTCCATGCTTGTCATATCACTCTTTTAATTAGAAAACTGTAATGGGTCCCTGTTGCCTCTCTGTGTTAAGTATAATTTTCTTCTTCTGGCATTCGGTAGCCTCCGCCCTCTGTTATCAAACCACCTTTCTCAGCTCTTGCTCATCTTCTTCACAGATTTTTAAGTTCCGACCCAGCTGGGCTTCTCTCTCCTCCGTTCTCGTCCTGCCCTCTTCCATCTTCCTACCTCTTCTTTCCGGCTCCATCTGTTGAAGTCCTTTCAGTCTGTCGAGGGTCAGTTCAGGGGCTACCCCTTCCATGATGCTTTCAGGGACTCCTGGAGGCAGGAAGGCTCTTTTCCATCCATCTCCAATATTTCCTAGTCCTCTACTGGGACTTTTTGTACTTGTGACACTCTCCCTTGGACCATTGTTCTGTATCTATCCCATGATTTTAGTGAAAACTTGGGAGAACAGTGTCTGGATCACATTTGTCTTAGAATGAGGTAGAGTTGGGTTCAAATACTAGTTCACATGCTACCTTTATGTCTGTGAGCAAGTCACTTAACTTTCCTGAGCCTCAGTTTCTTCTTGTGTAAAACAGGAATAAAAAAATGTATGTCATGGGGTCATTGTGAAGATTGAATGAGATAATATGTGTAATATGGTAAACCAATAAATAAATGTGAGCTAACTCCCATGCTTCGGTAATACAAGTTGGATGAATAACAATAACAATAATGTAACAAATGGCCTTTCCCAAGGAAACAGTGTGCCAAGGTGGGACATCAGAAACATATCTTGCTCTATTACAGACTTGGAAGCAGGAGCAGAATCTTAATTAGCTAGGCGGTGGTCATGTGGACTCTCCATCTCAGTGAATGCTTGTATTGCATGTTATGGCGTGAGCCTTTAATGGAGGTGAGAAAACAGAGGAAGGGCAGAGTGGGAGATTGAGAATGGGGAAGGGCTTCTGTGGCTCTCCCATTTCCCTCTGCTGGCACTGAAGACCTGGGCTGAATACAGGAAAGGTGGATCAGGGTTGGGGCTAGTGACATAGACTCAGACTCTTTTATGTAGGTCAGAGAGCAGCACAAGTTTAGGGTCAGGGTGCTTTGGTCATGGGGGCCATTTTTAGACATTTGTAACTCCAGTAGTAAGTTTAATGCACACGTCTACTTCCCTGGGATATTTGCTCTTCCAGTATTTATTAAATGTTTGCTTCTTGAATAAACAACAGACTACAGTATATTTAAAACCATTGAATGAAGCGGTGTTTCCCTAAAAATAGAGGTTTTATCTATTTCTCCCATATTTATGTACTTTTACAATAGGCTGCATTCGGTATATCTAATTCTCATTTACTCTTTGGTGGTTCTCAGATATAAAGCCATGCAAGTTGGAATGAATATATTAATTGAGTCTTATTCTCACACTACCAGCCAGAAAGATGGAACATTCATGACCCTCATGTGTGGGGTGAATTTCATTTATCAAGAGCAAGTCCAGACAGTACTTTTTCTACCACCCTATGATGCTGATACTGTAAACAACCACAGTCTGAAATCCCTCTTAAAATAGGCAGAGTATAGAAAGAGCTTGAGAGGGGTGGCTGTGTACAACCTGCACAGCTCATTGAAAGTTTCCATGCTGGTAAAGTCATAGTTTATCAAAGCAAACAGACAGACAACAATGTGGCTCATTGTGGCCATTGGCAAGAAACAAGGCCACAGTCTCTTTCTCAGCTGATGATATTTACCTTGCTGGGGATTCAGGGTTAAAAAAAAAAATGAAGGGCATAGCATCATTTGGATTAGAAGACCTTGTCTACTGCAGGTAAAATTTCACCACTAAACAGTTAGGTGGGAAAAAATGTCATAGGCCAGGAAATCATCAGTGAGACCAAAATAAACATCCCAGAAGACTGAGAGTGTGTATAGTGGAGCTCTGAGCTTGAGTGGTTCATACATTTCCTCGAGGTAACAGGGAGCCCCCATTTTACAGAACAGGAAGTTGAGGCTCAGAAAAGTTAAAGGGCTTGCCTAGATAGGTAAGAATTTGCACATGACGAGTTAGTGGCAGTTCTTCCAAACTGTGTCTTCTGGCTCCTGCTCTTCTGTACTTTCCATTATCTAGCACATGATAGACTTTTATATCCACTGTGAAGATCAAACATAGTTTTTAGTGCTAACTTATGGCTAATGAGAACTGGAAAGTCACTAGCATGTGAGATAAAAAGCAGTAAATGGCTTTAAAGGCCAATGATTGTGGAAAATATTGGGTGGTGGTTGGATATACTTTTTTCTCAAGAAATAATTAGAGCAATCACCCGCTAGAGTTTAGCCCAAGGGTGGAAAAATAATGAACATATTTGAGGTGTAGTTACCAGATGCTCCTGCAACCACCACCCTCACTCCATCAGCTGTCAAAGAGAAAGTAAATGTAAGGAATAAAGCTGCCTGGGAATATTATAAAAAGTTGTAGTAAGGATGCAAGAGCATAGGACAGGGACAATAGAGAAGTCTGTTTTCTGTCTTTGCTTTCAGCTGCTTTGGGATGAGGTTCTTGTAAGGACAATGTATTTAACTTTATAAAGATTTTTTTTTATACGTGAAGCTATCTTTTCCTTGGTAATTTTTTATCCAGCAGAAAGTTCTTTAAAAATAGTTTTATCATCCAAGAAGAAGAAAGAAGCAAAGGTCTTAATTTTATTTCTCTTTGGACTTCTAAAGCTATATTGAGACAGTGGATCGCAACATTTGCTAGTGTTATCTCCCAAGCTTTTTATATTTACAAAACTGAAGGTTGATCTACGGGAAATAAGCCTGGTTCTTAAGTGTAACAACTTGTTTGATCAAAGAGGTTTGGACAGTATTTCTCCACACACACACTTCCAAGGCACCTCTCCAATTCCCAACCCCCTTTTTAAAGAGTTCACATCTCTTAATTTCTAGAACACTAAACTTTATTTTTTTTGACTCTTCAGCTCTGTTTTGGTTTTTCATGGCGACTGAAGCTGGTTAAGCAGCCTTATCTTTGAGTTTTCTTAGTATGCTCAGATGTCTTGAAGCTGGGCTGGGAACTAGCTTAGGATGCTTTCTTGCCATTGCTTTATTTGTCTTGGATTCTAATTCCCCTTTTAATTATTTTTGTTCCTTCTTTCTCCCATCTGAAGATTATTCTCCTTTATTTGAGAAAAGAAAACCGTATCAAGATCTTTGTAGATTTTCTCAGCCACTTTATTCCCCACAACAGATGCTGGCACTTCAGCTGCAGTTATCTTGCCAGTGTTTCTCAGCAGCAAGCCTGTGTTGTAGAGGGAGCACTGGGCTTGTTAACAGGAAGATTTGAATTCAAATCCTGCCTCAGGCATTTACTAGCTCTGTGACCCTGAGCAAGTTATTCAACTGCTCTCAGACTCATTTTCCTTATCTGTAAAATGGTGATACTATAGCCTACTTTCAGGGTTGTTGTAAAGGTCAGATGAGGTAAATGCACTTTGCAAGCCTTATAAATACAAACTAGCTAGCAAATTAAATGGTTATCATTAATACTACAATGTGAAACCATATGAAAATGCTAGCCATGCTTACCAAATGTCCCAAGATATGACCCTGGGCAATTCACTTAACCCTGTGAGGAACTCAATTCTTCCTCATCTGTAAAATGACCTAGAGAAGGAAATGGCAAACCACTCCAGTATCTTTGCCAAGAAAACCCCAGTGGGGTCATAGAGAGTCAGACATGACTGAACAACTGCATGATGCTTTTTGCTGTCTTAACATACCTGATAAAACCAACGCTCTCACTTGCTTCTTCAAGGAGAACTCGTGGGCCATCCCTCCAGTGAGCTGTAGCTTCCTTTAGTCTTCTGGCTTTACTTAGAATAAAAATGTCAAGATTGCTATGATCTAGCTCTTATATTAGTATGGCCGTACTGGTCATTGGATAAAAACCTCACATTTTTAGCCTGTTGACAGTCAAGTTAATGTTTTTAGATAACCTAAAAATTGCTAAGTAGTCTGATATAGAGTCTACTGAGATGATCCCTCAGTCCAGATTCCTTGGTCAGATACTGTGGATGAAAACTCACGTCAGAACAGAGACCCCCTGAAGAGAAAAGAGAAGCCGAATAGGAGTGGAGTAGTTTTGCCTTCTGTCATCTTTCATCACAGAGTTTTGCTTTTTGAGAGGCAATGATAATGATACTTCATTGCCCCTTTTAGCCATTCATTTTAGTTTAAGTATGTTGCCACCAAATCTAGTGATACTTCTGAAGTCAGATTTACTTCTTTGCATTGAGATATTGAGTTTATTCTATAATAATAATAATAATAATAATAATAATAATAATAATAATAACTAGCATTTATGTAGCATTTTAAGTTTACAAAATACTTTAAAGGTGTTTTCTAATTCAGTTTTAACAGCAGCGTTGTGAAGTAGGTGCTAGTATTTCCCACATTTTATGGAAGAGGAAACTGAGCCTGAAAGGGCTTCAGTAATTCTGTTCACACTGAGGCTGAATTTGAACTTGCTAAGTCTGGGTCTAGCATACTTATCTAGTGCATCACCTAGCTGTTTGCTTATACCTACCCTACAGATTGTGTGTAGATACCTGAAGCCTTGAGTCATCTTGCTACTTCCATTTCTCTGCATTTTGTCACCTGTGAATGGCTAGAACTCTTCTCCTGTTCTTCCCTTTCTATAATGCCTTACTTGTCTCTGTGGTAGCAGTGAAGTTTCGGGGGCAGTTTCTCCTCACTGCCCTTTTAAGTTTAAAGCCTTCTTTGCCACTTCAGTTAAGTTACCAAGCAAATAGATTCTTCCGAAGTCTCACTAGAGCCACTCCACTCCTGCCTAAGAACCCCTCTTTTTTGTATTTTAAGTATGTACTACTGCCTTTGAAAGGTGGAAAATGCTCTTGGCTACTTGGATAAATTCTTAGAGGCTCTATCTTCCCTCCCCACCTCCAGGAAGTGTCCCATTGAAGTACTGTTCCTTAAAAAGTCTTAAGTCTCACAAAGCATTATACTGGGAATATCTATTTGGGAAACACATGCTTATGGTGGGGGGAAAAATATGGTTTTATATTTTTGCCTCCAGAAATTGTTATTGCTTATTTAGTTTCACAAAATTCAGAATAGTTAAAACACTTGCTCTTCTCTTATCCCCTGTTAATAATGAGTTAATTTTACTGTACATGACAGGGCAGCGTCATGTATTACCAAGTAAATTTTGTATAAAAATTCATCCTAAAATGGTGTTGAACAACTGAGATGGGGAAATCGTCCAATTGTGCTTTCCTTCTGTCCTTCTTTAAGGAAGTAAAGGAGGGAGATGCTTTATAAAATGACATGAGATCAAACAATTGAGTGACTTCTGAAGCTTTTGAAAGTACTCTACCTTGGCAGGCATCAAGCACAACCAGGTAAATTATGTGTCAGTATATCTCATTCCTTCAAATTCAAGTATATGCTCCAAAATGTCAGTAAAAAGTTAGTAGAACTCTGTTGAATAGCTTTTATTTTTTGTTGTGATGCTTGTACCACACTGTCTTATAGTCTGAAAGTCATTTCCCCCATACTCTCTTTTTCTGTGTTTTACAATGGGAGAGAAAAATGATGCTGACATCCCTAACATCTGCCTGAGCTCTTCAGATGGTTGGGGGATGCAGCTCCTGCTCTCAAATACCCAGGGAAGGGCTGCCAGCCATTACTGAGCGTGATGCCCAGCATTTATTGATAGAAGCTCTAATCATTAAGGGACAATAAAGCTAGTACTTCTAACCTTGAACTCTCTGGATTAATTTCTACAGCTGTCATTTTAACAATATTGTTATAGGTTTTCAAATGCAAATTACAGTAACAGGTAACTAAGCTTAACAGCTCAAATCCAGAAAGAGATCTGTGCCATTCTTTGAATTATAGCAGGCTTTGGGGACCCATTAACTATTTCCTGGCAACAAAATAAAATGCAGTCGCTAGCAAACTGAAAGTAGAAACAGCCATCTATTAGCCTTCAGGTATCATTTTAGTTGTTTTCCTCACTGAGTTAGTATCACATAGACACACATGCATACATAAGCACCTTTCTGTGATGTTCATTATAACCCAGGCAAAAATGAGGAGAGTGTCTGTTACTCTAAATGTCTGCTTGTGTGACTTCTTATACAATAGAACAGTTGATGGTGTCAACACTAATACATGTTCCAGGAGCGCTTTACCTCTGCAGTTGTAGGACATTATTTGGTTTTTGTTGTTGTTTAACATATGTATATGTATGTTATATGTGTGTGTGTATACTTACATATATGTGAATTTAATGTGTAATATAATACATGTGATATGGTTGCGGAATACGTATTTGATGGTTTACTTTTCATCACAACGTATGTCATGGTACATACAGCATTAGATAACAAAATGAGGAAGAAAATACATATGTGCCTGCAGTGGGTGGTCGTTGGATAAATACCAGGTCATAGGTTTCCAAACTGCTTCCCAGTACTTGAGTTGTATGAAATTGAGAGTTGAAGTAACTATCAGATTGGGGGCCACCTCTTCCTCTAAGTCCTGCTTTTGAGAAGGGAGAAATGCCTCTAGGACCTCATTTGTATAGAACATGGGTCAGGGGATGGTGATTCTGGAAAATGAATGACAAAGGGCCACCAGTGTTGCCACTCTTTAGGTGTGTCCATGGAAAGAAATTGACCCCTTGACCATAAACATTAAAAAAAAACAAAACAATTTTGTCAGCCAATGCAGAGACAGGAAGTCTTAAAAGGTAGCCTCTTTTTTTCTTGTAAGTGAAATTAAAAAAAAAAATGTTTGCAACCCACCACAGATGTTATACCCTCCCTTGTTGACTTTTTTCCTTACATATTTGTCTGGAAAAGCTCTCATTCCCCCTGGTATCAGCCTTGCATTATTTCAGTAGTCTTTCCTCTGTATTTGAAGGTCTCCTTATGGCTTATAGAACTTACTGTTTCAAAACTGAATTGTTAAATTTAACCACTATGTGTCCTGGAGTTTGCAGCCTAGAGTTTTTTGTTGGTTCCCTCCTCCCCCCACCGTGATTGGCATTTTATTCTCTATATTGAGAAGTTCTGGGCAGGCCTCTTCTCTTATTTCCTTCATTAAAGTTTTTTTGTCCTGTCATGTTCTTCTTGGGGGAAGATGATCCTTGGGTTGTCTCTACATAATATGTCTTCCAGATCAGCATCTTTTGCTTATATAATGAGAGTATTTTCTTTAAATGTTCTTGGTTTTTTGCTTCTGGTCTTCTAGGTTGTCTTTTACTTTGGGGTGTTTGCATTGCCAATGTATTTTTCTCTCTTCTGTTTCTGTGGGGAGCCTTACCTTTGCAGATTCCAGTTTTTCTGTTCTGTCCATAATTTTTGATGTATAGGACATAAAATTCTGCTCTCATCATTCTCATTTCTCTTTTGGACTGCTCTGGGATGGCGTGTTGTGGTTCTACGTTCTCAAAATCCACAGAGTCCTCTGTTTCATCTAATGTTGGATAATTTTCCTTGATATTGCAATATTTATTCATAAATGCCTGAACTTGTTTACTAGATCTGGAGGCCATGTTGCCTCCTGTTTTTCCTGTTGATTTATTTGTTTATGTTCAAAGTCTTTGCATTTTCTTCTTGAAATCTTTGGTAATTTCACTATTTCTTCTCCCCCCCCCCCACCTCATTTTTGCAGCCTGGAGCCAAGGTGGCTACATGGCATTGGAAAGAGGGAGGGGGAACCAGGTGACAGGGGTGCGTTTTATTGTAGGCCTGCGTCATGTCCTTGGGTCTGCTAGGGCAGCCTGACTGCTGGTTAGCATGGGGAGGTATGTTGAGTGAACTCAGGACAATGATGTCAATGCCTAAGGTTTATTTGTTTGTTTGTTTTTAACCTTCTTTTGGATTCTTGGTGTCCTGGATTATGGAGACAGCTTTATCTTTGGTGCATAATTTCTATTTGGAGAGGTTTGATAGATCATAAGAAATAGAGAAAATGTCTAGTCCACCATCTGGTTGCTTACGTGACTAGGCTGTCTCTAATAATTTCTTTAAGGAATCTTTCCATTTGTGTCATAGTAGAAGAGTAAAAATAAAGTTATTTTAAAAAAAGAAGAGAAGAAAGGGAAGGCAGAGGAGAAGGGACCTTGTCATGGTCAGAGTGTTGACTTGAAGTAAGAAAGATCAGGTCTAGCTCTTGTCAGAGTGTGTGGCATACAGTGAGCACTTAATAAATACTCATCGACTTGTTGAATGGAATCAAACGAGATTATGCTTGTGAAATGCTTTGTAAAAACTTAGGGCTCTGTATGCTTAAAGTGACTTATTTTTCAAAGACTGAAAAGTTGTTGTGGTCCATAGGTTTTGTGGGCTAGCCTTCTGGGGTCACTTCCCATTGCTTTGTGGTGGCGTGTTTTGTTGTGGGACATCCAGGGGAGTAGGGGTTAAGTATCAGAGATCATTTGTTGTTTGTGATGTTGTGGTATTGATAGCAAATTTGTTTGAAGTCATGATTGTATGGAATAAAAATCACTTTTATTGAAGTCCTCCAGTACCTCCCCCCAAGACTGTGAGTGTGGAGGTAACTTTGTATCCTCAAAGACTGTGCAAACAAAATGTGGGCCTACGGTTGGACAGGCTGTTTACTAAGGCCCAGCCTAGTCAGAGTCAGACAGATCTGTCCCCAGCTTGACTACAGGGTGACAGAAGATTGTCTACTCAGTTATAAAGGGTTTGTGAGTCATATCAGTAGTGGAGAGAGTTTGGTAAAAGGTGAAGATGTTTGATATTAAAGTGAAGTTGTACCAGCAGGGTTAACATTTGCAGCAATGATAGAACTACAAAGAGAAAAGGCAGAGTTGGGGGAGCTTTTTAGAATGACCCAAGGAAGAACCAATCAACAGCATTTGTTACGTGCCTACTATGAACCAGGCATGGTGCCAGGCTCTCAGGACAAAATGACATACGTGAAATAGCCCTTGACCTCAGAGGGCTTACGTTCCAATAGAAGGGACCACATGTGCACATGAAATTACACACACAATATGCACATATGTATATAATATATTAGTTAAAGAAGGTGTACCAGAGAAGGGTGGTGGTGGATAGAGGAAAGGCATATTTGCTTCTGGCTTCCTAAGTTCTTATTTGAAGTCAAGTGGTTGGTATGATCTGGCTGATTTTCACTAAAAACTCTCCCTTTCCTTGTTGGGGAGATTTTGAATGGAAACATCTATGCTTTTGTTTTTTATGTTCTTGTGTTTCTCTGTTTCTCACTGGAATGCCAATATAGTTTCCTTTAGTCTTACCCCATCAGCATTTTTGGTTAAGCCCTGCCCCGGTGGGGAATGCAGTCCTCCACTAAAGCAGTTCCTAAAGGGTTTTTCTTTGGTGCTAACTGGGTTTTCCCAAGACAGCTTTCTTGCTCTATATGCCAGCAGACAATGCTCATCATTGTAAGCTTGGCAGGATCTGGAGGCAGCCTTGCAGGCATCATCCTACTTTATCTGCTCTTTGGAAATGAACCTTATTGGCTGCTGGATACCCCGAGGAGAATGATGTAGCAAAAGTGCTCATTTCAGATTTTTTCTTTTTTACTTAACATATACATAGCATTTGTTAAGAGTATAAACTATCCGCTTTTAATTTATTTTTGAGAAAAATCACAGGAGTTTAACAAGATTTCAGCCTTGTCTTCATGTTATTTCCAGCCTAAGTGAGTAGGTTCTTAACCTGTGATTGGTGATCTCTTTAGAAAAGAAAACATTGGTAACTGTATTTCTATAGTATAATGAATTCTCTTTGTAATCCTGTTTTTTTTTCCTTCAGTTTTATGCATATAAAAACAATATTCTGAGGAGTGTATGGGCTTCACTAGGCTTCCAAAGGGGGGTGGGGTCCCTGACATAAAAAAAAAAAGCGGAAAAGTTCCTGAATTAGTTCCTTACTAATTTGTTATATGGGGAGAGCATCTCATGAGGGATGGATGGGTTCTTGGACTTGGAGCGAGTTCGCATCCTGTTTCTGATATGAGCTTTGTGACCCAGGGCAGTTCATTTAAACTGATTGTGCTTTAGTTTTCTCTTCTCTAAATGAGAATACTAGTACCTATGGCACCTACATATTCTGTGGTTGATGTGAGCCTTGAATAAGCTGTGTGGAGAATGCTTTGTAAACTTTAAATGCTGCACAGATATCGGTCAGGACTGTTATACTGTGAGTACTTACATTGATGCTAAGGCTGGTTTCCAGATCTACCCTCATTTTTAATTGTAGTTTGGAGGATTGTGAGGATGTCTTCACTTCTTTTTCCATCCCGCACTAAGAAACTAATTTCTTGGGTTTATATATTAGATGTCTACGGTTTTCCTCCTCATTTCTTGGCACATGTAAGTAGTGCCCTGTTTAGGTAGATCATTAATTTGGGGAAATATTTCATTATTTTATACTTAAAGAGCAGAAGAAGAGGAAAATCAAAGATTACATAGCAAATATCTATAAAAGTAGCTGAGAAAACACTTTAAAAACATCATTTCATATCCTTATTAAATATCCTGATCAACCTGAGCATAGATGTTGCAAATTGTTTTGATTTTTATGTCCTCCATGTCCAAAATTCATCTGCATAACAGATTAATACCTCTTTATTGCTATCTGTGTTGATTCATTTTCCCCCAGAGTGATTTCTCTTGTTCCTTTTATCTACCTGGCTCAGTGTAGAGTTGAGATACAGTGTGGGCTAGTAAAGTGGTTCTTAGCATGTGGTCTGGCAACCCCAGGGATCCTTGAGACTCTTTTAGGGGGTCTGAGAGGTAAAAACTGTTTCCATAATTTTTAACATGTTGATACATATACTATATGTAAGCCAATGTTCTTTGGATGGGAGGAATTGGGAGTAGTTTTTAAGAGTATTATGGGATCCTGAGGCTAAAAAAAAAAGTTTGAAAACTATTAGGGTAATGAATAGAATGCTGGACTTTGTAGTCAGGAAGAACCAGGTGCAAATATAACCTCTGACATGTCTTAGCTGGGTAAGGCAAAATTCCTGTAGATCTCACTTTCTTCATCTGGAAAATGGGAACCAAAAAGCTTATAGTACCTTTCCTATAGGGCTAGTGGGAAGCTCAAATGTGATACTCTCTAGACAGTATTTTACAATTTAAAAGGTACAGTGTCTGTGTCAGGAGTTGTTATTGGTATTATCTTCCCATTCTCTTATTTGCTGGGTCCTTGTTCCTTTTAATCTTTCTTTTCAGGGTCTACAAGTGTTATGTTTGGATTTGGGCATGAAAACTAAAGACTGGTGAGAAGAGAGAATGTCCTGTTAATAACCATGTGGGGGTCTTCCCATAGGAAGGATGAAATAATTACATTGATGATGGAAGCTAAGTGCAACATAGAGTTGAGATGAGAAAAATAGCCTTTATCACCTGATCATGGGCTGCTGAACAGGGCTGGAGAAAAGCTCCAAACTGCAATGACTAGGTCATCTACACGTTTACATTCCATCATCTCAGCTGAGCCCTCACTGAAACAAGGCAATCCTTTTACACCTCCCTCATTGATTCCCTCTCCTACTCCCCCAGTGGCTAGTCCAGACCTTTTCATCCCTCCTCAGACCTCTCAGGGCTCCCTCCCTCCATGCTCTCCACTGAGAGTCTTGCCTCATTCTTCACCAAGGAAAAAAAAAAGGCCATTTACTGAGAACTCTCTCTTTTCCCCTTCTCCCCATCTCACTTCCCAACTCCTTCTTCCTTCATCCCTGCCTGACACCAAAAGATAGCCCTTCTCCTAGCAAGGTCAGCCACTCTACAGACTCACTTGTTCTTAACCCATTTCATCTTCTTCCTCAGATTGTCTCCTGTCATCCCCATTCTCCTCCTAATCCTTAATCTGTCCATATCTAGAGGTGCTTCCCTGCTTCCTGCAAACATCTTTAAAAATCTTCACTTGATCTAGCCATCCCTACTAGCTATCATAGAACTCTCCTCCATTTTATGCCTCTGTTCTTTGAAAAAGCACATGTGGCATTTCCACTTTCTTTCCTTTCTCTCTCTTCTAAAGTTTCTGCAGTCTGGCTTCTGCGCCTTCATCTCTATCCTGCCAGAACAGCGTGTATGCAAGAACAAGTGGGAGCAAATCAATTGGATGAGGTATCATATGCTCACTCAGGAGGTTTGCAGCTTGGCGCCCTTCAGGAGTACCCTGCATGGTCTCCAGGTTGCAGATGGGACTGTGGGGCAGAGGAGAACGGTTCCAGGGAGAAAAGCTCCCTTTCCTGACTGTGCTGAGGAAGAGGGGAGTGAGAGAAGACTCATTTTAGGGAAAAGTGCTGAGAAAAGTCCTATTGTTTTATGTTTGCATTTTAGGTTCAATTCAATTAATTTAAAAGATGAACACCCAGACTTGGTAAGTTCCTCATTTGAATGGATTGGGGGGAGGGTGTCAGTAGATCAAGATCGATGATTCATCAGTGACTTCATTCTAAAATATGAACCTCGGCCTGTGAGAAGATGATGCTTTGTGGTTCGTCGCAGACACAGAGAGCAGAAATAAGCCTCCTCTTTGAGAGGAGTTACCGTCATCCCCAATGAGCCACGGAACCACGTACAAATCCAGGGCCCTTAGTTCTGTGTCACGTGGGTAAAGGGAAATGGTGTGAATGCTTAAGTACGGAGGGCACCAAATCGTATGCAGGTGTTTATTGCTTTGTGAGATGGACTTTTTAAGAATTCATCTTTGGACATTTTGTGTTCAGTGGACAGTTGAAGGACTAACTGTTTAATAAAAGACCTGACCAGTTCCCAGACTCCCAGGGAGCTGGGTGACCTATCCCTGACCAAGAATCCTCTGGTCCAGGTCTGAAGCCCTCCAGTGAGTGGAAGGGCATTCACTACCCTGAGAACTGCGCCTCCTTCTCGAGGGCAGCTTTAACGGTAGCTACATCCAGACTTACCATCTTATTGGTGAAGGAACTCCCAGGGAGAAAATTCCCCTTTACCAAAGCATGAGAGATGACATGATTTACCCAGGATCACACAACCAGAACTTGAAGCCAGCTTTTCTTGATTCTGGGACAGTTCTCTATCAATTATGTTCCAGTTAGTAGTACATAAGTAAAATAAAATGAAATTCAACTCGTAGAATTTTGATGTTTGTTTGGAGATCAAGAAAAAAATTATTTATGGTTAACAGTGTTTAATCTACTGGCTAAAAATTGCTCCCACCCTTGAACTTTTTTTTTAACGCTATGGATAATGTCAGGATATGGATATGTATGGATAACGATATGGATAACGTGTCGGCTGCATCACAACGGAAATGATGCCAAAGTTCTTGAATCAGTAAGACTGCAATGATTGTGGATAATGAATTCAGTTACACTGTTATTTGAATGGACACAGATTGACCTGAATGTGTGTGTGTGAGAGAGAGAGAGAGAGAGAGAGAGAGAGAGAGGGGGGGGGGGGGAGAGAGAGAGAGAGAGAGAGAGAGAGAGAGAGAGAGAGAGAGAGAGAGAGAGAGAGACATTTAACACACCTTTCCTCAGCTTAAGAGAATATTCACATGACAGTGAGCCCCTAGTCCTATGGAGCATGGGGACAGATGTAGCTGTCAGTGGCAGCTCTACTGGCCGGAGCCTCACTGTACCTGGCAGATGACCTGACCCTGATTTAAGAGATTTTTTTAGGACATTCGTTTAGAAAGGCAGGGTGCTGAAATGGACGGAGTACCAGACTTGGAGTCTGGAAGACCTGAGGTCAGATGTTCTCCTCAGACAGTCACTAGCTGTATGATGGCAGACCCATCATTTACCTTTGAGGGACCTCGTTTTTCCCAATTTGTAAACGGAAGGTTTGGACTCGGTCTCTAAAGCCCCCTTCCAGCTCCTAATCCATGATCCTGTCATTGTTCATTGGATAATTGATTCATTGGGTTTACTGTAATTGGGAATTCCCACAGGGGTCACACTTTCTTTAGATAGGTTTGCAGACCCCCCAGCCAAGTCACCTCCCTAGAGAACCAGAGACAAGACCATTGTTCTGCATGTGTGTGTCATGACTTCATCATAGTTTCAATATGAAGACATTTAGCACAAAAGCAGTTGCTCCCCCGTCCTTTTATGGTGGAAGAGCACCACTAGTCTTGTGAAAAAGAAAACAAGAGAAAGAACAGCAGACATGGAGCTTGGCTCGATGATTTTCACGTCCCTTCTGAGACCTTTTCTAGCTGTGTGGTCATAGACAAATCCCTTAACCTCTCTGAGCTTCAGTTTGCTTAGCTATAAAATGGGGCAGATCATGCTTATACTGCCTCACAGGGTTATTGTGCTCTCAAATATAAAATACATGAAGCACTTTGTAGACTTTGCAAGGCTTATATAAATGTCAACTCTTATCAGGTGAGCCATGAATGCAAGTCATGAACTTCCTTTTGACCATATGCCCTCCTCTCCCCCTCGCTCCTTATTACTTGGTGACATCTGAAAGTTATTGCAAGCAAATTACCCAGATGGAAATAAATGGACTCCAACCAAATGGTGATGTCTTTGAAACTGTGGGTGCCTTATACACTATATTATATCTTGCCTTCATGTGACATTATGAAATAAATCACCATTGTTTGATGTGCTTGATTCATAAAGAGAGAGTAGGAAAAATGTACCAATGCTGTTTTATAGATGTTTCCATCTTTTCCTCCCATGTGGAAGCATAATTTATATGGAAGCTAAAGAGACGGAAGACAAGTGTGACTGACTCTCAAGTGAATTGGCAGAGTTCTAGGAATTAAACATTACGTGTATTTAAGCTTTCAAAATAATATAATTATTTCATTTGTAATTAAAGTTGTTCTCTACAAATGGGTTTTAGACGTCACTTTAGTGGTAGGTTCCACACATGCCACAAGTACTTGTGATACATGAAAATGCATATGTGCCAGTAGCCCAGTCCCTGAGGTTGGTTATTGTTTAATTTACAATGGAATTCTCTGCATACACCATTTTCAGACATCTAATGTATCATCAGAATTTGAAAAGTAGCTAAATCAAAGTGGCCTCCATATGAAAATAAAAAAGATTAGGAGTCTGAGTGTCAATTATCTATGAGGCTAGAATCTTGCGTGTGTGTTCTTTTAGCATAACAGAATATTATACTGTGGATTGAAATTGGCTTAGCTTCTGAATACCATTTTAATCTTTTATGTTCATACATAGTGTGTTTACTTTGGAGGGTGCTGAATCTGCCTAGTATTCAGGGTTGGTCTGAGGAAAGCTTTTTTTTTTTTAACCCCTGAAGTCTTGGCATCACTGGGGTGAAGAAATGTCACCCTGAAGCCAGTAGGCCCAGAATGGCATGGCAGGGGTGTTTCTTGGTTTTTTATCACATTCTCCAATCTGATGGGATTTGGGGGACCAGTCACTTCAGAGATTGGAAGATAACGGCAATAACCAGTCTGAATGAAACTTTAAGGTCTTTTAGAAGCTCCACATCTGTTGATGTGGGGAGCTTCTCCATAGAGGAATATTTTCCATTTCTTTTTTTCTTGGAACCATAGAAATGCAGATTTTTAGAGCTAGAAGCGGTGATAGATCTAGAGGTGGGAAACATTTTAGCACTTATCTAGTCCAGCTCCCTTATTATAGAGATGAGGAAACTGAGGCTCAGAGAGATTAAAGGTCTTGATAAAGATCATGCAAATAGTGGCAAAAGCTGGATTCAAACCGAGGTTCTCTGATTATAAATCCAGCACTGATTAGTAGAACTGGGTTCGGTTTTGACTATCTTCCTTTTTGCTGTCTTTGGCATCACTGACAAATGACTTTGATCCAGGCTTTATGAATGTGTGCTTTTTCAGTCTTCTTGAAGGTGGACAGATGGACTAGATAGTGGTCTTCAAACACTTTTAATCACATACTCCATCAGTAAATCAAAATTGGGCACAGTACCTCCAATATTTGAGTATTTTCTTATTTACAAATTATAGGCATGTACTATACTAATAATTATGTGTGTTATAAAATACAAAAATAGGCATTGAAAAAGGGTAATATAAAGATCAAATAATAATTGATCCTGGAGTCAGTAGTGAGCCAGTGGAGTTTTATTAGGTTGAGAGGTGACATGGTTTTAAAGATGTACTTTAAGAAAATCACTCTGGAAAAAAAAAAAAAAGAAAATCACTCTGGCACTAGTGTGGAAGAATGTGGATTGGAGTGAGAAGACAGCTGAAATAGTCTATGCAAGAGATGAGATGAGGGTCTGGATCAGGGTGAGGGCTGTGTGAATGGAGAAAAATGACTGATGCCATAGAGGTATAAATGTCAGTATTTGGTATCTGGTTGAATATGTGAAGTGAGAGGGGGGGAAGGAAGGAGTTGGCGATGACCCCTGATGGAAGAATACCAGTGCTCTTGACAATAATGGAGAAGAAAGTTCAGAAAAGAGGTGAAATTGGGGGAGAAGATAATGCAGAGAGAGCCATGATACAGATTCCAATCCATCCGTACCTGCTTTTTCTTCATCCTGTACAGCAGAAACAACAAATAAAAGAAGGGGGGCACTTACTCATCGGCAGTGCTACAAGAGCCCTGAGGAACCATGCTGAGGTGGTACAGCCATGGGAGGCTGGTTGTGGGAGGGGAAAGAGTGGGAAGTGTCATGTGACAATGGTGGAAGGCAGTGGTGCTGTTGTGTTGAAAACTAGACCGTGGGTAGCTCCTCTCTGCTTGGTTCATCATGTATGATTTAGGGGTGATTTCATAGTCTCCACTTTGACACTGCTGAAAGAGAGGACCTTGTGTGCCTTCCAACTCTAAATGTATGATTCTGTGATTCTCTTCTTGAACAACAGGGTAGAATATAAACTTTGTAACTCTGTAAGTCAAAGCTTCATGGGGCTCATATTTCACTGTGAATTCCTCTTACTGCTGCTAAAGTCTGATATTTATATAATGCTTTACAGTCTCCAGAGCACTTTACATACATTATCTCATTTGATGTTCACAATTGCTCTGAGGTAGGTGGTGCAAGAATTGTCTCTTTTTAGCACACAGGAGGAAACTGGGCTTTGTTGAGGTCCAGAGCTTTTTCTGATCTCCCCTATAATATTGTTTCCATGATTAGTTTTCATGTCTAAAGACAGATAGAAACCTTTTATTGCATCTTCATTTGCAGGTGTGATGCTCTGCCAAATTCTCCATGTTGAACTTCCTTTCATACAAATTAAGTGCTCCTTGTAAATGAACTTGTCTTTAAAATTAGTTTACTTTCTGTTTCTCTAAGATGAGATTCTTTTTACCCTTATCCATTTCAGTGAAGCAGTTATTCAAATTAAATTGTCATGTTTACTTTAGGTTTTTTGAGAGTATTTTAAGGCATGTGCCAGTTTTAGCTAATAGCCACTTTTTTGTTTTCCAAGATAGGAACTTGGTCACCAAGTACAGTTCTCATCAATTACCTGTTCCCGTAGTCCATAACGTCTTTTCTATCCAGTTGCAGAGATGTATTCAGGGAAACAAATGGTGGTATGATCAATACATTCAAACAATCAAGATTGTGCCTTCATATATACTCCTATGTTTTCTAGAGATATTTTTATATAATGACCTGCATAACTCCTCTTATCCTGGAGGAGGGTGGTGGGGGATTAAATACTGTGTTCCTTTATGCTCCACAGTCTAAAACTTCCTTGAGAGTCATAATGTCCAGAACCAAGGACATTGTAGTTTCACTTGACTGTCTAGGTGAGATCACATCTAGAGTATTGTGTTCAGTTTCAGGTTCACATTTTAGAAATTTAGAAAGGACATTGCTATGTTATTGAGGGGCTAGAAAAGAGTGAAAATGAGAAGTAGTGAGATTGAAGTTTATTGAAGTATTGAAGTAATTGAAGATTGAAGTAATAAGATTTTCACCAAGTTAAGAAGAGTGCATATTTGTATGAGTGTGTGATAGGTTGCAAGGCAGGACAGGGCAGAAAGAATGGAGAGATAGAAAGAGGTGGAATGGAGAGAAGAAAGATAGTGGGGCTCGATACCGGACAAAATATTAGTAAGGCACATGGGATAGGACACATTGTTAGGAAAGATGAGAAAATAAAATGAAGCTGTCTAGTCTGATATTGATGTCTAGCCACAGCATACAGAGTCGTAAAATGCTTACTTCTCTAGAATAGTCCTATTAAAATTCCTTCTTCTTGTTTCTAAGGCACTAAAGAATTGAAACCATTTTATAATATATAATATAGAGATGAAGGGGAGGTCCTGTGATTTCTCTGGTATGGCAGACTTTCTTTGCCAATGCCAGGCTACACCTGGTTTGAAATTTTTGTCTTAGATGGTTACCTGAGGGCACCAAGTATGTGACTTACCTGATCGGGTCACGAGTAAGGGTTTGAGTGTGTCTTTCACACAAAAGCCCAAGTGTTCTTTTCCATAACTTTCTAGTTTGGCTTTCAGTCCCAAGGGTGAGATGGCCCTTGAGGTACTCAACAGTGACGGTCTACTTTCTTTGTATCTGCAAAGCCAGGGAGAAGTGAGTTGGCTGAAGATGCAGAGACGATGACAAGAAAGGCAGTGACTCTTGTTATATTCCTTAGGGCTCCTGCTGGCACAAGGCACCACTCTTGTTCGTTTGGAGGATGGATGGCCTTACATAGCTGCCACAGGTCGGGCCCCAAACCACCAGCTGTGTTAGTGTAAGTCCAGTACTATGCCTCTGTCCAAGTCAGTACCAAGAGCCATGGGATCTATTGCCTCAGTCCCTAGAAAATAAAGAGCATCCCTTTTTCACATTTGGTCCAGAAGACCAAGATTGCCTTCCAAGTAGAAATTCCACTTCCTTTCCTTCCCCCCTCCCCAAGATGAGACATGTCCATGTCAAATTAACGGTTGGTTGGGAGACAGAATGGTTCAGTAGATAGCCAGCCTCAAACCCAGGAAGACCTGGGTTCATGTCCCACCTATGACACATATAGCACATAGTGGCTAGTGCATTCCCTCTGTTAATTATTTCCTGTTTATCCTGTATTTAGCCCACTTTGTATGTATTAGTTGGCATGTTGTCTCCCCCATTAGATTGTAAGCTCCTTGAGGACAGGGATTGTCTTTTGCCTCACTTTGTGTCCCCCATACCCAGCACAGTACCTGGCATGTAGTAAGTGCTTAATATTTTTTTTTATTCGATTTCATTTTGATTCTGAGCAAATCAGTCACCCTCTCATTGCTTTAGCACTTATCCTCTAATACTGGGAATTTCTTCACTTGAGACTGCTCTATACCAATGGAATTACTGGTGTAGTCCCTACCTCTTGTCTTTTGAGTGCTAATGCTATTGTATTCAAGTTCTGTTTGTGACATTTATCTCTACCCGATTTCTCTGTACAAAGTCAATGGGAACCAAGCCCATTAGGCTTACTAAAACTGTGGGCCAATGGAAGAGATAAGTGGTTCTGTGATAAGTTTATCCTCTCTCTGTAATTATAATTTCAATCCATTTGGAATTTGCCTTGTGACTCCTGTGAGGGTGTAAGCTGGTCCTGTCTAACTCATCAGCTATTTCATGTGATTCAATTACTAAGTTGTTTTTTTAAAATTAAAATTTGCTTTTACAATCCACAGAAATCCACCTTCTCCTCTTTTCTCTCCCATCATTGAGAAAAAAAACAAAAACAAAATCATGGTTGGTCATAGTGCTGATTAGTGTGAGTGTTTCAGAGTTATTGCATAAATTATTCTCCTGGTATTGTTCACTTCACCCTGTTTCAGTTGATACTAATCTTCCTAGCTTTCTCTGAAACTGTCCCTTTCATCATTTATTACAGAACATAGCGTATCATCACATTTATATTCCATTATTTGTTAAATCATTTCCTGATTGGTGGGTACCCCTTCATTTTCCATTTCTTTATCACTGGGAAAAAAAAAGAGCCTCTGTACATACATCTTGTACCCACAGGTCCTTTTCCTCTTTAGGTGTACAGACCAAGTAGTAGTATTGCTGTGTCAAAGGATAAACATAGTTCAGTACCTTTTGGGGTAGTTCTAAATCACTTCCCAAAATGGCTAGACCAGTTCACAGCTCCAGCAACAGCCCAACATGCAGTAGGGCTTTGGTGTATGCCCAGCTTACCTAAAATGGAGGGACCCAAATGCCAGAGATGACTTCTCTTCTACAAGCCTCCCTTGCAATCTCCTCCCTTATACAAGAAGTTCTTGAATGGAGCATCCTTCTGTGAGCATCAGTATGGTGGAGTGGACGATGAATGGATCAATGAACTTTCCATTGTAAAACCTGAATTTAATTATCAGCTCTGCCACTTAACTCTCTTTAGGTCCTTGCTCAGGTTATTTCCCTCTATGGGTCCTAATGTCCTCATTTTGTAAAATGAAGGGATTGGACTAAATCAGAGATGCCCACTGCTGCCAGCAACACTCTTGAGTGAGCCAAAACCAGATTAAGATATAAACTAGAAAATACTTAACAAAATCACTAACAGTATAGTAGAACATAGATGATGTTAATATGTGGTTTTCTAAGTCAATATGTGGTTATCAAGGATCCTTATATATGGTTTGGTGGCCCTGTTTCTATTGGAGTTTGACACCAATGGCCTAGATGTCCATGGTCAGGTCCCTCCCAGCTCAAAAACTCTGATCCAACTTTTGTCCTATGACAGCTAGTTACAAAGCATGTATTAAGATTTTTTTTGTATCTTTACATATATATGTAAATACACCATGACAGTGGATTTTTTTGTTTTAGAAAGTGAAAAACGAAAATGTGTACTCCCCTTAGCTGAAATAGAATTCATTTTTAATTTAGAAAATATTGGTCAGTTGCCCAAAGAAGGATCTGTTGCCCACATCCTAAAATTCTCTTTTCATTTATTGAACTTCTCTGGCCCTCTCACCTAACACAAGGTAGAAAGTTGGTTAAAAACAAATTTGTGATGCTTTTTCCCTTTTAAAATTTATTCTTAGTTTGCACACTTATCTTTACGTGCATTCATGTTTGTCTTTTAGCCCCATAGTTGCATCACAAAACTCCTTAAGCTCAGGGAATACCACAGTTCAACCTGCTGCCATTTGATTCCAGTTTTCAATAACCTCATTGCTTTTTCTTTGATCCCTTATCATTAATCTTCAATGTGCCAAAGCCAGAAGCTGACCTGTGAGTTGGGTCTTTGACACCTTACACCTTTTCGCCTACAACCCAACATGAGGTCTTCACTTTGAGATAGTGACTTCCACCTCAGACATTCATGAGATGTATAACCCTGAGCACCTCTGTGCCTCAGTTTCCTCATGTTTGCAATGGAAAGGTTTGACTTAGTGTTCTCCAAGGGATCTAAAAGTTCCAAATGGATGATTTTATGATCTTTTGATCTCCTTCAGATCTAAGTTTGCCTTGGAATTTTCTCTCTCAAGAGACAGTCACACTTTATGGTAGAATTTTCATTTTTTTGTACCCTTGTCTAGGTTGTGGTTTATAAGAATATATAGGTCATGAGAACAAAAATTTCAGAGATGAAAAGAAATAGTTCTGCTATAGTGACAGTATTTTAACAGAGTGTTAGTAGCATATCTAGGGGAAGATAGAAGAGTTTACTTTTTTGGCTATTTTAAGCAGCTTCAGTGTTCTGAGAAAACAAAGGCTTTGGTGTCCATGCTCCTGATAATCGGCACTGTGACCATATCATGTGTGCTTCCTTAATAATGTCTGACATTATCAGATTGATTAACTCAGTATGAGGCCTTAATCAGATTTAACTGGGGTTGGCAGCTGCTCACTGGTCGCCGATAGAATAGTACGTCCGGGAACAAAATCAGATTTTTTTACAAGCTGTATTGAACACAAAGCCTCAAAATGTGCCATGAGAATGATTACCCATTCACAATCAAGTGTAAAACTGTTTCGATTGTTCTTAAGGCATTTTCTCCAGTCTGCCCTTGCTCATATTTTCAAAAGATTTGCCTTTGCCAACAGCTCTGAGTGCTGATCTTCAGATTTTCATCTGATAATTGATGGGGTGGATTTCAGGTAGTTAGGAATTCCTGCTGGCTTCAAAGACCAACGTTTTTATGTGAATGCTGTGTTTACTGTATCAACTTCATAGCCTCTGCAACTCATCAGAGAATAAGAGTGAAAGCTATTGGTTAATTAATTTACTTTTTTTTAGGGATCATGATAAATATTTCTGAATTAAAAATTAACAAATAAGCAGTCACTTTTTTTTTGCCTGTTATTTAAGCATAGTCATTTACAATGAGTGTCATTGTAGTGGAAATAACCCTAGACTAGGAGGAGTCTGACTGCCCCTAACCTGCTGGTTGATGATGACAACAGTGATGGCCATCATGACAATCATAGCAGCTGCCATTTCTGTCACTTGGTACATTTTGCAAAGCACTTTACATTAATCGCTTCATTTGATACAACAACCCTGTGAAATAGATGCTAGTGTTCTTGTAGAGGTGAGGTAACTGAGGCTGAGAAAAGTTCAGTGACTTGGCCAGGATCCTGTGGCTAGTGGGAGTCAGGATTCACATCAGAGTCTTCCTGACTCCATCCTGGGAGCCACCTGCCTCATTCTCCTTATCAGCATTTTCATTATCGTTAACCACCAATATCTCTATACATTTTAAATTTACAAGTGGAGTAGAAGCTCTTTGAGGACAGGGGTTTGTATCCCTACCACGCAGCATGTTCTTTGCAGCAAAAGAAGGGCTCAATAAGTGCCTGTCAGATTGAATTTGCAAAATTTGCCAATTGTTGAGGACCAGATGCAGTCTGGACAGTGTTAATGTGGGAAGTCTCTACAAATGCTCATGCACATGCTAGCTATGCAGTATTGCTGTTTTCCTGTAGCTCTCAGGTCTTGTTTTATGATGTAGCTAAGTTCTCGAATACACTAAAAGTTACACAGTAGTTTATTTGCCCACTGAAATGATGTTATCTGGGATAAAGAGAAAAGGCTAGCTGACCAGACCTTGGGAAAAGGTGGGGGAGCATGGTGCTGCTGCTGGCTGGTGGTGGTAGTAGTGGTAGTGGTGGTGGTAGTAGTAGTAGTAGTAGTAAGCGAGAGCAGGTAACATTTATGTAGCACTGTAAGATTTGCTAAGTGCTTGACAAATATGATCTTCTAACAGCCTCCTTACCCTGGGAGGTAGGTAGGTTCTGTTATTATCCCTCTCTTATAGATAAGGGAACTGAGGCTGTTGTTGTTTTTGTTGTTTGTGCTTTGTTCTTGAAGAGGACTGTGACGTCAGGGAGGCAATGTGCCATGACTTGCAGTGAATTGGGTTTAAGCAAGGGATGGCTGTGCAAGGTCACCAGCCTCACTTTCTCCTCTGCAGCCGTCTGGGTCCAGTGGCCAGATTTAGATCAGGATGACTGGAGATGGCCCTCTAGGGAACTGAGGCAGACAGGTTAAATGACTTGCCCCTGGTCCTACAGATAGTGTCTGAGGCTAGATTTTGGACTTGACTGAATCTGTGTCCACCATATTACCCAGCTGCCTCCCTAGCAGCGGGCATCAGTCAACTTTTGGAAAACAAAACAAAACAGAATTTACTAGTTTCTAGTTCTGTAGCTGCAACTTGATTTTAAACTCTCTTTTTGGTTTTCCTGTGTTAGCATTCAGTCAACAAACAAGCACTCCGCACATTTTGGAAAGCAGTTTCCCAAGTAAAACTTCTTCAGGCTTTCCCAACACATTCAGGCTCTTTAGGATAATACCTTTGTGTTCTCAAATGTGTAAAATTAGAAAAAAATTAAATATATGAAAAGAAGCCAATGCTGCCACTTGAAGATATAAAGAATCATAGAAGATTGTAGAGCTTTAAGGGGCCTTAGTCCAGCCCATCTGATCCTCCTGTTTTACAGATAAGCAAACTGAGACTGAAGGTTAGATGACTTGTCCAAGGTCACCCAGAATTGGTAGTTAATGAGGGCAGAGTTTGAATCAATCAGTGTTTGCACAACAAGCATTTATTAAGGCCAGCTTCAGGGTCAGGCAGGAGGCTAGGCTTTGAGGCTACAAAGACAGAGAATGAAGCAATCTCATCACCATAATACTTACATTTTAGTGCAAGAGCCAATGAATAACATAGACAAAGAAGCATAGCATAAATATAAAGTGAATAAATACTGGTTCTCAGACTGCAGAGCCATTGCTTTTTTCACAGTGGCAAGCTGTAACTTGGGAGAAAATAGTTTTCTTTAAAAGGTTTGATTAACCCCTGTAGGCATAGACTGCTTGCTTTAATTTGACTTTAAAAAAAAATTATTTGGCAGCAAGAATTTCAATGCATGATAATGACACATTATGCCAGCCAACATTTCCATAACCCTCAAAGGTGAATGGACTGCTGTAGCCATGATTTTGTTTGCATGGGTGCCATGTCCATTGGCACACACCACAGCCTTCATCCTGTTTGTGTCTTGTCTGTATTCCCCCTGTTGGAGGTGGGTCTCTTATGCCAGAGCCCTTTAGTTCAGGTTTGTTGTTGGGATGAAATGAGGCATGCAAGTCCCTGAACATTAGGAAATGCAGAGAGGATAAAATGATGTTTGGCTTCTCTGTACAATTCCCATATAATTCCTCCCTCCATCTTCATATGAAAATGCATCTGCATACTAAGTCATTGGGGTGTTTTTGACTCACGTGGTCTCTGGCAGTCAGGTCTGGGAGGGGGCTACATTATATGTACCTAAGACTTTTTATGCCCCTCTACCAAGAAGAGGCACCAAGAGAGCTGTCACCAATCAGGTTACATGGGGAGAGGAAGTTGTGTCGAGGAAGTTGCATCAGGAAAACAGCTGTTCATATTACACCTCTCATTAATCCTCCGTAGAGACAGACATTGCAGGTTGGTATTTAGACTTAACCATTAGAGCTATCCAAAAGTGGAGTGAACTGCCTTGGCAGATCGTGGGTCCCCTCTTGCTTGAGGCGAAATGACCTCTACTTGTTGAGGGTAATAAGTGTGGCTACAAAAGAATAAGTGAACCTTCTTGTTCCTGTATGGGTTGCCCTAGATGCCTCTGCGGTCTCTTCTGGTGCCACCATCCTGTAGTGTGCCTAATGCATTGGAAACCTTCCCCAGAGGTCTTTTACCATTCCATGGGTACCAGGGCAACACTTCTGGGCTAGTCATGCATTGCCCTCACTCTTACTGTCCAACTCATCATGGATTTCCTGGTTGATATTGCTTACTTACTGTACGCCACTCTTTGTTGGTAACATATGGCGGCCCACTTACTCCCACCATGCCATTGGTAATTCATTGGAAAGTGAGAACAGGGGAAACAAACAAGCAAAAAATTCAGTCCTAAGAGTAATTATTTTGAAGAGTTTTAAGTGCCAGTAACTAGAAGCATGTAATCAAAGTGCCTAATCAACCATCACTATAGTATCACCTTAATCTAATGAAATTAAATGTTTCCTGCAATGTCCAGCTTTGCAAAAGTATTAAGCAATCTTTTTCCTACAGTAAGGTAGGCACCTTGGCAGCAATAAAATGATTAGTGCTTTATTAATGAAATCTGAAACCAATTTGGAATAATGAAAAAAATTGATTCTCTTTGGGATTTAGCTATAAATTCTGTGTAAATACATGATGGAAACCTAAATTGCCCGTAACACAACTGTTCAGCGTTAGAGTGAACAGACTCTGCCATTGTCGTGGAATACACAGCCTCGATTATTGACAGGCCTCTGTGGCAAAATAGCCCCAACTCTTTAAACAGACAGTCCCGAATGCATTTTGTGGTGGATGTGGGCTTTGGTGACAAACTCTTTTAATGATGGAAGTGCCGTTGCCATTGTTGGCTTCAGCTTTTTCTTGTTTCTCTAATCAGAATGCATGGCCACATCAGGACATGGGAGGGATCCCTTCTGTATGTGGTCCTGCTGCTCAGTCCTCAGCTTTGTCTCAGCAGTTAGCTGCCAGCCTGCATGGTTAAGCCCATCTGCGTAGTTTGGAGGAGTCGTCCAAGAATCTTCAATAGTCTGTTAGGCTCCTGTGCCTTGCTATGTCAACCCTCTTGATTTAGGACCACAGGGTCCATGATTTAGAGCTGATCTCAACAGCTCTTTCACTTTACATATGGGAAAACTGAGCCCCTAAGAATTGGTTATCCTCATCTTAAACCTTTCATCTCCAGAACTTTCTGCCATGACCCTTCATTGCCATGGTGGATGAAAGCCAAACCAACCCCGCTATTTCAGGTAGGCTTCAGCCATGTTTGATTTTACTCCCTACACTCTGGGCATCAGCCCTGGCCTTGTCAACCGGGACATGCCTTCCCTCCCTGAACACACTCCTCCACTTTTGGAACCAGGCTCAAATCAACTTTACCTTCCTGGAAGGTAACTACAAAAACTAATGACCAACCTACGTAAAACACACCTACTCATAAAAATTATTAACAAAACCTTCATTGACCTATAACTTTTCAGTTGAGAATACTCCCCCCTGGTCACCATTCTCCTATTCATATTGGCTCTCTGTATTAGAATAGGAGCTCCTTGCTCAAGAACTGTCTTTGCTTTTCTATATGGATCCCTAGGGCTTAGTAAGTGCTTGGTGCATATTAAGTAGTTAATAAATACTTTCTCATTCATTCATTTTACATGTGAGGCAATTGGAGCTCAAAGGTTGTCATCACTGTCCCTTGTTGTATTAGTACCGCAGCTAGCATTTATACAGCACTTTAAGGTAATATCTGTCAGCACTACTATTATTCCCATTTTGTAATTGAGGAAACTGAAGCAAACAGAGGTGATTTGCCCAGGGCCACACATCTAATAATTGTCTGAGGCTGGATTTGAGCTCAGATCTTCATGACGCCAGGCCCAGTGCTTTATCAAACACTGAGCCATGTCGATGTATCTCTGTTACCCTCACTCTTACTATATGATTGCACATGTTCATTTTTGGTAACGGAAGTAGAGCATGTAAAATTCTGACAGTGTGAGCCAATCAAATTAATAGGCCATTTAGAAAATCAAGCCCTACCAAATTTGATGTCAATTCAATCTGTCATATAAGTAGTATAATGAGATTTTATTTGTATAATCTTAGAGTAATGCTATAGTGGATTATCTCCTGCCTTATTTCCTACAGTGTGAGATTTAGAGAGAATACCTTTTGGGGAGGTTTGGAGATTTTGGCAGATTTCATTTTTGTAAGATGAGAAGAATTGCAGCTAGATGAGGCCTTGATCGTCCTGTACAATCCTTTCCTTTTATAGAGGAGTACACTGAAGCCAAGAGAGGTGAAGTGACTTGTTCAGGGTCACAGATAAGAGAGCCAGGGTTGAAAACCAGGAACTCTGGCTCCAAATCTGGTTTGGTTTCTACTGTACCAAGCTGACTCTCAGTATTTAAATTAACTTGAAGTTTAAAAAAAAATCAGTATAATGAGAACACCGAGGCAGCTAGGTGGCACAGTGGATTGAGTGCTGGGCCTGGAGTCAAGAAGACCTGAGTTCAAATCCAGCCTCCAACACTTACCGGTTGTGTGACCCTGGGCAAGTTTTACTTAACCCTGTTTGCCTCAGTTTCCTCATTTGTAACAAGAACTGGAGAAGGAAATGGCAAACCATTCCAGTATCTTTGCCAAGAAAACCCCAAGTGAGGCCCAGAAAAGTCTGATACGACCACTGAACAACAACAGACGACAGCCCCGGGCGTGTGGAAGTCGCCACAGGCCAGCGGATCGTCACACTGTCTGCAAGGTTTCTCTTAGCAAATCCAAGAGCAAGGCTTTTGAATTTTAAAAGTTATGTGGAGCGTTGGGCACCAAGGGAGGAATTTTAAAAGTTCATTTCAGCAATCATTTAGTTGGTGAGAGGCAATGCAGGAAGAATGTATATAGAGCTAATGGTTAGCCTTCTATCATATTGAAAGATATCATAGCCTTAAATACAGGAAATTAATCAGTATCCTGCGCTCCTGGGTATTATAGTGACAGGCATCATCAACTGTTAGGAGGGCTAGATCAGATGGGCCTTCAGGAATGAAATTCTGTCCTGAAGTAGTTTGACAAACTGCCCTGGTAAGTGCAGAGTAGTGGGTGGTAGTCTGTGAGTGGTCTACAGGGCCAGTGCCAGTTAAAAAAAAAAAAAGACCAAAAAGGGTAGAAGTAGAGGACCCTGACCTCTTGAGAACCTAAATAACCCCTAAATAACCCTTCCCATAATTCCTCCTCATCTGCTGCCTCTCTTCAGTGGATTTAGAATGTTTGATATGGGCCTCATCATTGTGCTCTACACGTATAGACTTTGTGGCTCTTCCCAAGACAAAGTAAGATGTTTGGTTTGTTTTTTTTTGTTTTTTGCTTAGACAAGCTTTGAGATAACAGCAGTAAACATTTAATAGGCTGACATATAGGGTGTGCTATGTATGTCCTGGTATACCCCACGTCTGAAAAGTAATTGGGTATTTTTTACCTCATTTAAAATTTTTTTTAAAAAGTGAAGTTCTGTTGTTAATTTTTAAAAATTGTTGTAGGGTTGGGTTTTTATTTTATTTTATTTGACGAATGAAAAGGAATCAGCACGGAACAGTAGAAAGAGCACAAGGTCTACAGTCAGGACCAGAGGTACGACATCTGGCAAGGCACTTAATCTTGGCAGACAGGTAGTACAAGGGATAGAGCACAGATGAGTTGGTGAAGGGAAAACAGCAAGATTTAGGGAATGTTATATCCCCTATAACAGGATCCGAGGGTTGGAAGGGACTGCAGAGGCCACCTAGTTTAATATGTATTTAAACAAAAGTGCCCCTCTACAACATACGCAACAAATGATCATCTTTGCTTGAAGGTCAGATGTGAGAAGGATCCTTCCACTGAAGCCCATTACACTTTGGGAGTCTTCTAATCATAAGGAACCATTTCTGCATTGAGCCTGCATCTGCCTATGAAGTGCTATCTCTGGGGAATGTATGGGAGATGGCAAATGGGACATGGATGGGGCATATCCATATTCAACATCAGTGAAGAAAATTGCCATATCCATTAGATCATGGTTCCATTAATGTATTGAAGTTCTCATTCACTGCCAGGTAATTTCTTTGAATAAATTACCAAGTTCAAGTAGCATTGCTCTCCCTCTTTACCTCCACCTCCCCCCCCCCCAAGAAGCAGTGGTACATCATTGCAAGATACTAGTGAATGACCTTCCTTTTCTCCTCCATACATATACCCTTGGGTTTTCACCCATTTTAGGTGTTAATCCAACTTTTTACAAAATACCTTTTTTCCAGGTAAGAAATTATGCAGGCACAGCTACATATTTTAAGATTAGATAATGTGCTTTTTTTTTTTTAATAAATTCGAATTACTGAGTTTTCATGGCCCACTGTGTTGTTGAAGGGTGTATTTGTGGAACACAAGGTCTGAGAGGTTCTAGCAAGCTGGAAAGACTCTCGAGCATGGTCCTGACAACAGACTGGACATCTCTGGGCTGAGGACCAGCTTCCCTCACCACCAGAAGGCCAGCCGGGCCGGGTGGTTTTTTCCCCACCCACAGCAGCTAACAAGATCATTACCTGGTGGAGGAAGCATTTATTCGTGAAAACAGCCTTTGATAAATTCAAGGAAGTCTTACTTAGGATCTTTCACTTGTTCCATGCACACATTTAAATAAAGAGAAAGTACAGAATGTATTTGACACTAAAGCACATTTCCCCCGCCCCTCCCCCTTTGGGATTTCCCTGTGGTCTGCCGCAAGCTCCTGGAGGACAAGGATCGTCCTGGTCTTTCTTTGTCCTTGTGTGACCCTAGCGCCAAGCATTGATTATACCCTTCGCATAGGTGGGTATAGGACAGAGAGTACTGGACTTGGAGTCATATAATGCTCAAATTCTGCCTCAGGCCCTCCTTCCTAGCCAGGGACAAGTAGCTGGCTTACTCAGTTTACTTGAGCCTAGGCCACTTAATCCCTCCTAGGCTCAGTCTCCTCTTCTGTGAAATAGGGACAGTAATAGCCTGTAAAATGAAATAACCTGTGTAAACTACTTTGAAAATATCGAGGTGATATGTGAATGTTAGCTATTATTATCATCATCATTATTATAATAGGTGCTTTTAAAAATCTTGGTTACCTGATAGGAAGGGAAATGTTTCCATTTTTCTTTATCAGAAAAGTTACATGTTTGTCTTTAGTTTTAATGAATTACACGTGTCACATATTATCGACTGTTTTCCTGCACATTTGTGCTCTAAACTTATATGGTTTTAAAAAAAGAGATTTTGCGAGAATGAGAACATGAGGTAATTTTATCCTTACTAATGCCTTGGTTAATTCTTTCTCTGCAAAGAAGGATTGTTTGCACAAGAATGATACTGGCTCAACATCCCCTTCACACAATAAAGGTTCATTACTTTGGCTGACATTCCTGGCACACGCATCTCATTAGAATGTAAAAGGAAAACTTCACAGAATCCAAAAGCTGTTTGACACATTGCCACCACCGCCATCTATGATTTTTCAAATGTGGTGTATGAATGGGAAGCAGCAAACGAGCATTTTGATGGGATTTTGTGGCTATAGATGGCGCTTTAGAATGCCACACTATATTAAAATAGAAGAATGGATCTAGTGCTTGGCTATCAGTTTCAAATTTACAGGCCCTCCCATTGAAAATGTAGTCTTGGATCATTTTTGCACTTTCAGACATTCATGTTTGTGTGTTGTTTGGACGCCATGTGTATCGAGTGTTGGCTATTTCATTTAGAAACTTCCAAGTCAGTTTGAATGTTCAATAGGAAATAAAAGTGATGAGATAGCAGGGACGGCAACTGGCTGTGACGTGAAAGCTCAAAGCCTTTTAAAAATTGTGATGAGGTATCATAATAAATTTCTATTTTTCAGGAAATAATTCTCTATAAAAATAATTTCCCATATAAGATACCAAAGGAAAAAATCGTTTCCTTAATAAAAGATTGCAAAGATTGAATAAAATCTGTTAGGTTTTTTTTTTTCTCATGACATATGCGTGAGCATTCAAAACTGAGAAGCTTTAGAAATGCATTTTACAAAAATAAATTTCCAAAAGAAATTTAAATTTCACAGATCTCTAATGTAGATGAGATAACTTGAGGTTTTTTGAAGATAGTAATGAAATCAGCCAACAATGTGTTTTGGAAAAATGGCCCCTAAGTGCCACACTCGCGTGGTAATTACTTGTCACAACATAATCTAAAGATGCATTTGCACTGGGCCATATTTACACAGTTGGAGGTAATAGCTACTATGTCCAATTGGGTTAATAAAACATGTTAAAAAATTTCTGGTGCTAGTCCTTTACATCCTGGCATTCTTTGTCTTAAAAACAAACAAACCAAGTTTAGGCTGAAAGAAAAATCTACCTTTGGAGTAGTGTCCATTTCAATGGACATTCTTGTCTGTGATTTAAGGTGTCGTTAAAGATTTTAACTGAATTTCAATCACTTGAATCTGTTTCTTAGACTGTTAAAATGCCCCTCTTAAAATGGCTTCAGGGCTTAAGTATAATAGACTATATCTTCAGGTAAAATACTTTTAATAACTCACTTGAACCCTATCTTAACGTAAAATAGATTAGTCACCCTCAAAAGAGGACTGTCTGTTCCAAATGCAGATGACAGAAATGCTATGGTTCCTTCTCTTATGAATAAAATGTGTTTCAGAGTTTGATTTTTCCCTTCTTTTGATTTTGCTCACCCAAGAACATTCTGCCATTTCCACCAGTGTGTGGACTAGGTGTACAAGCTGACTGAGGCATCCTAGTGCAGAGGTTAAGTAACTCTCCAAGGATCACACAACTAGTAAGTAAGTGTTAAGAGGTCAGCATGGAGCCCATCACTCAGATTTCCTGCCCATAAAACTGCTTTTAATTCTGGTTGTTGGGGTTTGGGTGACATAGATGGATGTTTGTTTTTCAAGAGGTAGAATTGAAATGCTCAGTTTTAACAAAGAAAATAACCAGATTTACAAATGCTCATTTTCTTAATATTTTTGTCCATCTTGGGAAATTGATTAGAGCCACTTAAAAAAAATTGTAAGAGGTGAGTTCTTGTGATGCGGTTGCTGAGGAAGTGAATGGTTGCAGGGGTAGATCTCCAGTCTCAGTGTGTTCCATCAGATCTCTGCATTTGGAGCTATACTTTGGAAGACATGATTGAATAAACCACAAGTCCAAAAATTCAGTAGGTCAGTTAGTGGCCATCTGTTTAGTTCTTAACCAGTGTTCTAGCTCTTTGGACAAAGACAACGGTTTTTATCCTTGTGGTCAGTGGTGGTATGCTGTCTAATTATGAGGGATTTGGTTACAAATGAATATAATTGAATCTAGAAATATTTTGATGAGGTTTTAACTTCTCATTTAAAAAAAAAGAATTTCACACAGAGAGTGATGGGAAGAGACTGTGACATATGACCAGTGAATAGCTCTGAAGAAGCCTTTTTGTCTGCTCAGAGTGTTTTCCCCACCTCTGTCAATCAGTCAGCAAGAATTGAGTAAGCTTCTACTATGTCCCAGGCACTAAGCTACGTGGAGTTATACACAAAGAATGAAATAACTCTGCTTTACCCTGTGATGCCTAGACCAAACCCCAGCCCCCAACCCCTCCTCCCAATCCAATCCCATGTTCTTTGTGAACTGCTTCATATGCAAAACTTAACTCTCCCCTCTCTCCTCCATCACCTCTCAGCTCTCCCCTTCCTTCCTTCCTTGTGTTTAGCTAGATTAACACCTGGGAAGAAAGCATTGGCTTCAAGTTCATTCACACAGAAATGTGAATAAATGATTCAGTTCTCATCTTCTCTTAAATTTCTGTAGGCAGTCACCTTAATAGAAGCTTGTTAAGCCAAATGAGCTTCTAAGTGGTAGAATTTTAGACAATTTGGAGCAGATATTGTAGGGGACCAGAGCTTCATGTACACATGAAGAGTGAAGGTCTGGCCAATCTGAATCCTCTGGAGACTCCTCGAGTCTTTTTGAGGGGCCTCCAAACAGCTTCCTAGCCTTTCCTGCAGTGATGAAATATCAGTGTCCCTCCTCTCCTGCTGATTGGTGTCTGCTTGCTTAGACCACTGTTTCTGGAGGGACCTTAGCCATTCTGCTCTTGACTCACACCTTGGTTTTTTGCACATTTTCTCCTATTCCTTACCAGGCTTTGCCCCCACCTGAAAACTTCCTTAAGCCCCTTTCCACATCCCATTTCCATTTCCCCATCGTGGTAGAAGCTCTGTGAGTGTAGGGACTGCCATGGTTGTTTGGTTTGTACTTGTATAAGCAGGGGTTAGCATTTAATAAGCTCTATCTAGTTAGCCTCCCTCCTCTCCACTAGCCTGGTCACTTGAAATAAAAAATACTCAGCCTTTCTTTCACCTATTGCTTTGTTCTTCTGGAGGTGGAATTTTAACTCACTGGATTAGTTTAGCCAACTTTAACTTCTTTTCCCAGCCACTGAAAAAGTAAATCCCATCTCACCCATGGCTCCACCTAGGGTGGGCTCCTTCTGATCAAGAATTTTGCCTCTAGGATCTTGAGCCATCAACATAATTAACCTCTGCTCAACTGAACTCTGTTGGAGTAACATCAGTCTGTATAACATCCCTGGTCAGCTCACAAGGTGAAAAGGGAATGCTGTCTATTGCCATCATTAGAGTTGGAAGGGGAGAGTTATAATGGCATATTGCTCTTAAAATGCCAAGCAAAAATATCATGTCATCTTCTGGCTTTTCATAAAAAGTAAATACATTTGCTCTATTAAACATATGATATAAATTTTATTTCCATAGGCTGCCTGCATTCATAACTGAGGCCCTCCCTTACCAGGCCTAGTTCATGCTGTGCTTTTCCAGCCAAACTGAACTGACAGCTGTTTTTTAAACTCAGTACTCCAGTGTCTCTGGGCATTCACACAGGGTGTTACTATACTTGGTGTGAACTTACTCCCTTTTACAGTGAGGTGAAAACAGGACAAGCTAGGGAAGATGACTCGATTTAAAAATTCCTTAACTATGATTTTTGTCCCATTTGATTCAAACTCCACATCAGGTTTCTTATGAAATGAGATATATTATAGTTCCTAAGTGGTGAGGAAGATCATATATATAAGATGAGGAGAGATGTACACCTCGTCTTCATCAGATAATTTCTTAGGAAATTACTTGGCAAAATGCTTAATAATGTGGCAGTCCCACAACAATCATGGGTTGCTCTATCCCTGCAGTTGCCAAGAGATGGGTAATAGTTTGTAGGCAGCTAAGGTATATTCTTAATGAGCCTCACACTGTCCTCAAAATTAAGGCTGACCCCAAAGACAACTAAAATCTAGGTCCAAAAGATGATCTAGGATTTAGAGATGGAATGTACTTGGGAGACCACTGAGGACATTGAGCCCCAGCTCCTACCAGTACTGGTAGGAAGTGATGGAGTCCGGCTCATATGACTCCAAAACCACCACTGTCTTTTGCTGTACCACATGACCTCCCATCAAATAAATTAAATGGTCAGATTATAGGCAATTTAAGAAAGGGTCTTGGAAATCTACTTCAGCGTCACTTTACACACGGGGAAACTAAGGTGCAGAAAAGGGGCCACAATTTGACTCCCATTGCACAGGTAAGAAGTGGCATCACAGATCTCCCACTTTCCCTTTTGACTTCTGCTTCACTGCTGTTTCCCCATCTCCATTAAGTAAAACAGTGTTAGCAGGTTTGGTATCATTTGTATTGAAGCATTTTTATAATGATTTATATTGGACTAGCTACTTCACCTCTTTCAGCCTTCATTGCCTCATCTGTGAAAGGGGGCTAATTATGCTTTCACCTTACAAGGATTATGAGGCCTAAATGACATAAACGTTTGAAGTGCTTTTCAAGCCTTAAATCACTACATAAAAACTCTCGCCATCATGATGTGGAGAATGTCCAACTCTGTTTTCCTCATTTTGTAAATGTTAGCATTGAGACACAGAACTGGGAAAGTCCTGGCCCAGAGTCCCTCAGCAAGTGATTGCTGAAGCTACCAATAGAACCCCTGAGTTTCTGCTCCCCAGTCATTGGCCCAGCCTGCCAAGCTCTGCTGAGATATAATAAATGTCTGAGCGTTTGAGATCATCAAGGATTCCCATGTCTCTCTCCATAGAGGTGTTAACCCTGTTATCCTGGGCAGATTTCAACTCATGTCATTCTGTTCTTAGCTATATCTGAATTCCCTCACAGAATATAAATATCTGAATGGGATCCTGGCTAGAATCTGAGGGTTAACCTGCCTTCTCTTAAGTGTCCTCCTTATCTCCAGCTCTTGACTATTGGCTAATGTTGGTGTGGGCCCCGTGCAGCTGCTTTGTTCTCTGGACACTGGAGGTGGTACTCTGCTGCCAAGTGAAATCAGTTGTCAAGGGGCTTATGTGTGATTTCTGTTTGAGCAGCAAACTGTCCTTTCCTTCTTTCCCAGGATGCTTGGAACTCTCAGACACTTTGAGATTTTTTTCATTTGCTTTCTGTGCCTGGGAAGTCAATTTAACATGATTTCACATTGAGAATATTCTCATCCTAGAAAATACATTTGCTGAATTACATGGGATGAGCTCCACCAATTGAGTGGATCTGTTTTACATACCCAGACCGTGAACTTGCTAAGCTTGGGACCCTGAGAGCTGAATCTGGATATGTGGCCACTGAGGAGAAGCTGGAGTCTGGGAATATAGCCATCTCTGGGACTGTCCCCTTGACTTGGTATTGAGGGCTCTCATTTGTGTTACTTGGTAGCTGAATGACTGCAAAGTTCCCCTTTTGTTTATTTGCCTTTTTAAAAACAAGAACTACAAAAAAGGGCATTTGGCTTGTCTTTCCTCTCCTCCGTTTCCTCTTCCCTCCTCTCCCATTCTCTCCTGTTTTTTATTTTGTAACAGTCACAAACCTAAACAAGTTTTGTTGTTCACTCAGCTGCTGATTTCTGGCAAAGCCATGTGCTGGGAAGACCCAGAATGCTCTCCCTGAGCCAGGCAGAATAAGAAAGGACCAGAGCACTGTCGCAAACAAGCAATTTGAACCCTGACCTGGTGGAGGCTTCCTAAACTTGTGGAGAGTTTCCTGAGACAAGCAGATTCAGTGTTTCTGAGTTAAGTGATAGCATGCTGCATTAAGAATTACAGGGGCAATATTTCATGTCGTCTTGGTTGCTTTTTCTATAGTAAGCTCATATCGGATGGTCACTTCCCTATGATATTCCCATTCTATTCAGTCATTTGGTACTGTCCTCCAAATGTGGCTGCCCTAAGAGTCGGCGCTTCTACGTGGCATGGGACCGTGTAGGCATTTGGCAGAATTTCAGCCCATCAGCTAAATCTGATCTTTATCATCCTTCTAAGTGCTTCCTTTGTACAAACCATTGTGCCAAGAGCTGTGGCTACAAAGAGAAAAATTAGATGGACTGTGGTCTCAAGGAGGCCTTCTTGGAGGGGGAGTTAACATGGAGGGGAGGTTTTCGGCTGCAAGTAATGGAAAGGCCCCCTGGTCCTGAGGTGCAGCAGCAAAGCCGATGGGAATGCATCTTGCTTCATGTTCTTTCTGCTGATAAAATGATGTATGTTTCTCAGGTTGAACCATTGGATAGTGAGTGAGAACTTTCTTCTCTTAGTCTTTTAGTAGTTGTGGCTGCTGAAGGGGAAGGGGCTTCATGGCCTGCCCATCCCTATGGCCTTCAATCCCTTGGCTGACAGCTGTGGGCACTGTCCTGTGCTCAAGGCTGGCGGTGTGGGGCACTCCCCTGTCTCAGAACTGTAGGGCCCCAGGACCAGGCTGTCTCTGTCCTTGTCTGAGGCACTTTTCATGTTATCCCATTAGGTCCTCATGAGAATCCTGTGCACCAGGTGCTATTACTATATAATATTACTATTATACAGGAGAAACTGGAGGCTTCCCTGCCACCTGGTGAATAGGTGCCTGGGGCAAGATTCAAACTCAGGTCTTCTTGACCCCAGCTCCAGGCTCTGTCTGCCAAATACATTGTTATTTATTCATTTTTTTGACACACAATTACAAAGCCTCGAATTACAAAAATATTCAAAGGTTTTATTGTCTGATCAGTGCACTCACTTCCCTCTACCAGCTGCCAGTGGCAGACCAGGTCTCACTCAGTAGACCACAGGAACTTGGCTGTGCAGCTGGAAGGAGCTCTCGCAGTCAGCTTGTCCAGTCCCTTTCATTTTATGGAGCAGTAAATTGAGGCCCTGGGAGGGCAGGTGACTCGCAATAGGGTGAATGTACGTCAGAGGTGAAATCAGAATCCAGGTCTGCCTCCAGGTCAGTGCTTGGCCTGCTCTGCTGCGCTGGCTCTATTTATTTCCAGTTATCATTGCATTAATCCTGTGAACGTGGAGACGAGTGAGAAAGGAAGCCCTGAGAACCAGAGAATTCAGTTGCACGTTTACTGGAAGTTTATCTGGCAGACTAAGCAGTCAAATGCACTAGGTGCTAAAGCTCTTCTTTTGGAATGCGGTCTGGGCATTACCTGGACATTTGCTGATATAGGTGCCATTGGAACATGTAGAATCTCCACTTGGACAATATAACCTGAAAGCGATTTCAGGAAGGCAGGAAGGCATCTTCAAGGTATAACCATTGGATGGGTCTCAGATTGCATTGGATATGGGTCAATGAAAGGGGGCGCTTGGGGGGAAGTGCCCCAACACATTCTGTGTATGCAGCAGTATATCGTAATGGAATCCTGTTCAGTGCATGCCTAGGAATGGAATATGTCTGAGGGTAAAACATCTGTATCCATCAGAGGAGGTAAAAATATTCTGCTTCAGATTCTAAATAACAAAACGATACTAAACAGAGCAGGCCAAGAGGTGAATAAATTGCATAGTTACAGCATTTCCATTTAAACCATCACAGGTGGCATTGTTTTACCTTCTGACCCACACACATTTTCTGCACTTCGCCACTCCTAGCTGGCTTTCTTGTCATTCTGTTCTTCCAGCTGAATTGACAAGGAAATAAACAAGTGGATTCCTATAGCGCTGGAAGCCATAGGAGCAGAAAGATGCCTGGGAGCCTGACTTCATGGCCCCCCCTTCCCCCCCCGGGCAGGCTTGCAAAGGCTTCTCTGTGATGCCCCCTTGTCCTAACAGGATTTTACTTCTGCCCACTCTGGGTTTCCTTAAACCATTTTCTGTTATTAAACATTCATTCATTAAGGAAATTAAGATCATCTTAATTGATTGGCTTCACTGGGGAGGGACAAGTGCCACTTTTCCTCTGGAATCCCCAAAAGGTTCCCAAAGTGGACGATACCACCCCCTTGGCGGTGCTAGAATGATCCAGGGAGCTAGGAGTGTTTGAAATGACACAAATTTAAAAAACAAAAGTTAAAGGATTAAAGAAAGTCGATTTCTAGGGGGGGTGCTGAGTAATTTTTTTTTTCAAAAAGGGGGTGGTAGGCCACCTAAGTTTGGGCTCCTCTGCAGACAGGCTTCCTTTTGTTTAACGCTGACATTAAGATACACAGTGGATGAGAATCTGTGCTTCCCAGAATTCAGTGAAAAGCTTGCTGTGGTTGTTGTTGAATTGCTTTTGATTGACTGCTGCCCATACTGTCTTTAAAATCTGCTGTGCAAATATCACTCAAAAGATTTAGAAAGAAATCCTAAGAAGGGTGACTTTTCATATCTTTACACATGAAACTAATTCTCATTTTAGGAGAATCTAAGAATACTTGAAAACACTTCATACGTTCATGGGTAGTGTTTTAATTTATATTTTTATTACTGAAGCTAAATATCATATGAATAATAGTTTTCTATTTTGCCTTCTCAATACGTAAAGGATCTACAATTTCTTAGGTATGGAAATTATCTCCAAGCCATCTTTAACTTACTAGACAATCTTAGAGTTGCTTACTGCCCACAGAGAACCTCTGTGATTTGTCCATGGTCCTATAGCTACCAAGTTCAAGGCCAAATTTAAACACAGGACCAGAGTCCAAAGCTAGCATTCTGTCCACTGTAGCACATTGTCTCTCGTTTTACTTTGTTACATTTGTAAATAATAATGTATTTAAATGTCTTTAATTTGAGGTTGGAGTTCTGCAAGCCATTCAAATGCTAACAACAACTCTGATAAACAGAATAATTCTTTAACCATAACATCAGTCACATTACTGCAGTGGCATGCCTCCGATTTAGAACTGGTTCTTTAAAAATTCCATGTATCAAATATCAGAGAGAGAGAGACAATGAGAATATCATAAGATTTAGGGACAGAAGACACCCTAGTGATCATTTGGTCAGCCCTCCTCATTTTAGGGACATTGAGCTCAGAGGGTGTTAAGAGGATAGACTTCTGTGTGTCCTTGTTCCCCTAAAAGAATTCTGAGAATATAATCTCCTTGAAGGCAGAGACAGTTTCACATTTCATTTTGTATCCTGACTCTGGTGCAGTGATTTCCATGGACAAGGTGCTTAATAAATGCTTGGTGAGTGATTAAGTGGTTTGACCAAGATTACTGAGTTAGAATAAATAGCAAAGCAGGATTAGAAGGCAGCTACTGTTACTTAATCTCCTGTGCTTTTTCTACATATAAATATGCAAACGTCCTTATGTGTAGACCCTGTTTATTTGTTGAACTTGTGTTTGCAGAGTTAAGCAGAACCATATATGGAAACTTTTGGGGAAGGTCCCCTAATTCAAGATTTAAGATGATTCAGCCATTGTCCGGTGGCTCATTTGATGTTCTTTCCATCACACCTACTTCCATTCATCCAGCCCAGCTCCATTTTTTCCCTTGGAGTTAATGTCTGCCAGATGGAAGGGAAACAGTGACTTGATACATTTTGTCAAATGCTACATAAATATGTCTGTATTATGTTGTTATGCATTCTGAACATTCCCCCTTACTTTGGAAATAACTTATCATCTGAAAAAGTGGCTGTAATAGTGGTCATTTTCACCATTTTGAATTGATAAAAATAGGAAAAGCTTTTCATCTGTAAGAGATTTCAAACTGTTACCTTGTCAGACTAATGTTATAACTACAATATTGGTAGTCATTGTTTGCAGTGAGCCAACATGCTGGCTAATCTTGGGCATGATGGTTTAGTTTCATTTCTATAACTAGATACAATTCATTTTAAAGCACCATTCTATAGCCTGCATAGAAGGTACTAAGCTCAGTGACTCACAGGACTATCAGCAGTGGAATGATGTGGAATGATGTGTGCAAATATTGATATTTTGTTTTGACTGTTACCATATATAAGAGTTCAGTTGACATCGAAAGCTTTGAAAATGTCAAAACTCACAGAAAATATATAATTTTAAATGCAGGATTGCAATTTCCTAGTTATATGTGTTCCTCACTCCCCAACACACACACACACACACACACACACACACACACACACACACACACACTATTTCAATTTATTTTCTTATCCTCAAAAACATCGTAAATTCGTTTTGGTGAATTTTTTTTTAAAGATTGTCATATTAAATGTGTCCTTTTGGTAGGGAGAGGAGAGAACTTTAATTTCAGGTCAGCTGGATGAATTGCTTTCTTCAGCCTGCTGCAACCACTGCAAACACATGGGTGTCTGTCTTAGTCTGAAAGAGCCCTGCAGATGAGATCTCTGTGACCTTCAGCAGTGTGACCGGTGTCTCTCAGCCCTTATAGATTTAGAGGTTTTCTAAAGATGGAAGATATGTATTAATAGTCCTACTGAACATTTAAGAAGCACTTTATAAAGCTCACTTGAGGCAGATCAGCACTTGCTCTGTAACTTAAGAGTCTTAGGGAGAGCCAGTGTCTTTGAGAGGCTTAGTGACTTGGCCACTGTCACGCAGTTGGTATGCATCAGGGGTGAGATGTGAACCTTTCTACCAGACTGCCAGCAAACTGCCCAGTTCCATCGCAGGTACAGACAGATTGGCACTGGTCAAGAAAGTTTCCTCACTGACAGCTCCCAATACCACTATGGTCACAGGTCTAATAAAAAAAAAAGATTACTCCCGTTGGGGGGGGGCAAAGCAATCAAGATGAAGTGACTTGCCCAGGGTCACACAGCTAGTAAATATCAAGTGTGTCATGTGTCTGAGGCCAAATTTGAACTCAGGTCCTCCTGACCCTAGGACTCAGCTGCCCCAAATATTCCCAACTTACACTCAATGAAATAGTGCTTCAGAGAGGTTAACCTGTTGCCTGAAGATTACGCTTAAATTTCTAGCTCATATTCTCAAGACCCTAAAGGAAAAAAAAGAGTGCTACTCTTGTCCTGTTAGCCTGTGACCTAGTCCTGTGAGGGAATGGTTTGGGTGGAAAAGAGATTGAGGGCAACTTCTTTGTTCCAGCCCTGGCAAGTCTTTCTAAAGTTGGGAGCCAAAGAGGGTGTGTGTGTGTGTGTGTGTGTGTGTGTGTGTGTGTGTGTGTGTGTGGTGTGTGTGTGTGTGTGTGTGTCTGTGTATGTGTCTGTGTGTCTGTGTAAAACCACGGCCTGATTAGGCAGCAGAAAAACCATTTTCTTTACAATCCTCCAAGCCAAGATCAGAATTCTTTAAATAGTTCTTTGGCTGTGTAATTAAAGAAAAGCTCCCCCCACCAACAAAACCTAAAGTGTAGAAATTACTTTTTCTGATTTAAATATTGTTCCAAACCAAAGATCAGCTTGGTTTGGTATAGCTTATGAGGCACCCAGCCAACCTCAATTATATGTCATTGAATGGACATTTATTAGACTTAATGTATAAAGGGTACCGTTGGGGAAGCCACAGCCTTTGCCCTCATGGAGATTACAGTCTGGGTGGGATTTAGACAAAGATACTCAAATTTCTGGGCCATAGTAGGTTTGAGTTAATACCATAATTAGTCCTTTCACACCCTGATTTCAGCTGTGGTGGGGTCTTCCCTGTCAACCTTGATCTGCCTCTCAGCCCCATTGATGGGTCTTGACTCCTTTTAGACCTTAAACTGTGCTGTCTTAGTCTCTGGGACCCTTGATGAAGAAAACACTTCCATATCTGCCTCCAGATATTCTCCCCAGGGATCCTTTTTACTTCTTTCTAAAGGTCTGGAAGTCACAGGACCTTTAAACTTGCTCTCCTGAACACAAACCTATTTTTCCGTACAATTGAGTTTTAGCAGCTTGGTGGTACAGTGGATAGAGAGAGCTGGGCCAGGAATCAGGATGAACTGAGTTCAAATCCAGTTTCACATACTCAATACTGGGTGATCCTGGTTAATTACTTAACTTGTTTGCCTCAGTTTCTTCAACTGTCACCTTGAAGGGTTGTGAGATATTTGTAAAGTGCTTAGCACAGTACCTGATGTATAGTGGGTGCTATGCTAATGCTTATTTCCTTCCCTTTCCCTTTTCTTCTAAAATATATCCATTAGCTTAACTTCTAAGGAAGTGTAACATCTTTAGCTAGGTTCCAGGCTGGAACCTGAGCCTTGTCTCTCCAGGCATCATGGTGATCAGTTCCATCTTTCCCTGAAGTCTCTGTTCCATGTCCATTTTCTCTGAAGTCCCAGAAGCAGAGTTCCCTGTCTCAGAGGCCAGGCCCCTTTTGGGGGACTGCCCACTCCGTTCCTTTCCTATCCAATGACTGCCTCCAGGTTTTAGCCATTTGCCGGACAAAATACTTGCAGCTCAATATTTCAGTGACCAGTTTCTCCCAGCTTCTGGGAACAGCTTCACTCCTTTCTCCTGGTTGTCTTTAAAGACTTAGCATTGGATCATGGGATACATTTCAATTCAGCAAGAATTTATTAAGTATCTGCTGGCCCTGTCAGATGTGTGCTTTGCTAGGGGCCACAAGGCTCTTGTTTTCTACTGGAGGCCGATGGAGCATGTACATATACATTTGAGGAGGACATGAGAACTGAAGTGGGGGAAGGGAATCATAGCTAGGGAGCCAGACAGGACCCAGCCCCCTCATCCTACAGATGACCTCAAGTCCCAGAAGGGAAAGTGAATTGTATGAGCTCCATCAATCAGTGGCAGAGCTGACTCCAAATCCAGGGTCCTTTCTACTAAATTCCATGAGGAACAACAACATGAGAAATTAGCTCCCTTGCTTCAGGCTTCCCACCCCACCCTACCACCACCGTTTTCTCTTAGGAGAGTGAATTTCCAGAACCCTCTTTTAATTCAACAGACATTTATTAAGTGCAGACTGTATTCCTTGTGTTGCTAAGCAGCAGTTTCACCAAAGTACCTTGAAGGCTTTAACAAGAATGTAGATTTCACCCAAACTAAGCAGGCGCCTCCTAGACCCGGCCTTTCCTGCTTCCCCCTCCCCCCTGTTAGTGATTTCTCTCTCTCTCTCTCTCTCTCTCTCTCTCTCTCTCTCTCTCTCTCTCTCTCTCTCAGTATTACTTTGCATACACTTCAAGTTTACTTATCTACCTGCAGGTGGTTTCCCTGCCCCCCCCAAGAAAAAACAAGACAGCAAGCATTTATTAAGCACCTACTGTGTGTCAGACTATGCAAAGTGCTGGAAATAACAAACACAAAAAAGAGTAAATCTTCACCCTCAAGGAGTTTATATAAGCTTTTTGAGGGTAAGAATAGTTTTGTTTTTATCTTTGTACCCTCAGTGCCTAGCACAGTGCTGGCACATAGTAGGTACTTTATAAATAATTGATTAATTCCGTCAATAAACATTTATTAAGAGCCTACCACGTGCGAGGCAGCTAGATGGCTCAGCAGAGAGAAGCATGGACCCCGAGTCAGGAAGACTTGAGTTCAAATCCAGCATCAGACACTTACTAGCTATATGACCTTGGTCAAGTCACTTAACTTCGGTTTTTCTTCATCTACTGGAGAAGGAAATAGCAGACCATTCTAGGATCTTTGCCAAGAAAACCTCATGGAGAGTATTGACCTGATGTGGTCCATGAGGTCCCAGAGAGCCAGCCAGACAGGACTGAACAACAGCAATGGGCCAGGCTAAGTGCTGGGGATACAAAGAAAGGTAGAAGTCCCTGTGTTTGAGGTGTTTACAGTCTGATGGGAGAGACAACATGCAAACACTTATGTTTAGGCAAGCTCTGTGCCAGATAAATTGAAAACGATCAGTACAAGGAAGGCATCAGAATTAAAGGGGATGGGGAAAGCCTTTCTGTGAAAGGTGAGATTTTATCTGGGACTTGAAGGAGGCCAGAGAAGCCAGGAGGCACAGATGAAGAGGGAGAGCATCCCAAGCAGGGGGCACAGCCAGTGCAAAAGTCCAGAGATGTCCAAAGCAGCCACGAGCTCAGTAGTAATGGGAAGGTGTTATAAAGAGGCCAGAAAGGTGTGGGTGGCTGGGGCAGGTTCCCATGGGCTTTCCATTTGGTTGGTCCCCACCTAAATCCCTGGTGGTGAATGATGTAGCTGTAGATTTCCTCTGCCTTTGGAGAAGCAGGTGTGGACTCCATTAAGTCATATTGGATTGATAACAAAATTAAATGATACCTTTGATTAAGAAAAACAGGCAAATGCTAAAATGTAAACAAGCTATAAATAATAAAATAATAAAAACTTTGTTTTGTATTAATGATAGTTATTAGGAAAAACTATTATGCCTTCTATAAAAGAAAAACAATTTTGAGGGTTTTATTGTTTGGGGACTCTTCATCTCTTAAAAAATATACTGTTTTGGTTGAATTAGGCTATCTCTTTCATTGAACTGGGGAAGGAAAGCCTTACAATAACGGAAGTGCCAAGGGAAATGTTTAAAGTAGGCTGGAAATGTGTTATTGAGAATGCAAATGATGTATGCTTAAAAAAGTAAGAAGTTGATTTTACTCACCTCCTAAAAACTAAGGCCTTCTTAGCTTAATTTCAGGGTAGTTCTATGTCCCATAAAGAATGTCTGAGTAGATTACTTTTTCTTTTCTTCTGCTTCGGTACAACTCACAGGGATAATGGCTGGTGTGTTTGAGGAGAACTGAAAAAGATCCACATGGTCCTGGAGAACCAGGTTGAAATGCTCGCCATGGGTGATGTTAAAAGGAATGATGTGGGAAGATTGGTGCCATGCCCCAAAAGGCCAAGTGCTTTTTCTTCCCTTCCCCTTTTAATGCAGTGGAATAATGAAGACTAGATCAGGAGTCTGAGAAGAAGGTTTGGAATCCTGGCTCTGTTACTTATCTATGTCACCTCAGGCAGTTCACTGAAAAGGCAGTAAGCATTTATTATATGTCAGACACTGTAATCTGTACTGATGATTAGCCAAAAGAAAGACAGTCCCTGTCCTCAAGGAGCTTACATTCTACTGGAGAAAGCCAGCACACACAAAAGGGAGCCGAAAAGTAAAGTCTCTAAACTGAGAAGCAAAACCTGGAGGTGAAAAACGTTGGGTGGCTTGGGCTGTTCCCACAAAATGGAGGTACCTGGAGGAACTCACTGATGGGAGAAGGCCATTTTGCCCCAGCATGGTGAAGGGATGTACCAGAATGTGGAGGCCCCAGGCTCTCTCTGAGGGAGGTTCTAGGGGGAGAAGACAGAGGAGACATGGTGACATCATCTGAGGCATGGTAGCATAGACTAGAAAGCCAAGAACTTCTCTGAGCCTGTGTTTTCTGATCAGTAAAATGAAGTCATTGAATTAGACAACCTGTAAGCTCCCTTGTAACTCTTAATTGTTGATCTTGTAGTCCTGGAAGAGGTAATTACTCTGGTAATATAATCTACATTTGACCCTAAAAGAAAAAAGGAAAAAAAATTGAGAAAAGTATGAGGAAAATGCAGGTGTTGCTGGGGATGGCCCACATTCCTTCTGTGGAGGAGCCCTTGTGGTAGCAGAGCCTCTCAAGGAACAAATATTTATGAAGCATTTGTAATGCTCCAGGTTCACTGCGGCCTGCGTTCCCACACTGTGCTGCGCTGTGCTCCCAGCCTGGCACGATACACCTTTCCAATCAATCATCCAGGTTGTCTTGGGTTGGAAATTTGTTTCACTCTGTCTTTTTGTGGGTTCTGCTGCTTCAGAATTTGTTTAGAGCCATTTTTTATGAGTATTTGGAGAAGTTTAGGGGAGAGCTCAAGCAAGTCACTGCTTTCACTCCTCCATCTTGGCTCTGCCCCCCGAAAGATATTTATTTTAAAATGTCAGCATGCACCCTGCTATTTCACAAGAAATGATAGTGCTTACAAACCAGTTCTTCATTTTTAAAATAAGAAAGTAAATTTGTATTGTGATCTAATCTGTCTCTGTGTGTTGTCCAGGATTGATTAATGCTCACGTCTTCTCCTGGACTCTGAAGTGCCAGTGTGTTTGCAGGTAGCTTTTGTGCTTCCTCAAAGGAGTTATCTTCACGTGAAACTGTTGAATCAGAAAAACTAAAGAAGGGAAAGGATGTAGTAGGGCCTCTGTTACCTGCAGCAGAATCCTTCTGTCTCTTGTACCAGCATGCCCCTTCTGTGGCCGCTTGGTGCTGCAGGATCCCTTCACATTCTCCCTCTCCTTTTTCTCAACCCCACAAGGCAGCTGCCTTTCCTTGGGCATCAGGCTTATTGACAGCATCCTTTTGGTACAATTTGTGGTTTCTTAACTTAAAATGTTTGTTGTTCACTGTTGATATGAGAGAATTGGTGGAAGGAACTGGGCATGTTCACCTTAGAGTGTGGAGGAGAGGAAGACCTGCTTTCTGATTTCAAGGATCTGAAAGACTGCCACGTAGGCAAAGGAATAGATTCTATTTGGTTCCAGGGAGCAGAAGCAGAAGCAGTGAGTGAAGGTTGCAAAGAGGCAAATTTGGGCTGCATGGCCAAAAAACCCTTTCTGACAATTACAGCCATCCAAAGTAGGGCAGGCTCTTTCAGGAAACAGTCTGGTTTCCCTCACTGCAACCTCGGTGCCCACCTGTGGCCGTGTGGCTCTTCTTGTTCAGATCCAAGCTTGGACTAGATGCCTGCCCAAGTCTCTCCTCTCAGATTTTCAGTTCTTGCTTATTCTAGAATGTATTTCCTTAGACTTACATGGTCTGATGCTGAGTGAAGTGAGCAGAACCAAGAGGACTCTGGACACAATAACAGCCACGTTATGCAGTGACTAAGAATGTTAAACTGAACCCTTCTCAGCATTACGAGGATCTAAGACATCTCCAGAGGCCTCGGGATGGAAAATGCTGTCCACATCCAAAGAAAGAACTATGGAAGTCGAATCGCTATCACTTATTTTTACCTTCTGCTGAGTTTTGTTTCATCTGTCTGATGGTTCCTCCTATTGGTTTTAATTTTTACTTACAACTTCACTAATGTGAAAATGTGTTTCATGGGTATGTAAATGTAAAGCCTATGTCAGATTGGGTGCCGTCTTGGGGAGGGGGGGGGAGAAAAAGGGAGAAAAAAATTTCAACTCAAAAGCATATGGGGGAAAAAAATTAAAAAAAAAAAAGAAAAATTTAAATTAAAAAAAAAAAGAAAAAGAAAAGAAAAAAAAGATATAAAAAAATAGAATGTATTTCCTTATTGAAATAAGATGCTGGCCAGTAGGGATGCCATTGTCCAAGTTCCCAGAGGGGATCAACATGGTGCAGCTCTCACTTTGGCATTGGCTGCTTACCTCCCAAACTTGTCCCTACCCTGCCCCAACTAGACAGGTTTGCCTAGTTTGATGTCCTTGGGCTCCAGCTTGGGCCTAGGGAGCCAGCTGGGAACTGATACATACAGTTCCCAGGTGTAAGCATCAGCCTGCAGAAGAGTGTAATCTCTCTAAATTACCCTTTTCCTTCTCTGTCCTGATACTGAATTGGCAATAGTTGAAAAGGACCTTGGAGATCATGAAGTCCTGCTCACTCATTTCACGTGAAGAAATAATCACGAGTGGAATAGCAAATAAAGTGCTGAACCTGGAGTCTGGAAGACCTGAGTTCAAAACCTATCTCAAAGCTTTATCAATCCTTATTATCCGTGCTGCTGCTGCTGCTGATTAATTCCAGAGATGTCTTGACTATACTTTGTATCTCCTCTGCTGTTATCACAGTTCTCTGCATGAGTATGGTGTATGTTGCGTGAATGCATTGAATGTGTGGGGTTGGAGGGGAGTGTTGTGTGTCTCAACCGAAGTTATTTGTGATAAATCACCTCTGCTTAGTATTTGGTACGGGTTTAAGATTACAAGGCTAGTCTTATTATGCCTGACCTTCCACTCTTTCCACCACTATGCCACACTGCTTCTCTTTACTGGTGTTTTATCTAACAGGAAGCAGCAGTGCACTCTGGGATCCCAACTAATGAATTAGTAGAGATGCCCTTTAGTCTGCCCTCCCTCAGCTAAATGCCAGTCTAGGGCACAGAGGCATACCCAACTACTCACCCCACCGGTGCTTCTGAAATGCATTTTGCCACATATAGGTGTTTTAAAAGCCTTCCTAGTAGACCCAGATCTTCATTCTGTCTGTCACCATTGCGGGAGGTAGCAGAAAGTGCACCACATCAGTCCTGTCCTCCAAGCCAGGACCTGCTGCTGGATCAGCATTATCCGTGAAATCTCCAATAGACTCCATGTTGAAACCCACACAAATCTCACCAAGGGAAAAATACTTTTTCACATTTCTCTTCTGTTTAATCCACTGCCTTCTTATCAATGAATTATTTGCTATCCCACCTCTGCAGTATACCTCTGATCGGTCCGCTCTTCCTTTTTTTCCGCTGCCTAATTACAATCCCCCATTGGCACCTTTCTGGACTACTGGAATTTCGTATAAACATTTCCTTCTACCCACCATGGCCATTCTGTTCTCCCTCCAACCGATCTTTCCTGGTGAAAAACACCACTCCCAAAAAACCCTAATGCTCAGTGGACCATTCATTTTCAGCAAACATTTCCTGCTACTGGCAAGGTGCTCTAAGGGGCCTAGGGTTAAAAAGCCAAACAGACTTTGGCCTCAGGGGGGATTCCATTCTTCTGAATCGCCCCATCTGCCCTCTGCTCCAAAATCTGTAGTTCAAGCAGGGGGTCTTAACCTGGACTCCCCAAGTCCATGGAGAGATTTCAAGGCTTTCAGGGACTTTGAATGGGAAAACAACTTTACATCTTTTTCCCTCATTCACCTATAACTGCAATTTAGCATTTTCTTTGATTATTTAAAAACTGCAGGTTGCCAGTCCTTGTCACTATAAAAAGTTTAGAACCCCAGCTTTTAACAGCTTCTCTTGCCTACCAACATAAAGCTCAAATTCCTTAGCATTCTCTTCAGAGTCTTCAGTCAGGCAAGAAACATTTATTCAGCACCTACTGTGTTCCAGATAATGTGCAGGCTCTGAAGACAAAAGTATTAAATGATCCCTGCTCGAAATGCATTTATATTCCCTCCATAGATTGGGGCCCCTCTCCCCTTCCAGCTTTTTTGACTGGGACTGCCCTCCATACAAAGGACTGCTCTCTACCTCAAATCTTGTACTCCCCAACCATATGGAAAATAAATGCTAATAGTTCCAATAAAATGATTCATATTTTGCTCTGGTAAAAACATTCTGTCATGAATCTGTGCATGACTGCCAGGTGTTTCTTTAGTGTAATAATAATAATAATAATAACAATAACTAGGATTTATAAGATGCTTTAAAGTTTGCCAAACACTTAACAGATATTATCCTATTTTGTCCTCATAACAGTCTTAGAGATAGGTGCTTTTCTGGGGTTTTTGTGTCCCAAGTCAAATCAGTTCTCTGACTCATAGCTCTTGCACTGAGTCAATGTATAAATGACTTCTGTTTCACAGTGGGTTGCTGCTTATTAGCTTGTATTCATTATTTATAGTACAATATTTTACTGACTTCCTCACCCAGATGGCCAACAACAAAGAGAAGTAGATTTGTTTCTGGGAGAAAAAGTCATTGGCTGAGGGGAAGTAATCTATCACCACTTTTTTTTTCATCATCTTTACAAAATCCAAAATCGCAGTCCCCTAACTTGATTCTCGCTACATTTTAAAATATTGAATGAGCATATTTTGAATCACACCTCCCCCATGCCTCTTGTAAATTTCTGATAATATCGTAAATGGATTTGGGGAGATGGCTCTTGTGCCAGAAAGCCTAGCAGCTCTGAGTTTTGCATTTCAGCTGTGCTCCTGGGTGCAGCTGATTGGAAGGACCAGAGACATACCTTCTTGGGTATTGGAGGCAACCGGCTGCTTAGGCATCCCTATTCACAGACCAGGTTGTTGACTTTTGTAGTCAGGAAGCTCTGAGACTCCATTAATTCTGGCAGATGGACAATACAAGCTGAAAGACTTTTGTATAGTTTGGGTTTGGAGTAGTGGGCACACAGAGATCCTTAAAGTAGTGCCACGGTGTCCAAAAGAGCTGAGTGGCATTTGCTAGTGTTGTTCCTAGAGACAAGTCCCTTCAGTTCTTGGTGACCCCAGGTAATGTTCTAACACATTTCAGCTGCCAGGAGATGCTGACCTGCCCCTTAGAAGGAAGCAAGTTTCTACCCTGAGAGTTCAGATCCAGATATGCCCTTCCTTCCCTTCCAAAACAAAACTTAGTTTTGAGATGAGCAGTTCTATTCTCAATGAATACATATTTTATTTTCTGAATTAAAGTTTTATTTAAAACAGAAAAAAAACCACCCCAGATATTCCTATTGGCCTGTGATCAGACTGATTGGTGATTTTGAACTGGGAGAGACCTTAGAAGCTATCTAGTCCAAACCTCTCATCTTACAGAAGATGAAACTGAGACCCAGAGTGGTAAAGGGACTTACCCAGGCCACCCAGATAGCAGTGGGGGCAGAACCAGGATTTGGACTGACATCTGATTTCACATGCATAGGATTCAAGGGATCAGAAATATTTACTACTTTCAGGTTGAATATTCTGTTATTGTTACTACTTCAGCATCCACAGGACATAGATTGCTTTTTGCTCAAATAAAAACTGAGACCTGAAGGCTTTCTCTTTTTCTTCAGGCAGTTTCCCTAGCAGTGCATTGCCTTTTTCAGAATATAGTCTCCAGACTACAAAATCAATTGTCAGTGGCCAGTTCTGGTATAAATAATAATAGTAAGTAACAGTGCTTGACTTAAGGTCCTTGGTGAGCTTAACATTTAATAATGATCATTCATTTGTCATGCCTGAGAAAGCTGAAGAGTGAAGTAGTGAGGACCACAGTCTGTAATTCAATATGAGAGACCCAGGGCTCTCCTCCAAGTGTGTGCTCTTATGTGCTTGGTATGTTCTCAAAGGGAAGAATGGGGTTTTTTTCTTCATTCCTGCTAACTAGTATCTAGTGGACAGTGGACAGTCAGCACTCAGTAAAGATTAAATAAAGAACATTTTATTCTCATAAGGCATTTTGCAAGCTCCCAGAGCGTAAAAGATTTGGGACATGAAAGCTTGATGTCCTTAAACTGGAGTAATCTCATGGTAGGTGCTGGGGATACAGTGACAAAGCTAAAATAGTCCCTGTTCTCTAAGGAGCTTCTATCCTATTGGAGGAGAACAACAGAAGCAGTAATGAGTAAGCTGCCAGATATATGCAGTGTGAATCCAGAGTCATTCCAGAGGGGGAGAGGCCAGAAGAATCGCCACCAAATGGTTTTCACTGGCACAGCTCTTCAGGGATGTTTGGTCTAATGACAGGTTTATCTACAAATTAACAGGACTTGCCTCCCTTCCCCAATAATTTGCCCTGGCATTAACCGTTTATCACCATGTCCAGGGTCAGATATGATAGTGTCATCTCGATGTCTCCAGGGAACACGAAAAGACCTATTGATTTGTAATCCAGTGGTTATTAGTATTGATAGATCTTTTGGCATGATCCCAGGATTGGTCTACATATCAAGCATTCAGGTCAAGGACATGAGAAACATTATCAAATGAGATAATAGATATAAAGCTTATTGTAAATTATAAAGTGCTATAAAAACATCATCTGTGATAACAGTGTTGATAGATGTGAGTATTTGAAAACATGGTATGTCTCTGGGTGCAGTGTAACCTCTGTCCTATGCCATCTGGTTGTTCACCTGTGGCACATATCAGAGGATGTCTTGATCATTGCAGTTTGTGTGACCACAGCGTGGGAGCTTCTCCTCAGAGGGTAACACTGGTACCTTCACATGGACTTGAGAAGTTTGCTATTCCTGTGCTGGTTTCTCATGCACCATTCTAGCATTTCCAATATACAGGGTTGGAATGAGTGAAACATTTCATTTTATTAATTAAATATCTGATTTCATGAAACTGTAATTATTAGTAATGTTTTTTAAATGCCTTAAAAGGCAGACTTTCTGATTCTTTGATGGAAAGAGCTATATTACTAGAAGATCAGCATTTAAAAATTGATTTTAAAAAAAAACCTGAGCAGGTGAAAAACAAAGGGATAGTCATTGACCATTCCATAGGCAAGAATAATCATGAAGTTGGCCAAGAAGGACCAAACCTCCTTATATGTGATAGAGTGGGGTTAATGGTGACTACCTGTAAGGAGATAGAGTCAACTTTTGATCACAGTGGCTTAGTAACCAGTTTATAGATTTTCTTTCCTTTTTTATTCCTCCTCTTTCTTCCTCTTGAGCATCTTATGGCTCTTTCGCACCTCCAAAAGAAGGTAGACAAGGAAGGTAAATTCACTTCATTCTGTTTTGCAGCTTATTAATGGATTTCTTGGAAGTTTAGGTAAGGAAAAGAGTTAAAGTTAAGGGAGTGTGTCTATGCCAAATGGCTATTATATCATATCAACTTAATTAAAGATGATTTTAATTACAAAATATTTACTTGTCTTTTTAAGACCTCTTTTCAGGAAGGGATTTACTGAAACACTTCTGAATGGATTTTACTTAAATCTTTTTCCTGTTTTTGGGATTGTGTTTTGGTTAATTGTGTGTTATATAAATGAACACTGGACAGGGTTCTACCATATACTATATCCAGTGATAGTTACCAGTAATAGTAATAGGTTTGGTATTTTTTCAGCAAATTAAGGTGGATTTATTTAAAACCACAAATATTTTAATATTCAGTCAGTTGTTTTTGTCAATAGTCTTACTGAAAACTAGTCCTTCTAGCACAAAGTGAAATTGGTTAATAGGACAGAAGGAAAGACATTTTTATGCCAGTTCCCAAAGCTTTGAATCTGTTAAGCATTTACTCCGTTCTTATTTAATTCCTTCAATGATTTATCTTCTAGAAAACTGTTTAATCCTAGGAAAAGAATTGAAAGGGCTATTTTGAAAAACTTTTAGAACTCCCTCACCTCAACTACCACAGGAAATGGTAGACTCATAGATTATATGTCCAGCGCCTGGCACATAGTAGGTTCTTAATAAAATTTACTGATTGATTAATTAGATACAGATACAGGTACAGATGTAGGTAGAAATGTCGATGTCATGCTGGAAGAGCCCTTTGGGGTCATCTAGGCCAGGGCTTCTTAAACTTTTTCCACTTGTGACCCCTCTTCTCGTCTCGACAGCGTTCGCTGGTGTGGCATGGCATGACGGCACTGGTAGTACGCATGCTGTGTGTTCAGAACCGAGGCTGCACCGAAGATGTGTGATGCAGCGTGGGCAAGCGCTGCCAGAAACACCTTAGGTTCGTTACATTTAATTGTGAATTAATTCTTGGTCGTTGCGCATTCAGAAACCCTGTACTGTTGCCAAATTTTTCGAGACCCCACATGGGGTCACAACCCACAGTTTAAGAAGCACTGTCTAAGCCAACTGCCTGATTGGACATATGAGGAAAGAAAGACTCAAAGAGGTACAGAGACCTATCTAAGGTTGGAAGGAGCCAAGATAGAATTGGAGCCCAGGTTTTCTGACTCCAAATCCTATGCCGCTCTGCCCACCCAGCACAAGAATTTTAGAGTCTATAATAAAAGTCATATTCTGTGTATATGAATATACTTTCCGTAGCAGTGTTCCTTTAACACATATGTAAAAGTAGAGACTTGTTATGTTTTGACACTACAGGCAGCACTTCATAACAAAACCCCTGACAAAGGACATTCCTGAAGGCAGTTAGTTTATCACTTGTCAACAACAAGGACAGTATCTCTCTTCCCTTTGGTAATAGGGTACTCATGTACCACAATTCCATTAATGTAGCAGAGTCAGGCCTCTGCGGGTGAATCATTGTCCAGTTTACATGTGCACATGAGAGAGTGCAGGAGAGGGGAAAGGAGGAGGAAGGCAAGACACATGAAAAAACCAGCATCATTTCTGGTCACAGACCAAAGGACATTGCATGTTTTTTCTGGTATTCTTTTGTGACCTGTAAAAACTAGATCACGGGGGTGGGGAGAGATGCTTTAAAAACAGCAATGACAATTATTACTATGTTAGTTTAGTTGCTGTTGGGACCCAAGAACAATTTTGCTTTTTCAGAAATATTCAGCTCAATGTACTTAAATTGAATGAAAGGATAAAGTTAAGTACTTTACACTCTTACTCTCATTGTATATTACTGTACTCGTAATCCAGTAATTAGCCTCCCTGACATTCTTAATACAGGACACTCCACAGCCCATCTTTGGAGTGATTGTTCTCCATACCTAGGATGTTCTTCCTTTTCTCCTTCTTTTAAAATCCCTTGTTACTTCCATAGTCCAGCTCAAGCTTCAACTTCTTTCTATATGAAGCCATTCCTAACCCCCATCCTCCCCTCAGCTGGTACCAACTGCTACTGCCTTGTATTTATTTTGAATATACCCAGACATATTATACATCAGATGGGTGGTACAGAGGACAGAGCATTGCATCTGGAGTCAGGAAGACCTGGGTTCAAATTCTGCCTCACACCTGTATTAGCTGTGTGACCCTGGGCAAGTCACTTAACCTGTTTCCTCATCTGTAGTACTACCTCCTAGAATTGTTGGGAATATTAAATGAGATCATACATACATACATACATGCATACATACATACATTAGTACATACTTGTGTAGTGCTTTTGTAAGCCTTAAAGTGCTATGTAAATGCTAGCTCTAGTTGTTGTAGTTCTTCCTTATTATAACATAAGCTCTTTGAGCACAGGGACTGTTTGATCATTTTTGTCTTTCTGTCAGTGCCTACAGCAGAGTAGGTGCTTAATAAATGCTTGCTGATGGATTTTCTCCTTCCACCTCCTGCCTCCTTCAGATTTCTTTTTAAAAGAAGGATGACAAATTCCAGCCACAGCCAAGCATTTGGAGGTCATGCTGTTCCTGTATTGGGAGGTGGGGGATGAAGGGGAGGGAGCAAGCACTGGCACTGAGACCTGGTACTTCATTGAAACCATATTCAAATTGCAGGGGAGATGATGTCAGTTGGGTTCTCTAAAGGATCCCCAATTAATTTCCAGTGATTGTAATGAGAGGTCTCCCCAACTCTAAAGAACAACAGTGTGTGGTTGCCTGGGGTATATCTGCTGAATGGTTTGGACTGACTTTTTTTTGTAACTGTTAAAGCTCTTTAGTGATTTTATTTCTTAAAAAGTGGTTAGAGCCCCCAAGAAAGAGACCTTGAGGTGAGATTTGTTTTTTGCAGCTTTCTTCTCTAACTCACTTCGTTTGGCAGGAAGCTCAGTCATTAAAACCTGAGTATGGAAAAAGGATGTGATAGGGTCAAACAGCTCTAAAAATAGTTTGAAGCTTTACATAGATTTGGCTGTAGAGAATTTCTAAAAATCCTTTGATGGTACTTAAAGTTTGACAGGCAATTACCGAACCTGTAATTGGCTCCTTACACTAATGGGAGACCCTTATAGCAATTTTGCAACTAGGTGGAATATTTTTATAAGCTCAATATAAATGAGATTGCTGCCTTTTCCCTCACATCTCAATTTGTTAATTCACTTTTTAATGAGAGGGTTGGTGGTGATAAGCAGCCTGGAAATTTTCCTGAAATTTTCCTTCCTTTCCTCCCTCTTCATGAGCAGGTAACTGGGTTTGACCTTTCTCTCTTTATGTAAAACAAATGGGGCCATCTAGAAGTGCTATTATTTCTTTCCTTAGCTTCCTTCTTGGTGATGAGACCACATCAGTAATGTGATTACCAAGTGCAAATTCAGCAAAACTGACACAATTTTTAAAAAAATCTTTATCCGAAGGAAAGAAACAGGTAAATGTTACCTGGAGTATAGGCATAGGAAAGAAAACATAAGACAACAGTCAGCAAGCATTAAGTGCCTACAATGTCCCAGGCACCATGCTAAGCAATGGGGATACAAAGAAAGTTAAAGGGTGGGCTCTGCCTTTGACAAGCCCACAGTCTAATGAGAGAGACAAGTTGCAAACAGCTATGTACAAACAAGTTATGTACAAGAGAAATTTCAAATAATCAGTAGAGAGAAGGCATTAACATGAAGGAGGATTGGGAAAGCCTTCTTGGAGAAGGTGGGAGTGTAGCTGAGACTTGAAGGAAGCCAGGAGGTAGATATAAGGAAAGAGAGCATTGTAGGCACGGGGTATAGCTAGTGCAAATGCCTGGAGTCCCACAAGCATCTTGTTCAAGGACCAGAAAGGAGGCCAGGGTCACTGGATGGCAGAATATATGGGGCTGAGTAAAGTGTAAGAAAACTAGAAAGGTAGGAAGAATAGCAGGAAAATACCTAAGATTTGTGGGAAATAAGTAGGTCTTTCTGTAAACACTGGTTGGCAACTGTATCATATAGTTCCAAGTATTTTATACATTCTGTAGTAATTGCAAATGGAATTTCTCTTTCTGTTGAGTTTTGTTGGTATCATATAGGAATGCCAGTGATTTGTGTGGCTATATATTATATCCTGCAAGTTTGCTGAAGTTGTAATCAGAGATAGGAAAAGATCCCATATGTTCAGAGATATTTATAGCAGCTCTTTTTTTTTTTGAGTGGCAAAAAACTGAAAACTAAATTGATGGTCACTAGTTGTGGAATGGCTGAGTAAGTTATGGTTTATGAATGCCATGGCATACTATTGTGCTGTAAGAAATAGTAATGTAGATGACTTGAGAGAGACATGGAAAGATTTGTATGAATAGATGCAGAACCAGAGGACAAGTGATACTATAACATTAATATTATACAAATGAGCAATTCTGAAGCCCTGTAAACTAAAGAATGTAGGGAGAGAGCCAGAACAATGCAAACAGTAACAGCAGCATTGGACGAACAAACTACTTTGAAAGTTATGAGAGCAATACAGTGACCACCCCCTAATTCCAAAGGGTCACTGATGAAACAAGGAGGCTCCTGACAGAGCCAACTGTGGTTAGGGAGAGAAGACCTTTCTGTATATGGTCAATGAAGGAATCAGGTTTGCTTATGTGTGTTTACTACAAGGAATTTGGTTTTCTTTTTTCTTTTTTTTAAATTGGGTGAGGAGTAACTAGAAAGAAAGTAGATTTCCATTAATTAAAAAAAAATCTTTTTTTTTAAATAGAGAGGTGGGAGGGGCATGCCACAGATGTAGAAAGTCATGCATTGTTTTGATGAAGTCACTGTATTGTGAATTTTGCATAATTTCTTTACTACAAGAGACCTCTCAGGGAGTAGATACAATCTATAAATGTAAAATAAACTTAAAAAAAAAGAAATCAAACTTAGACTGAAAAATCTAAAGTGAATGGGTTAAAATGTGAGAAAAAAACCTGTGACTAAAAAAATGCTGTTAGAAAATGGGTCTGTTGGGGCTAATGATACTATGCAAATTAACATGAATCTATGAGTCCAAGGCTTAAAATCAAAGGATATCCTCTGAACAAATAAGTAAAAACAAAAAAACAAAGCAACTATAAGCCATAGCTCCGGTGCCTCGTGGGGCATTTTTGACAAGTGTGGGAAAGCCTGGTGAGAATATTATGGACTCATAAAACCTTTTACAGATGAGAACTTACCTATGAGGGTCAAGTAAAACTTCCGTCTTAAATGTAGGGGTCTACATTAGCACCAGAGGTTTGAGGAGTCAGAGCTGGAAGGGAAATTAGAGGTCCTTTTCATTCTGGGTTACAAAGAAAAAGTGAAACTAGTGCTTGTTCTCAGGTAGCTTATCTTCTAATGAGGGAGACTGACTAGTAAATAAATAGGCGGATACATTATGTATATTCCAAACTGCTACTAGGGAACCCTGGAGGATGCTGTGGAGCTGCTGATGGGGGGAGGGGAGAAAAGAAAAACGCTCCTAGGGAAGGCTGCTACTGAGCTTGCAGGAGGCCAAGGTGAGAAAAGAGACCGTGGCAGAAACGGGAGACAGCAGGTAGCATTGGGCTGGTTAGTCCACAGAGTGCACAAAGAGGAGTCTGATGACTCTCTGAGCCCTAATGAAGACATTAAGGATGCTAACATTAAGAGAGAAGGTGTAAAATTATTCTTTTTTTTATGACAGGTAAGAAGACTGGAAAGGTCGTTTGGGGCAGGGTTGTGAAAAGCTTTAAATGTCAAAAAGAAATTTACTTTTGTGCTAGAAAACAAATGGATGGATGGAGCATTTCTTGAGCACTTGTTGTTTGAGGCACTCTCCTAAGCACTGGGGATATAAACACAATCGAGACCATCCCTGTCCTGAAGAAACCTGCATTCTAAAGGGGAGTCCAGCACTTAAAGGGAAGGCGGAAAGCTGAGAGGGGACAAGAGGGTAAGTCAGAGTAGAAGGTTACTCATCTGGCTGGGAAGTAATAGAACCAGTGGTGTGCTAGTTAATGTTTTAACAACCTGCTTTTTGAGAAAGAAAAAAAAAGCACATTGGACACACTTGTAAGTTTGATCTGCTTTATTAACATTTTCTCCATCACTTTCTTAAGTCTAATCACTCACTGTACAAAACCCTAAATCGAGCCCTGGTTTTGTAGCTTTTGCTGATTTCTGAGGTGTAAATACTGACCCAGAGAATTTAACCATGTGAAGGCGGCAGTTCAGTCTTTCTCCAGCCCCCACCCCCACCCCAAAGGGAGCCCTGGGTCTAAGCAAGTGAGACCACAGCCCCTGGACCCAGGTCACTGGTGGGGAGGAGGTAGAAGTGCCGATGGTTTGAGTTGAGAAAGCATGGTTTGGAGCAGACAGGGAAGTGGCAGAGGGAATGGGGAGCCCCTGGATGTTGTCAGATGGGAAAAGGGGTAACATGGTTATTCCTCCATTTGAGGAAAATTCTCCTAACACCTGGGTAGTGCAGGGGCTCTTAACCTTTGTTAACCCTTTATGTCTGTCAGAGACCCCTTTGGAAGTCTGATGAAGGCTGTGGTCATAGATTTTTTTTAAAGGTAGAAAATAAAACACGAGATAGGATTTAGAAGGAAATTATTGGGAAATAGGAAAATTCAATTATAGGGGGTTGGGTTTTGGGGGAAAGAATGAACTGTTGTAGATAGGTTGAGTTGGAGATACATACAGGACACCCATTTCAAAATGTCTCCTGGCCACTGGATTGTAGCTCAAGTGAGAGACTGGTACTGGGCATGTAAATATGGGAATTGTCTATTACTCTGTTTTATTATGACTAATTTATGGGCTAGTGTATGGAAATGACTAGATTTAGGATGTTTATATTAACTTAGTATTTCTAATAAAGATTATTAATTGACTGTTGGGATCTTGGGAGAGTCTCTGTCCTCTCAAGGCCATGTGTCCTTTCTGAATAAAATGAGAAGGTGGGACAAGATAATTGTAAAGTCTTCCCACTCGCTGACTGCTGACTCATGCTTGTACGCAGGCAGGTGAAAGGCCAGCTCCACTGCCAGGTGGGGTGCATTGAGTTAACACAAGGAATTTTAGTGCAGGGTTTGTTCCCAGGCTTGTTGTTTTCCTTCATCTTGTCAGGTTTGGGTGGTACAAGCATGAGTTAGCATCACGGAGTGGGAAGACTTTTGTCAGGTTTGGGAGTCATACGTTTACAATTTAGAAAGCATTTTTCTTCCAACAACTCAAGCAGATAGATAGTAGGAGCATTCATAATTTCATTTGTACATAAAGACATTGAAGTTCTCCGAGGTTCAGTGACTGGCTCCTTGTCATTCTGATAGCAAATATCTGGGCTGGGATTTGGCCACAGGTCTCCAGAGTCCAAGTCCAAGTTCTTATCCCTGCTGCTGCCCCTTAATCAAGTCTGTGTGGAAAATAAAGTGCTAAGATAACTGTGCTGCAATTCTATGGAAAGGTCTACCATTGTCAAATGATACAGGCTTCTATTAATTTCGGCTTACTTAACTGGAATTACTTCATAGGTTGTAGGTTGCAACAGCAAATAAATAAAAAACTAAGAAGAACCAGTGTAGATGTTCTTGCTCTAAAAAGGAGATGGGCTGGTCCAGCCGGTGGGACTTGGTGGGGTTTGGGGGAAGATACAACTTGGGCATCCCTGAGGTCCAGGGAAATTGGAGAAGGTGCCACCTAGCCTAATGTGCTTTTACGCAGACAACAAAGTGGCTTTCCCAAGCTTCACACAGCGTGCTCTGGGTAGGGCCAGGGCTCAGTGTCTCTGTACTCTGCCTTCAGTGTTGCCTCCTCATATGTTACTTTTTGTCAGAGCCCAGCAGGAAGAGGAAATACGGCCTTGGCACCCAGGCAGGCGAAAGGCCCCACTGCCAGGTGGGGTGCACTGGGTTAACACAAGGAATATTTCTAGTACAGGGTTTGTTCCCAGGGTTGATTTCCTTCATCTGGTCAGTTTTCTTTGCAAACCAATGTACATAGGTAGGAGACCACATATTGTAGTAGAAAGAACTAAGGTTTGGGAGGCATAAAACTTGGGTTCAAATCTTCATTCTGCTTGTAACCCGTCGAAGACTGGCAACTCATTCAATCCTTGCAGCTTTCTCTTTTGGAACAGGAGAGTGTGGGAGTAAATCGTCTCCCAGCTCTCTTCTAGCCCCACCTCCTGTAAGGACTAGTTACTGGGGTGGGAAACCAGTGGCCTCCAGGTCCTTGAGTGCAGCCCTTTGACTGAATCCAGACTTTACTGAGCAACCTACTCCAAAGGCTATGTAGGTGGAAAGGAATTTGGGTTTCTTGACTATAGACTTAAAAAAAGAAGAAAATGACTTCCAATGTAAACAGACAGAAGATCTCTTTAAAAGGTAATAATTTATTTTCCCCCAAATAAAAGTAAAAGTCCTGTAGCATTGTCTACTCATTTATTATCTGGTGATATTGACTTTGTTGTTGCTTTTTTAAATCAGAGATTCAGGAGCCAAAAGAGAGAATGTTACTAATGAGGAATTTGTTATGCCTGTGTAGTCATTTTATTGAATTCTCTGAATTTGAACTCTTAAAAAAGCACAATTCAAAATAAAATGCTTCATTGATTACATTTTATCAAGTCAAATGCAGTTTCAAATTCCCCTCGAAGATGGCCTTCCACCTAACTTTGCGTATATCTTGTTATTTACAAAGTTGTTTACATACTCTCTCCCCCCCAATGGATTGTAGGCTCCTTGGTAGGAGAGACTTTTTGTCTTTCTTTAACTCCCCAGTGCTTAACCCAGTGCCTGCCATATAATAGCTCTTACTAAATGCTTGTTGGCTGACGAAATAACTTAAAAGCAAACATTTCATAATGAAACCAACCTCCTAACTAAACAGAAATTAGGTAATGATAAAATTATTAATATAAAGATGATAGCTAAAATTTTAAAAAGTATATACCTCAGAGTTGGTGTGCAAATCAAATGACATAACTTATAAAGTGCTTTGCCAATCCGAAAGTGCTGTATCAATGCTAGCTATTAGATCCTGTGGATAGGGAAAGAAAGCAAAGATACTAGCTGGGGGGAAACAGAAGAGCATGCCTGTCTGAGAAAAAGGGGTCCCCTTAATTCTGTCTTACTGGCTTCTACTGCTTCTGGATATCGGAGTGTTATAGGTGGAGTGAGGCATGATTGTTTTGTGTAATTAAAATCTCCTTTTGGGTGAATAAAGAAAAGAGGGGTGAGGAGGCTACTGCCCCCAAAGGAAGAGGAATGTGGGAAATGCTAAGTCCCTGAGGGAAAAGGAAAGGAAAAGAAGGTAGGAGATTCAAAACAGGAGAGACTGAAACCTACAGGGAAGAGAGGCAGAGAACTGAGGAAGAAGAGTAGTTTGGATAGGTTTTGTGGCTTTCTTGAACCCTTAACCATCTCAGGGTCTTTTCCTTAAGAGGCAGTCCTGAGGCTAATAATAATAATAATAATAATAATAATAATAATAATAATAATAATAATAACTACAACAGGAACAATGCATTCATATGGCACTTTAAGGGTTACAAAGTGCTTTATATACATTTCCTCATTTGATCTAATTGACTTCTCATCTCTTGGGTTTCCCTATCTGTAAAATGAGAGAGTTAGCCTGACTTACCTCCAAGGTACCTTCCTGCTTGGCTATTCTGGGGATTTCGGGTCCTTTTCAGTGAGATCTTTGGTTAGTCATACCCTTAGCTTGGCTCTGGCTGAATGCCAGGAGGTGGCCTACTAAACTTTACAGTCAGTATTCCAGATGCTGCCTCCTGCACGTGGGCAGGGCTTCTGGACTATTCTTGTAGACATTCTTCCAGCTGACCCTGCAAGTGACCCCAGGGGATGCTGGAGTGCTCAGTCTAGTGCCACAGGCCATGGTCGACTCTGTCCACCACTCACTTCTTCACTGATCCTTTCATCCACATCATCCAGTCATTTGAACATATTTTTATATCTGTTCTACAAAATGGAGAAAACACCAGTTTAGAAAGGTTAAACATCCTGATGCAATATAAAGAACACTGAATTTAGGGTTCAAATCCTAGCTCTCCTCCTTGCTACATGTATGAACTTAGGTCAGCTTCCTACAGTTGAACCTCAGTTTCTTCCTCTGTAGAATAAGAGATGTTGACCTCCGACGTGCCTGGAAGCTCCAGCCAGTGATTCAGGCTTTCAAAACCTCTTTCTTCTGGTATTAAGCTTGCACCAGAAGGATAGTATGTGCCCAGCTCATCTAGAATCGGGACCACTACTAAACTATCCTGAATCTGGAGATGAGATCATCTTTGAAAGGATTTGTAAACACATTAAATTAAAATCTTTTTTTTCCTGTAAATATGTACTGCAAGGCTGACCCTAGTACCTACTCCCACAGCTGTAAAGATGACAAGTTCTGTTAGGTCAGCTTATTACTTTGTATCAAGGGACTCCCAGTAATTACTCTTTTAGAAAATAGGAGGATCATGAAACATTTTTTTCTGTCTCATTTTCTTATGTGAAAATAAACATTTGTTCAGGATTGCTTTTCTGGATTCTAAGTCTGAATATTCAGAAATTGACTAGAGCTATACCATAAGATTAGTAAGATAAATGCCTGAGGCAGTATGAGTTATCAAATGAGCCTGTCCTGATTCTCCCCTCATTTTCTCCCCTCACAGTCCCCCCAACCTCCTCCTCCCCACACTATAATTTTTAAAAATTGAGACTAAACTTAAGGAAGCTAGGTGGCACAGTAAATAAAAATGCTAGGCTTGAAGTCAGGAAGATCTGAGTTCAGATCTGGCCTCAGACACCTATTAGCCGACCATAGCTTTTTAACATGGTCCACTTAACTCTCTCAGCCTCAGTTTCCTCGTCTGTAAAATGGGGACACAGTTGGCCACATGATAATTGAGATGGCCAGAAACTGACATATGTAGAATTAGGACCTTTCCACAATTTTTGAAGTAATACCTAATACTTTGCTAAACAAATCATTTCAGCCAGTTGCTGCTAATTACGTCAGTTTTTAAAAAAGTGGCGTTTGCAACAGTAATACTTGAGTACAGTGATTCAGTTGAACCAGATCCCTGCTATGTTCAGGGCAGTGTTCTAGATACACATGTACAGAGACCAAATCTAATCAGTGGTGGGCAAATCTTAAGGATTAATTTTCTTCCCATTTTCTCAAGGCTGTGCAATAAGAGAAAGGAGGGTAAGACTAGTACCATGCATTGTCTGGTGGACCAAAGGCTTCAGAGTTAGGAAGACATTTATTAAAATCTAACCCTCCACCCCCCTTCCTACCCTTACCCCCACCCCTAACACTGGCTTGTGACCCTGGGTGTAGTGCCCCCAGCCGGCTCTGCAAGATTGCAAATTGCAGGGACAGTGTTCAGTGTGCACTGGTAGAAGGAACTCCTCCCACTTAGTAAATCACAGACTGCCCCCCCCCCAAAGTACAGTAACAAGTTCTTTCTAAAGCATGTTTTTATGTTTCAGCTCAATGATTCTTGAAGGTCTCATTTTACTACAGTATTCTGATGTGAAATGATGCAGCCAAAAACTATTACTACTCTGGCCTGTAGGTTTTCATAGGAATCCAACAAATGTGGAAGAAAAGTAACTTAGTTCTGTGTTTATGATGTCAAGATTAGGCTGTGGCGTTAAGTGATTGGCATTTTTTTTTCTGGTGTAGATTATGTGAAGGTTCCTCCTCTGGATGGTAGAAATAGCTGCTGGATTTGGGTTTGAAATCCACCTGTGATACTCACTAGCAGTGTGACCAAGAGTAAAATCACCCAGCTTCTCTGAATCTCAGTTTCTGCATCTGTAAAATGAGAATGAGAATACCGGTAGAATCTGCTTTGAGGGGTTGCCCGAGGCCCAAATAAGATGATTGAGTAGAAAAGTTTTTTTAAACCTTAATGAGCTATATAGGAGTCAGCTGTCAACTATCAGTAACTGGGTTCTAGAAGCAGAGAATGTTAATGTTAAGCTAGAAGAAATTCTGATAGGTTCTTGGAATTAGTGTCAAAGAGAAAAATTAATACATCATTCTGAATTTTAAACATAAGTCTTCCAGAAACATTTACAAATTAATTTAGTATTATTCTAAATGAAAGCTCCTCTAGTTCTGAGGGGGAAAATGTTCCAACCGACACAGTACCTTCTTGCCCTCTGATATCTACCACAAGATAATTTGAGGTAACATTTATAGGAATCCTGAATAAAGGAAAGGTCACACTGTGTTAAACACAATAGCCATTCAGTCTCCCCAATCTCCTGAATTTTTTTCTTTGTCCACTCCCCTCCACAATTAAGCTGCTGTCCTCCCAAATATCCCAATCTCTTCTTAAAGGAAAAGAGCACATTATCATTCAGTGGATCATAGGGCCAGTTATTCTAGGGTTAGAGAAGGCCATGATCTTAACTAAATAAGAGGTACTTTGAGTTCCAAGTTTGGGTACCATCCCTAATCTGTTTTTCAGAGGTCTTAGTTTTTGTTCTTGACCTTCTATGCACTTTTCTAAAGGGAAAAGTCTGGAAAAGGACCTTAGACTAGAGAAATACTTATTTCTTAATAATCTTAGTAAAACTAAAAGGGGCAGTTTTAATATGCTTCAACAGTAGAGTCAGAAGGGACCTAAGAGACCATGTTGTCCAAGTACCCGCCTCCTTTACCAAGCTAGAAGGGCTTTGAGTCCAGGAGCAGACATCAGCACCCAAGTCTTAGATGTTATGACCTCCTGCTTTATTCCACTGAGCCCCACCCCCTCTCACCTCCCCCCCACCCCCAGCCTTCTGGATTTTATTTATGGCGATCATTAATCTAACATTTAGACTATGTTAAAGTTGACATTAAAATGAATCAGTATAACACATTAGAGGATGCTTACTGAAATTCCTTATTTTTGTAAATTCACAATTTATAGACTTGGACACATAACACTGTAGCTGAAATTAGTTATCAGACAGGAATAAAAACAGTTAATGTAGGGACTTCCAAAGCTTTCAGAAATAGAGTGCAGGATCTAAACAGCTGCTTTTCATAAGGCAAACAAGCATTTCAGTTGGAGGTATTCCTACTGTCACTGAACTATTGTGTTGAAACAACCTAATTTCTGCTTACTGCATTGTGAATTATTTACTTCTCCTGTCTTGTCTGGGGTCAGATTCTTCACCAGTGATGAAATATATATATATATATATATACACACACACACACACACACACACACACACACACACACGTACACATGCACATACATATATATGTATGTATTGTATTATATCTGTCATGAAAGACGTTTCGATTTTTTAAAATGTGTTCCATTTTTTTAAAGCTTTCCAGTGTTTCCATTGTATTGAATTTTTAAGGGAAATTCAAAACCAAATCTGTTTTTTAAAAATATTCTCATGGAGTTCTACCAAGCCATCATAATACGTGTGTGTGTGTGTGTGTGTGTGTGTGTGTGTGTGTGTGTGTGTGTGTGTGTAAGTAGTGTGTGAATGGTTAAATTAGAAAACAGGAATATGGGGTAAGACAGATTTTTGAGACATATATTATACTCCCTTTAAACTTATAAAGGGAACACATTGACAGCTCTGCTCAGCCAGCTCTTTATACCCTTTGGATAGATTTTTCTGACCTTCCTTTTAATTGATATCTCCTTCTCCCTCTTTACTTTATCTTCAATTCCTCAACACATTGTGAATGCATTTTGGGACTCCTTGGTATAAATCAATGGTGTCAAACTCGAAAGGAAACAATCACTGCAGGTCATATATTGACCTAGAAAACGGTAAGTTAACGTTATCTATGTCGTATTGTATTTTTATTTGTTTTGTTAAACATTTCCCAATTACATTTTAATCTGGTTTGTTGCCAGCACTGGAGAGTTTTGCAGCCTCGAATTCCAGTTTGACCCCTTTGGTATAGCCAGTCTGGCCCTAAGGAGAAAGTACCTGTAGTGAAATCCAACTCTGATGTCTAATCAAAATTCAGTGATGACCTTTATAAGCTTGTAGACCCAGACTTAGAAGATACTGGGAAGGTCATTTAGTCTAACCTTCTTATTTTGTATATGAAGAAAGTGAGGCCCAGAGATGTTTCATGATTTGTCTGAACTTGAACAAGCTTGCCTGGCTCTAAATTCATCCTTCTTTCTATTGAATGACAGGATGTGTTCACAAAGTACAAGTTTTGGCAGGTGCTAATTGTAACACATATGTATATATGAAAGATGCAACAATAGTCTGTAAAGTCTGTGTGAGAGGGACTGTTGAAACTGCCATTAAATTTTTTTTCCCATACCAAAACCTTTTCTGTCCCCAAAACTTAATTTGGTGTACATTAGTTATATTTGTTAATTACTTATGTATATTGTTATGTATATTACATATTTATTAATTTAGATATTAATAGTTATATTATTAATTACTTATATATGAATTACTTAAATACAATAAACACCATCATACAGAGCATCATTAAGCCATCTAAAACATGTAAAGAACATAATACATACATCTGCATACAAGGAGGAAAACAAAAGAAAATAAGGCAACATTAGCAATAATAACAATGGGTACATAGAGTGGGCTCCAATGCATATATAACTGCATATGCACTTCAAAAAGTCACACCAATAAATAGTACCAATAGCTCATTGCCTGGTGAAAAATACAGTTCATATAAAATACTTAACATAGATCGCAATTGTAAAGCATCAGTGTGTAGAGCGCAATCATGAGCTAACTCTTCGGGCATGGGCGAGCGCTTCTCTTTTCTCCAGCAATGTCATGCTGATCAGCCGCTTGTCATGGATTGTTCTCTTGTAATCTCGTGATCTTTTTATCTCTTTACCTAAATCGCTTAATGGCAAAGGGTCAGCGTCATGATTTGTAAGTTTTGTGACTTGTTTCTTCACCCTTACAGGCTCATCAGCTGAGGTTCTAGGTACCAAAAGCGCTACTTCCAGGTTCAGTCTTCTCTCTGCCTTTGTTTAAACTGAGTAGTAAAGTCTACTGTCTGTCTAAAAAAGAAAGAAAAAAATAGGGGCAGCTAGGTGGCACGGTGGATAGAGCAGCAGCCCTGGAGTCAGGACGGCCTGAGTTCAAAGCCAGCCTCAGACACTGACTAGCTGTGTGACTCTGGGCAAGTCACTTAACCCCAATGGCTGTTGAAAAAAAAAAGAAAGAAAGAAAAGAAATAGAACTGAAGTCTATCGTATGGACGTCTTGATTTCTTGTAAACATAGACCTTTGTTCAGCTTTACTTTCAAGATTTTTTTCTTTAGTTGACAAATCTCATTCAAATTTTTGTTCTAGATTTGTGAACCAGAGATTAGGAAAAAGTTGAAAACTTATTTTATTAGTGGAACTTTGAAACCTTTTTGAAGTGTTTAAGTGAGTCCTAAATTGTTCGGTTCTTCACTAGTTTTATAAAGAATACATTGGGGCAGCTAGGTGGCACAGTGGATAGAGTACTAGCCCTGGAACCAGTTCAAATCCAGCTATTTGATCCCTGGCAAGTCACCTAATCTGGATTGCCTCCCCCCCTCCCAAAAAAAAAAAGGCAATACAAAGACAACAAATTTCGGAGATAGAAGTAGGACTTACAGACACAGGAAGACTGGGATCATTGATGCTACAGGGTGAGGAAGAATGGCCAGAGAGGCTTATTCTCCCTCCTTTACTCGTAGTCCCTCTGTAGAATGGGTAACGACTGTGGCACTGCTGCGTAAGATTATTGTGAGAATTACATGAGATAACATATGTACAGTGCTTTGCAAACCTTTATGCCATACTGTATAAATGCTAGCTGCCATTGTTCCTGAAACAGCCCAGTCCTGCCAATGTGACCATTATGCTGAACAAGCCCAGAACAGACTTGGGGTTAAGTAAGAACTGAGCACTTCAGGATGGCAAGGACAGGTCATTCCAAGCAATTGTGTCCACTTTGGGGGGGGGGAGAGGGTAAGAAAATTCTTGATTTCCCCAATTTAGAGAGAAGTTCCTTTGGCCATTTGACTAAGGTCCTCTTAGCCATGTAGCTATTAATTTCTGAAGGAGGTATGTAAATCGTGTGTGTGTGTGTGTGTGTGTGTGTGTGTGTGTGTGTGTGTGTGTGTATGTGATTCTGTAACTTAAATTTTAACATAGGGTTTTGGTCTCTGTACCTTAGATGTCATAGGTAGTCTCAGAGAAGTCTTCTGGATTTCTCTTCCTTACCAGATTAGTAGTAGCACCCAGGATAATTCTACTGGGAAGGTCCTGTGGTTTAAGGAACTCCCTGAGACACCCCCAGGGCTTCGCTTTCCCTCCTTTCCTAGCCTGAAGTTTGGGAGTTGGGCTTCAAAGTGGAGGACTTTGTCACTAAAGGGCCATTGCTTAAACTACTCCCAGACTAACACAAACCTGGTGATTCAGATTTGTAGAGACTGGTATATGAGTCAGTCAACCACTAAACATTTATTAAGCACCTGCCATGTGCCAGGCACTGTGCTAAGTGCTGGGAGTACAAAAAAAGGCAAAAGACAATCTTTCCTCTCTAGGAGCCCCTAGACTAATGAGGTTATCTGTTTATAACCTCAAATGGGCTAAATTCTAATTGGAAGGCAGGAACGAGAAACCTTCTAGGAGATTTATTGGTATGTTAGTGGTGTTAATTAAAGTCTGAATGCTTTGTGTTTTGGTGTCTTCTGAGATGATTATTTCCCAATAAAGCAGCTGATATAAAGTTATCCCTTCTTCATCTTGGGGTAGGGGCACCCCCTTCACCTCTCCAGAAAATCCGCATAAAAATTTTGGCCTTCCCTTTGTACCAGAATAGGTCTGATTTTTTTCCTTTTTCTTTTTGTTGGGGGGTTATTTACAGTACCTTATTATAAAATGTACATTAAGTATTTGGTCCTAGGCCTTTGTCTGCGGCTTCCTCAAAACTCCCTCCAAAACACGATATGTCAAAACCTTGATGGGGAAAGTCGAAGTGTGGGAGCGGTCACTGTACTTCTGTAGTGTCCTTATTGACGAAGTACGCTTACCTAGAAGACATTGGTCAGTTATAGCAGAGACTGGAGGCCAGTGGTTCTATGATTCAAGCACAAGCGAAAAAAAAAAATCTGCTATTAAGATGTGACTTATCTGGGTTAGCTGCCCTGTTAAAGAAAATTCAGTGAAATTGACTTATTTTCTATTGATTTATTATATCCTCTTTGTTGTTGTCTTAGAATGCAAGCTACTAAATTTAAGATAAGGATTGCCTTATCTGCTTGTATTTATGTCTCAAAGGCTTAGCTAGCACAGTGCTTGGAACAATGTAAGCACTTAATTAATGCTTTATCCACCTACCTATTTTGAAAATTCCCTTTTCTTGTTTAGACCAAATCCTTTAATTTTTACTACAGACTAAATATCTATTCCGTGGGAACTTGGGGGAACCAAGTCTTTTCTCGCTGAGACCGCTGCCTGTACAGACATTTCAACACCTCTTTGTAAAACTGTCACCTTTTTTGTGCCCCTGAAATCGTGTCGAATAAAGTCAAAATACCAGCGGTCAAGAACAGCCCTAATCAGGAATGTCACTCATCAGTTTCAGGGCTGGGGCTTTCTCTGACATGTTTTTTTTTTCATCCCCCTCACTCTGCTCACCTTGGGTTTTGTTTTTTTTTTTGGTCACTTTCTTTTATTAGTCACTGCATTGTCTGGAAGGATTTTTATTTACATATACATATAGGAGAGAGAGAGGGAGAGAGAAATTGAAAAGCACACGTCCAGCTCCTTGATTCAGCTCCTGTAAATACTAGTAAATTTTATATATATATAACATATGTATAATATATAATATAGTGTTTATATATATATATATATATATATATATAAATACACACATAAAAATTTGGCAGAGTAAGGTTATAAATCATGGCAAAAATGAAATTCTTTTATTTTTCTGCCTTTGAGTGATCCCATCTATCCTCATCCCCTCTTATCACAGATAATTAAATGTCGGCTACATTGTGTCATTGTAATTTGCACAGATTCCGACTCTAAATTACAGAAGCATCAGGCCTTTTATTGTAGAATTCAGGAGTAATATTAGAATACACTTTGCCTGATTTAGCGGGTTAATATAGACTTAAATTAGGAATAATATTAATTTATAAAGCTGTCAAATTAAAGGTCATAACTTGATTGCACCTCCTGCTAAAAGCCATCAAGTGCTTTTAAAACCAAAATATTTGCTATAAATAGAAAATGGTGATTGAGTTAAACTCATTTAAATCTCTAAGCTTCATACCTCAGGAGTATTCTAATAATTCTAGAGGGTTTGTGTGCATTAAATGTCTTAAATATAAAAATTGGATCATCTTATAAACATAAGAAAGCACTCTCGCTTTCATGTATGAGAATACAATTTTAATTGCTCAGAGAGCTTTGGAAGGATCAGAGAATTTAGAGCCTTAAAGGGACCTGGGTGATTACTTAGGCCAACAGCCTCATTTTATAGATGAGGAAACTGAAGCCTGAAAAGTGAGTATTTAGAGCCAAGATTAAGACCCTGGTGCTCGCCACTTTTTTCATCGACCCATATTGCTTCCCGTCAAACACCTTCAGATCCATGATTTCATTTGGTCATAGTCACAGACTTAGAGTTGGAAGGGATCATAAAAGTCGTCGAGCCCACCTGCCTCATTTTGCAAATGGGGAAATTAAGGCCTCAAAAGGTAGGATGATTTACCCAAGGCCCTACAGTTGGTGAGGGTCAGAGTTGGCATCCAAACCCAGGCCCTTTGATTACAAATTCAGTACTATTTCCACTGTACCACATGACTCTCACTGCCTATGAATTGATCAGGGCAGGTATTAATCTTATTTAAAGGTAAAGTGGAGCATAAATTAGTTGACTAGTTTTATGTAGCTAGTTGAGTAGGCTGGCTAGAGAGCAGAGACTTGAATTCAGGTCTCCTGACGCCTGGCCAAATGTTCCAGTCCCTGAACCCCACTTTAATTTGGAACTGGACTAATTGGTAAACATCTTCATTAAGGACATTGGCCATTTAGTGTTCTAACTTGGGGTAAAGTACTCTCCAGTTTAAACAAGTACCCAGTAGGATAAAGCATGCCAAATGGGAATAAGGATATTTTTGGATAATAAATTAAAACCATATTTTCACTGGCCTAAAATAGCACAAAGATCTCATTGTGCTTTTTGAGTGACTCAGACATTTCTGGAACTTGACATTTTGTTTAGATGACAGCAGCTAAATACTGCAAATTCTAGGAAGGAGCTCCATCCAAGCATGGAGATCTCTGCTTTTGGGTCGTTCTGTTAGTTAAAATGTAAAGTATCAACCCTGTATTCAGCCTACATGGTACATCCAGGCTTCATTCAAAGCAAATATCCAAGCAGCAATTTGAAGCACCATGAGAATTAGTCTTTTGAAGCTAATTATCCCAAATTATTTTACATGTACATGGAATGCAAATGAATTTAAGTGCGTGGCTTAGCGCAAACAAAGCCATCTACAAACGTACAGATTGCCGTTTATCCCATGTAATTACCAAATATTTTCCCTTTTAATGAATTTTATCATTAAATCAATGATTATCTTCTTCATAAAGACATCATAATCCTTCCCTGGGCATGGAACAGATACAGCTTGACAAAGCAATCCTCTGTCTATTCAGTAAGCAGGTGAATTAGTTAATACAGATCACCTTGGTGGAGCTAAAAACTTGATGACTTCTTGGTCTTGTTCCAAGGTCATGTGATGAAGACAAGATTAGGTTGTCTTTTATTGATGAGCGCCTTTCCCTCTTTCCTGAGCAAGAATTCCTTCATTTTTCACTTTGCAAAAGAACCAAAAAACAGAGAAATGACAATGGTTATGGTTTCCTTTTTAGACTTAAGGCTTAACACCATTTTAGCCTTTAGTTCATGCCTTTGACATGACAATAATTTTTCTCCTGGAGTAGAAAATAGGCCTGGGATGTAATTTATCTGTGTTTTCATTCAAAGTTGTTAAACCATAGAGAGAGGCCATTTATTAGTTAGGTTCTGTTGTGGGCCATTTTCTTTTGAATCAAGCTCACTTCACTGTTACCTTCCTGATAAAATAGAAGCAGGACCTGAGCCCTGGAGGAGCCACAGGAAGGATAACCCTGGGATCTTCCCAGTCATCCGGTAAGCAAATTAAATTGTCAGGAGTGGAAGAAAATCCGAAGAGGCCCATTTATTGACATTTGTTTCGAGTTTTCTTGAACTGCCTGAATCAGGAAAAATTCCGTACAAAAGTTCAGTCCTGCCATTACAGGTGTGGAGAGCTAGTTACCTTTGCATCCAAGGGACACTGGCAAGATCAGTAATCAAACACACACCATTCCCTGCACAGATCTCACTTAACGAGACTGACTTAGTAATGAGTACTTTGGTTTTTTTTTTTTTAACAAATAAGTAACCTAGCCTTTTTGCTGGAAATGAACAAAGGAGCCCTGAATTTGAACCCAGGTCTTTCTGACTGTAAGTTCATGCTCTGCCCATCCAGTTGTAGCATTCCAAGTGGAATTGTCATTTTCAAGCAGAAACGACCTTAGAAGGCAACTTGCCCGTATGCCTTCCTTTAAAATTGAGGAAACTAAGCTTCAGACAGAACCTTGGCCAACGACTTTCCCAAGGTGGTTATTGGTCCTGGATATCAGAGTCATGATTTGAACCCAGGCTTCTCTGATTTCAAATCCATCGAGTTTTCCACTGCACCAAACGTTGCACCTCCTGACTTGTGCCTTTCCACAGATATGCTATCCCTCATTATCTGGGATGAAACTCAGATGAAGTGCCACCTATAAGGAGGAAGCCTTTCCTGATCTCTCTCATTGCTAATGCCCCATTTCAATTGTAGATTTGCTGGATCGTAGCTACAGAGTTGGAATTGATCTAAGGAGTCATTTAGTCCAAAACCTCCTCATTTTACAGATGAGGAAACTGAGGTACAGAGAGGTTAAGTAACCTGCACATGGTCACCCAGGGAGTAACTTTTATAGCCAGGATTTTAACCCAGGTGGTTTGACTCTGCTGTATTTACCTTGTATCTGTTTTGGCCACATACATGCAGACATACATACATGCGTATACATAATACATTGTGTACACACACACACACACGCACGCTTTAGTCTCCAATAGAATGTAAGGTCCTTGAAGGCAGGGAGTGTTTTTTCCTCTCTGTATCTCTAGTACAGTATTTGGCTCTCATAGAAGATGCTTAATAAATGTTTGTTGGATGGATGGATGAATTTGTTGGCTTGTCATGGACTATCTCTGACGTGGCACAGTTGGTAATCCATACAAAAGGTATTATTTGCATTATTTTGTAAGTTGAATAATAATTGCCTTTATTGATTAAGAAAGAATGATTATGAAAGTGGAGGCTTTGTAATAATTTTATAACTCAATAGTATGTTCAGATGATTGATTAATTTATAATGGGCTAGGACTTTAGACTATGCAGTCTTTCATGAAGTCTCTCTGTACTACACAATTGAACTTAATAGTATAGTACTTAAACATTAATAAGGAGAAAAGCATCTGCTCTCAGTAATTGGGGCAGTGTGATAGCCACAAATTCATTCACTAGACGCATAAAAGGAAAAAACACATAGAATTTACAGGTTTAATTTTTTTTAAAATTCAGATGAAAAAACACTATTTCTCATATCAAATGAGTGGCAAGGATTAGAAGAGAAAATGCTCCCCACTCTTGAGGGCTGTATTGGATATTGTCCTCCACGAAGGGCTGTTTTTCCAGGGGAGGGTGTCTGAGCACCCCAGATAGTTTGGGAATGTTTGGGAAGGGGGTCTGACCCCCAGTGCTGATGATCTACAAACACCTGACATTGCTGGCGGTGTCTTTTGTGTATGAGAGATTAACTTTTAAATACTCTTGAGTGCACTTCTGTCTTTCCCACAGCATGGGATTACAGTGTGTATTCTGATCACAATAAAGCCTAGGCCAGCAAAAGAGAACATTGAATTGTCTAGTAGCCAAGCCTGGAATTGGTAAGATTTGAACCTTTTCTCAACCCTGAGAGAAAAGAGGGTTCTGTAAAAATTAGTTGTGCTGCTCATTATCTTATGAACTACAATTGTAAGAATTGTGAGTAAGGCCGTAGTGTTAGCCATGCTGGACAATGACAAAAAGGAATTCAGAGTGCTCTAGAGATGGTAAGTTTCCCAAATGGTTGGTCATTTTGAGCTTCTCCAGGTCATAGCTATAGATGAGTCTTAACTGGAGAAAACATTTATTCTGATCATTTACCTGCTCCTCTACTGTTCTCCTGGGAGCCCACTGTAGTTTAGTGTTCTAGCACTGTTTATATAAATTATACTCCTGAAATACAATAGCAGGGTTGCCAGCAGCAATTTCATTTTAACTTGACTTTAGGAGAGTGGAAGCAGTCAAACAATGAGGCCAGGCTCTGGAGGGAGTTAATTTTTTCCCTCTGGGTGCAGAGCTTCTCCTGTTTCACAGGAATATATGCAAGGCAGCTCCGATTTTAAACTTTCTCTTCTCTAACTCTGAAGGCTCACTTGTCATCTTTATAGGCATGACAGCAGACTCTTTTCAAAATACATCAACATTAATAATTATGCAACTGTGGAAAGCATTGTTCGGTGGCTGTGCCAGGTCCTTCTCATCGCACTTTTGAGCAGACCTGAGCAGTCACTGGGGAGAACGAAACCTACGTTATCAGGCTGAAGCCGGCTTCTTGTTTTTTCTTAGCTATTTTAAACTCATGTTAAAGAAAAAGAAATTAAGCCTTCATTTACACCTCAAATCCCTTTATGAAGTAGGCAGGGCTTAAATCCAAAATAAATCAAATTAAGTTTGAGTATTAGTTTACAGTGACTAAAATAGTGCAGTTTCTTTCTCTTGTAGCCCAACTCTTAATCCTCCATGGCACTTGCTAAATCACTGCATTACCTTTCCCTAGCACCCAGTGGACCATTAAGCCACTTCCCCAGGTGGCCTCTGTTTGGGGAAACTGAACTGATTGTAAAATTAGCTCAAGTCAAGCAATTTTCGGAAGGTAAATCTGTTGGCCTCCAAATTCCAAAACTAAATATAAATTATTCACTCAGGAATATACTGTATATATTTCTTAATCGTTCCATTAGTCAATTAGAATTGCAAAATTTGAAAAAGGATAGGATTAAGACAGTGGTTAGGACTTTGGCATGTCAAATGTGTTACTTGGAAAGAATATGTTCTCTTAGAAGTAAGAAGTCTTAACAACAAAGTTATTACTTTGTATCACTGCTTCCTTTCAGTATTTTCTTAATTTTATTTTATTTTTTGGTAAAGATTACAATGAAGTTTAAGGTTAGAGAAGGGATATATACCCTTTGTAATGTCTTCTATGATTCCATTTTTTAAACCTGTAAGAAACAATATGATGAAATGATGAGAGAACTCCACTGAACTAATAACAGTTTGAGGACTGTTTTTCAGTGTAAGGTTGTCAATGTTTATTTACATTAGGTTTTTAACTGAATCATAGAGGATGTATAAACTGGTTTTGGACAAGTGAAATTTCAGCAATTACTGGATTATGTGACAAATGAAGGGAAATCATATTTGTCTCCAAGGTATCATGTTCTTTTCTTCTCCAGAAGAAATTACAACTGTCTTTAATATCCCAGAGAGAATAAGAGAATTAAAAAGATGATAGTGATCGTTGTTTTAGATTGTAATTGTAAGCTACACTGCCTCACTTTCCATTTCCCTAAGTAAATATATGAGTTCAAAGGATTTCTTGCTAAAACAGAGCCTTGCGAGGAATATATCCTTTTTCAAAGAATAGGGACAAGTGGACCTATGAAATATAAAATACCAAATGCAGCCAGAGTAACATTTTCTAAATAATACTTTTTTCCATAAGTCATTATGTTCTAGTGGAAAAAGCTTGGCACAAGGAGCCAGGAGACCTGGGCTTGCTAGTCCTTACTACATGACGGGTTGTAGGAGTGCAGCCTGTTGAATAATTGAGGGGGTTGTAACCCTAACCTTTTGTAGCCTTGAATGTCCTTTCCAGCTCTCATTTTGGAACCCATGAGATCATAGATTTAGATCTGGAAAGAACCCTAAGTTATCTATTCAAACCCCCTCATTTTACAGAGAAGGGAACTGAGAGATCTCTAAAGATTCAGTTGAAGTGAATGGGATTCCATTAAAGCTTGACAACCCAAAATATTATAGTCCAGCTCTCAAGTACCTTAGTAAATGAACATATCTTCCCTTTGAGACCATGAGTGGACTTGTACTTAAAATAGTTCCTTTGGGTGTATCAAGGAATTCTATGTTAATCAGCCAGGTAATTGAGAATCTTACCAAGAGATACCTTTCTATCTTTAGACAAACAAAATGGAAGACCCTGAGAGAAGCATGGCATCTACCTGAGAATGGTTAGTGTCTAAAAGTATGCTATCATAAGATCACTCAGGACCCCTGCTTCACTAATGACTCACAGGTTTATTGACCTTGTGGGATACTGAAAGCAAATGTACATTGTCAGTCAGGTTCCTGAGATTTAAATTTCACAGTCAGAATCCACAGCCTGGTGAGAGTACTGCTTATTGATGTGGCAGAGCTATAGCTGTTTTTAACTCTAGAATGTGGAGTGTTTCTGAGATGACATGTTGTGTGGTTGCCTCCTATGTGGACTTCATTATGATACCCTTCAGCCAGTTTAAATGATGCTAGAGTTGGCATTTATAATAGAGACAAAGCCCCTTTGGCAGTCAAATCTTAGCATTACATGTGATTCCAGGAGCAGATTCCAGGAGCAGGAACTTCGAAGCAATATATGACATGTAGGTAAAGTGTTTTTGCCAACAGAATCAGCAGAACACATGATATATAGATACACACATGTGTATATTATGTGTGTGTATATATGTAGGTGGTTGCACAGTAGTTAGAGTACTGGGCCTGGAGTCTTCCTGAGTTCTAATCTGGCCTCAGACACTCACTAGCTCTGTGACCCTGAGCAAGTCCCTTCACCCTGTTTGCCTCAGTTTCCTCATCTGTAAAATGAGCTAGAGAAGAAAATGGCAAACCACTCCAAAATCTTTTCCAAGAAAAGCCAAGATGAGGTCACAAAGAGTGGACATGACTGAAACAATTCAACAACAACTACATATACATACACACGTATATGTATAGATTTACTTACATACATGCATAGATACATACATACATACATACATACATACATACATACATACATACGTACATACACCCCACATTAAATTAGTTAATTTTACCTCCAGAAGATTGTTAAACTGATGTTCTCTTTGTAGAGTCCTGGATATGAAGGATAGATTTTGATAGAAGAGAGCCACTGAAAGAGTTTGAACCTTAAAATGTACTCAAAAGAGAACTCAGGACCTTCTTGGGAATGATCCTTGCTGTTCACGCAACAGTCAAACCTTGAGGCTGTATCGTGCTCTGAGTGCCAATGGCAGGGTGCCTCTGGGGCTGCCATGTTTGTGGTAGTGCCATATAAGTGACTCTTCTAGTGAGTCGAGGTAAGTTCCATGTTGTTGCATAAACCCCATTGCCAGACCGTTAGCACAGCATTGGTTTGTCACTTCTAATGTGTTGAATCGCTGACAGCTTGAGCATTGTCTCCCAGCATGGGACCTTTCCTAATCTCTTAAATTATTAGTACTTTTCCTTTTTCAATTACTTTGTATAACTTTATGTTTACTTACTTAGTACTTTGTAGATACTTTCTATTTCCTTATGCAGATAGTTTTTCTCCCTCAGTGGTGGCCTAGAATGTAAACTTCTTGAGGGAAGGTTCTTTTGCTTGTCTTTGAACTCCCAGCACTTAAGGCAGTACCTTGCATTTAAACAGGTGTTTAATACATGTTCATTGAATTGAAAAATATTTAGCCCAGTATATTAAATCAGTTATGCCAGTAAGGTGGAACTTTGTATAGATTACAGCTGCCATGTTGATAAGGCACTTAGTTAAATAGCACCCAGGATTAAGTTAGTTAAGATCTTGCTGGGCTTTCTGGGAACAAGAACTTAATAAATCTTGACTTTGCCCAAGTTCATCAGTAGCTAATCACAGATGCTGTTGTTGATGCTTAAGCAGTCCTCTCTCTCATCCATCAATCAACAAGCATTTATTAGGCACCTACAATATTCTAAGTACTATGCTAGGTGCTGGAGGTGAAAGTTCAAAAAATGGAAATCATCCCTACTTGGAAGAAGTTTACATTCAAATGAGGGAAACATGTAGTACATACATAAACATTTACAGTATATAAAGTGATTAAATACAAACATATGAAGTAGTCAAATACAAGGTGGTTTTGGGGGGAAGCCACTCATAGTTGGGGAAATCAGGAAAGTCTTCATGTAGAAGCCAAAATATACCTTAGGGTATCCTTAGTAATTGAAACTCAATGAAGTGAGGTAGGAGGGAATATATTGCACATACTGGGGATGACCACAGAAGAGCATCCTCAAGTAAGTTCCTGTATCACAGAGTTTCTTTGACCAGTGGATGTCTCAGTGCTTCTTTTTCTAGCATTTCTAACTGTTGGCATCTGTTGCTGACAACCCAATTGTGAAAGCTAGAGATAATGATCCCTTGGAAAGACTTAAGGAACTCCTATTTTATTTATATTTATCAGATATCCAAATGTAAAAGTAGGAATTCAGAATTTTCAGCACTATCTGGCCGCTTGTTTTCACCTATATTAAGGTACTTGTAGACTGTGGTATAATACCTCTAGGAAAAAGTAAGGTTTTCAAGCTTTCCTTGAGCCACTAAGTTTCTATCGTGATCTTATTCCACAAAAGGCAACTCTCACTAGCCACTCCATTGCCTGGCATTTGTTCCATGGTGTTTCATGGTGAAGCCATCAGTTAATGACTTAAGTCTGTATTAATAAATGACAATGTAAATAAGCCTCTCTTTCTTTCCACTAGTGGGATGGGCTGACTCAGGGGTTGATGGGTTTCTCCTCTCTGGAGATTATCAAGTGGAGGCTGGTTGACCGCTTATCACATATGTTAATAAGTAGGGATTCCTTTCAAGTCTAAGATGGGCTAGATGGTTGCAGAGGTCCTTACCATCTCTAGATTCTGTGGTGACACAGTACTGGAGCGGTGCTCAGTCACAGAATACCAGATGTGGACTGCTAGACAAAGAATGTTACCTATAGAAGAAAAACTCACGGAACTCGACCAAGAATCCCTTGTTGTTATCATGGGAGTCAAGAGGTTTCTTAGCTTTCACCATCTGCATCTTTGTACTAATTTGTACTAATGACTAACCTTTTGTGGTACCTCTTTCTAAGGTAAGCCCCCACCTTAAGTATGTTACCATGTCTACACATGTGCTGAGGCTTTGGCTTAGTAATCTTGATGATGACCTTGTCTCTTTGCTTGGAGGAGTGTGATTGAATCTTAGTGTCCCGAACCATTTGCCATTGCAGACTCCAGATGACTTTCTGCCTCTTTCCCTTTGACTTTTGATGATAGAAATTCTCCCTAAGCTCTTTGTGTTAGAATTTTTTTTTAAATCTCACATAGAAATATGAGCTTTAATATTGTACTTTAAACTGTGTAAAATACTGTCTTTACAACAATCCTGTGAGGTCAGTGCACCACTAAAAGTGGTGTGATCCTCATTTTATAGCAGAAAGTCAGCTTTTGAGAGATTAGTAAGGTGATTTGCCTGTGATCACTCCTCTAGTCAGTATCAGTGGCTTCATTTGAAGCCACAGTTCTTGACTCTAAGCCCAGTATTCTCTCCATGATGCCATGTCATCATCTCAAAGTACATGGTTAACTGCACAGGATTTCATATTGGCCTGCATCTTGAACTGTGTGTGAAAGGGTCTGGACAGCCCAGAAGTTGACTGATGAATTCAAGCCCTTCACAAGCTTGATAACATGAGTCATCTGTCCACAAAGGATGCCTTTTATGGGTAAATTGTGTTGCCATTCCAGAAAATGGTTGTCACATTATCTTGGCCTCATCAAACACAGCATGTCCAGGAATTGTTTACAGGGAGGCACTGGTAAGAAGCTATGCCTGATGGCCTGAGAGACAGAGAGAAAGCTTAGCTCCTGCCAGGCTATGCAGCATTATCTTCCCAAGGCACCTCTTCCTCTAGGGGAAGTGACTCTGAAAGTCTGATGAGAATCCATATGAATTTTATGAGAGCATTTGATGGTAAGTTCTTGGTTGTAGTAAACTCTTTCAAACTGGCACAAAGTGTTGCTAATTCCTCTCTAGGCTTCCGTGGCAATAACTCTAGGTCACTATGAGTTATGGGCAGCACCTGGCTTGTACTTGCTTCTGCTGGTGGTTTTGTTACCTGTAGATTATTTGTGGGCAGGAATCTTTCCCCAAACCTTCTCTTCTTGATCTCAAGCAAATGATTGGGTTGAAATAAGGCGAATTAATAGGGATACCCTAGTGGCAGATGTGAGTCCATAAGTTTTGCCATATTTCTCCTCAGGTAACAAGTTGATTCCTTGCTTAATGGCAAGCATCAATTCCATACTGATTATGGAATTACTACATCTCAGGACAGAGGATCAACAAGACCGGAAATGGCTTTTCTCTACCTATCCTCAAAGGATTTTTGTGAGGAAAGTACTTTATAGAACAGAAAATACTATAACATGGGAGCTGTTGCTGCTGGGAGCCCATGGTCTCAGTTGGTCTTGGCCTTTCTTCTTCTAGACGTCACATGACATTATGTTTGCTTCCTGCTGGTACTGATTTCATAATATTTTGTATTTGTTTTATATGTATACATCTGTCGAACAGACAATAAGCATGATGAGGCAGGGAGACTATCTCTCTTAAATTTGAGGACTAATTCAGAAGGTCCTCTTTGCTTACTTTTACAACGAGTTACTCTTTGCTAGGTATTATAAAGCCAGACCATAATAGGTTCCCAACACTGTCACTGAAGCCATGAGTAGATGTCTCCTGAGAGCAAAGAGGAGAAGAGCTTATGTGACAGGTATCACTGTGGAAGGCACAAATCTTCCACTAAAGTTTCCTTGACAACAGCAATACCACTAAGTGTATTTGAAGGCACTGGGAGGGAGAGAAGTAGGTAGGTTGATAGAAAATGAGCATTTATTAAGCACTTAACTGTGTGCTAGGCACTGTGCCAAGACAGCCTCTGCCCTCAGGGAGCTTACAATCTAACATGGAAAAAGAACACATAAAGAAGAGGGGGAGTATGTACGTGTGCAGGCGCGTGGTTTGGAGCTGGCAGCTGGGGGGTGAGTGGAGGTCTTGTCCTGGGTGCTACAGAGGCTGGTGCCTGGGGTGGAACTCAAGGTTCTGGTGGAGCTGGAACAAGCAGAGGTGATGAAGGAGAACACTTTTAACCATTTTTACATATTCTGTGCAATTCAGCAGACATTTTTCCAGTACAGCATGCTGTCAGGTGTTGGGGGAGAGCTATCTCTGCCTCAGCATGTTTACCACCCATAAGGCAGACAAACAAGTAGGACAGACAACATTACGTGAGTGCGTGAGAGAAATACATGCACGCTCGTAGGCCACGTCCAAAGTGGGGAAGGTTCGCGCCAGTCTAGAATCACAGACTCATAAAATTTCAGCGTTGGCAGGGACCCAAGCAGCCTCCTAGTCCAGCCCATGTGCAGAAAAGGAATCTGCAGTATAATATACATGACAAATAGTCTTCCAGCCATTGCTTGAAGGCCTCCAGTAGGAGAGAATATACTTCCTCCCAAAGCATCCCATTGTACTTTGGGAACATTATTATTTTGTTAGAAAGTTTTTCCTGACATGAAAGCTTGCTAAAGGAGGTGGCATTTCAGTTAGGCATTAAAGGATGAGTAATCACTCAAGATAGGGAGAAAGAAGAAGAGAGAATGAACAAAGCCACTGCAGCAGGAAAGTAGGGGGAATGTACAGAAGACAAGAAGTCAGCAGTCACCCTTTTGTAGATCACTGGTGTCAAACTCAAATAGAAACAGGGACCACTAAACCTTGTACATGAGGACGATTTCTATGGGCCACATATTGACTTAGAAAACCACATATTAACATTTTCTGTGTCTTACTGTATTTTTTTTTATTTTATTAAATGTTTCCCCAATAACATTTTAATCTGATTCTGGCTGCACTAGATTGCAGTAGGGAGTATTGCAATACATGCCACCTGTGGTGCTTACCATATCTGCTCTAGAGAATGACATCCATGGAAAGGAATAGCATGAGATAAAGCTGGGGAAGTAGGACAGTACCAGATTATGGTGGGACTTGAATGCTAAACTTTGAAGTTTGGGTTTTATTCGTTGAGAAAGAAGGAGCTATTGACATATTTTGAGCAGAAAGGTGATATATTAGAACCAAATCCAGAGAGGTGGAAATGGAAAAAAAAATTGGGAGGTTATTGCAATAGTTCTGGCAATCAGCAAGGAAGGTTTGTTCTAGGGAGGTGGCAGTGTGATTAGAGAGGAGAGTCAAATGCAGGTTTTCTCATGAAAGTGAAAGGTAGGGGATTTCACAGCATCATAGAGTTGGGAATAATTACAGAGGACATGTATTCCAACCGGTAGATGACCAAGAGTCCCCTTTACAACATGCTTAACAAAGGTCATCCATTTTTTTTTTCTTGAGATCTTTGTTGTTATTGTTCAGTTGTTTCAGTCATGCCTGACTCTCCATGACCCCATTTGGGGTTTTCTTGGCAAAGATACTGGAGTAGTTTGCCCTTTCCTTCTCCAGCCCTTTTTACAGATGAGGAAACTGAAGCAAGAAGGATTAGGTGACTTGTCCAGGGTCACAGCTAGTAAGTGTTTGAGGTCACATTTGAACTCATGTCTTCCTGACTCCAGACCTGACACTTTATCTGCTGAAGTACCTAGCTACCCCTTAAGATCTTAATAACTTCATAAATGATTGGCTAGGCTAAGTAAGAATGAGTAAATCAAAAGTTTGAACACACAACACTGGCTGTCATTGCTGAGAAGAATAGTGAATTCAGTAGATAGAATAAGTTTGGATGTTTTATACAAGTTGAGTTTGAAGCACCCATAGGATCTCCAGGTGGAAATGCCCTATATGAGGTCAGAGATGAAGATGTGGAGCAAAGGAGAGAAGTGAAGACGAGAGAGAAGAGAGAGAGAGGAGAGAGAGAGAGAGAGAGAGAGAGAGAGAGAGAGAGAGAGAGAGAGAGAGAGAGAGAGAGAGATTTGGGAATCATTTCTGTAGAGGTGATAGTTGAGTGGGGCAGGATGGGGGCAGGGGTCAGGGAATGAAATTGCCAAGTGAGAGTATAGAAAGAAGAAGACAAGGAACTAGCAAAGAAGAACAAGAAAAAGCAGTTGGAGAAGTAGGATGACAAGGAGAATATGATGTGTCTGAAGTCAAGGGAGGAATGACCATCCATAAGGAGGGATAGTCAACAGTGTCTAATACCGTTGAGAGATCAAAGAGGATAAAGACGACAAAAGCCTTTGAAATTGGGAGTTGGGTCCTTAACTCTTGAGAGACCACTTCAGTAGAGTGGTAGGGATGGAAACCAGAGGGAAAAGAGTGGGTGGCAAAGAAATAGAAGCATCATGTATATACAATGTTTTCAGGAAGTCTTGTTGTGAAGAAGAATGGAGAGATTAAATGACATGATAGCTGGGTGCCATAGAACGGTCAAGGGAATGCTTTTTTCAGACTAGGAAGAATTATTAGTCTTATTCTCTTTGCTCCCATGAGACAAAGGGGGTCCCATGAGTCTAAAGATGGGGTGTTTTAGAAGGTAATGAATTCCCTATTACTGGAGGTAATTAGCAAAGGCTGAAGGATCATTTGTTGGGGATGTTGAGAAGAGTTGTTTGTGTATCAGATTAAGAGCTGTTGGACTAACTTTTTAGATAGTCCCTTCCAAATCCCAGTCTGTGATTCATCTTCTGTGTATAAAGGGCAGTGTAAATCTCTCACAATGGGCACAGGAGTCCTACTAGTTCACTTACCATTTTTTTCCCCTAATTGTATCCTTCATCTTAATGCCTCAAGGCAGAAGCAGGAGATCATTATTTAAAATATTTAAGGCAGCTGACAGAAGCAACAGTTATACAGAGCAATGAAAGCTAGTGTTGTAAAAACCCTCTTTCTCAGCTACTCCACCTACCTAAGCTACTGTGTTAAAAGGTGCTTCTTGCATACTGCCCAGAAATTCTCTCACTGGAGCTGTCCATCTGAAGCAAGCTGCCACCATCTACCATGATTCCCAACAGAAACACGTTCTAGAATCTTTCCTGCTTTTCCATTTGATGGCTGCCATGTCTTAAACGGCACCAGCCCATTCGAGGGACCACAGATCCCAGGACAGACATGCAGCTGTTACTGCCCTGTGGGAGCTTACTTTCTAAGGGGAGAGGCACCACAATTGATCGACCCCCATCTTCATTGTTTCCATCTCTGTCCAGACAAGTTAGACCATTGTCTCTGGTCCTATGGAACCCCATCTGTTAGGCACTGCAATGAAGCCTACCCACCGCCTCTTTCCATTAAGGGGAAGGGAGCCTCTAATGCGTCTGTCAACCGGAGATCTTACAGTTTTGCTTTTTCATGTGGTTTGGCAGAGAGATTCTGTACCTCCTTTTTTCCATTGCATAATGCAAAAGATGTAAAATAGAAATTTTATGCATATAGGTAACTTGGCATACTATCTATACGAATAATCATTTAAAGGTAGAAATTTCGAATTTCCAGACATAATGGACTGCCAACCGTGACATCTGATTGGGTCCAAGAAGGAGAATTGGACATTATAGGAACACCAGAGATGGCCTGCTGGGAAATTAGCTTTGTTTCTGGAGTACTGTGACAGAGACCCTGAAAGAGATAAAAAGACCATCACAATCCTTGCTCCATGTTTGTTTTTCAAACTTAGTAAAGCTGACTTCAACAAATAAAGTCTCTCCTCATGGGATGGGACAGTGTAGAAGAGGTATGGGAAAAATTGAAGTCTGAATTTAGAAAGAGAACCTCATGTGGAAATAGAGACAGACAGAGACAGAAACAGAAACAGACAGACAGACAGCAGGCTCCCCAAAATGATGACTAAGTTGAGATCTAAACCAAGTTTAAAATGTTTATAGTCTTAGACTTTGTGAAAGAATTTAGAGAATCTTTCTTCCTGGCTGGAAGATGAAGTAAACATTGACTTTTCTCTTGAAATTCAGGACAATTTCTTTGAAATGTGGTGTTCCATGTAGAGGTCCATTCCATAGCTCTCCCCCTTGCCTATGTAGTAATGTACTGAGGGGTATCTCGGTATAGTGAATGGGTGATCCAGTATGTTGAAAGTGTGCTAATAATGCCCGAAAGGAAGATGGCAGAGAATTGACTGTAGAATTATGACAGAAACTATAGGCAGAATGGAGAAAGTTGAATGACAATAAAGCACAGCTGGGAAATCCTGAGGTATAACACTTTAGGTAGAAATCCACGAGAAAAAGATTTAACTTACCATTCAGTGGATGATTAAAAGAAAAAAAAAAGGTTTTTTTGAAAAAAACCAAAAAACACTTCTGGACCAAGTGACAGAAAATCCCCTCTGCTAATGTGAGGTTTCATGGTATCTGGTACATTCACTGCAGGCAAGGGGGCAGAGATATCCTCATTTGGAAACATAGGCATCAGACTCAGGAAACCAGGAAATTTTTTGTTATTGTTCAGTTATTTCAGTCATGCCTGATTCTTCATGACCCCATTTGGGGTTTTCTCCACAAAAGTACTGGAGTGGTTTGCCAGTTTCTTCTCCAACACATTTTACAGATGAAGAAACTGAGACAAATAGAATTAAGTGACTTGCCCAGGGTCACACAGCGAGTACGTGTCTGAGACTGGATTTGAACTCAGGCCTTCCTGACTCCAGGCCCACCACTCTATCCACTGCACCACCTAGCTGCTCTCTCAGCTCAAATTCTACATCAATGTTTTTCCAACTTCTTCTATGAATCTCTGAGTTTTTGTAAGGAGTATGATGAAAGTCTATAAGTAAACGTAGATGAAATAAATGGTATTTCATTCATTTTGTTTTTAAATGTAAGGAGATGGTATTGTGATCAATATAATACAACTTCATTTACACGTGTTGCTAAATTAATACTAGCTTTTCATTATTGTGGACTTCTCTCAACCAGTATGTGTGCGTAGCAGCATGGACTGCTGGAACAGCAGTTATAGCACATTTACTCTCAAGAAGATTTCCAAAATGCTTTTATCTTAAAAACAAATCCTTGTATTTCAGAAAGTTGTTGTTTCCCCTCTCTCCCTACCCCAACCACATAGTATAGTTTCAGTTAGAGACAATCCTCTGTTGAGCAGCTATATGCTTGGGTTTAACAAGTAGCAGTGTACACATAGCAACGTTTACCCTCTTGTGTCATGTGTAGGGGAAAGAGGGGAATGAGAAGACAAACTGAGCCCTCAAGATACCTTCATTTCTACTGATTCTGCTGGTGTGTGGAGAGGTGATAATGTACAATATGGCTAACGATCAAAGATCTGGAGCAAACCCAAAACCAGATGTAGTCCTCAGATCTGTTCCTGAATGTGTGTGTGTTTCGAGACGTTCTGTAGCCAGCCAGGCATCAAGCATTTATGAAGGGCCTACTGTGTACCAGGTGCTATGTGGAGTCCTGGGAATATAAAGAAAGTCAAGAAACATCATCCCTGCTCTCCCAAAGATATGTTCAAATGGGAACAACTTGCAAAAAATCATTTGTGGAAGTGTGTCCAGTGTGAGTGGAAGGTGACCCCAGAGGGAAGGACCTAATGGGGATGGAAGGAAATGGAGAAAGTCCTGCTGCAGGGACGATTTCAACTGAGTCTCCGTGGGGAGCCAGGAAAGCTAAGAGACAGAAAGGGGGGAGAGGTGGAGAGCTCAAAGATGTCCAGATTTCACATTTCCAGATTGGGACTTTCATTTGGTTTGTGTTACGCTAGTACATTGCCTTTCCCGTGGTGGGTGCTTAGCCTATGAAATCTTAACCCGTTCAGAGCTCAGCTCAGAAGCAGCCTCTTACCTAATGACGTTCTTCATCCTTCCCAACAGATGCTAATACCTCAAATTACTTTGTAAATGTTTCCTATCTATTTTGTATATACTTATCTGTGTACACATTGCCTCTTCCGGTAGAATTTAAGCTTCTTGTGGGCAAGGGACTGTTTCATTTTTGTCTCTGTATCAAGTGCTTGACACACAATAGGTGCTTAATAAATGTTTGTTCAATTGAATTGAATTCTAAGACGTCTGAGTGTATAGCTGTGTGTATACTTTTATGCATGTATGTGTGTAAACACATGTTTTTAAGTATATAATCATTTAAATTAGGTATATAGAAACTTCATTTACATATAGTATTAGAACAAGGTATTTACATTTGCTTTTGCTAATGTTTTTCTTACTAGTTGGATGAAGAAGGAATAAGAATAGTAATTTAGAGACTCCTTAGAGCAATAAAACAGTGGTTCTCAAAGTGTGGTCTGGAGATGACTGGGGGTTCTTAAGACCCTTCCAGGGAGTCTGTAATTGAAAACTATTTTCATAATAATACTAAGATGTCAATAAATATAACCCACATAAACCAAAGCTCTTGGGAGAAAGTGTCTTTAATGATTTTTAAGAATGTAAAGGGGTTCTGAAACCAAAGAGTCTGAGGACCACTGGAAGAAAGCATCACAGAATCAGAGTTGGAAAAATCCTAAGCGGCCACTTTGCCTGAAAAAGAATGGCTGCCTTTGCAGTCTTTGCAGGCTGCATCCCCACGAACAGAGACTTAATTTTAGCCTGACAGCAGACTATGCAAAACGTGACTGCTTCTGCCCTGGTGCACTTCGAGGCAGCCCTCTCCATTGTCCATTAGTAGTGTATTATCTATTTTTTTTTACCTTGGTAATCAGTGGACCACAGAGTCAGAAGTAGGATTGCCATATATTTTGAATGGTGGAGACCATCTGGGAATTTGAGGGAGCCTTCTGATTTCTCTGATAGATTTTATCCTACCAGCACAAATGATAAAGAATGCATGGCCTCCCTCCTCCCCAGTGCTTTGTCAGTCCAAGGAACCTGAAGTAGGAGTAACCACATTAATGAGAGAGGAAGAGGGGAAGTCAGAGCAAAGACTTGGGATGGAACATTCTGTTGCTTTTAGATTCCAAACATTCAAAACTTTGGAGCCTTTAATAGACATGCTTGTGTTGGTAGCTATTTCTACTGTGGCAAGTTAGAAAGATAAATGATCTTCATTACAACTAACACAAGTTACAGAATCCTTAATAACTGAAAGTCAGTACCTGGAGTGGCACTCAGAAGGAAGGAGGAGTGAAGGTGGTGTCCACAGAAAGCACAGGTCCCCTGTCTCCTACATAGAGCCCCAAATAATTCAAAATTAGGAGGAAATATGCTTTAAAAAATAACAGGTATCATCTGGTTTGATAGAGTGCTGGCAATAAATAAGGAGCATAACTGTTAGCAGAGTTGTGAACTTGTCCAGCTATTCTGGAGAACAATTTGGAACTATGCCCAAAAGGCCATGAAACTGTTCATATCCTTTGATCCGGCAATACCGTTACTAGTTCTGTATTCCAAAGAGATTTTTAAAAGGGGAAGGGGAACCTGTTTGTACAAAAATGTTTATAGCAGCTCTTTTTTCCCCCCTTAAGTGAGTAAATCCATTTATCAAAGAAAATAGCAAACAGAAATCAGAGAAGTTATACAGATTAGAATAGACAGTAAACAGAACAATGAACTTTCCCACTGGGAATGAGATATCTTATCCCAACCAAAAGAGAGTCCGCTATCTTACCCACACTGAAATTCTCTGAAGTCTCTTGGGAGGCAAGTTGGAAATCAAGGAGATATTGAAGCACTGACTTTGCCTTATATGTCTGCTTTTCTTCCTTTTTTTTTTTTAAATGATTTTTGGTTATGTAATTTATTATGTCTGGAATTTTCTTTTTTTTTAAGTTTATTTTTAGTTTTCAACATTCAATTCCATAAGATTTTGAGTTCCAAATTGTAGCAGCTCTTTTTGTAGTGGCAAAGAATTGGAAATTGAGGGGATGCTATCAATTGTGGAATGGCTGAACAGTTGTGATATCTGATGTATACTATTGTGCTACAAGAAATGATGAGCAGGATGCTTTCACAAAAACCTGGAAAGACTATTATGAACTGATGCAAAGTGAAGTGAGCAGAACCAGGAGAACATTGTACATAGTAACAGCAACATTGTGCAATGATCAGCTGTGAATGACAGTGATCCAAGACAATTCCAATGGATTTGTGATGGAAAATGTTCTCCCCTGTTAGAATGTAAGCACTGTGAGAATAGAGATTGCTCCATTTATTTATTTATTTATTTGTTTTTTGGTGAGGCAGTTGAGGTTAAGTGACTTGCCCAAAGTCACACAGCTAGTAAGTGTTATGTATCTGAAGCCACATTTGAACTCAGGTCCTCCTGAATTCAAGACTGGAGCCGTATCCACTGTGCCACCTAGCTGCTGCCTGCTCCATTCTTTCCATGTAGGCCCAGCACCTGCCCAGCAATGGAGGCCTTGATCCACTAGAAGCCCTTACCATGTGCTTGTCGATGTGTCAACCTCTCTTGATTGGTATATTGATCAGCTTCTGCTTCTGGGGCTGAAAGATTTCCTTCTTTTCTTCTCAGATCTGTCTGTAAGCTCAGCAGAACTTTGAGCTCTTCAGATAGGCAAGTGACAAACTGAGCCCAGCCCTCAGAGATGTCAGAGGTGAAGATGAGGGGCCTTTCCGCTCCCAGAAGCAGCAGACTACCATGGGCATGGGCCTCTGCTGTTGTTGCTCTAACAGATCTGTTTGCTTTATCAATGAATAATTCTTTGGGTTCACCTGCTCACTTATTGGAATGCATTTGACTCTCCTGTTATTTTTAAGCCTCACTAACTCTGGGTTACCCTTTTGTTTAAAAGGCAGTTGCTAAAAGTCTATTTCCTTTAAAACCAATAATTGTGAAATAGAAAATCATCAGCCTGTTAACTTAAAAAAAATTTCTTTTTCTAGTCTTATAGAAAAACATCTTTTATATGTAATAAGCAGCCAGTGAGCTTAGATACTTTTTCTGCTTGCTAAATGTCCATAGTGGAATGGTAGATTCCTACAGTAAATAATTAGCACTTTTTGATTTAAATTATTATGTCTAAAACTTGCTTTCAGATGCTGTCATGATATGCCAGTGAATATCCTCTTTTCCCAGCAACTCAAGGCGGAACTTTTCATAAAAAGCACACCATCACTGTTTGACTGTTAACATTTTCACCTAAGTATCTTTTCTTAAAATAGCTACTAAAATATGTTTTCTGGGCTTCTCCATATTTACATTGGGCCCATAAACAGCCGCTAAAAAAATAAAAGTTTTGTGAGGGCAGGCACTGTTTTTGTTTTTTTGTCTTTCTATCTCCACTGCCTACATGGTGCCTGGCCCATGGTAGCTGCTTATTAACGTGAATAACTGACATTCTACTCATCTGTCCTCAATGACTAATGAAGCTACAAGTTGATGTTTGTACTTTAGCCAACTATTTATAAGACATTGAACCTGTTTTATTACATTTTAAAAAAAAACAGCCTCTTACCTTGTGCTGTCTTCTGATATCAGTATATGTCTACAGCATGGCACTGTGCACATTGGTACTTGGAAAATAGATGAATAAAGACACGGAAGAAGAAGTTAGGCTTCTTTTACTTCAATTCCCATCATCCTTGGAACACTAATGCAGTATTCACATGTACTCAGACTTATAAACAGGACTCCAGTTGTGTCTGGATCTGTACCCCCAATGTCTTTGCCATCAGAAAGCTCTTCCAGTTCATGGAATGAACACAAGCCCCAGGCAGTGAAAGTTGTTCCAGGCTACATTTGTGTCATTTTTCTGAATTTTGTCTGGCTTCCCAAATATCTGAAATCTACCAGATTGGATTTGAATGCTTCTTCTGTCCCCAACTCATTCTATGACCTTGACCCTATCACGGTAGGACTTCCGGGGATGGATTTGGAGCCAGGAATCAGTGAACGAGTATTTGTTAACTTCCTACTGTGTTCCATGCAACGTATTAAGTACTGGGGATACAAAGAAAACCAAAAGACAGTCCCTTCTCTCAAGGAGCTCTTGTCGAATGTGGGAGACAACATAGAAACAACCATGTACACCCAAGATATAGGGAACATAAATTGGAGGGAATCGACAGAGCGAAGACCACCAGCATGAAGTCAGATTAGGGAAGGCTTCTTCTGGAAGGTGAGGCTTTATCTGGATCTTGAAGGAAGCCAGGAAAGAGCAGAGGCAAAGATGAGGAGGAAGAGAAGTTGGGGGGGGGGGCAGCAGGGCAGAAGCCAATGAAAATGTCCAGAGTCAGGAAATGGAGTGTCTGGTGAAAGGCAGAGTGAGGCCAGTGCCCCTGGGTCCAACAGTGTGGCTGGGGAGTGGAGTAAGAAAAAGGCCTTAGAAGACTGGAGAGGGAGGAGAGATTTCTGATCTTTCTGACACTGGGCCAGTCACTTTATTTTTCTGAGCCCTGCTTTCCTCATCTATCAAATTGGAATAATGCTATCTGGACTATCCGTACCCCACAGTGTCACTTGATAAAGACTTACAAGGCCATGATGCAGGTGATTTACTTGACGCCTCAAAGCCCTGACTTCATGTCAGCTCTTATTCTATGGGCTTTCGTTTCTTCTTTTGTAAAAGGAAACAGTTGTACTAAGACCGCAGAGGTCTCTTTCTGCTTGCTCCTAAATGTGTATTAGATTGATCAGTTCCAATTCTCACCATTTGGCATCTTGGGCTTTTTACTTGGTCAGATAGCTGATGACTGAAGAGGTCTGTATTGTCAGCTGTGCAGAAGAGCAGAAATACTGAGAGAAAGTAGATAAGGTTGGGCTCTGGAGAGTCCAGGTGTAAGGCCAAATTATGGGTCAGCAGTCTAGATTCAGGATACACACATTGTTGTGAGAGGTCAAGTGAAGCATGAGGTCAGGCAGCAAAGAAATGGGGGACAGGGGTACTTGGCACATTCTCAGAAGTTTAGGCAGGCAGCTAGGAAACCTGTATTAACCAAATCAACAAGAACCCAGATTCCAAGTCATTGCCCCTCCCCCCCCAACCAAAAAGCTTTTTATGTTCTTGCTTCTGAGGCAGGAGCCAATCCAAGCTCAGTCAGTCCACATCTCTAAGTGGAAGCAGATGAATGAGTGCACCTGGCTTGGATGAGGAGGTGAAAGGGCAGAGCTGGAAACATACCCATCATTCTTCACCAGCAGAAAGCAAAAATGTGCCTCCTTCAACGAACACGTAATAGTACCTGCTACCTACAAGGCTGTGCTGAGCTAGGCTTGGGAAGCCAAAATGGAAAACTCTACTCTGGAGAAGCACTCATTTTCCAGGTTTATCTCCTAAAGCCTCTTCCTGGTTCTCACTTTAGCTGATTGATTACCCGCCATTTCCAGTACACCTGAACTTGTCCTTGCTCTGGCATCTGAAGGATTGTTTGTCCTTTATCTCTCTGGTCCCTTGCAGGTGCCTGAAATGTACATTTCTTCACACCTACATCACTTACCTCCTGTCTTCTAATAATCCCACTTAAGAAAAGTACTTCCTCTAGGAAATCTTCTCAGACTCTTTCCACAGGCCTTGGAGAACTTCATTTTCATCATTTGAAAAGTTAGAAAAGCAGAAAAGGACTGATCGCCAAATAGCCAAAATAAAAATTCATTTAACTTTCGCTCAGAAGAAGCAGTGAGACTTCAGTTATATTGTTCTATCTTTAGTGCTAGATGCAAATTTATTTAAAAGGGGAAATGCTACTAATGGGAGGATGACTGAGGAACTGTTTATGCACCCAAGCAGTTTTTTGTTATTAGCTTTTCTGCTCAGGTTTCAACATTGTTACTTTTTTTTTAAAAGACATTTATCAAAGCCTGCTTATATTGATTGAGTGTTGGAGAAGTTTCCTGCATTTGCCCGTTGAAGTGGTTCATTATTATATAAAAGCAAAAACAAATATGGTAGGTTGGGAAGGTTTCAGATGGAAAGAGAAAGTGTCTGCAATTCCATCTATTACCATTTACCAAATTCTTATCAGTGAAGCTAGTCAATATTTCCTTATATCTGGGCCTCAGTTGCCTCCTTTTCAAATGAATGAGATGGAATCCAAAGGCAATGGGAAGAATCCTGGCTTGGGAGCGAGGGGACCTGGGTTCATTCCTTGCCTCTGCCTTCCGGACTCAAGGGTGTCCTTGAGTGAGAATGCATCGGCTACCTTCTCTCCATTGACGTCAGCTTTCTCAACTGTAAAAGGAGGGGATTGGACCAGACCTCAAGGTCCTTTTCTAGTTTGAAATCCTGTGATGTCAGGAGATACTTTGAAGGACACTCCCCAGTCTTCACCTATGATCTTATATGTTTAAACCTTTTTCTGGGCGGGCAGTTATTCTATTGTAAAAATAACGTTTGCCGTTTTCAGAATTGAGAATATGCACTTTAAAACGCCAGGTCAGTAAACTTTCTTTAGGTATCTAGTATGGTTGCAAGCATGCCAGACTTGGAGGTGGGAGATCTGTGTTAGAATCCTGGCTGCAGCATCTACCAGTGGTATAAATGGGGGCAAGTTACATCACCTGAACCTCCCATTTCCTCATCTGCAAAGTGGGAACAAGAGTAATTAAACTGCCAGTTTCATAAGGTTGTTGTTAAATCTGAAATTACTGTAGTGAGTCAAAGCAAGCAGTTGGTGCTGTCTGTTCAAGGTTTGCTTTTCATATCCACCCAAATCAAATCAGTATGCTTGTGTTATAACTCCAACATGCCTAGTCAGTTAAGTCTGGAGAAAAAAGTGGATTAAAAATGGAGCTGGCTTTCTCTGGTTCACTTATCTCCATCTGCCTCCCCTCCCCCTACATTTAAAAAAAAAAAAAGAAGCCATCAGAGAAGAGAGCCCAGTAGCTTTACATTCTTAAGGGCTGGCTATGAGGAAGCCTGCAAGAAGTCTGTCAGGACATCTGGTGCCATTTCTGATCTCTTAAGAGTTCTGATAAAGGTTACGTGAAGCTATTATGCATTCTGTAAATCTCTTTTAAAGAAGTATGATTGCAATAAATACCTGTGATCATTGAGATTAAGAAAGCATGACAGTTCAAAAGTGTTTGTTAGTAGAACCTTTGGGAGGGTGGGGTGGGGGAGAGATACAGGGAGCTCTATTTTTTTTCAGCAGAGCATCAGCATGCCCGGACTAGCATTTTGCATTTTGCTTTAAATATTAAAATACCTGAAAGATCTGTGTCTGTGAGGGGAGCTTCCAATAGGTAAGTCCCATATGGGGAGTTGCCTGAGGCACCCAGAGGTTAATCAAGTGGTCTGGACACAGTGTCAGAGGCAGAATTTAAAAACAGCATTGCCTGACTCCAAACACCTCTCATGCTCCGTTCGTAGTGCCACCATGCTGTTTCTATATTCATTTGGTCTGACATTATTATCCATGATGCTCTGAGTAGACGTTATTAAAAAATAGTGCCTCGTAAATCGAAGTACTCTTGCTGTTGCTTAAGTTATTATAGTAAAGCAAAGTAACTCCTTAATATCCTCATGGATTTAAGTCATGTGGCTCAGATCCAACATTATTTCAAAAGAAATTATGAAAGCCAGTCCCTGGACCACTTAAAAATAAAATCAGATATGATTGGTAGAATTGTGTTAATCAAGAAATAAAATGCTGAACCTGCTGAAAGCATTACAAGACCCTCTCTCAGAGGTTAACTGGCAGGGTTCTTTTCTGTCTGATTTCCTAGACAAGTCTCAAGTGGGGCCCCCAGATTACAAGGCTATATTTAATATTACTACAACATGTGGACCTCCAGTATGCCATAAGGGGGCTGAAAGAATTTTCATATAAACTACTGGGTTTTATCCAAAGAGCCATTAATATGCTTTAAACTGTAGTGCTTCATATGTGGGGCTAAAATTTGACCCTGTCTCTGACCTACCAGCTTTTTCTCCATAATGGACCAGTCCTGAGACAGCTGTGGTATAGGAGAAAGAGGAGGATGAGTCAGGAGAGCTGGATAGTAGGTCTTGTTCTGTTACTAACTAGTTGAGTCAACTTGAGCTACTCACAGTCTGTCTGAGCCATCTGTAAATGGCAAGGTTTGACAAGCTGGACGGTACCTATAGGAGGGCATCTGGAATGATGACAGCCATTTGGACCATACCATACAAGCGTTGATTGAAGAATCTAGGTCTATTCACCTAGACAAGAGAAGTTTTAGGAAAGACATTGTACGTTTAGGACAGATATTCATATTTGAAGAACTGACACGTGGAAGCAATATTAGACTTGTTCTACATGGACAGAGCCAGAAACATTGGGTGGTAATGGAACAGAGGCACATTTGGACTCCGTGTAAAGAAAAAGGTAACAATTCAGAGCAATACCCAAATAGAACAGGCAGCCACAGAGGTGGTAGACTCTCCCCCTGCCTGGAGACCTTCAAGTGAAGAATGGATGACCACTTGCTGAGGATGTCATGGAGGGATTCTTGGCCCAATGTAGATGGACTACATGGTTTGAAAAGTTTCTCCTTGGGTTAACTTTATGATTTGATCCCATTCAGCTTGAAATTCTGTGCCTTCAACTCAATCCCATTACTAGAATTTCTTCCCCTCCAACCTCTCTTTTGATTTACACTGTTTCTACTACCAGATGTGCCTAACCTTAACTCTAACCCTGCTCCCTATCCTCAGTCTTACCAAATCCCATTCTGTTCAGGACAGGATTTGTGGAATCTCCCCCAACTTCCTGTAGGATGGGATTGACTTCCTACAGCATTTAAAATCACTACCATAGAGGTGACCCTTTTACTTAATCTGTCTCAGTTTTCACCAGTTATTTCCATTGTGCCCATCTAGATGATGAGTTCTTTAAAGGTAAGAATCGTGTGCTATAGGCATCTAAGGGTGTGTGTGTGTGTGTGTGTGTGTGTGAGAGAGAGAGAGAGAGAGAGAGAGAGAGAGAGAGAGAGAGAGAGAGAGAGAGAGAGAGAGAGAGACAACTTGCCTATGATGGTCACACAGTCTATAAGAGATTGATGCAGGATTTGGACTCATTTTCAAATCCAGTGCTCTGTTTACTACATAAGAATCATTTCCAGTTTCCCAGGCTCTGTGTAGTCCAAGTGGGTCCAAAAGGTGTAGCCTGCACCTTTGCCCTAAGCTAGCGTGGAATTAAGGCAATTGAGAAATGCCTCTTTAAGAAACTGCTTGAAAACAGCCCTAATGGTTTCTTGTGGTGTTTAGTTGATGGGGCTGTGGTCCCAGCTTCGTTGGGTTGAGCCAGAGTTTTAGAGCTATAAGGAAGGCTAGCTGGAGAGCATGTAGTTCAGCCTCTTTACTTTATGCATGAAGAAACTGGAGTCTTAGGAAGAGTGACTTGTTCAAAGTTACAACTAGCTGAGCCAAGACTTAAATACTGGTTATTCTTGTCACTAGACCAACAGCGAAACATAATATTAGGGAATGCTTTTCTTTTTTTAGGTGAAAAGGGTATTCCTACTGATGGGATAGATAGCCTTTGCCCAGTCAAGTCAGAGAGGGCTTTCCACTGCTTGGAGCAGCCATGGAGAGTGGGGCACCTGGCAGGAAGCTTTGGGGGAAGGTGTCTTCACTGACCTCTGATTACTACTCTGTCTCTCAGCTGAAATGGAACCACCTCTCATATTCCCCTCAACTGGAAGAGACTGGTCTCTACTTTCTTTCTCTCTCTCTCTCTCTCTCTCTCTCTCTCTCCTCTCTCTCTCTCTCTCTCTCTCTCTCTCTCTCTCTCTCTTCTTCCTCTCTCTCTCCTTCTCCCTCTCCCTCTCTCTCTCTCTCTCTCTCTCTCTTTCTCTCTCTCTCTCTCTCTCTCTCTCTCCATAACCCCCTACAGTCTGGCTTCTAGCCTTGTCATTCTACCAAAACTGCCTTCTCCAAAGTTACCAGTGATCTCTTAGTTGCCCGATCCAATGTCCTTTTCTCAAGCTCCTCATTCTTCCTTGTCCTTTCTGTGGTCTTTGACACTGTTGATCACTCTCTTCTCCCTTTTATACTCTCTTCTCTCCTGGTTCTCCTCCTACCACTCTAGTCACTTCTCTGCCTCCTTTGCTGGATCCTTCTCCAGATCACACCCTCTAATGGGAGGTATACCTCAGGATTCTGTCCTGCGCCCTCTTTTCTTCTCCCTCTATACTACTTCACTTGGTGATCTCATCACCTCCCATGGACTTAATTACCATCTCTGTGCTAATGATTCTCAAATCTATTTATCCTGCCCTCTTTGCCCTCTTTTCTCTGCTGACCTCCAGTCTTGCATCTCCAAATGCCTTTCAGACATCTCAAAATTAATGTCTAATATATATCTTAAATTCAATATATCCAAATTAGAACTCATTATCTTTCCCCCTACATCAGAGGGCAGTACCATCCTCCCAGAACCTCCGGCTCATGACCTAGGAGTCATCCTGGCTTCCTCACCATCTCTTATCTTGCCCCATAGCCAAACTGTTGCCAAGGCCTGTTGATTTCCCCTTTGCAGTATCTCTCAAATATGCCCCCTCCCCTCCTCTCACACTGCCTCCACCTCGGTGCAGGCCCTCAGCACCTCATGCCTTGATTATTGCAGTGGCTGCTCGGGGGTCTGCCTGTCTCAAGTCCCTCCCCGCTCCAGTCCATCCTCCATTTAGTCACCAAAGTGATTTTCCTAAAGCTCGGATCTGATCGTATCCCTCCCTGGACACCCCCTACTCAGTAAACCCCAGTGACTCCCTATTGCCTCCAGAGCAAATACAAAATGCTTCATTTGGCTTTCAAATTCCCTAATAACCTGGTCCCTTCTGACCTTTTCAGTCTTCCTGAACCTTACTTCCTGCCACATACTCTTCAATCCAGTGATACTGGCCTCCTGGCTGTTCCCAAAACAAGACACTCAGTCTCCTGGTTCTGGGCATTCTTTTGAACTGTCCCTCATGCCTGGAATGCCCCCTCTCCTCTCTGACCACTGACCTCCCTGGCTTTCTTTAAGTCCCAATTAAAACCCCAGTGCCTTCCCTCTGCTGATTATTTCTTACTTATACTGTATGTGCCTTGCTTTGCATGTCTTTGTTTGCATGGTGTAGGTTGTAAGCTTGAGGTCAGGGACTGCCTTTTGCTCCTTTTTGTATCCCTAGCCCTTAGCACAGTGCCTGGCACGTAGTAGGCACTTTTATTGGTTCCTGGTTTGGAGGGGGATGAGGCCCAGTTTTCTGGGTGTCTGCATCATTTAACCAGTCATCACCTCAGGTACAGTTGGATGAGCACACACCTCTTCACACCGATATGTTGTTTTCTAGCTACTGGTAAATACAGTCTAGGAGCAGTTGTTAAGGTGTGAGTACATCTTCCCAGGGATTTCTTTATTAGCATCATTATTCAGCATTCATACAGCACGTTGTACTTGCTGAGTGCTTTTACGATCATTTTGCTAGTTAAATCACACAGAAACCTCATGAAGGCAGTGTTATTACTGCCATTGTGTAGACAAGGAGACTTTAAAGAAGGATTTAAAGAAAATATAGTGGGATCAGAAGCGGGCAATGAAAATGATTAAAGAGTTGGAAATAGCACCCATGAGGAAAGATGAAAGGAGTTCAGATTGTTAAATGTGGGGAAGAGAAGAGCAGGAGCTCCACAGCTTTGGGAGGAGAGGGGATCTCCTGATGAGCCTAATGCTGGTGAGGATCAGCTGCCTCCCATCTCCATGAGCATAGAACCAAGAGGCTAGAAACAGGTAAGACCAGGAAAGGCCTCCTATACCAATCACCACGTTGTGGGGTCCTGAGAGGTCCTTTGGGCCTCTCCTGCAGTTCACATTGGTGACCAGCTGCCTTCCTTGAATGCTTGGCTGTTGACCTCCTGGAAGGAGACTGACCTTGGGAATCCATCCTCGATGATTCTCTAAGGTGCCGACTTCCCTGATGGCTTCTAACTTCTGGGCTTAAAAATGTCCATCTTCTGTCATCAGGTCATATTTTTAACAGATTTTTTTTAAAAGAATGTTTGTATGACAGAAAATTGTTAGCTCAGCACAAAGTTGTAGCCATGGAGTTAGCTGGTATGTCCGTAGGTCAAGATCCAGGTGACCTTCCCTAATTCCCTTGACTGGAAATGTCTTTACATGCTAGTTATTTAAATACATGCCCAGAATAATTGAAATGACTGAACAATGACGAAATGCTTAATAACTATTTGCTTGTTGAAGGAGAGAAAGCAGACCAGCCTTCCTTCCTAGTCCTTAACAAAAATGTGGCAAGGTTATTAACAAGAAGCAAAGCATTATGGGGGGCGGGGCCTCTTGCTAAGGGCCGTTTCCACTGTCACAAAGGGACCAGAAATGTACAATTTAACCATGCTTATTTCTATAGAATTTCTATCTGTTTGAATGAAAAGCTATCATCTCTTAGGGAAAATCAATACCCTATTCCAAAGGAGAGAAGAACTACATTTGATTTTAAGCTTTTATGGAGCATTTTGAACTCTTCAGAAAGAAGGTGATTTTGTTCATTCAAATGATTGTATTTTTCTACATTGTGCATTGCTTTCCACCTTTTTTAAGTTTCTGAGGATCTCTGAGTAGGGTTTCATTGAAAAGATAAACGGGGAGGCGCGGGGGGGGGGGGCAAGCAAAATGAACTGAGCACAGAAAGACCTGGTTTGGAATCCTGTTTCACACACTTAATACCTCACACTTGCATGAGTCACTTAACCTCTGACCCTCAGTTTCCTTATCTGGAAAAAGGAGACAATAATGATACTTAAGTCACAGTTGTTTGAAGATCCAATGAGAGGACAGATGTAAAGTACTTTGCAAACCTTAATCCTATATAGATACGAACTCTTATTATGATGTAATTAATCATATTAATTTGTATTATTATAATTCTGATCTTGATGACAAGGCATTACTAAGTCTGGCTATACTGAAAGGCAAAATGATGATCATAATTTAAATTTAGCCCTAGCAATCTGTTTTAATTTAATTCCGTAAAGATTTATTAGGCATCTGGTATGTGCAAGGCACTGTGTGGGTAACTGAGGATACAAAGGAAAAATGGAAAGAATCTCTGACATCAAAGAGCTTATACTCTAAACTCTACCTGGAAGTTTACATTTGAGAAATTAGCCTTTTGGTAATCCTCTGAAGGTTCAATGACTGCCCGAGAGTGGTCTAAGTGATGTTCCAAATTGTAGTCCCAATTATGTTCAATATAATTCCGTAAATAAGATAGAATGGTATGCAGTATGTTTCATTTAAAAATATTTATTGATGCTTTTTCTTTTTCGCATCGCTTCCACTTCCAGTGTACGCCTCCCCTTTCCTGTCCCCAAATGAACCTACTCTTTGAACAAAGAAGTAGTCAGTCAAAACAGACCAACACATTGGCCATGTCTGACCATGTCAGTCTCATTCCCAACCCATAACCTATCCCCCACCCCCTACAGGGAGAAGAAGAAAGATAGATTTCATCGCTAGTTCTCTGGAGTCAAGATTGGTCATTGTGAGTATGTCATACATTTGAGAAAGATACCCTTTAAAGTTAGCTAAAATGAAAAATCAAACCAAAAAGCGTTAAACTTCAGTTACCTAGAAAATACATTTTATGGGGAACAACTCCTTTACCCTCGGTGCTAGATAAATAAGTGATTGCTACATTCTGAAAGGTTGTCAGTCAGGAATTCCATGAGCATGACACAGTGGAGAAGTATTCCTGTAGCATTCGAATCTGCTTGAATGAAAAGTCATCTCATTTTATTGAAAAATCAATCAGCTATTCCAGTGTTGAGGAGAACTATATTATGTTGTAAGCCTATCTGAGATATTATGAATTCCTCAGAAATAAATGTTTTAAACAGTTAATCCAAGATGTTGTTACTGTGGTTGTGTGTTTTGATATCGAGTCTTACTCTCCAGCTCTTTGATGGGGCTGAGTTGTTCCGAGCAGCACTGCACAGCACAGGAATCTTGAGAGTGTTTCTTTAACTGAGCGCCTTGGTTCCTGATATTCCTTAGGCTATCAGGATGTCAGTTTAATGACTCAGAAATCTTCAGAATAACACAGCCTTAGAGGCGGAAGGGATTTAGAGGGTGTCTGATCTAACACACTCAGTTTACAGATGAGAAAATTGTGTCTGGGAGAGTGAAGTGACTTGTCTGAGATCACATAGTTTGTTAGCCACAGAATCCATTTTTTGAGCCTTGTTCTCTGATGCAAAATCCAGAATTCTTTCTACTGTTCAGCTTTTCTTTATGTCATTAGATAGTTTGGTTGTTAAAGAAAAACTGTGTTATCTCAGTTCTTATGCATTATTATAAAAGTATGCCTTGATTTACCCCCAAAAAAAAGCAGTAGTCAGAAACCCCAATGTATAAAACTGATTACGGGATGATTAATTTATATATTTTTTCTCTTTCCTTTTAAAGGCCTCTTTGGAGAATCCTTTTTATAAAGTAAGCTGCCTTAGTCCAGTTAGCATTATAAAACAGTTAACGGCATGAAACAGTGAAAAGAATGTAGCATTTGAATTCAGGACCTGGGTCCAAGTCTCTGCTCTGTTCCTTAATCCCTGTGAGACCCTGGGCAAGTTGCTTAATCTCTCTGGGCCTGAGTTTCTTCATCTGTAAATTGAGTATGTTGGACTAGATAGCCTCTGGGGTCCCTTCTGCCTCCAAAGTTACAAACTACTGAACATGTGTGCTGCATAAAATGAGAGGTAAGAATTAATGATTCTTTTAAAAGAATTCTCCAGCCTCTTTTAGCATGTTTTAGTAAGACTTTCCTTAAACCCAGTATTTTGTTTCAGCCTCATCAAGGATTAGTTTGGAACGTGGAAGGGAATTAATAACTGGATGGCAGCGTTCAGTTTGAAGAGTGGCCATGCGCCTCAGCAATCGTTAAAAGGGAATGCTAACCATTAAGTTTGATGACTTCAACTAGCTTTGATATCCTGTTTTATTTTTGTTTTTTAATGGAAAGAACAGTGACTTTGGGTTTTGATTTTTGAGTAATAGCTTATCCTCTGTGACATCGATCCCCTTTCTGCCAAAAATTCAACGTGGAGATTCACTCAATGTCAGGAATGAATGGATGGTTATTTTTCATCAATTTTTCAGTTCTCTCTTGTATGTTATAATGAAATATCAGAACATAGCTTTGATTCTCCCCCCCCCCCATTTGCTTTATTTAGTGACATCTGGGATGTGATGGAACCAGGGTTGGGCTTGAGCCTCTGGACATTTCTTGTGCCATGTTGTGCTGCCATGCATGGTCAATTTTAACTGCTTTAATTAATGGCATTGAAATAACATATCAATTCAGGGCTACTTTTATCAATTCCTTATTTCAACAAAGTATGCAAAATTTAGAAATTGTTAAAAGAGCTTGTCCTAGAAGACACAAAGTTTAGAAATTGAAATCTGAAATCCCAGAGACTGTTTGGGATTCAACCCTCTAACAGACCCTGTGGCTGAGTCTCAGTGTTTGAAATCTTTATTTTTTATTCAGAGAAGTTCTTTGATGGTGTCCTTGGGTCAAACATGCTGTCTGAATTGGGAGGGGGGAGAATCTTTTCAACATCAAACAGTGTGTTAGGAAGCAGTCCAAAATGAGTGCCTTCATCAGACAGGCACACAAAGCTTTGTGCTCCCAGTGATAATGGCCTTCCTTGATAACTGCTTTCTCAGATCAATGGGCTTTCAAAAGTTATAGTCCTTATTGGCCTGGGTCTCCACTTCTCTTAGCATTTATTATGGAGAATGACATATTTCTTCTACTTAGCCATAACATATCACTCAACTTTTTTTAGGCATAGCTCAGTTGAAATTTCATTTCCTTCCAGTAAGTAACATGGTGGTGGTGGTGGTGGTGGGGTCATATTTCCTAAGACTGACAATTTATTACAAGTTGTTCCATCCCTGGTCTCTTACCATGCATTTGGGACAGTGTATTTGGAAGGACTGGCTCTGTTTTGTTATTTTTAGCCCAGCATGACTTAAAAGTTAACCTTCAGGCTTTTTGAGGCATTAAATACACACTCAGGGCATGCCCTTAGGGATTCCTGAACTGCCATATCAAAACCAGCCAACTGGCCATTTTGTCCAGAATGCTGTCTCTGACCCAGCCAATGCCTACGAATTAAAAGAAGGCATAAAAAAGTTTTGTGATTCCCCTACTTGAGCAACACCATGCAGAAGGGAAAAATTTCATTGTGATTGTATCCAATGATCTTTTTATGCCCCGAAGCGCCAGGACTGATCTCTTGGAATTCTATCCTAGTTAAGTGTAATTGCTGCTGTCATCTTATGTCTAGAGGTCCCTAAGCTGAGCTGTCTGCAGCGAGAGCACAGGTTAATTTTATGTAATGTCGAGGGGAAAAAGCAGATATTTTATCTGGTGCCTTTTAAGCTATCTGTTATATGCTGGTGGGAAGTCAGTGCCTGACTGCTTTTCGCATTACTAATCATTGTTTCTGAGTCATGTATGACACTTTCTGGAGAGCTGCCTCATTATTTTACTGAAACCTTTTCTATTCTGTTCTTTGTAACTTTCTATCTTTCTTTACCCAGAGCAGTGCTTTTATTTTTCTCTAGTCCCTAAACATACTTCTTTAAAAATCATTTTTCCCTTCTGTCCATCTTATTTCTCTGGCTTTCCCCTCAGCTCTGTTGCAACCTGGGCCCAGCTCATGATCCATCTACATCTGAGGTTCTTAATATGTTTGTGTCATAGACCCCTGTGGCAGTCTGGTGAAACCTGTAGATCCTCTCTCAGAATAATTTTGTAAAAATTTATTATTGAAGGAAATAATAACTTTTAGTTTAAGGGTTAGCAAAAAGAAAGATGTGGTTTTTTTCCCCATCTAAATTCACAGAGGCCCTGGTTAAGAACCTTTAATCCACAGCCTTCCTCCCCCTCCCTGTTTATTCCAATGGACATTACTGTAATTTAAAATAAAATGTTGGTTCTTTTCTCCTGGGTTGATTTCTGTTCATTCCTTTTCTGAATCACTCTGATCTTGTGAGAGTTGCGGGGTGGGGTGCTAAAGAAGCAAGGTAAGTGCCTAGTTAGTTATACATAAGACTTGGCTGCACACTCACTACCTTTTCTGGTAACCTGGTAACTGACCACCTATCACTTCCTCATGTGTAAAACAAAGAGGTTCCCCTAGACGGTCTCCAAGGTCCCTTTTTCGGCGGTCCCTCTCAGGTACACTCACTGTTGCACTGTGCTGGCAGGGAACGAGGCTCAGACCGTGCCAGGAAGGCGCCCATAAGCCAAGACATATAAAAGTAACTGAGCAAACAGAAGGCCCTGTTAAGAAAGAAACAGTTTCCTCATCTGTAAAAAAAAAAGTAGTAATAATAAATTTTAAAAAAGATTTAGACTGGTTGACCCCTAAGCTTCCTCATGATGAAAACCTATGAAGCAGATAAAGTTACTTCAGTGTTTCTGTGGCTTGGGATCTCCCAGTGAGGAAGCCCTCCAAGGGCATCATTCTCACCCTACCTGTTTCTCATCCTGTGCAGCTGGTCCATGTCTTCTCACAGATATTCCAAAGGAGGTCTTCCTTTACTTCTCTTTTTTGACATGGAGCCCATTGGCAGGCTGGGGAAGCCTGTGGACCTCTTCTCAGAAACATGCAAAAAATTAGATAGAAATGGTTAAAAAGGAAACCAGTTATATCAAAATAATATATTATTGATAATTGTCTAATTAAATTATATTATAATGTTATATATTATAATATGTTATATATTATAATAACAAAATGATAACATATCCAGAAAATGTAAGTTCATGGACCCCAAGTTAGTAACACCTGCTTCAGATCAAACAGTAATACTAACTGTGGAGTCTGAGGTCCTAGGTCCCAATTTCATACCTGTCTGTCATCTGTGTGACCACAGTGCCTGTGCATAGAAAGGTTTATCTACCGACTGATTGAGCACCTTCCTGGCCCTCCAGTTTCCTAAGCTGTAAAATGAAGGGTCTGATATAGATGGCCCCTGAGGTGGTCCTTTCAGCTCCCCACCTCTGCTCCCAGGATTCTGGTGTATTCATGAAGCACAAGGCTTTCCATCATTTATCCCTCCCTCTTGGTATACAACCAGCACATGAAGCACATTTCCATGCTGGCCCTGGGAAACAGGCTAAAACTCAAGTTGTACAGGTTTTTTCTGTAAAATGCCGTCCAGAGTGTCCTCAGGAGCAGGATCTCATCTCTGGCACTGCCAAATCTGTGGCTTGGTACCTTGGGGGATTTGTTACTTTTGCATTGGGATGATTCAGAGGAACACACAAACTTGCTTGGTGGGGTGGGGAGTGAAGAGGGAACCCTGAAAACTGAGGGGAGACAGTCAAGCGTCCTGAAGATGTGGCCACTTAGTCATCTCTCCTCTGATTGGGTAGAGGTGAGGCTTCTGGAGAAGTAGGTCCGGACCTAGATTGGAGATGGCAGGAAAATGCACTTAAGGCTTAGAAGAAAGAATTGTTAGATGAAGCAGGAAGGTGAGCAAAATGTCCTGGGATAACGTGGGGAGAAAGGAAGGAGAAGGAAGGAAGGAAGGAAGGAAGGAAGGAAGGAAGGAAGGAAGGAAGGGAAGAAGGAAGGAAGGAAGGAAGGAAGGAAGGAAGGAAGGGAGGAAGGAAGGAAGGAAGGAGCAAATGAGTCCAGGGAAGGATTTTCACAGCTGGGTGGGATCTGTCAGCATCTGGATAACCAAAATGTTCCAGCTATAGCTTGGTAGCAAAGCCTAGTAAATGGAGAAGGTGGTGGGCCTTAGGGAGGTGAGCAGTCTAAGATTCAGATCTTCCCTCAGACCTATAATCGCTGTGTGACATTGGGCAGTCACCTTTCCTCTCTAAAAGTCACTTATCATAGAACACTTCTTTAAAATCTAAATTACAGGTGAGATGATAAAGGGAAATTTCATCCCTGGAGTTCTTTACACCAGTGACCAAAACAACAATAACAAAACCCCAAGAATTTGCCACAAAATGAAATGGCTAAAAAGGATTCTTTTAAAATCAGTTGTTGATTTGTTTTAATTTTTTAAATGGCAACCATCACAGTGTTCTAAAAGCTGCCATTTTTTATTCCTGTGCTATGGCAGGACTTTTTAACTTGGGGTCTGTGAAATTTTTTTTTAATTATTTTGATAACTTTTAAATAATTGATTTCCTTCTATTCTGTGCCTCAGCGAGCTCATTTTTAAAGTGAGTTGAATGAAATGATCTTTAAGATCTCTTCCAATTTTAAATCTTATGAAACTCACATGATATATGGTAAAAAAAGAAGCTCACACAGCTGTGCTTGCAATTCTGAAACCGAGCTGATTGTTAGTTTATGTAGAAATTGGGCAAGTTGAAACAGCTCCTTGAAAAATAATAGAGATTGTTTAGAAAAGGCTATAAAAACCTCTTAAGTCCTAATGACCTCCTCGGATGGAGATCTTCTGTCTTTTATCATTTCTACCAGAATGTGAACTTGTATCAATCTTAGTCATATAGATTTTAAGTTCTTTAAGATGATGCCCACAGAAGAAAACCTCCCCATCCAATTGACTTTCTGATTGTCAAGAGCGGGCATCTTCAAGTGCTGGCTGCTGTTTCAGCTTCCTGCTGTTTCTACCGAACTGCTGTCGAGTTAGAGGTGGTGGGGGGTTAACAGCACTCAATTCGACCTGCCATTTGCAACCACTCTATTTGGAATTTTACTCTTTTTCCTCATTTCATTTCCTAACACAGATTCCCAGTTTGAATAATTGTGTGTGCGCTGTGGGGTTTGGAACAGCTAAAGACCGTTGCAGATAAGCAAACAAGAAAAGCACATTTAAAAATACTGGAAAACTAAGAGATGCATCTCTTCCTCTCCCCTTGCCACCTACCCCCTGAAAAGATGTAGCTGGTACTATCAGGATCAATGGGACTGAGGTGGGGGGGGCAGGGGGCAGAATCAGCAAACTTACATTCCCCTCTAAACATTATATACTTTATAATGTATTATAGGCCCTATAATTTCTGGTAAGGTCACAAATAAATCTAAAGTAATGGGAGACACTGAGTATATGAATTGCTCAGTGATCCATGAGTAATTTCATTGGTATCCTATTAATCCTGGCTGAGTAGCCGAGTAACATGTCATTAACCAGTAGCTTGAGGTTGTATCAATAATGGTTTTCAGTCATTGTTTCATTTACAAACAACACCATCCTTCATCCTTACCTTGTGCTTTTGTGTCCTTACTATATTTAAAGCCTAAGAAATTGAGCCGGTTCTAGAATGTAGCATTCAGTAAAACTGCAATGAAACAAGAAGCATCCAGCTCTCCAAAATTTACTTTCACTTACATTAAAAATAAAGAAGTTTGCCAATTCATGAAACACAGTGCAAGCTGTATTTCAAGGAGCAGGCTTAACCTACTTGAGAAAAACTGTTTTCCAGGACTAGAACATTAATTGTGTACAAATAGTGCCACTGCTTGTTCATCTGTGAATTCAAATATGGATTTGGAGCTAGAAGGAAGCTTAGAATTCACTCAGTCCAACTCCCCCATTTTTGTTGATAAGGGACTTGAGACCAAGATAGAGGAAGTGACTCACCCAAAGTCAAACCGGTCTCCAGTGTGAATCCTGCCCCTTGGATTTCCCATCCTGTACTTAGGATATAGACTAGGAAATACTTGGTTAATTTGAGTGGCTTATGTTTGGGAAAGTAGCACAAGTCTGTTTCTTTAAACATATTTTGTTGTTCAGTCATTCCAGTCGTGTCCAACTCTTTGTGACCCACGTGGGGTTTTCTTGGCAAAGATACTGGAGTGGTTTTGCCTTTTCCTTCTCCAGCCATTTTACAGAAGAGGAAACTGAGGCAAACAGAGTTAAGAGACTTGCCCAGGGTCACCCAGCTAGTAAGTGTCTGAGGCCAGATTTGAACTGAGAAAGGTGGATCTTCCTGATTTCAGGCCCTGAGCTCTATACACTATAGCTCCCCTTAGCTGCTCTATGTACAAATACATGGAAAAATTAAGACTTCTGGCAAATCTCTTCTTCAGTTCTTTCCATCTACACAAACCCCTCTCCCCCACCAAAATAATACTACTAATAATAGCTACCATTTATGTGCCAGGCACTGTGCTAAGTGCTTTACAATTATTATCTCATTTGAGCTTAACAGCAACTCTGGTAAGTGGTATTATAGTCTCTCTTTTACAGATGAGGAAACTGAGACAAACAGAGGTTAAGTGACTTGCCCAGGGTCACACAGCAAGTAAATGTCTGAGGCTGGATTTGAACTCAGGTCTTCCTGATTTCAGCCCAGCACTCTGTGCACTATGGTACCCTCTAATATCACCACTTTATAGAGTTGGCACAGTTCTACACATATCCTACCTGATACCAAGGAGCCCCCACCGGTGTTGGCAGTACTTTTAATGACCACGATGTGTAGCTGAGCTTGCATTTTCATATTCTTACCATTTTTTTCTAACTACCCATGCTTCTTTTTTTTTCTTTTACTTTTACGAACTTTTTGTACCACTTTCTAATATTTGAAACTAGGTTATTACTGCACATGCTATAAACTTTTAAAATTATTAAGCTCCTTAAATTTCAATAATTAGTGTCCTGTGGAATGCAGGGAAGGGGGAATTTTTAAACCTTACATCAGAATCACCCAATTTACCTTTGCCCCTTATCAATGGGAACTGTTGCTTCTCCTGTCCTTGAAGCTTCCAATCCTCCTCCAAACGTACATTCTCTCCTATAAGCCTTGTTCCCATTTTTCACTTGATTTTAGTGCTGGTCTAGGACAGGCCATGGTACGAATCTGTGTAGGCAGAACAGGAGGTGGCACAGTGGATAGAATGTTGGACCTGGAGTCAGGAAGACCTGAGTTCAAGTCCAGCTTTAGATGCTTCCTAGGCATGCCAGTTACTTCTGTCTACTTCAGTTTCCTTTTTAGTACAATGCGAATAATAATTGCACCTCCCTCCTAGGGTTGTTGTAAAGTAACATTTGTAAAGTGCTTTCCAAACCTTTAAATGCTATCTAAATGCTACCTATTATTAGTGATAATGGGAGAGAAGTGAAGAGACAGACTTTCCCCTCTTCTCTCATTCTTAGTGCCAGAGTGTCTTCAGCTCTTCCTCTTCCAGTCCTCCTTTACTACCTCCCCAAGTGAATCAGTCAGCAGTCATTGATTAAACAATTGTGAGTGTGTCAGGTTCTGTGCTGCATGGGGGATGCAAGAAAGGCAAACACAGTGTCTGCCTTCGTGGCATTTAGATTGTAAAGGGGGAAAGCTTCTAAATAAATAAAAAAAACTCACACTATATAAAGAGTAGATTGGTCAGTCGGTCAACAAGCTTTTATTGTGAAAATCAGGAGGGAGAGAGTTCCAGGCATAGGATCAGCAGGTGTGGAAGGATGGTAATCCAGAGAGGAAGACACTAGCAGCTGGGGTGGGGAACCAGGAGCCCTGTTTCTGCTCACTACCTATCTGCAATGCCCAGGGTAGTTGACTCTTGAGTCTGAGCCTTTTCTCTGAAATGTAAATTTTTAACTTGACTCTCCTCCATCCCCAAAGATTCACTATTGTCACATAGATGTGCTTTTGTCTTAACTTGTGGTGCTAAGGGAGGAAGTTGGGGGGAGATGCTGGAATGGAAGGGAGAAAGCCTAGGAAGGGATCTTTTCATCATCCAATCCTCTGTTTCCCACTGTTGGAGGAAAAAAACAAAACAAAACAAAACCTTAATATACCTAATGGGATCTGTAGTTGCTTAAAGTATAGAAAGAAGCTGGGAACATCGGAACATCAGGTGTCTTCTGCAGTAGGCCAGAGGAGGAGAGAAGGTCCAGCCTGTGGAGTCAGTGGAAAAAGAAATGCCATATATTGCATTTCAAGCTGGAAAAGACTTTCAAGATGATTTACTCCAACCCTCTCATTGTGCAGATGAGGAAATTGAAACAATAATTAAGAAACTTGCCCAGGGTCACTCAAGTAGCAAAGAGCCTAGCCAAAATTCAGGTGAAAAGTTATGTGCTAGACTTTGATTTGTAAATAGAAGTGTCTCATGTGGAGGGTTGAATCAGGATCCAAAAGTGATGGGGCAAATCTAACGAGAAGACAATTTTGCAGAGACAGTCAATGAAAAGCCTTCCCTATGTACTCAAATTGATCAACTTCACCATCACAAGGTAAGGGGAGGAGGCATGGCCAGATACCTGAGTCCACAATAGGACATGGTGGCCCTGAAGAGCTGGGAGCTTCTACTTCTCTGAAAGAGGCCCAGTGCCCAGAGCACACAAGCAAAAAGCCTCATGCTATGGCCGGGCAGATCACATCTGTGGGCTTGTGTTGGGTTGTAGGGACTGCACTTTATGAAAGGCATTCACAAGCTGTACACCATCCAGAGAGGGATGACCAGGATGGTAATGCGACTGGAGACCGTGTCTTAAAAGGATCACTGGAAGGCAGTGGTCATATTCAGTTTGGAGAAGAGAACATTTGGAAGAGAGATAATGACCATGCCTTAAGGATTGTCATATGGAAGGGGGCTCAGATTTATTCTACCTGGTCACAAGAGCAGATCTTGCAGAGACATAGATTTAGTCTCAACGGAAGAGGAAAGTGTACAAATAAGTATGTGCCACATAAATGTACAAATGAAAAATGTCCCATAACGGAATAGACTTCCTCGGAAGGTAGTGAGTGTGTTATGTCACCCCTATACACACACGTACACACACACACACACACACACACACACACACATACAGTCACACACAGTCACAAGGGAGATTCAGGTAAAGGCTGGGTGACCACGTAAGTGTTGGGGGGACTGTAGAGAAAGTTCTCAGTCAGTTCAAGATTGCCTAGGTGGTGGATGAGGGCCTTTCCAACTCTGTAATTCTGAGAAGTAACTGTGTCTCCATGAATTCCAGTGGTGAGGAAATACAGGAGACTTAGTCTTCCTGTTCTTCTTCCCTCTCCCACCACAGGGACACTTTTAACACCCAGACTAGTTCTTACTCATGTTATTTCTTTTTCAGTCCAAAGAATTGGTCTGTCTCCACCTGTTACTTATCATACAGCATTTGCACACAAAAAAGTATCTGTTAATAACAATTTCTTAAAAGTTCTTGTTCCCATTCCTGTTTTAAACTAGTTAGTTCATTTTGTACATGTTCAACCTATGTTAAACGTAGAGGAATAGTGATGATTGAATGTCAGTCAATCATAGCAGGAGTATTCAGAATGCAAGTTCCTGCTCCTTTTTCTTAAAAGCTAATATTACTTCTGAAAATTGAGTTTGCATATTTAAAGGCATAGGTATGACGTTGAGTGAGTAAAAAGTGCTTTAGTAAGAAAACAAAATTTATTTTATGATTTGACACTAATCAGCCATTCCTAATGTACTATAAAACCCCACTTAAGATAGATACTGACTCCAATTACTAAAGTTAATGGCCTCTAGTTGCCTCATCTTGCCTTACAACAAGACATTAAGCATGCAGAACCCAGAATTTAATTATCACCTGTTAATATTGGATCTAAATTCATTTTTCTGCTTTTGGGCTGAAGCTTCGGTGATGAGCCAGTTAAGAACCATTATCTGGCCATTCAGAGCGCCAGCTTGGTAACTATACCCACAGTATATGAATCTACAGGGAGGTTCAAGATGGAACATGCTGCCCTCTTGCCCACAGGGATTATCTGGATGAAAGGAAATTTATTTTTTTTTTATTCTACTGCACATTCTGTCTCAAGATTGTGAAGCTTCTTTGAGCGTATTTACAGACTTGAAAAGCCTTTAGAGAAATTAGGAGTGAAGGTACTCATACAAAAACAAATAGCAAAGAGAATTACTAAAGAAAACCTCAGCTTTGAATCTCAGAGGGGCTTAGAAATCAGAGTTTGTTAGAGAATGTGTTGAAACATGAAAGGTTTCATAAAATCATAAGATTTTTACTGAGCAAATATGCTATTAACATAAGCAGTTATTATTAGAAAAAGGTTAAAGTACAATATGTCAGTCCTTTAGAGTTGCCAAATTCCAGAATAGCAGAGAAGAATTTACCATGCTGCTGCAACTGCTTTCTTTGAAGGTAACTAATAAGCTGTTGTTCAGTTGTGTGCTTTTCTTTTGTGACCCTATTTGGGGTTTTCTTGGCAAAGATACTCTACTGGTTTGCTCTTTCCTTCTCCAGCTTGTTTTACAGATGGGGAAACTGAGGCAAACAGTTATGTGTCTTGCCCAGGGTCACACAGCTAGTAAATGTCAGAGGCCAGATTTGAACTCAGGAAGATGAGTCTTCCTGACTCCAGGTCCCTCACTCTAACCACTGTGCTACCTAGCTGCCAATGAGCTGCTAACCAGCCAAGCCAATGAATGATCTTTTCTTGTTCATGCTGCCTGTCCCCCAGGCAGCATCTGATGCTCTTCACCACATCCTCCGTTGTTGTGCTTGCTTCCCTCTGTCCAAGTTTCTATGACCCAATGACTTTATGCTGGTTCTCCTACCTCTCTAGCTGTCCCTTCTTTGTTTTTTTTTTTTTATGGTTAAACTTTCTTCCGTTCCCTGCCTGGGTGTACCCCAAACATAAGCCATTGGCTCTCTGCTCATCTAGCTCTGCAGACTTTTCCTTGAAGATTCCATCTACTCTAATGACTTTATCAACAAGGTCAGTGTGTGTGTGTGGGGGGGGTGGGAATCACTCTGTAGAGGCCTGGGTTCATATCCTTCCTCCCTCTGATGTTTCACTGTCTTTGTGACCTTGAGCGTGTCATTTAAAATCCTTGGGCCTCAGTTTCCTAATCTATAAAAGGGAAGGTTTGGCTAGGTGGCCTCTGAAGTCTCTGATAGCTGTAGTTCTGTGATCCTGTGAACCTCTTTCCAGCTCTGGATTGCTCATCCTAGGAACGTGGAGTTTGACTCCCTAGTCTGCTGAGTTTGTCCCTCCCGAGTTTGCCTTACATGTCTCAGTATGGACTAGATAGCATTTGGATATTCTGTATCTCCTCAAACTGGCTTTTTAAAAAGAAAATCTCTCGAACGTCATGCTTTCCTGACTTAGCTTTATGAGGCAAAGCACCTAGTGAGGTAGTCAGCTTGACGCTGTATTCCAAGAGAACACAATTAAGAAAGAGCAGTCGTGGGGCAATAGAGCTCGTAGGGGAAGGAAGACCACAGCAGTGCCCTGTGAGCCAGGGACATCAGATGGTGCAAGAGCCTTGAGCCTCTTCAGCCAGAAAACATTCTGCAGTGGTGACCAGACCACGTTGGATTCGGGGGTGTGGGCAGCAGTGATCATGCTCTGAGAAACAAGTTAAAATTGTTCATTCAGTCTGAGAAATGGAGTCGGTCATCAGTCGCGTCTTCACACGCGTTGCTGATGTTTTCCCCCAACACCACAAAGTTCTGTCTTGCTACCATTGCTTCTCTTTTCATAAGACTTAGTGAGATTAATTAAGGCAATCAACTGTTGCTCACATTTAGGAAAATAGATGCAAAGAGATCTCAGGACTTCCTGAGATTGACATGGAAAGTTAGTGGCAGAGCCAGTAGATCTCCTAACGTCTACTCACTGGATCCTACAAGTGGGCAGGATGAACATGTATCCACCATTTTGGGGTCATATGTAGTCATTTGAATTAAGTAGCATTTATTAAGTGCCTACTATTTCCCAGACATTCTGCCAAGTGCTGAGGGCATAAATACAAAAATTAGTCCGTTACATTCTAATAGGGAGAGACCACACATGAAGGAAGTGATGGGCAGAAAAGGGAGTTGTGTTCTGGGGAGATGCAGAGCCACAGGGCAGCAGACATTCAAGTTATTCATGACCTTTCCAGTTGCAAAAGCAGAATTCATTTGATTATTGTTCCCAGAGCAAGAGGGGAAAGGTAGAAAAAGGAAAGTGGGGTTGGGAGGTTACATGTATGAGGCAAGGTGGCTGGTCAGGTGGTCAGCTTGGCTTGATGGGTTACCTAAGCATGGGCTGGGGCTGGCTAGGTCTACTGAATGACATGAGTTTTCACCAAGAAGGGCAACTTGGCCCTAGGGTAGCTTTCCAAAACTGGGTGGATTAACTTCCTGAGGGTAGGTGGACATGGTGTCTGGAGGTATGTTCTAAATGGTCTAGGTCCAGGTGAAAATAAGGGTGAGAGGAGGGCATGGTACAGCAGATCACCAGTTTTCCAAGCAGACTTTAGTTTTCTGGTATATGGCTATATGGCATGTGAATTATATTCTGGGGATGGGTAGTGTGTTAAGTCAGTTTAGGGGAACTCAGCATGAAGTTTATAGATCGTCTGTGTTATAAGGAAGTTCAGTATGTAGAATTTCAAGTTTTGGGGATTGGCTGAGTTGGGGGAATAATACATTTTAAATGGTCCTTGAAGGACCATTATAGAATACATCATGTTTTGTGGTGGCTTCTATTGTCAAGGTGTGAGATTACAACCCAACTCTATTAAGCACTTTGCAGATACCTAGAAAAAGATGATCCATTGTCAAAGCTTTCATTACCCACTCTCACCCCCACCAAGTGGAGGACGTTAGAGGTTGTCTCAGATGCCCTGACAGATTGAAATTCTAGACCTTGTTCGTATGCTCAGAGTATGACTAAAAGAACAACTAAGCTGCCAGGAGAGAGATGAATTCCTGACAGGGCTTGGCGTATTTCAGTGCCCAGCATTCCATGATGATCACCATCCAATCTTATCCGAATGCACAGTTCAGTCTTTTAGGGATTTTCCTTCTGTCAGTCTATATCTTCTACTTGATAACAAAAGGTCACAAGAAAATTGAAGTTGACTTCTTGAAAGTTTCTTTCAGCTGCTGTATTGGTAAGGATGTAACTATTATGTAATGCAAAAAGACAGCTTAGCACAATGAAAAGAAGCCTGGACTTGGAGTTTGGAAGACCAGCGTTCAGATCCCACCTCAGCCACTTCCTATCTGTGTGATGCTGAGAAGCCCCTTAACCTCTCTGCCTCACCTTCCTGCCTGTAAAATGGGAGCAGCACCTATCTCTCAGGGTAGCTATATCCAGTAAGATTGTGTGTGTGTGTGTGTGTGTGTGTGTGTGTCTGTATATAATGTGTTTTGGAAACCTTAAAACACTAATTAAATGAAAGCTATTAGTGAAGGATTCCTCTAATACCAATACATGTTCTTGGGGTATGAAAATCTTAGACTTGACCCTTTTCTGGCAGATGGACTATTTTTCAAATGGTTTATGTTTTAAAATGTTATATTTACCTTCTTCTCATCGGCATCAGTATTTTCTCCCTCTTCCTACATTTTCCTTGTAGACTCTAGGAATGTGTACATGACTACAAAGGGGAGGCCTTAAAGAACAGGAAACCACATGAGTTTCTTAAAATAAGAATAGAGAATAAGCATAGACTTGGGTCTTTGGTATACATGCCGAAAAAGGAAATGCCACCAGTAAGCAGAATAGACTCAAAGCTGACCACAAATAAGAAGAAAAACAAATACCACTCATTACTTGCAAATACTTGCTTCTGACTCTCACTAATGTTTACAATGCTTTTTATACTCTCTTGTATGAACACATTTTTTTCAAAAGCCACACTGCAGATAGTAGATGTTGATTTGACTATAAATATTCCTCTCTTCTCTCTCTCTCTCTCTCTCATACGTGCGCGTGCGCACACACACACACACACACACACACGTATGTCATTCATTTAGCATGCTTAAAATTGAGAGCAATAGCAGCAGCCATTGGCAGGCCTCTTTTTCTAGGCTCATTATGCATTCCACTGTTTCCTGGAGTCATCGATTGAGCCAAACTGGTCTTTTCCCTGCTTCTCACACATGGCACTAATGCCCACCTCCATGTCTTTGTTCTGCTGTCCCCCTCTACTTGCCGTGTCATCCCTCTTTTCCTCCACCTCAGAGAATCTTTTGCTTTCTTCAAAAGGCTGCCCAAGTACCATCTTTGATGTGAAGGCTTTCTTGATTTCCAGACCACTCGTGGTGCCCTCCTTCTCCAAAGAATTTCATGATGTTTCATTTCCTTGAACTTATTTTGTATTTTTTCTGTATATATTTATTGAGTATATACTTACATATGGACACATAGTTTACCTTAATGTGAGGTGAGTTTGTGAGCAAGGATTGTTTCTTTTTTCATCTTTGCATCTTCAGTGCATAGCCACTGATGTTTAGGCAAATTTCTTTATCCAATTCATTAATAAAAAAATGTTCAACAGTATAAGGCTGAGCACAGATCCCTGGGGCACTTTACTTAAGACCTCCTTCCAGATTGACACTGAATCATTAATAACTACTCTTTGGGTCCAGTCATTCATCCAAAGCCAAGTCTACCTAATTGTACTGTGCAATGTCACATCCCTCTGTTATCTGCACAAAAATATCCTGAGGGACTTTGTTATGTGTTTTTCCAACAGTCATAGAAAATTAAATAGCACTAGCCTAGGAACCCAGACGCTCCTCATCAATGAAAAGAGTTTTGTCGAGATGATCAATTACTGATGAAGTCATGCTGACTTACTGTAATCACCACTTTTCTAGATAATCATAAAGGCATTACCTTTAATAATAATATATTTAATTATTTTAAGAGGAATTGAACTCAGGCTCACTAGTTAGAAGACTGTCCTTAGTCCTTAAAGAAAAATATGTGGCATTTGCCCTTCTCCAGTCATGCAGTAGTCTGTCCGTTTCCCATGAGTTCATCAATTGCACCTGCCAGTTCTTTGAATATTCAAGACTGGTTTGTTTGGTCCTGGTGAATCTAGGGTACTGAGCGCACCTAGACGCTCTTTCACAGTTCCTTAGCTGTCTTTTATATCAGTTATAAATTATATCCTTAAAAAATGACAGATCTGTCAACACAGTGACTTAAACTAGAAAGAAAGTTTTAGAGTTTCTAAAAGAAGCAGCAGCAGCCAGTCTGCCATCTGCCAGTATTGCCCTGGAACCTTTATCTGCACAGGTGATTTAACTACTAGAGAATTTAACTGTCTTGAAGAACACTCCATTTCTCACCCATGCTGGTTAATAAAGTGGGTTGTTACCTGCCTTGGATATGAAGCTAAAGAGTGAAGGTGATGTGAGGCTCATGAAAAATTTAATCGGATTGCCAAAGCTTTCGAGATTATGACTTGCACAGTGTGCATAATAGGCGAATCGTCATACCGCCAGACTTTGGGCTACTGAACTACATTTTCCACTTTGGTATTTTAACTTTGTCACTCATTTTGAGTGCTCCAGGGTATTATTATCGGTGTTTTGAGTACTCCTCATACAATGTCAAATGTACCTGGAAGCCGAAGAGGTGTCCTTGTCTCCCATCCATTTCATTGAAAGCATAGCTGACTTCCCGCTGGCTGTATTTGTTTCAAATTAAAGCATCTCGAGCTACTCAGGGTTAGACCTCTATGTCTTTGGTGGTGGTTGATGATGATGATGTTTGTTTTGTGTTCTATTTGGTCTCCATTGAAAATTGAACTGAACAGCATCATGGCGCTGGGTAATACGTGGTCAGCCCAAAGAGAGGAGCTGAATTCAAATCCCTCATCTGCCACGTCAGCGCTAACTAGCTTGAAGCATCGATCATTCCTGTCTGAATGGTTAGGTTGTAGAGATTGTGTTTAAATTATTCAGCAAATGCTTGTTTCAAAGGGTTTCATACTTATAGGAGCGTCACATAGCCCACTGTAACACATCTCTTACTAAAGCCATTGTGCCTTTAGACACACTAAAGGATGGCTGCAGGTCACAGAGTCAAAGATACCAAAATAAATTATTTCAATGTCTGTAGCACACAAAATGTGTGACAAAGCAGAAGATTTATGTTACTTTATTCTCCATAAGCCTTATACACTGGAAAAAAAACCCAAACTTAGCCACATTCCCTTGGTGTTGCTATATAAATGGCATTTGGGGTATGGGTAGACAATTAAAAATGTCTCCAAGTGGTAAGATCTTTAAAAAAACCTTCAGATAATTCATTTCTACATATTCATTATTTTCAGTTCAATTTGTAATATCTGGCAGTTCATGGGGTCCTAATATTGTCTGTGTCATATGTGTGTGGATAATTACACTTCATGATTTGGATGGTGAATGTTTTCAATAGTAGAAAATACTTATCTAGTGTATCTTGATGATGCTTTAAATGATTTTGTATATCATCTCTGAAAGCAAGAAAAAACTGAAGATAACAGAAGTGTTCCCACTTTGATATTTCCATTATTTTGAATTTTAATTTTAAAATGTAAGTGCAAGATATTAAACTATCCCAGTAGTTTTTCTCAGCCCTGAATAGCTACCTCCTGATTTAAAATAATTTTTTTCCTTTTTTTTTGTACAATATTGATTCAAACTGACACAGAGCAAGGAGATTTTGCCTCTTTCTCCCCACTCCCATCAAGAGTTTCAAAGTTCATTCCCATAGGACTAACAAGACTAGATTTATATGTGACTTATCAGTGGGATCTGAGAACCCTGACAAATTCCCACCCAACATCCCACCTCATCCTCTGCTGCTCTACCCTATTACTTTCTTGTGCTTCACTTTCTGTCCTTCATTTTCTCAGGTGAGAAACAGATCAGTTCAGTAGAACGTAAGCTCCCCAATGCAGGGACTTTCACATTTTTTGTCGCTGTCTCCCCAGCAGCTACCAGAGTGCCTGGTGCATCACAGGTACTCAGTAAATGCTTGTTGAGTTGAGGCAAATTGGATTAAATTTTCTTTTTTTTCCTTTTTTAAAATTAATTTATTTTGATTTATCAACAATCACTCCCATAAGCTTTTTAGTTTTAAATTTTTCTCTGCTTCCCTCCCCACTCCCCTCCCCAAGACGGCTTACAATCTGATATAGGCTATACATATACATTCCTATTAAACATATTTTCACATTAGTCATGTTGTAAGGAAGAATTAGAACCAATATAAGGAACCACAAGAAAGAGGAAACAAAACAAAACAGAAGGGAAAAAAAAGCAAATAGTCTGCTTCGATCTGCCTTCAAACTCCATAGTTCTTTCTCTGGATGTGGATAGCATTTTCCATCATGAGACTTTGGAGATGTCTTAGATCCTTGCATTGCTGAGAAGGGCTAAGTCTCTCAAAGTTAGTCATCGCACAAATGTGGCTGTTACTGTGTATGCCATTCTCCTGGTTCTGCTCCTTTCACTCAGCATCAGGCCACACCAGGCTTTCCAGGTTTTTCTGAAGTCTGCTTGCTCCGCATTTCTTAGAGCACATTAGTATTCCATTACATTCGTATACCACAAGTTGTTCAGCCGTTTCCCAATTGGTGGGCATCCCTTTAATTTCCAATTCTTTGCCACCGCAGAAAGAGGTGCTAATAAATATTTTTGTACATGTGGGTCCTTTTCCCATTTTTATGATCTCTTTGGGATACAGCCTTAGAAGTGCTATTGCTGGTTCAAAGGGTAAACACATTTTTTTGTTTTGTTTTGTTTTGTTTTGACTAGGCAGTGGGGTTAAGTGACTTGCCCAGAGTCACAGAGCTAGTAAGTGTTATGTGTCTGAGGTCGGATTTGAACTCAGGTCCTCCTGAATCCAGGGCTGGTGCTCTATCCACTGCATCATGTAGCTGCCCGATGTATAGACATTTTTATAGCCCTTTAGGCATAGTTCCAAATTACTCTCCAAAATGGTTGGATCATTTCACAACTCCACCAACAATGCATTAGTGTTCCAAATTTCTCACATATTCTCCAACATTTATCATTTTCCTGTTTTGTCATATTGGCCAATCTAATAGGTGTGATGTGGTACCTCAGAGTTATTTTGATTTGCATTTCTCTAATCAATCTAATTAAAAATATTTTGTGTAGCTTCTATAATAACTCGTAAGAATGGAAATATTACAAATGCATGAGGAATTTGAAGAAATAGGAATCTAGCATTTTTGGTAAACTTTTGTAGGATAGGAATACAATTAGAAACTTCTTGCATTATAGAGGAGCTTGGTTGAACTCAGGAGATCTAAACCACTGAATCTGTTCATGCAGGATCAGGTTTATGTGGAATCAGGTTTCTTTTTTGACCCATGTGATTGCTTATTCTTACCTAATTTTCCTGCTAAAATGAAGGGTTTGCAACTGGATGAACTTTAAGGTCACAGTCAGCTTGGAGATTCTATTCTGTTCATTATCTTATTGGCCTACGCATGCACTGACCCTTTCCTACTTGACCAATTGCTTCCCTGCCCCTCAAACTTTCACTAGACAACCAAGCTATGTTGAACTCACAGCACCACCTGGTGGCCAGTTTGGGAGCTCTCTGGCTCAACTTCTCTTTCCTACAACCTATTTTGAAACCCCCATGGAGGAGAGTGCACATACTGGTTGCATAGTGCTAGATATACACAATATCTTGAGGAAAAGGAACATTATTGGTATTGGGTTGAAATTAAACACAACAAAGAACCTCTGCTATTAACCACTACAGTTCTCCAAAATGTCCCCTAGTCCCTTTCTGAATTTTCATCTATTGCTTCATCCTCTTCTATTTAAGCTTGCCTTTTCTAGAGCATCAGCAGTTTGAAATTAAAAAAAAAAAATCTATTGCTTATTCAGTGTTGTTTTTCAGTTCTATTCAATTACTAGTATTGCAACAATATTGCTTTCTGCTGTTTTTAAAACCACAAAAGGACATTCTCTCAGCTGCATTATGGGTTAAATAAGCTAGTTGTCTCGCCTAGGAACCTAACCACCATTTACAGCGTTCTTTTTGTGGGAAAATGTGTTCCAAGTTCCAAACAAATGACACAGAAACAAACTTTCAGAACGTATTGGGAAGCTTAGCTGCCTGTTCTTTAATGCTTTTGTTTCCTTCTTACATTAAGCTGCTGTCATATATTAGGTTGGTACAGTTGCTGGTAGCCTGCAGCTGTGTTCTGTTGTGTCATGTTGGAAAGAGTTTTGGATTTCCAGCCCTAGAAACTGCCCCATGAATCCTCTTTGAGGTAAAGCTTTGGGCAGATCACTTAGCTTCATGGACCTCAGTTTCCTTGTCTCTAAAATGATCAGATTGGATGAGATGACCTGAGAGTTTACTTTCATGCTCTAGGTTTATAGTCCAGGGATCATTTGACACTGTACTTCCACATGTCCTTTAGGCACTTCTGACTAACTTATTTGTGGGGTATCCCATTATAGATCCCAATAGAGCAGCTACCAGTCTGTAACCTTTTGCCTTCTGTATTAAGCAGCATCATGCAGTGCTCTGGGGCTGATCATTGAGCTGTCTTCCAGGACCCTGGTGGTATTTTTATCTTTCCCTTTGTGTTAAGAGTGTCTCACAGGTGATGCGGATGAAATTGCTCAAGAAACAAAAGGTGCTGTCAGGAGGATACCCAGGTCTTAATAGCACATGGAAGTTTAGATACTGCTTTGATTAGCTTCAAGATGAAAGCTGATATTTAATGTAAAAGTTACAAACGCTTTTTTATGATTGATATGCTTTTAATTGATCAACCTCCAACCAGCTATTCTCTCAACCAACTTTGACTGATGGCATTCATTTTCTGATTAGGTTAAGGTTCATTTTTTGGTCATGGAACAGAGAGAAGCCAAGCTACCCACGTGGAGACTGAAACCACAGTTCTAGCCTGTGGTTCTAATGAATGTGTGTGTGTGTGTGTGTGTGTGTGTGTGTGTGTGTGTGTAAAATATACTTCTCATTTGGCAGGTAAGGAAACTGAGGCCCAAAGAATTTAGAAATGCTTCTCTAAGATGAGAGCCAGTGCAGCGGCAGAGATGCTTCTCCAGTCTCTCAGTCTAGGATTCTCTCTGTCATGGCACTAACTACTTTAAGGGGCTATGTTTAAATCCCCTCTCTTCCTTCCTTACCTCTCCCACCCACTCAAGAAGGTGTGACAGCTTTGGTGTCACATTTTCATCCACAAAATTTTATAATGATCCTTTTTAAAACACACACAAATGGTGGTCTTATTTTTCTTTCTTCAGTGGGTTGCTCTGGGCTATGTCTTTTACAAATATGTTGGGTAGACTGGAAAATGCTGAAACATACAGGAACTTGCAGCTGTGTGAAATTCACCTCATCAGTTAGGAGTTGAAAAGGGCCAACTTATGTGCCTGGTACCTTGGCTCCCACCAATATTGCACAGCTGATAGTCAGATCACCTCTCCTCCTGAGCAGGAACAGAGGCCGGAGGCATCTCTGTCAGTCGAATATATTCTTGGGCAGCTAGCTGGGGAAAGGTCTGCCAAATGTTAAGCAGAAAAATTTAGGTCAATTATTTGTCCTTTCAGCTTAAGCGGTAACGGAATATTCAACTTCAATTACTGTAGTTGTGGTTATTCTACACTCAGTATCAATGCAGCTGCAGTATTGACAAAACTTACTTTTTCTTGGCATTAGCCATAGAATTTTTTTAAAAAAAATTTGATGGTATGGGGGGGAAAATTAGCCACTAAGCTAATCTTTGTTGTCTATAGAATAATTCCCTAGTACTCCAAACAACCAGCAGAATTCTATGATTTGATAGCAATTACAACTGTCTCGGTTGGTGATAAAAATCACAAAACTGGTTGTCTTCAAATAGGAGCCAGATGACCGTTCTTTGGGATGTGGTGGAGCCCGCTCTTGGTCAGATTAGACTAGATGGCCTTTGAGCTCCTATCTATCTCTGAGGTTCTCTGATTGTGTAATACCTTGGGGTGAAGACTCTAGGAAGTGATTTAATGGAGCAGACTATAGAGAGCAAGGTGAGGAGGGAGAAACAAAGTGCTTGAAAAATCCATCCATTTTATTATCAGTTTGACAATTGACTATTTACAAATCATTCTCATGCTTGGCCCCATGTAACATTGATTCAGAATTTACCATCCGGTGTCTAAGGGTTTGTGGTAGCAGAGAAACTACTGTCAATTAATTGAGGAATATAGCCACACTCATAGAATTAGGAGCAAGATTTATATTGGAAATCACCATCCATTTTGCTGTTATTTAGAACAGTTCATAATTTAAGACAACTGCTCTTTTCCAGTTCATGAGCTGCTCCACTCCTCTTTAATAAACATTGCCAGATTATCCAAATCCTTTTACTCTGAACTGTCCTTGTCTCTAATCACTTGGGTTTTATATTAACAGAGCTTTACTTTTATCAGCTGACAGTACTTTCCCTTCCTAAAAGTAAGTCTGGATCCTCGGATCCCAGATGGAGAGGGTGAAGACATCTTGGAAGCCATGCCGACTCATTCCTCCTTTTGAGGATGAGGAAACCGAGAGCAAAAGAGGTGATGGGAAAGAAAAAGCACCATTCATTCCTGTGTCTGGAATAAGATCAAGTGCTTTTTTTAGATATTTTCTTTTGGTAGCAGAGCCACAACTAGGCTGTGGTGTTGAGGGCATAGGGCACCAACACCCAGGAGACACTGACCACACCTTCACTCGTGTAGCAGGAAGGCATAAGTGAGCCTGCTGTGGAGGTAGCAGAAGCATGCATTAGAAGAAGAAGGTGGATGTCCTACTGCTTCTCCTCCCCGCTGTCATCCCCCGCTCCAGCAGCAGCTTTGTTATACTCCAGTGCATCTGCCTCCCTGCTGTCCGCCATTGCTCTGCTCCTCTCTCCCCCTCCTGTCTGAATTTGTCCCACTTTTGCACCAGGCCCCAGGATAGGGCTCTGAGTAGTGAGTGCACACTTTGCCTTTGGGTTTGGGCCCTACTAGATGACAATGCTGAACCTGAAGTGAGGTGTTTTTCTGAATCATGGTACTTCTCTGACTTGCTATCTGCTGCTATTCAGCTCAGCACCAAGCACTGTGTTGAGGGTCCACTATTTACCTCTAATGTTTCTCTGCATAAAGTGGGCCCAGTGAATCCTTTTCTGTAGAAAGAGCACTAGACTAGACATAGGGTCAGGGAACCTCGGTTCAGATTTGACTGCCTTGTTTACTGTCTGTTCGGCCTGGGGCAAGTCATCTCAGATCTTGAGGCCTCAGTTTCCTTACCTCTAAAATGGGGTAGGTGGGCAAGGTGGTCCTTTCTAGGTTAAAAGTATGATCCTAAGAAGGCACCCTTCGCTTTTCCCGAGGGTTCATTGTGTTCCAAAGACCCAGCTCCCAAAGTATAAATCACGTTCCCTAATTGCAACAGCCCCAGTGTCTATGTGGAATGTGGCATAAAAAACAAAAACAAAAACAAGCCCAATTCTGGTGCAAATAAATAGACAATCAATTGAAACATTCGGTTACTTATTCTTTCACTCATTCTTTCAAAGTTCATCTAGTTCACATCTGTTAGGGAAATACTTGGCAGGCCTTTTGTCTTCTCCCACATCCCTTTTCTCCTTTATCCAGTCAATCCACCAAACACTGAGTCAGCTGCACAGCCAGAAGAACATGTGCTCAGAAACAGGTGTGCCACTAAGGAGGCAATGCGGTATGTAGGGGGCGGACAGAAAGCATGAGAGCATAGATAGAGAGCTGAAGATTATCTGGTACAACCCCCTCATTTTACAGATGAACATACTTGAGGGTCAGAGGACAAAAGTAACCTCCCTGAGGATGTTCAAGTTGTAAGATGCTCCTGCCTTCAGTGCCTCAGTTTCCTCACTTGTTAAAGGAGAGGTTGGGCTAGATGGTGGCTAAGATTCCTCCCAGATTTCCAGGGCTCCATAATCTTCCTGCCCATTCACCAAGTTGTAAAAGGATGACTACTCAGAGGAAGGCCATTGAGCCACTTGGGAGTTCAGTGCAAGGTGATGTTATTTTACCTTTTGGCCAGCATGCCCTTCAAAATATTGGGATGGTCCAAGGAAATGGAAGTGCTTCACTACTTCATTTGAATTAAAAGCTACATAAAAATTGCCGCAGGCCAGATGGAACTAGAAGGGGGAATTGAAACCTGGAGATTAATTAATATTTCAAGATCATCTCTGCTCTCAAGGTCAAGTGTAAGTTTGTGTCTAGTGAAGTGGGTTGTTTGATGGACTTTTTGATGCATGCAATATTCAGAGGTCAGGATGAGGAGAAAAAGCATTTGAGGACATATTGGCAAAAACCGGAGTATTATAGAAAATACTGGCAAATGTGTTTATTAAGTACCCTAGATGAGCCCAGGACTGTGGGAACAAGCACAATGTGAGCATATGACCATATTCTTGAGTTTAGGGTATTAGTGTGCAGGCAGGAAGTCAAGATGTATATAAAAGAAACAACTCCAGAATAATACAACCACACTCCCCCTCCCCCCCATTTCATTCACCAAGCGTTTGTTAAGCATCTTGTTGATCAGCATTGACATTGGCATTGTAACTGGGGCAGAGAATACAAATACAAAACCAAAGACAATCCCTGCCTTCCTGGAGTTTACATTCTGCTGGGGGGTACATCTCATCCATAAGTGCCAGGCTGGGAGGTACAAATTCAAAAGGCTTTCAGGGTTAAAAGATGGGAAGCCAGCAGCAAAGGTTGGCTTTGGATAACATTGGTGTAGAGAAGTGAGAAGTTCCTCCCTAAGTGTGTGACGAGAGGAGTGGGGGAGGGGGATTTAAGAGAACAAAGGTAACCAGAAGGGATTGTAATTAAGAAAACACTGTTTAAGTGTCTACTAAAAACAAAGGCTGCACTGCAGTAGGGGGGAGGGGGAGGGCAGTTTACAAAGACAAAAAGGAACTGTCCCTGCCTTCACAAAGCTTATGTTCTAGTGGGGTAGGTATAGTATCGCAGCATCAACATATATGGTAATTACAAGGTTATCTGAGGAGACGCCAAGTATTTAGAGAAAGATTCATGAAGCAAGTGGTACATTCAGTCTCATGAAGGAAGATAAGGATTTTGAAAAGGCTGAGTTCTAAGAAGTATATTCTTTGGGGGTTTTGGTGGCGACAGCAGCAGCGTGTGTGTGTGTGTGTGTGTGTGTGTGTGTGTGTGTTTGTGTGTGTGTGTTTGTAAGTAATGGGGAGAAAAAGTAGGGGAAGTAGTTAAGTGGAAATAGGAGATTGCTGGTGAAAGTTCCTTCAGAGAACAGCTAGTAGTCTACTTTGGCTGGAGAAGATTGTATGAAAGGGAGTTAGCATTATGCTGTAAGGGCCTCGAAGCCAGGTTATCGAGTACCTTAAACACCTGACAGAGGAGATTGTATTTTATCCTAGCAACACTGAAAGCTTTGGATGAAGGGAGTGATATGGGCAGGCTCTGGGCTGTCAGTATATTCTTTTAGAGAGCTTTATGAGGGATGGATGGAGAGGGGAGATCCAGGAAGAAGGAAGACCAATTAGAATGCTGAAAGGGCCAGGTGAGGAGGTGAGAGCCTGACCTTTCCTGGAGGTTAGTTGGGTGGTGCAGACTGATGTGAGAGATGTTGTAGATGTAGACAAAATAAGGCTTGCCAGATGTATGAATGTGGAGGCTGAGGGGCATTAGTGAGTCAAGGATGACTCAGGTTACACATGCATTTGGTTGAACGAACATGACATGTAGGAGGAACAGAAAGGCTCATAGATTATAAATTTAAAGCCAGAAAGCACCTCAGAGGTCATTGAATCCACCTCCTCTTTTTTTTTTTAATAGATAAGGAAACTGAGACCCAGAGATGTTAAGTGATGTGCCCAAGGACACATAGGAAGAATGTTAACAGGGCAGTGGGAGAGAGAAAGCTGCATGGATAAAGTGAGATCAAATGATATAGGCTTTATGTGCCAAACAGAGGATTTTATACTTTATTCACTGTGCAATTTGGAAACATTATAGCTCTTAAGCAGGAGTGTGACATGATACAGTTGGTTCTTAGTAAGATTAATCTGGCAATGTAACTAGGGGGGTAGTGATGGGGGAGGAGTTGGGATATTTCTTGTTTCAGGAATCCAGGCATGACATGAGGCTGAGGTGGGCTAGGGGCAGATGGTGGCAGTACTTTTGGAGAGAAGAAAAAGATTTCAAAGGAATAATCCTAGGGACCTGGTTGCCAAAGAGTGGGAGGAGCCAGATAACATCCAAGTTTTTAGTTCAGTCCTTAGGAATCATGGTGGTGCCTTAACAACATGAGGGAGGTGGCAAGAGGAGCCTTTTTTATGGAAAGGGGGTAGGCGAGGTGTTCCAATAAGTTGCATATATTTTCTAGTTAACTGACTGTTGAAAAGTTCTTCTACTAAAATCTCACAGGATTGTCAGGAACTACTATATGTTTTTGCAATCTCACAGAGTTATTATGAAGGCTCAAATGAGATGATGGTAGTTGCTTTTACCATCATAGTTAATCCTCTAATGGATGGAGAGCCAGTCTCCAAGTCAGGAGGACCTTGGGCAAGTCACTTAACCTCTGAATGCCCCAGGTGTTCTATAAGCACTTGCAGAGCAAGTGCTGACCTATATTGGCAAAGGGACTTTCCTCACTGGGGATTCCCAAACCCGACCAAATGACAAATCAAGTCCAAAAAGAATCGTTTTCCTTGTCATCGTCCTGAGTTAATGTCTTAGACTCTGGATATATCTCAAAGATACACACCATATGTATTTGTCTTCAGTTAATTATAGGGTATTCAGTGAATAAGAAGAAAGCTTCTTTTTGGCAACAGATGATATAATTTATTCTTTGTTCACCTGGCTTACCTCCATTTACTCAGCTCCTCAGGTCTTTTAAGATCATAGAATTCTGGTTGTTAGCGCTGGGGGTAGGGGTGGGACCTGAAGGGCTTTGTGTCCATCTCACTTCTGGGGCTCAAGGAGGTCCAAAGAATTGCTTCAGATCACAAATAAAAAGGCACTTCTGAAGCCAGGACTTGAATCTCCTTTCTTTCTCCAAATCCAGGATGCTTTTTACTTACCCCCAAATGTATGTGATTTGGGGGGGGGGGGAGAATCAGAATTTATACTGGTGGGGAAGCTCTTCAGTGAATCAGATCCGGCCTTCGTGGCTCAGTGTCCCCTGGGAGAGGCTATAAGACTTGGCCAGGGCTACCAAGCTGAGGAGGACAGAGACAGCACTTGAGCTCAGGGCTTCCTGACTCCAGGCAAGCCCTCTATCCACTCCATCATACTTTTCATCATTCATGTTGATATTTTAAGGATGGATTTTAAAGTGAGTTTTCATATCTCAATAATTACCGGATTCCTGTGTTGACTTTTATATTACAGATTACATTTTTACAAATGAGATTGCCATAAAATATATTTTAGCATTTCTTTTCTAAAAAAGAAAAAGATCCTAACAGAGGTTTCAGTGTAATACTATGGTATGGCCACGAGAGAGGCAGCATCATCCTGGGGAGCACCTCCAGTGGAGAAGGGGCCGGTTGTCCCTCCCAGGGGAGGGAGGCCAGCCCAGCTGAAGCAGCCGGCCCCTTGAGAGCCTGACTGATGGGGATCTGTGCCAAACAGGTCACACCACCATCACCACTACCTTGACCCAACTCCCCAAGTTCAGAGACCATCTTGTGTTTAGTTAGCACATTACTCTGTAGTGAATGCTTAATAAACGTTTGTCCATTTAGTCATGGTTTTGTTTGAAAAGTTGGTTCTGATTTTATATATAGGTCATGTGTCCTCATTTTCCTACTCTTTGAGCCAGATTGACCTTCCTTCCCTCTCTATCTCACATACAGTACTTTATGTCCCATCTCCTTGTATTTGCACTGGCTGTCCCCCACACTTGGAACGCATTCTCTCCCCACAAGACCCACCTGAAGTGCTATCTTCGTGAAGCCCTTCCTGATTCCCACAAATGTCAAGGTGTCTTCCCTCCAAGCTCCCTTGTGTCTATTTGTAATTGATTGTTTTCTTAATCTGTTTGTATGTGTACTCATCTCCCCCATTGGAATGTCAGCTCTTTCAGTTTGGATATTGTTTCATTCTTTGTATTTGTATCCTCAATGCCAAGTATAAAGTAATTGCTTAATAAATACTTGATAGGGACAGCTAGGTGTCGTGGTGGACAGAGCATGGGCCCTGGAGTCAGGAAGACCTGAATTCAAATTTGACCTCAGATACACAATGCTCACTGGCTGTGTGACTCTGGGCAAGTCACTTAACCCCAATTGCCTCACCAAAAAAACAAAACAAACAAACAAAAAATCTTGATGATAAACTGATTATCTGGCCTAATTAACTATTTCCTTCTCCAGTTCATTTTACATGAGGAAGGTGAGGCAAACAGGGGTAAGTGATTTGCCCAGGATCACACAGCTTGTCTGAGGCCATATTTGACCTCCAGCCTTCTTGACTCCAGGCCCAGCATTCTGTCCACTGAGGTACCTAATGGCTTTAGTGTAAATTGTATTCTGTACCCTGTTGGAGATTGGGGAGGGTGGGAAAGAGATAGTCTCTTTAAGGGCCTGGAGGACTTTGTTGTCCAGTAGGTATGGCGGCAGGTAGAGAAATGTATGACAGCTACCTGCAGATGCAGCTATCTATGGAAAAGGTTTTAATGCAAAAAAAAAATATTTAAATGTGTTATTCACTATGTGAGGCTGGGTCAGAAATGGTAAGGTTGGGAAGGACCATCAGAGGGGGTTTGTTGTTTTGTTACATGAAAGAGAGATTGGCACTGAATGCTTCTGAGTAAACATACCTGATAAAGAAAATGGGCCAACCAGACCCTTGCTTAGAAGTCCCACCTTGTTGGGCTCTTCAGTTCTCTGGATTTAGTCCTTTGTATTCATCTGTAAGTGAAACGTGTAGTATTTTATTCCGTCTCAGATAAACCCTCTGCTCTCAAGCTCTGTTAAGGTTTGTTCATTTTAGATTGTCTGTAAAACCTCAAGTACTGATCTCTGTGCTTTTTGCCATATTCTTTAAATGCCAGTAAAATAAAATTTTAAGATAGAGTTTTCTCATCTTTGTCTTTCCTTGACTTGGGTAAGTGTGGAGAAGTCAGGCTTCATTGAGGCTTCACTAACAGAAAGGATCAATTGGGAAAGATTATGACAGGGCACAACATATCTACTCAAGTTGAAAATTGGGTAAAGTTGTTGCCTTTTATCAATTGTTTATTTTATGTTTTTGGTTGACTGTCTTTCCAGACCATTGTTAATTCATTCAGTGGGCCTTTCACTATTAGGTCAACTCTTTTAAAAGCAACCTTGACTCAGCAGTAGGTATGGACTGAGAGTCCTGTCAGATCTTTGAAACACACAAAGTTAAATTAGAGTTGTGGCTGAGATTCCAGTTTTTGTCATGTTGGATGTAATACATCAGTGCCTCTGGATGATTTCTCTAGACTTTTAGAGCAGCCTGTCAGAACACTCCACAGAAATCAGACTGGTCAGGTCAACTCTAGAATTGTCTTTTACTAAGACCTAAAGATAACATGTCATAAAATTATACTGAAGTGATATTTGGTTAGGAAACAGTTTATGTATTCCTTTTAAGATGACTTTTTCTGTACCTAATGTCCAAAGAGGATGCTGGAAGGAAGCATCGCATGTGAGGACCTAAATTAGTTATCATTATTAATAATGATATAGCAATTTCCCAAAATGATCCTGTGAGATAAGTAGTACAAATGCTAATGAGCAAACTGGGATTTAGAGAGACAGGTTAAATGACTATACCATGGTTACATTGCTAGTAGGTATCATAGCTGGGTCTCAAACTTAGGTCTCATGTTTTTCCTGTTTGAACCAGTGTGAGAAATACCCATTAGGCCTCTACTGTGTGCAGGGCACTGTGGTAGGTGCTGAGGGTAAAAAGCCAAGAGGATTAAAAATTGTCCCTGTCCATAAGAAGTTTATATTCTACTATTATATTCACTAAACCAGTCTGAGTTTCTACTTGACTACTGTAGGTGGTACAGTGGAAATAGTACTGAATTTGCAATCAGAAGAGCAGGGCTCAAATTCTCTGCCTCTGCCAATTATTGTCTCTGTCACTTTTGGAAGTCTCGTATCCTTTCTGGGTCTCAGTTTTCTCATCTGTAAAATAGGGGTGTTGGGCTAGGCAGCCTCCATGATCCCTTACAGTTAAACATTCTACTTTGATGTGACTACTGAGCTTCTTAATGTAAGAAAAGGGACCTCATCCTTTGTTTTCCTCACAAGCACATATGAGTGTTGAGTCATGGAAATGGAAGTTAGACTCTGAGATTATGGGATGTCTTCCAAAATGGCAGAGGCCATGAAATGTATGCACGCGCGCGCCTGTGTGTGTGTGTGTGTGTGTGTGTGTGTGTGTGTGTGTGTGTGCGTGTGTGTGAGAGAGAGAGAGAGAGAGAAAGAAAGAAAGAGAGAGAGATGGAGACAGAGAGAGATATTTTCCCAAGTGGCCTTGCTTTGGGGGATATATTGTACTCATTTTGTTAAACTGGAGAAACTGCAGAGTTGTTAATTAACCTGGTGCCTGTGAACTTTTACAAATAGATGTTTTTTATAATAGTATTTCAATATAATTGGTTTCCTTTGTAAACCTGTGTATTTTATTTCGTGCATTTAAAAATATTTTGAGAACTGGGTCTCTTGGCTTCACCAGACTGGGTCAAAGTAGTCTAGGACACAAAAATAAGTGAAGAACCCCTGGACCAGGGGTGGGGAACCTGTTGTCTCTAGACCACATGTGGCCCTCTAGGTCCTCAAGTGCACCTGTTGACTGAATCCAAACTTTATAGAACAAATCCTTTTAAAGAGATTTGTTATTATTTGTTTATTAAGGGGACTTGAGGACTTAGAGGGCCATATGTGGCCTAGAGGCCACAGGTTCCCCACCCCTGTCCTAGACTTTGGGGTCCTTTCCAGCCTTGTAACTGTGTTTGTATAACCTCCAACCTCTGTTCAGTACCCCTGTGATCCTTATGCCTACTCAGCCTGAGCCCATGCCTGGTACCTTGTAAAACCCAGTTACTCTGCTGAAGAAGCAACTCCCTTCAGTTCATAGGCCACTAGAGTGTAATTGAAGCTAGTGGTTCTCAAAGTATAGTCTGAGGACTTCTGGGGGTCCCCGAGATGCTTGGGGGGGGGTCTAAAAGGTCAAAACTATTTTCATAACTAATACATAATACTAAGATGTTATTTGCCTGCTAAAATACTCCTCCCTTTTCTAATTACATATCAGTGTGAGGCCAGATTTTCTTCATATACTTCAACCAAAACAACATATCACAACAGATTGAATGCAGAAGCAGATAGGAGACCCCAGCTGTCTTTTATTAAGCCAGACATTGAAGAGATTTTCAAAAATATGTAAAACAATGCCACTTTTCTCACTGATTTTTTTGTTTTGGAAAATATAGTTATTTTTCATTAAAATATGTTACTTATGTTAACATATGAGTTTTTTTTAAAATAAATTAATTATTAAAATGTCTTTTAACATCTAATATGAAAAATATCACATACATAAAAACTCTATGGGGTCCTCAGTAATTTTGAGTCTAAAAAGGGTTCTTAGTCATTTTTAGCAGTGTAAATGAGTCCTGAGACATGATGATTTAAGGACCACTGACAAGCAAACTTGTGGATCACGGGACATCACATTTGTTTTTCTGTTTACTGCTATAACTTGGTTAGCCCTGATCACATTTTTTAAGAAAAGAGTAAGGATTTGAAGAGTTTTTCCTGCTGCTTTTAGTATAGCCTGGATTTCTTAATTGTACTGAAATCACAAAGTAGTTAATACTCTGAGAACTTTCTTGTTAGTGAGACTATTTTGTGTACAGTACATACAAAGATGCATTTTGATGCTGTTGGCTTCCACTCTGTTTACTTAAGTACCAAATTGGCACTTAACAAAAAATGATAGAAATCTGTCATTTAAGAAAACTATGAATGATGGATTATCTTTATTCATTTCAGTTCAACAAGTATGTCTTCAATAACCTTCTATGTGCAAGGGCCTGTCCAAGTGAAAAGCTGTCCTGCCCTCTGGGGGCTTAACACCCTCTTGAAAATACAATAGTTCCACTAAGTCAATATGCCATCATTTCAAGTGGCAAAAGGCACTAAGGACTAGGCAGAGAAGGAGAGGCATTTTGCATGAGATGGCCCTTGCCCTGGGCTTTGACAGAAGGTGAGGATCATCTCTTCTCCTGTCTTCAGTCTTAGCCTATCTCCTGACCCCTGCCCTGATGTCTACAAGTATGCCCCGGTCCACCTCTATCTCAACCTTAAATGCTCTCATTCAGTGCCCTTATTATCCTTACTAGCTACCATCCTATGTCTCCCATCCCTTCCTAGGCTAGCTTCCTTGAGAAAGCTGTCTATACTAGCTCCTTCCACTTCCTCCCTCTTTTGATCTAAACCACATGCAGTCTGGCTTCTGATGGTAGCTGCCATCTCCAGAGTTACTAATGATCTCTTAATTGCCAAATCAAATGGAATTTTCTCAATCCTCATTCTTCCTGACCTCTCTTTAGCCTGTAACACTTTGATAACTGTCTCCTGCATGATAACTGTCTCCTGCATACACTCCCCTCTCTAGGTTTTCATGACAGTGCTGTCTCCTGAATGTCTGCCTACCCAGGAGACGGCTCCTCCTCAGGCTACTTTGTTGCATCTTCCTCGGTTACAGCCAGCAACTGTGGCTGTTCCCCGGGACTTTGTCCTGGGATCTCTTCTCTTTTCCTTCTGTCTTCTCTCTTTGGTGATCTCATCAGCTGCATAGGATTCAGTTATCATCTCTGTGTAGATTCCCAGGTCCCTATATGCAGCCCCTTCTTGGCAAAGACACATGCGTGGTTGGACATCCCCTTGTCCAGCTCATTTGACAGATGAGGAAACTGAGGCAAACAGGGTTAAGTGGTTTGCCCAGAGTCATACAGCTAATAAGTGTCTGAGGCTGGAGTTGAACTGGAGTCTTCCTGACACCCTATCCACTGCATCACCTAAAAAGAATTCTTAACAAACACTAAATAAGGTAGACATTTTTCTATGCAGAGAACAGAAAAGGAGGATTGTATGTGAAATTGGAGGTGTCTGTTATGTATACCTTGCTTTTCTTTTTAAATATGGATTAAGTTTAGTCTTTAACTTTTAAAGTTACCTGCTTGTGCGTTCTTTTTAGTCTCCCTACCATTTTCTAGATGAGGAACCAGGTGTCTCAGAGAGGTCAAGTGACACACCCAAGGCGACAGGAAGTGAGGGGTAGATGTAGAATTCACACTTGGCCTGGCAGATTTTCCACAGCAGCACAGGACCTCTGCCTGAATCACACTGAAGAACATAGAGAATTTATGAGCTGGAATCTACAGAAAGGTCAGGTGGCTTTCATCCCTGTCAAATTCTTCTTGTTCATTCTCGTTCTCTCTCTCTCTCTCTCTCTCTCTCTCTCTCTCTCTCTCTCTCTCTCTCTCTCTCTCTCTCTCTCTCTCTCTCTCTCTCTCTCTCCTCCCTCCCTCTTCCTTTTCTCTTTTTCCCCTTTCTACAAATCAGGGGATTGGGTGGGTTTAATAAAATGTTACGTCTGCTTTTGTCACACTTCCCTATTATGATTACTTGTGGTTATTGGTTCCCATAGAAGCAGACTCCCCAACCTTCCCCATGCTGTATGCAGCTCCACCCTCACCAAGACAGCAGGTGCCAGAGACAAAGCGCTAGCCTATAAGAGGTTGGGGACACATGTACGTGTTGGTCTAAGCCTGGGAAGCGGGGTTGCCTGTTTTCCAGAGTTGGCTAGAGAGCAGGGTTTCCTTGCAACTTGTAGGTGGAAAATGAAGGGATGATACAAGTGATGGTGGTGGGAAATGAGAGGAGATAGCTGATGGACTCTGCTAATTTGCCCTGTACAGTCATAGAGGACCTGAGTCACTTGATGATTGTGAAAGGAAAAGTCAGAGAGACTGAGGGACAGAGTGAAGGCTGATGCTGCAATACTGACTTGGCTTCCAGAGTTAGTGAATGGCAGAGATGCTCCCAGGTTCCAAGTAGGAAGGGAATGGACAGGAGAAGAGGGAATGGGGGAATGCCAGACATCTTTTCTTTTCCAGATGGCTTAGGTTGTTTTTCTCTCTTATTGAGCTGGGTGAGCCAGCCAAGGGAACAAATATCTTTGGTGTGGTGAAGTAGGGAGTGGGAAGAGGCAGTTTGGCAATCAGAACACAGAAGGGCAGAACAGTCATGGCTTTGTTGGCATGTGTGGCATGATGGCAGTGAGGGCCTGGTTGCTAGATGAGAAAGGATGGTTGCCAGGAGGCAAGAGCACACCAAATATGAATTTAAATGCTTCAGAATTTTGCCAAGAGTCCAGTGAGGGGGCGGAAAGACTCCAACCGAAGGTTGGACCAGTGGAAGGAGCACTGGATTTGAGGCACTGAGGTCTGGCCCTTAGTCACTGTATGATTTGGGATAAGTCATCTTACTTCTCCAAGTGTCCTCTCTAGAAACAAGAGAGTGACTGAGTGACTTCTGAGGCCTCTAGCATCACTTCATCTCACACCCTGTTTATGGGGAGAGTCTCTTAACCACAGTATTGGGCAGCAGGAGGGTACACGCACCTTCTGAAGCAGCTAGAGAAAAGGAAAAACTTAGAGGCCTGTGGCAAACTCATGTGATCCTTAAAACCTTTCCCTGGGGCTTGGGGTTATTTACTACTGGCCTGTACAAACTATTCATATTTCATGGTTATTGTTTAATGACTGAAGTATTTTATTTTCTTTGCCACAGCTAGGTGTTGAATAGTAGGCGTCATCTCATTTCCAAACTTTGTATCTTTTCTTTCTCCCTTTAATGACCATATTATGAATTGTAGAAGACACTTGGCTATGGCCACCAACTCTAGAACCATTAAGAAATAGTGTTCTAGGAACAAAATCAATGCTTTTCTCCATTTGCATCCCCAAATTTCTCCCTTTCTTTAGGATTTCTAGTATCAGCAAGGTTAACATTCAGATTATTCTTGCCTCCACATTTCTGTCCCTTTTCCAATACTCCCAACGTTTAAAACTATTATAATATTTTCCATGTTGAGATTCTGTATATAAAAAAAATCTTTTATGTGAATAATTTACTAAGAGTATGGAGAGCTCAACATTGTCGTGTTTTTCGTTGTCTGCCACAAGAGTTTCTTTCTTTCTTTCTTTCTTTCTTTCTTTCTTTCTTTCTTTCTTTCTTTCTTTCTTTCTTTCTTTCTTTCTTTCTTGGTAATTCCACTAACTCAGTGTACTTTCCCATAGTGTTTATCATTTAACAGATTTATGTGGAATTACTTTAAAGTGTCTCTTTTAATAAAACCCATTCTGTTCCTCTTTGTGAATATTTTTTTTTCCTTTGAGCAGCCCGTTTAGTGAGGTGGTTTGTTAAAGTCAACTGTGCTGCCTTGTGCTGTTCTCCATTTATCTTGTAGTTTTCGAATCACCTCATTATGTCATGAAACACTGTAAGATCTTTACTCTTGGCATTCAGGGATACCCCGTCCTAAATCCCAAAAGCACTCATATCATTTTAAGTAAATTACAAAGTGAAAATTGGGCAATTCCAGATTGCCTGTTTAAATGATGGTGAAGTGTAGATTTAAAAGGATAATCAAACACCTGGAGTATCACTTGTGACTATTTCCTAGACCCATAGATTTTTCTCTTTAAAAATGCTTATTGGTATTTTTGTGTATTTTTTACATTCTTTGTATATCTGAATATATATTTTCCCTCCCCTACCTAGTCAGTCTTCCCTCACACACAAAGGAGAAATAAATTCAGTTCAGCAAAACTAACCAACACATTGCCAAGTCTGATTACAAATGCAGTATTCCACCCACCAGTGGTTCTCCATCTGCAAAGAAGGGACAGAAGTACATTTTTTCATCTCTTCTCTGGGTCTAAAGGGGTGGGGAACCTAGGTTCTCAAGTGCAGCTTTTTGACTGAATCCTTCAGGAAGTTTGAATTCAGTTAGAGGGCCAAATTTGACCTAGAGGGCCACATGTGGCCTTGAGGCCACAGGTTCCCCACCCATGGTAAGAAATACAGATACCTGTCTTCTGCAGGTTTGATTAACCTCTATGTCAGATGAAAGTCCAACAGTATGGAGAACAGAAAGCCATGGAATTTCTAATTTATTGGTACTCTGCAGTGCACCACTATTCTTAGCTTAAAAAAGAAAAAGACCTTGCCGGAACATGGCAGTGACAGATTCAGTCATTGGGGGGAGCCCTGATCTCACCCCTAGGGTATTCTCATGCTCCAGTGAGGCAGATCACAACCCATCCCCATCTTGTGATTCTGTGTATCCCACATTCATGGCCACCCGTAAATGCCCCACAGACTGTGGCAGTTTTAGATGCATATATAAGTTTTGCTAATAAATCTGTCCCTACAATTAAAACTATCCAAAAGGAAAATGGGCCATATTGATAAATAACTCTGACAGCACAAGGAATATTATGCACCCATAGCCATCCACTTAAAGAAGGGGATTTTATCAACGCTTTTTTAAAAAGTTCTTTTCTTTTCAGAAGCGGTGGGGAAGATAGGGAGAGAGCGATGGAAGGTTGGAGGGGAGGGAAAAGATCAAGAGAAACAGTAAACCACATACCAGTAAGCTTTAGAAGTCAAGTGCTCAAGGTATCAAAAAGTCTTGAAGAATCATCCACTGGCATCAGAAAGCTACGAATCTGTCTTCTGTGGTTGAGTCCTTGGTGAAAATGGTATTGTTCTTTTGCTGCATTCAATGAGTATGTCCAATGCAGAAAATCCTTGGCAGAGAGTTATTTCCCAGGGGCCTGGTTTTTTTTCCTCATCACTGCACTGGTCCTCACTACCAGCTGTGCTTAATAGTGTATGCATTATTCTTCACCCCTGACCTCCCAGATCTGTGAGTTTTCTCAACTCTTTTTCAGAGCCAAGCTTCTTAAACCCACAGGAAGGCAAATGCTCCCTGAGTCAAGAAGTCATAAAGGTCATTTTGGATGTCCATGTAAACTGTTTTCAGGATGAGGAGGCTACTTCTGCATTTCGTGCTTGTCCTTTTGATGGCAGAGATGGATGAAATGGACCTAGTGCTCTCTAACTATGGACACAACTCCCATGCCCAGGTCTAATACAGACCGAGGATTTACTGACCTTAATCAAGTCACTTAGTCTTGTTAGGCCTGAGTTTCCTCATCTATAACATTAGGGGGTTGAATATCTAAGGTCCCATCCAGCTTTATGAAGCTTGGAAACCAAATGTCTGTGTGTTTTGGGTGAGTGAGAATAAAGCAGTCTGGAAGGTGTGTGAAGGAAGGAGACCCAGACTGAACAGTGACCAGACTGCCTGGGGTTGAAGCTGGAGAAAAGCAGACTAGGTAGGAGCTGGGAAGATGGGGAGGACTTGACAGGCCATTTTCTAGTTTTTGAAGGGCTCATTTGTTGAAGAGGGGCTTGATTTGTTTTGCTCAGGCCCCAAGGTAAATCTTTCCCTCTGGGTCCAAGGAATAGATAGAAATTGCAAAAAAGCAGATTTAAACTGGATGTGAATAAAAAACCTCCTATGAACTAGAACTGGCCAAAGGGCAGTGGGCCTGGAGTCAGGAAGACTTATCTTCCTGAGTTCAAATCCAGCATCATATACTTACTAGCTGGGTGACCCCAGGCAAGGCACTTAACCTTGTTTGCCTCAGTTTCCTCATCTGTAAAAATGAGCTGGAGAAGGAAATAGCAGACCATTCCAGTATCTTTGCCAAGTAAATCCCAAATGGGATCCTCAAGAATCAGACACCACTGAAAAAATGACCAAATAACAACAAAAAAGGTAGACCAGACAACCTTCTGAGGTCTTGGGTTTTCTTCCTCCCCTCCCTACCCCAGTGAAAGCACTTTAGGTACTTCCTGTTGGGGAGGCTGTGAGAGGATTTCCTGTGCACCTCTTAGCTTCCTTAGATGACCGTGCAGATCCCTTTCATCTCTGAAACTCTGGGTGTTTTCATTCTCCTCAAAACATTTCTGGGATCAGTTGTTCTTATGCTTCTCCAAGGAGCAGGTTGGAAGATGCTCCTTCATACGGGAAGTGTTGCCCAGGCTTAATCAAGGATAGAAGGAATTACTCTCTCCTTCCCAGGTGTGGGAGATTCCTGGTTTTCTTCTTTTGGAAGGGAACAAGGCTTCTATCTAAAGAACTAGAAAGGGAGAATTGATTGTGATTGGGCTGAGTTGACAGGAATGAATGCATCGATCTTGGTTTTCACAGACATCTAATAGAAAGTGCTAGGCCTGCCTCTAGATAGGCATTCAGCCCACTGTAATTATTGGCCAAGTTTCTCTTTCCCTTTCCCTTTTCTCACATGATTGCCTTGGGTAAGTTTTCCTACATTAATGCTTCAAAAATTATGTCTTTCCAAACAAGTCAGAAACCTTGCATGTGGTAGTATGGGTGGGGAGGGGAGAGGTTATATGGTGCTTTAATTCTGTGGATTTATGATATATTTATAGACTTTTAAATTAATTTTCCTTATTTATCAATGTGATAAATTAGTGGCATGTCAGTGCATTGCAATTAATTATCACTATGCTATAATTTGATATCTTCTTGCAGAGATGTAGGTTTACCCATCCGAACATTCAGGCTATATTCGTGATGACAATAAGAGCTAGCATTTATATGAGACTTTGAAGTTTGTAAAGTACTTTACCTGCATTCACCTATTTGATCTATTTTAAGAGATCGCTCCAGAAGTCAGTCAATTTAAATCAAGAGCTCACTTTTTTGTCTTCCCATTTTTAGATATTATTTCTACTATGTCTCCTCAATGAGAAGGGTTACTGAGCACCCCTGTTCTCATGGCATTGTGCTGGGAGCTGTGCCAAACCGATTAAATAAGCAGACCTTGATCCTGGGGAGTTGCTATCTAAAATAGCATTGGCATAAATACGCACCAGTGCCTGCAGTGAACCTCCATTGTGATTCTGTTCACAGTAGGTTGTATTCATGGTTTTGTATCAGCAGGTGTACATGTCATTGTTGGCAGAGAAAGGAGAAACCATAATTTCAGATTTGGTCAGAAGCTGTGGGTGGGTGGGGTAAGATTCTAGAAACTGTCCAAAATAGAAAACGGAAGATGGTGAGGAACTGGGAAAAGTGCCTGTGGTACCCTGGGGTTCTTCTTTACCTTTCTGGGGGCCTGGAGCCTTGGATAGTCATTGTGGGGAAGTCTGTGGAGCCCTTCTCAGAATCACGTTTTTAAATACGTAGAATTACAAAGAGAATTTACATTGAAAGAGTTAGCAATATGTTTTTTTTTCAAAGTTCACAGATCCCTAGTTAAGGACTCCAGATTTAAAGGAATCAGGGAAGGAACTACAGAACGAGAGACATCCAAAGGAAATTTTCAATAAGCTTGCTCTCTAGAAAAATAGTACATAAAAAAGGAGATGCTTTAGGAGTAAAAGAAATATATATTGCTTAGCAGCAATATGTAGATATGGAAGATAAAATAAAATGGTAACACCTTGATAATGCCCCTTTTCTAGTTGCCTAGAAGTTCTAATGATCAAGGGGATCAGGGTGGTTGAGGAGGAAGACGAAAAGAAGGGAGAAGTCAAGAACGAAGATTTCTGTCAAATGCCTCCTATTATGCGTGAAGCTAGCTCTGGACTTGGAGCCAGGAAGACCAGAGTTCCTAGCCTTCCTCTGGGAAGGTCACCTATGGAATGATAGGATGATGGCTCTAGCCCTGGGAGGGACATCCCACTCACTTATGTTACAAATGAGGAAACTGCAGTCCAGTGAAATTGGAGGAACTGGCTTTGAGTGTCCCTGAGCCTCACCCGTACTTTTCACAAACTTCTCTGCTAAGCTGTAGCCTGGACTGTGTATCTGTAGTGGCAGTTCGTGATGGGGATGTGGAAGGGATGTGATTTTCAGACCGTAACCGAGTAAAAAAAAAAAAGCCCCAGCATGAACTAGGATGAGTTCACTGAGAGCACCGAGAGAGAAAGAATAATTATAATAATTATAGTTCTTAGGCCAGGAATGCCCCTAGCTGGGGATAGGGGGGTCTGGACAGTGAAAGAGAAGAGAACCCATTGAAGTAAATGAAAAATTCAATTCAGCTGGGTCAACAGAGAGGAATCCAAAACAGTGCCTGCCCTCAAGGAGCTTACAATTTACTGAGGAGATAGACTAGGTGCACGGAGAAGTAAATCAAAGATTATTTCAAGAGTTAAGTAACACTAACTGGGAGGTGGGGGTGGGGCAGGGGGAAAGGGAGGGTTGAATTTGGAAAAAGGCCCGTGTTGAAGGTGGCTGCCTGGGCTGTGCTTTGAAGGAGTTTGAGATTTGAAGAGGCAGAGGTTGACCATTCCCAGAATGAGAAAACCAGAAGAGAGTCTAAGTCAGAATCTAATATAATGGAGGGAGAGAAAAGAAGGGGGGAGAGACAGGGGGAGAGACAAGGGGAGGAAGAGAGAGAGAGAGAGAGAGAGAGAGAGAGAGAGAGAGAGAGAGAGAGAGAGAGAGAGAGAGAGAGAGAGAATACTTTTAATGTAAACATTATAACAAAACCTAGAATCACAGTGATGTAGAGGTAAGCATGAAAATACTCTTGTATAATTTCTATTTACTGTACTTTGCTCTCAAGTGGATTTCACTACCTAAGCTTGGAAAAAAAATCCATAAATGAATCTTTTTAGTTGTTGTAGTTGTTGTTGTTGTTGTTCTGAGCGGTTTTAGAATATTACTAAATTTGAAACTATACAGTTAAAAGTCTTGTTGGAAGTATTCAAGCTTCTTAAGTGAAAGTAAACTGAGGAAAATGATCTTTTCAAACATCTAAAATTAGAACCAGAAGGATGCGCTTTATTGCTGTTGGCACCAGTTTTTTTGAGCAACTGGTTCCAGAAGATGCCTGTTCACATCTTTCTCTTTCTCACAAAGACATTGACACACTCTCACTTTCACAGAGAAACTCTCTTCCCTTCCCTCCTCATAGTTAACCCAGTTATTCCCTTTGAGTGTTCTAAAAAGAATGGAAGGACCAGTATGTTCCAACCAGTTTCTCCAAAAACAGACAACTTGCACCTTTTTTTTTTCTTTCTCACCATTCAATTCATTTCAACAACAGAGTTTGTAGTCTTAAGCGACTTAAGGTTCTGAAGCTTCATGTTGTTTAATTTAACTCCAGAAGAACTTGAAAAGTCCAATTCTTTGGCTCCTGCTGGTTCTTCCAGAGTCCTCGGCTATGTTCATGGAATGTCTGACCTCTTCATCAGGGCCGTTTTGGTCTCTGCTGTTTTGGGAATGCCTGGTATATTGTCAAGTGCCTAGGAATTTAGGTCTTAAGAGAGAGCTGACAGTGTGACAGCTGTTAGTTAAATTCCACATCTGCAGAGCTTCCCTGAGGAAGGCCTGGGAGAGATTGTGTGGATTTGGACCATGAGTGATACTAGAAACATCTTCAACTGGACGAAATGTAGATATCCAGATGATGTCTTCAAACGTGTACTGCTCTGTCTTTCTTTCATCAATAACCCAATTCACTTTTAAAAGTGTTAGGAATGTTATAATTTCTGCCAGAAGGAGATTGTGAGAAATTCCAAGGATGTGATGTTTTAAAGCAGTACCTTCTCAGAGATCACACATTCTATATTTCTAAAACCTTCTGAATCCTGGATGATTTAAGCCTTGAAATTGAACCTCAGAAATACAAACCTCAAGTAGTTTGATCAACCATGTAAATAAAATAAAAGCAAAAAGAAACCCTTTTTTTCTCTCCTGCAGTAAAAAAAAAAAGTATTGAGGCACCCCTCCCCTCAAAAAGAAACACAGAATTTCATGAGGGAGGACAAATTAAACATTCCCAAATGTAAATACACCTATGCTCACTTGTCTTCCCTTTCTGCAGAGTAACATCAAGGGAGGATTGTCTATTTAGAAAGATAAGGAAACTGAGAAGCCATCTAGGGCAATAGGATTGGAGATAGAGAGCTGGACATACCTGAGGGGGCATTAGGTCCAATGCCCTCATTTTACAGATGAGGAAACAGAGACTCCTGGAGGTGACATAACACATCCAAGGACCACACAGGTAGTAAGTGTCAGATGCAAAGTCACACCCAGGTCTTCCTGATATCAAGGCTAGAATTCTTTTCCTCCAGGTACCTGTATCCCTGTTGATAATCATATAAACAAGTTAAGTAGGGGATACAAGGTCAATAATACAATCAGTCCCTGCCCTCAGGGAGCTTACACAGATAAGGAAACCCAAAATCTATAACAAGTAAATACATAGTAATTTTTGGAAGGGAAATCAAGATAGGGAGCTTTGAAGGAAGCTGGGGATTCTCAGAAGCAGGTCGGGTGAACAGCAGTATAGAGACGGGTGGTTAGACTGTGCAGAGAAACTGGACATAGAATGCTATATTTGGGGAATACACATTGGGGAAAACTTTTGTTTTTAAATTTGCACTAGTCAATTTAAGTAGTTTCTTTTCAGTGTAAAGATAAGAGAGAAAATGTGTTAATGCTGAAGATTTCTGGGTTCTCCCTCACTTTACTGAAGTGATTGCATCCTTGGTTGGTACTTCAGTTGAGAATTGTCTTCTTTATTACTGCACAGCAGAGCAGTTTTAATTGCTCCCTGGAACATTACAATACTTCCAAGCATGAAAAAAGAGGGCATAACGTCTAGGAGACTAAGTCTGGACTGTTTCAGTCACTTCCCATTCCATTGAGAAAATGAAATGTTAAAAAGAAAAGCTACTGTCATGTACGAGCCCAGTGGAAAATGCAGCCGATGATGAATGGCGGGCTCCAGCTAATGCAGTTCTGCAAGGACATCAGAGCTCTTGCTTCGCAGAATAAAAAAGATTTGCCAAAAGAGCCAAATTAGAAAATCATGTGCCTGTTAGAAAAACATAAACATTCCTCCAGACTAAAATTCTTGACTAATCTCTTTGTCTAAAATAAACTGCAGTCAATCTTAATGGAAAACAGAGAGAAATGGGGATGAAGTGAGCCATTTAATTTATAGACAAGCAAAAATAATAGCAGATGAATTATGTGTGCTGGGAATAGGAGTATATGGCTTGTACTTCCTTCTCACACTTTATCCAGACCTGCCAAGAATGGCAAACTGGCCAGAGAGAAGGATGAATGACCCTGAGTGCAGACCTCGTGTGCAGTTTGGTTTACACACTGCTGACCACAGGTCGAGTCTGTCAGATCATCCAGTCAGCCATATGACTTTTTCAGATATCTGTACAACAAACCAAGGCGCCTATCTGGTCAGGCCTGCCTTTGAGGCCTCTAACGTATCTCCATGAAAAGTATGGTTACAAAAGTTCTTTTTAGATGCCCCTCACGCTCTGGGAAAGCAGAAGTTGCTCAGTGTTCTGAGAGATAATTTTCCTTTGAATTCTTTCAGACTCAATCCATGGCCAGAAAAGCAAACACATCATATTCTAGGAGTAAAGTATAATATGACCCCACCTGACCACAGTGGCAGATTGATTATTGGACCCATAGGAATATCATTGCAGAGAGCATAGAGTATATTTATTATGTCTCCAAATGTTCTGCAAGGGAGGAGGACTTGGCATAGGTTAAAGCAACCAGGAGAATGGTTCTGAAATACTGCCTGTGACTAGCAGCTTCCAAATGTAGCAGTTAGGGCCCTGGGAATGGGGATAGGCGGTTGAACGGTGCTCTCCGATAATACTTAGAGTTGTAGGACAGCCAAAATTGAAGTGCCCTAGAATAACAAGGTTTCCAGAGAACTCCATCCCAGTACACAGACTTCAGCAGAAGGAACGAGAAACTTGGGGCCTGAAATAGATACTGATCATTTTAGATGGAATGCAAAAAAATAATAATAATAATAATAATAATAATGATCCAGCAGCCATTTATTATATATCTACTATGTGCCAGGCACTTTGTTGAGGATATAATGACTATAATGAAACACATTTTGCCCTCAAGGAAGTTACATTCTATGATAGGCATTCAGTCAATCCTCAAGCATTTATTAACGCCTGCTGTTTTGGCAGGCACTCCCTGCACTCAGGAGAACATGCTTCCCCCCCCCCCCCCCGCGCTCTGCACACAGAATACAAAGAGAAAAATGAAATGATCCCTACTCCAAGAATCAAACAGCTTACAATTTAGGGGCCCATGGGGGTAGAGACACAACTTGTAATCCTTTAGATAGTTATCAAATAGAAGCAGCCAACATGATTCCCGATATTCCACTTGAGCGAGTAACCTCCTCTTTGTGGGCCTCAGTTTCCTCGTTGTTACAATGTCTCTGGGCCTTCCTTGGCTGTTTCATGAGTGTCTGACAATAGCAAATTGTCACTACGACATTGATTAGTAATTATAATTTCTAAACATCTAGAACTAGACCGTGGACAGCCCAAAATAACTAACGGTTTGGAGGCACAGCTGAGATCATCTTTAATTTCTTCTATCAAGGCACTAAAGGTGGACCTCTGATCCAGCTGGTAATCATTCTGAGGGAATCACCTGGCTAAGTTTCCTTCAAGATAGTTCACAAAACCCAATTCAGGTTTTGAAGCAATTTTGACAAAGATAATTTTTTCTCATTTTAGAACTCAGCAACCAGTCTTAGAGTAGTAAAAACAAGAATACTCCCTGGAAACGTATGTACCATGAGTGCAGAATAAAGAAAATTTATAATAATATTTTTAATAACTCACATTTCCATAATATGTTAAGGCTTATGAAACACCATCCTTTTACCTGAAAGAGTATGGTAATACACATATTATCATCTCCATTTTGTATATGAAGAAACTAAAGTCCCAAAGAATTTAAAAGACTTTCTAAAGGACACATAGCTAACAGTAAAACTGGGATTTGAACTCGGGGCTTCAGACTCAGCTCAATGGCCAATCCCCATTTCAATCATATGCTCATGGTATGGACTTGATCATTTTACTATATAATTCAACAAACATTTATTAAGTGTGCATTAGATGCAGAACCCTATACTAGAAGGGATGTAAAGTTCACTTAAGACAGGGACTTCCAAAAGCTTGACGCCTTATTGGGGGATAAAACACAAAGGAAATGAATGGGATCACACCAAATGGCAGAGAGGGCTTTGAATGCCAGGCAAAGGACTTAATTCAATGATGGTCAAATGAGGGATCAGGAGGTTTATTCTGGTAATAGTCTGCCACAGAGGTGTCAAACGCAGTGGGCCTGGTGGCCCCAACCAGATTAAAATGTAATTGAGAAATATTTAACAAAAATAAGTAAAAAATATTAAAGTTAGACCTCACTGTTCTGCAGGATGGATGGGCATGGGGAAAGGGGAGAGCTTGAAATACCGATAATGACGTTAATCCAGGCAAGTGGTCCCAAGGGTCTGATGGTGATGGTACCAATGGGGTGAGAGAGGATGATGGGACAAAAGGGAAAGGATGGAGCTAAAACTGACTCCTAATGAATATGGCATAGCCTGATTTTACAAGGCTCATGCCGTCCTTTGTGTTCTGCACTTTCATCCGTATGCTGTAAATATGACATAATGTTAGTCTCGGTTCTGTCGATAATTATGTTTGTGTGTTTTTCATGGAATAATACATGTTGTTGTTTTTTATAACCACGGAGTAGAGCACTTTGTTATCAGTCTATTACATCCTGTGGGATTTAACCTTGTGGCTAACCTGCTGTTTTTCAGTAGGATGTACTGTCAAGATGTATGTGTGAGAGAGATATTGTGTGTGTGTGTGTGTGTGTGTGTGTGTGTGTGTGTGTACTTAACTAGTTCAAAGACCTGTAATTTTTTTGCTGTGGATACTCCCTTCCCCAACTTATTTAGTCAGCAAGCATTTAATAGTTGCTTACAATGTGCCAGTCAAGTCCAGTAAACGAATATTTATTAAACTCCTACTATGTGTTGGCACCAAGTTAAGCACTGGGGATACAAAGAAAGGCAAACATAGCCCCTGCCCTCAAGGAGCTCACAATCTAATGACTGTATTAGGTGCTAGAAAGATAGAGAGACAAAAAAAAAGTCCTTGACCCCAAGGAGCTCATATTCTCTTGGGTCAAATAACATGAAAAAAGATAAGAAATGCAAAATATATGAAAGCAATTGAGAGAGAAGGGTGTTAGCAGCTTGGAGGATGTCAAGTTATACCCTATAGAATCACAGGACTGTACATCTAGAACTGGAAGGAATCCTTGCTAGTTCACCCCCCTCATTTTTACAGTTAAGGAAACTGAGACTCGGCATAGAGGGGAAGACTCTTGAGCTGAGCCTTGAGGAAGAGATTCTAAGAGGTGGAAATGAGGAGAGAACATCCCGGAGTTGGGCAACAACTGGTGACTGGATCTACTTGGTGGAATGTCCAAGGAACCATTTTGGCTGGAATGCAGAGCTCATACAGGAAAGTGACATGCAGTAAGTCTGTGTAGAAAGGCTGGAGCCTGGTGCGTTAAAGCTTTGGAAACCAGAGAGAGGCATTTGTATTTTCTGTGAAAGGCGATGGCATGCTGCTGGCGTTTCAGCACAGATTGAATGAGTATAGACTGCCTTCCAGCTCCTCTTCTAAGATCCCATAGACTTTTGAGGCTGAACAAATCATAACCCTGTACTCTCTGTGCCTAGAATGGTCCTCAGACAGCAGACAGCTGATTCCACACTGGGTGTGTTCTCAGAGCCTTTCTGGTTTGGCAGAATGTGCCAGAGCTTGCCTACAGCTGGCATGACCTTGGACAATGCAGGGTCACCTCCAAGTCATAATGAGAAGGTTTATGAGAATTTTAATGGAGAAGTAGGTTTGTGTGTGTACACATATGTATGCATATAAGTGCCCAAACCACCCACACCCAGTTGAATAATCTTTGGAGGAAAAAACCACTCTAGAGATTGGGAAACCTTCCTCCTCCATGGGCTAAGGACTCCTGCGCCTCTTGTGTTCTTTCTGCTTTCCTCCTCCCAACCTCCCCCACCCTTTCCCCTTGCCTTTTTACTTCCATCAGAAAGTGCAGTAACAGAAAATGGAGGAGGGCTTACCACCTGGACCATGAAAAGATGACAGAAACAGGTTGCTGTTGTTAGCTCTCCTGCCCTGCCTTGGTTCTCTGAACTGTCTTCCAGCATTGTTTCTTATAGGTCTAGGTTTTCAGGAAAACATTCATCATTGTATTCCTCTACTTCTAAATCTGGAAGTCGCAAATTCACAATTATATTAAAATGAATTTAATATAATGTATAAAACTGGTTTTCTTAGTGGAAAAAGGCCTGGCCTTGAAGTAAGGCAGACCTGGGCTTGAGTCCTGCCTTTGATACAAACTAGGTATGTGCCCCTTCGAAAGTCGTTTAACCTCAGCGTTGGAAGCATCCTCTGAAAATAGAAGTTGAAGAGCTGGGGACCACCTGCATTGGTAGAGGAAGTTTCTACATCAAGAAGAAACTAGCAGATCTGAGTATCTCCATGCACCCATTGGGGGAGCAAAATTAAGCTCACTAACCATGAAGTTCTCTATATCAGATTAGCTCAGGTTTCAAGCTGGAAAGGATCTTACAGGCCTCCTAGGCTGGTCCCTTCATTTTATAGATGAGAAAACTGAGGCTCAAAGAGATTGTCACTTGCCCAGAGACATATGAGTGTGTGTATGTGTATACATATGAGAGAGAGAGGAGATCAATGTAGACATATAGATCATGTCTATATAGATACAGAGCTAAGACTTTTCAAACATAAATGCTATATGCCATATATCTCTGAATAGACATAGCTATGGATATCTCAAATGTTTATCAGTAAAAATCAGAGTCAGGGTCTGAACCGGAGTCCTTTGGCTCAAAGGTCCAGGCTCTTTCTGCTGCATAGCAGTGCCGGCTGGGTATTGATACAATCCTGGTTTTTCTGTGGTTGCAGTAACATGTGGTCCTAGTGTCTTGAGTGATTCTGTTCCTCTGGCTTCTGTATTATGACATCCATTTATCAAGAATAACCATCCAAATCAATGAAGTGCTCCTGTGGCAGGTAGTAATTGCCTTAGACTTATTACCCTGAGTCACAGACTTGAGTTCTTATCCTCATTCTTCATCAGATAACCCAATTGCTTGGGTATTAGTAGAAATTGAACTGCCAGTTTGTTTTTTCCCGTTGGCTGGTGATTGGGGACTTCCCCACCATAAAGATGAGCTCTGATGATTGTCTATTAGAAATCAAGCATTAGTGTCCCAACAATGACAGGCTTAGGTTGGTTGGGAGGTTCCCCTCTACCCCCCCTCACTTCCCCCCCCCACCCCAGTCATGCTTCACAGGAATTTCTACAGGTTATCCAGTTGTTACTCAACTGGTATGTAGCATGGATTGTTATTGAGATGACCCCCTCTTTTGCAATTTCATTTGCTAATAATGTTGTCATATCTGATTTTTCCTCTTCAGTGAAATAATATAAAAAGTGAAAAATACAGTGTCCCTAAATGAGATCAGGCTAAAACTGCAGCTTTAGTATGACATTGTGGCAGCGAGTAGACAGTATTCTGCAGCTGCAGACCCATCGAACACAAGAAAACTCTGGGACATGAGGGATTCTGCCCAGTCCATTTTCCACAACTATGTTCAATAACCACTTTGCTAACATCCCTGAATCTGGTGTGACCATTTTGTACACTGGTGAAAGGGATTTTCTTCCACTGAAATTAAATGTGTAAAGCAAAACACACAGTGGCTGCTGCTATAATCGATTCAATTTTTAAAAAACAGAGAATAGCAGCATAGAGCAAACTGTATTCAGTGGAATTGTCTTAAACAATATTTTGATTTGGCCAAGGAGAAATGGGACCAAATGAGGATTTGCTTCGTTTTCTTTCCTTTGGAGAATTCTGTTTATAGCATGCCTAACATATGGAAAGCACCATGCGAGGTATTTATGAGGATATAAATACAGACGAGACACAGTCTCCACCCTCAAAGAATTTATCATCCAGGAGGGCCCAGGCATCCACTACATGGCAGTTGGCCTGAGATTTGTAGCAAAATACAATTTTGCCCAGTTATTTAATGCACATGGAGTAGCAGGTTGGCAGGGCTTGACCCTCTGTCTCTTAGTGAGAGTGGGTGAGTGAGTGCCACTAGATATAGTGGAAGCCGTCTTGGATCAATTAGTAACTTGTAATTGGAGCTGGGCATAATTAATTGTATTCTTCAGTTTGTATGTTCCCTGTTCATTCTGATCATAGGGCCCATTATAAAAAACGTTGATATCCCTCTAGTAGCAGGAGCAGCATTGGTGGGGGGAGCAATGCTTTCTTTTCTTCTCAGAGTGCTAGAATTATAGAGTCATAGATGGATTGTAGAACATTAAGATCAGAAAGGATACTAGAAACCACCAAGGCCAGCTCTACTCTCTTTCCTTCCTACTGTTCCCTTACCATTTTACAGGTTAGGAGACTGAAGGATGGAAAATCTGAGTGACTTACCCAGGGTTCTCACTGATAGTGGTGGAACCAGGATTTAGGACACACACCCCCCCCCGGCCTATGTATTCCTAATCCAGGGCTCTTTCCCATCACCCTACGCTGCTGACTTTTACGTTTGTACTCATTCTACAGTCTAGAGCTTTGAGTGTCTGGAAACTACCGATTGGATAGATGGATCCACAAATCTTTTCAAATATTTTTATATATCTACTAGTGACTTCCTTCAGGGGATAAATGTGAAGGCAAGAGAAAGATACAGAAGTACAAGTACATGGTAAAGTCTGAGGCATATGCCTGTGAGGATTATTGGAAAGAGTTTGACTCTCCATGGTCTTTGAGATGTTATTAGCTACATGTCGTGTGCTGTTCCCACTTACCTTGTCTGGGTTACTGGTTCACCTGAGGGTAGATATTCAAGAATGACAATAACCTAAGAGTGTATCTCTTTGTCTAGATCACATACATCCCTGAAGTTCACCAGCCTAGAGAAATGTTTGGAGAATGTGTAGGGTAGAGAAATGCCTTTTTAGCAGACTCTGGAAGGGCAGGAGACATACTTTTTTGGATCTGTGTATACTATCCATGGGAGGGAAAGGATCTCTTTGAAGCAAGAGCATCCTTCATCCCTAGGGAGGCATCATGGAGAAAGGAGTCAGGGGCCTGAAAGAAGATGTGTGTGGTCACTGCTCTCCATTACTCTCCAAGGTCTGGCTCTGTTTGTGCCTCCTCCCCCAACCCCATCCTGATGAGTACTTTTCATCCATGAAGCGACTGTTGGGACTCATATATAGCTCATCTGACGAGGCTCTCCCAAGCCCTGTCCCAAGAACGCTGAACTCACTCTGTGGGAAGGACACCAGGACCAGTACAGGCTCCATCTGCCTGCTGGGGACACCTGTCTCTGCATGACACTCTGCTTCTACTGTCTTCCTAGTACTTGAAGTGAAGGTTCACCCTAGGGGCAATGCCAACATCCACACACACATTTCTAGGCACAGCCATGAACCGCTCATACGTAATCCTAAACCCTCCTGCCCTGAGTGATCATTTTCTTTTAAAGCAGACTTAGGCTCATTTGTTTCTCTTACCAACTATTCTCTCTCTCTATTTTTCATTCTTGTTTTCGTGTTCTGTCGCCATTATCTGTGTTCAGCCAATGAGTGCTTCGTGCTTTGTCTTTCTGTATCCACTGTCCAGTTTCCTAGTCATGTCTGCTCTACCAATTACCAACATCAAGAGAAGGTCGTGACTGTTTCTGGTGGGCCAGGACTAGTCCATGTTCATGGGCATCTTTAATATGTGGGAAAGCAAATTGTACCTAGGAGTGGAGAAGCTAGGGCTGAGAGGAGCTGAGAAAAGTGTGTGTGTGTAAACCAATATGCGCTTACAACAAATACATTCGTTTCAGTTCAGCAAAAATTAAGTACCTACTATGTGCAAGGTCCTGTACTAACACAATTCGAAGAAGAGAGTTCTTACCCTTGCTTGTTCTTCTTGATTGATTTTGATTGTCCTAATTTATTTTTCTATTACTTACCTTCAAGTGACTGGTTAGCATAAAGGTAAACAATAGCTAACCTTTATATTATACATTAGGGTTGCCAGAGAGCTTTATGAATATTAGCTCATTTTATATTCATAACACTCCTGAAAGATAAGCATTATTGTTGTCACCATTACTATTATTACTTCCGTTTTACAGATAAGGAAACTGAGGCAGACAGAATTTAAGTGACTTGCCAGGGTCACACAGCTATCAAATATCTGGAGCTGGATTTGAACTCGTCTTCCTTACCACAGGTCCAGCACTCTGTCCACTTTGTCTCCTACCAACATGATAGATATTCCAGAAAGACATTTAAAAAAAAAAAAAGATAATTACATGTGATTAATAGAATGGTACTGTCAAAAGAATGCTAGATTTGAAGTCAGAAGACCTGAGTTCAAATTCTACCCTGCCATTGACTCCTTGTGTGATTTTGGGTAAATCACTACCCTTTTCTGAGCCTCAGTTTTCTCTTCCATAAAATGGCTGGATGACCCAAAGGTCTTTTCCTCTTCTATAGGAGGTAATTCCAGCTAAGCCTGGAAAGAAGCTAAAAGGGGACCTGAGGAAAGCCTATATTGCAGACATGGGTAGTACCTTGTGAAAGACACAGAGATCATCCTTCCCAAGGCAATCACTTTAGCACAACATTCATTTTCTTTCCTTTCTCTTAACATCATCAGATTCCAAGGACCCCAGCCACTACTGCATAAAAATATGTCAGATAGGGATAACCAAGTACTCACTGCCCATGTTTATATGCGAGCTGGCTCCCCAAAATTGATCCTCCTAAGATGAAATACTCTTTCAAAAGCTGTCCAGTCCTCACTTATCACAGGCTGCTTTGCCAGGCTTCTGTCTTCTTCCTGCTGCCTTTTCTTTGTCCTAACTTTTAGAAGCACCCCACACAAAAAAATCAGTCCCAGGAATTCATGTGGAAGATGGAAAAGAGCAGGGTTTCATGTCCCAGTGCTCACCTTGGCAGGTGTGGCTGCAGCAGCCTCTGGGCTCAGATCACTCTTTTCTTAGGCACTTTCTCCCTACACGAACTTGGACAAATCATTTCTCTTCCTCTGGCCTCAGTTTCCTTAGATAGTAATTGATGGATTTGTAATAGGCGACCTCAGAGGACCTTTCTAGCTCTAGAGGTCTGATCCTGGGATCCTAAATTACTGAATGGACCTTAGCTTCCTCTAGGCATAGATTTAAAGTTGGAAGGGATCTAGAGACCATCGACTTCAAATCCTCCCTCGATGTCCAATTAAATGACTTGCCCAAGGCCTCCCAGGTTGTAAGTAGCAAAGCAAGAATTCAAAACTAGCTGGTCTCTTTTTACTCCAAATCTAGCTTTCTTTCCATTGTATTCCTGTTCTAGCAGTCTGTGAGTCAGATTCTGTGACACTAAGATAAGATACAGCTAAAACAATTCTGGCTTTTTTCTTGCTATCTGTCTATCAGTGTATGTATGTATGTATGCACGCATGCATGTATCTATCTGTCTGTCTTACTATCTGCATGTCAGTCAACCCATCCGTCCATCTGTCAGTCCATCTATTTGTCCATCTATCCATCCATCCATCCATCCATCCATCTATCCATCTATCCCTCTATCAGATGGGGACCAGAGGGAAGATATCTTTAGACCTGTGATCTCACTAGTGTGGAAATTGCCCCTGTGGGTGCCTTTCTGGCACTGTCTGTAAGTACTAATCTTACTCTGTTTCCTAAGACAGAAAGAAGAAAAGGATCTGGGAGTGGGGTGGGAGTAGGGACAGACACAGCCGCAAATGTTCCCTAGCAGGCCTTTCAGCCTAAGTCTTCTTGACTCTGCAGCCATTCCGCTTCCACCAGGAAAGTAACTTCTTTACTTCTTATTAGCTCTAGTAAAGGGAGAGGTAAGAGTTTGGAAGTACTGGTCACTGGAGGTTTCTGGGGGTGTCTGTGGGTTCTGTCTGTCAGTTCTAACCCTGTCCTCCATTACTATGATAACTGAGAGCAGGCTGTAAGAAAAATGGGATGTGGAAGCAATTCTTCTGCCAGCTTTAAGAAGATGTGTATGCCCAGAGGCATGCGTGTCCAGCCTTGTTGGAGAAAGTCCTTTCAAATTCAGCTGGCAGGACTGAAGCTTCTCTGATGACGAATTGGTCTGCTAAGCCAAGCAGCAGAGTATTCAAGTTGATTCACTTATCTCCCTTGACGTAGCTTCTTTATAAAGTCAGTGCCCTCAAAGCAGGAGGGGGATGGGGAGGAGAAGGTCAGTGGGAAAAACCATTTCCAGTCTTAAAAGCAGTCATAGTAATATTTTGAATTCATGGGCCATTGTCTTTCCCAATTCTCCAACTATTTTAAAGGGATTTTCTCTTTCATCTTTGCATGAGCATCAAATAGGCTTACAATAAGACTGTCATGGTGTTGAGTTCACATGTGTAGAACCCAGAAGTTGGCTAGCAGAGAAGACCTGAGGGAAGCCCCTGGGTCTTTTGGGCAACCCCCACAGAGGGGCTTTGTCCATTCTAACTTCTATGAGCTCAGGTGAAACCTTTCCTGTGACTATAAAGGGTGGCTTCGCCAAGCTCTTTCACCTTTACCTTCCACCCGACTCAGGGAACTGTTTCTCTTCCTGTTCTGTCTCTGGTTCCTGGCTCTTCTGAAGTCAGCCAAAGCCACAGACAGTCATCTGGAAGTAGTGATAGGTCCTTCAGAAGCTTTCTTATCAGCCAGTCTTGGGGAAAGCTGATTTCTGTAGATAATTACAGCCCCTCGGGTTGGGCTCTCTGACCTCTTGATTTTCCAATCAGAGATGGGGAAGGCAAATACAGGCTTGCACTGGCATCTCTGCCTGATTCAGTGCATTCTGGGGTGGATCTCACGGGACAGGCCAGAACAATTATGAAGAGGGCAGATAGGGAGCATTAGCAAGCTGATGGGCACAGCCAAAAGGACTGAGGAAGGAGTTCAGTCTTTGAGCTTTCAAGATTCATGTCTTGGCCAACTGAGAAAGCTCTGACGGAACGTTTCCTCAGGGCTTCTGCCTGCTCTGAGGATGGCCAAAGTTAATGTATCATGATGGGAAGTCCTAGTTTTCTACCCCAGACATGGCACACCAGCCTGTGGGAGGCCATATAGCCTTCTCAGAAAATGCCTTCATTGCAACCTTGTTGACATGGGGTTTGTTGAGATCATTTCCAAATAGAACAGCTCCATGTGGCCTGTATGTTTAATACAGCCTTGCTGGTGCTCATCAAAATGGTCGAGCCCTTAGGGCCTGTCAGCTGTAGACTGGAGCTTGCCCAGAGTCACTATGTGGAGAGTAATTTGCTTTTATCTTTTGAAGGGCAACATTTTAAACCAGTGGTTCTCAATCTTTTCTGTGTCCCAGACCTGGACTCCTTTGGCAGTCTAGTGAAGCCTATGGTTGTTTTCTAGGAACAATGTCATTAAATGCATGAAATAAAATACATGGGATTACAAAATAATCCAATTGTTAAGATTACCAAAGCATTTTATTTGTTTATTTTCAAAGGAAAAAAGAGGGAGAAGAAAAAGTTCACAGACCCCAGATTAATAACCCCTGATATAAATGAGCAGACGTCCCAAAATGCAGCATCTCTTTCTTATACCCTTGTGAAAATACCCTAACCTGGCTTCCTGTGTTATTCAGCTGTGGAGGTGGATGAAGTTTGTTACCAATCAAACTTTGGCAGATCATCTGGAGGCTTGGAATGTTTAGTGGAGACTGTTCATTCCACAAACATGTATAAATGCCTACAGTGGGCACTCTGTTAGGCACTGTGGATCCAAACACAAAAACAACAAAGTTCCTGCCCTCAAGGAACTTACTTTCTACTGGGGGTTAGGGAGACAACATACAAATGATGTAATTTCCAGGCAGGATGTAGAGAGCATTGGCCAGTGGATGGAGAGAGAGGGGAGGCTATCAGGAGAGGCCTCTTGGAGGAGGTGACCCTTCAAGTGAATCTTGAAAGTTGCCAGGGAGTTTATAAGGTGGAGACAAGGAAGGAGCTCATTCCAAGCATGAGGGACAGCCAGCCTGTGTAAAGGCATGGGCAGTAGAGAGTGACTGCCATGCGTGAAGAACCATAAAGAAGCCAGTTTTGAAGACTGATATGCACTAAACCTGAAAGGGTAGTCTGGAGGCAGATTGCAAAGTGCTTTAAATGCCAAGGAGAGGAATTTGTATTTGAACTTTGAGGCCCCAGGGAGCTAGTGAAGTTCCTAGAACCATGACAGTGACATAGGTAGGCCTGTGCTTTGGGCAGTCAGTGTGACAGCTGTCCAACTGGCCGTTCATAGGAACAGTCTTTTATTATCTGTCCAGAACCTCAGAGTTTCTCACCAAAGGAAAAAAGGGAGTTTTCATGCAAAATCTCTTGTTTACGTGATACACCTCCTAGATCTTCCAAGTATGATGGATCTGAACAGAGACTATGTCTGGCTGTGCATCCAGTGTTGACTTCACTGCCGCCATCTTGTATGCTGCTCATTAAAGGCAGGGCTCACATTGGGAGGAGGCTCCTAGATGTGCTCAAACTCCAGAGCCAGTTCAATTGGACTCTCCCACCCGATTTTCTCTGTTGGCAGTCCCGTCTGTCTACAGCATTCCTCGCTAGTCACCCAAACCAGTAACTCTATCAAAATAGGAAGTGACTATAGTATGGAATGACATGTTGTTTAGTGACTCTGTGCTGACTGGTAATGCTTGCCAACTGCCTCCCCCCAAGATGATGATATCCTGTCATGTTTCAATCTGTACGCTTCTCCCAGGTGACTTCCCCATTATTAGTTTCAAGAGCAAAATTAAAACATACATTTTTGGAAAATTAATAATCTGAGAATGTGAAGCCAATCATAACCTCTAAGGACAATAGAAACTTAAACGTCGAGTACAGCCTTGGAATTTAAAGAATAAGAACTTCTTTTTGTGCTAAGATATGACCGTTGTGAAACCTGATGTAAGGAAATGCTCTAGCTATGTGCTTGATTTGGGGTCAGAAAATAAAAACAGCCAAGATGGAGAATAGAGTACCACTGTCGCAAAGAGGTGTTGGGGTGGAGGTAAGGATGGTGAACTCCTGTGCTTGATGGGCCCAACAAGGCCCATACTTACTCTGATTATTGTGGTCCTAATTATTTGCACACAAAGTGAAATCTTATATTGGTAGGTGAAACCTTGCCTAAATAAACCCAGTCCTCACTGGCTCCAGTCTAAGAGTGAGCCAGTTCCTCTGGCAGTCTTGCATTTCCAAAGCCAAGGCTATTCAGGAATAGACTGTAAATCAGAGAATGCTTATGCTGGAATTTGATGGAGAAAGGCTGGCTAGGTTCATGCTTTTACTGCTCGTTAGGCTATATTTGCATCTCCAGGGAAAAGCAAAGGTTATCAGTTTCATGCAGTCTTTTATTACAGAAATAAAGCTTTCCTCCCTTTTCCTGCTGGACAGAAATATTTTCAGAATGATTGTCCTTTGCTGTTTAAGTTGACTGGATAGCTTAGGTGTAATTCTAAATGGTTCAAAAACAATTAGAAGCTCATTCACTCTGAGTTTCCTGGACTCTCGAAGTGAGTTTCCTGGACTCTTGAAGTCTCCCAGGTAAAAATTAATGCTGGCCCTTTGCTCCTGAACAAAAGACAAGTGGCCTATAGTGAATGTGAGGTTGGTAAGTGTGCCAGGATGCTCTATTAGTCAGAGCATTAGTTCTGTTGACCCTCTGGTGGCCGGCCCTTTGAGAATATAAAACCTTTATGTGCAGATGTGCCCTGCCAGAATTACAATGGAACATTTGCCAATTGAACCACTTACATGGTATATGTGGAATGCAGACTTTCTGAGACTGTAGGTAAACGCAGCATGGAGTAGTAGAAAGCCTGCTGGCTCTGGAGTCTCAGGATAACAGGATCCTGGATGTGGGGTTGGAAGAGATCTCAGAGTCCATCTAGTTTGGGGCACAGAGGTTCAAATCCTGCCTCAGACACTTTGTTTTCTTCCTACTTTGGGCAGCCATCTAACCTCTCTGGGCCTCAGTGTCCTCATCTATAAAATGAGGATAATAGTATCAATGCTATCTACGGTTACCCCTAAAAATGCTTCTTGACTGATTAGCATAGAACAGTTGGGGGGGACCTGAGACACCCCCTATTCAGTCTCTCTCATCTTGCAGATGAGGAAACTGAGGTCCAGAGATGTTAGCAAATGGAAGAGAATCTGGATGGTTCTGCAGTGTAGATGAAAAAGACATCAGATAAAGGCTTTGTTCTAATAGATTTTTATTAAGACGATGCCATGATATCCTAAAACCATAACAAGCTTTCAATCTGGCAGATATGTGTGTACACGTGTGCGTGTGCATATGCACATATGTGTGATTTGGCCCATTTGACCAAGTTAATCATTACATTATGCATACCCTAAATATTTTTATTAGATTTATGACTTCATTGGTTCAGGGAATTCCAAGGAAAGAAACTTCCACGAGGACAATTCAATCTATAATTCTGAAGATTCAGTTGGTTGCCCGTGGTCAACTGAGGCAGCAAGTGTCAGAGGTGGGACTTGAGCTCAGCCCTCCCTGGCTCCAACCCCTGCTGGGGTGCTCAATACCCATTGAGCACAGTCATTTCCCAATTAGCTACTAATAACAGTAACAATAACAGTAATAATAATGGCATTTTCAGTGTACGTGCACTAAGGCTTGCAATGTGCTGCACTTATGTGATCCTCACCTCGTGAGGTCATTGCTGTTATTATCCTCATTTTACAGATGAGGAAACTGAGGCAGACAGCATAAGTAATTTCCGGGGGCACACAGCTGGCAAATGTGTGGGGCAGGATTTGAACCCAAGTCTTTCCAACTCCAAGTCTCGTGTCCTGATCACCACCGTATGGCCTCAGTATAACCTGTTTCTTCCCCACCCCCCAGTGAACCCTCCCTTGTCACAAAACAAAACCAATGGACAGAGGGCCCCTACCTGCGAGTGTGAGACACGCCGCCCTTCTAGTCCCTTAGTTGTCTTCCAGGAAGGAAGGAATCGTGTTTCCAAATGTGCTCTCCAAGGCAAAGATTGCTCTTTGTGGTTGGCCAGGTGTGAGCTGCCTTCTACTCAAGTTCTTTGTAATTTGCGTTATTTTGGTCATTTTCTACATTGTTGTCCTAGTTCTGCTTTATTTTCTTGCACACTTTTGATAAGAATTCAGTTTTTTAATCAATATTAATTGATAATAAATGGAACCAAAAGTGAATTTATTGCCTGTCCTCATTGTGGTGAGTTCTTCAAGGTGGGATTGGAGGGGGGGAAGGTGCAGTGAGCAAGAGCAGCTACTGAAAAGGCTGCCATGCTCGCAGCTGTCCTGCCCCAGACGTGGCTAAAGGGGTTTGGAGGTGGCCACCCATCCAGCTCATGGCTCCCTAAGGTGTACTCCGTCAGTGAATGAGCTGTATGGCAGGAGGTTCCAAGTCCCCAGAGAGAGAAGCGAGTGCTTTGGAAGCTCAAACTTTAATTAAATATGATCATTACCTTAGTATACGTGAATGCTTTCCTCTGCAGACAAAATGCATTTACAGTTGTGAGGCATTAGCATTTTGCCTGCTGTCTGTTCAAAGAAATCAGGCTGCCCTATAAAACCTCATTGCTTGACTTGGAGTACTTGCTGTCCACCAGAATATCAGGCATCTCTAGATCACACAAATCCCAACTCCTCGTTTTGCAAGAATATAGTCGCATTTCACAGTGGCAACAGCAAGCAGGGCAGTTTGCTTTCCTGGAGGCTTCAAAGGCCCCACAGTCTTCTCCACTAATGCTTGGTGCTAGGTGTTAACTGAGATGCTAAAACTGTTTAACCAAGCACCATCAAGTCAGAGGTAGACTGTTGGTAGAATGCCCGTTGTTACACAAATAGAGCAGTAATTTCAAACAAGAACGTCAGGGATGTCAGTTCAGCAAGATGTTTGAAACATCACTCAGTCACAGAGACTGGGCACCTGAATGAAACGGAGGCTTCACACATCAGACCGCCACCTGGCTATTATTCCCCTCTTGAAACTGCCCAATTTCAAAACCAGCTCCTCTTTCCTTCCGCTTTCCTCCAGGTAGTCTTACAACAGAATAAGACTTGAGGATATTGGATCTTGACCAGTTTGATGGGAGTTGTAATCAGGAGTAATTGATGAGCCAGAGGAAGTATTGCTTTGTGGCTGGGAAACCAGGATGCCTACTGCAAGGTCGATTTAAAGATCAGCATACCGTGTGGTTCACACTGATTAGCTCACAGTTTCCATAGCAGAAGCAAACTGACTGTTTTCTACCACCCAGTCTGAAGCGTATCACAAGAGAACCAGTTGAAGACCTGGCTGCCCTTTCGCTACCTGCCAGCCTCATGATCCCCCAGTTTCCCTGTGCTCCATCTTATAGGGCCATGTTTCACAAGGTAGTGACTGGGATTCATTCCCCCTACAGAAAGAGGAGAAATTTACAGCTGTCCTGTCTTGGACTGCAGTTGCCATTACCCCAGGGATTCCACCAGGTCACTGGCACTCCCTCGTCTCTACAGAAACCCATTGAATCCTCAGAACCTAGTGCCTAGCATTTCTAGGTGGCTAATATTAAATTAAATTGACCATTTTTTGGTATGCTGCTATTAGTGTTTTCATAGATTAAAAAAAAAAATTAGTCTAGTTACCTTTATTAGATTATAAGCAGAGCAAGAATTCTACATTAGATTGGCACGGTGGAAAAAAGCACTAGCCTGCAAGCCAAGAGACCTGGAATCAAGTCTTGGCTTTTCTTCTGTTTGCCTTCACGGCCGTGGCAAATCACTGACCCACGCGGGGGGGGGGGGCGCGCGTCAGGTTCTTCTTCTGAAAAGGAAGAGGAAGGCCAAGTTCCCTTCCAGTGCTACTGTATCCTTCCCTTCCTTTGGAACTGCTGGTAGTTCCCGCAGGACACTTTTCCTCCAGTGAGTGTTGACTCATCTTCTACCTCCTTTACACAGAAATACTGTTTTCTCCACTTTGACTTTGGGAGAGTTCAAGTTTGAGATGCGTCATGTTCACCACAGGCCTCCGAGTCTTGGTGGAGCTGCAGGATGCCATCTGCCCGGCTCAGCTTGTGGCCACAGCTTTTGCCCTTTTTCTTCCTTTGGTAACTTTGACCGTGTAGCATGTTGGTTCACACCCCGTGGTTCAGCCCTATCTCTGGTCCAAGAAAGAAGGACCATATGCATTGCTGTCATGAGCAGTGCAGCTGGGAGGACTGTGTTCAGCACATATCCCTTTCAGTCCTTGGGAGCAGTGTGAAGGGTAGTAGGTGGCAAGTAGATACTTTTCCTGGGTAACCTTCTGATCCTGCTGATAGACTGCTGTGGGTAAGTCCTTGGGAAAAGAAGGACGCTGTCATCATTCGGGTGAGGGGCGTTTCTGCTCTGAAGACACAGATGTCTGTGTAAATGAACTGGGAAGGGGGTCACAGAAGAAGAGGCCAGAATCTTCTGTTCTATTAAAACCACTCTTTAACGCGTGTCTTATTTTAAGTTTGTAATGTACAATCAATCTTGTGAATTATGCAAACAATGTGTTTATAGTTGTTGGGAATTTATTTATAATTTGCTTGATTTATTTTTTTGTAATTACAAAATGTGATTGGATGAAACTGTTTCAGTAAGACTGTAAGTGAAGTCTAGAGTCTGAGATTATCTTAATTAAGTACAAATAAAATTAACAGCAAGTACTGTTTACACATGAGCTGCTGTTCTGATATACTTCACATGGTATACTGATCTGATGCCTTCCAAATCACAGTTTCAATTGATGCAGTGTTGGGAATTTGGAGCTGTGGTACCATGCAAGAATTCATCGGCGTTGCACTAAGGCGCCTTCAGTAATAGTGGTTATTTCATGTCAGAGAGGCAGCATGGCGTCACAGTGGAGAGAGAGCCAGGCTTGAAACCAGGAAGACCAGAGTTCAGGTCCAGCCTCCAAAGGATCCTGGCCTTGTGACCCTGGGCCAGTCAGGGGTGGGGAACCTGCTCTACATGCTCCAGGTCATTCTCTTCAGCGTGCAGAGAAGCTGTTGACCTGCACTCCTTGAGTGCCTCTTCATCTGGGATTTCCCAAGACCAGTAAAACCACAGGTCCAGTTTCAGGACTAGTTGCTATGTAAGGTATACGTGTTAAATCGTGTTTTCAGTGTTTCTAGAACAGAGATGTCCTGGTCCTTTTCTCACACTGATTTTGTCTGTTCAGACTGCCTGCATCTAGGGCATTTTTGAAAAGTACAGTTTTGGAAACTGAGGAATGGAGTAGAGAAGTGGCAAGCTCTTCTTTTTTACCTGTGAGACATTGAACAAGTTGGTCCATCCTCTCTGACTCGGTTTCCTCATCTGTAAAATCAGCCGCTCAAGCTGGCCTCTCAGAAGTCTTTCAGCTTGAAAACCTCTGATCCTATGGCACCTGGATTTCTTAAGCAGCCACAGCAGCCAACCATCACAGATGCCCCTTGCTGCCTTACCGGGCCCAGCTTCTTTCCTAGGAAGGGAACGCAACAAAAACACAAGGTCTGCCAGGACTTAGAGACTTCCTTTTAGTGGATATTCATTTCGGTCTCATTAATTTTAATTTATTGAACACCCACTGGGATCATAATGTAATTTGTGTTATTTTTACACAAATAATTCCTGCACCAAGTAATAACTAATTGAAATCAAACACTGGAATCATTTTGTTAAGATAGGCTCGTGACTACAGTTCTTCAGCTTATACAAAATCACAGAATGTCTAAGTCTTAAGTGGGTGGCCCAGTGGAGGGTTGGACTTGGAAACAGGAAGTCCTGAGTCCCAAACCAGCCTCAGATACTTCCTAGCTGTGTGTGACCCCAGGCAAGTCATTGAACCCATCTCAGGCTCAGTTTCCTCTTCTGTACAATAAGGTTAATAATATGTAAAGTGTTTTGTGAAATTTAAAGCACTCTATAAATGATAGTGGCGATGACAATGATGATGATAAAGAAAAAGAAGAAAAAAATACTATATATCCAAAGTGGTCATCTAGCCTGTGTTTGAAGACTTCCTGGGGAGGCACACTTCTTTTAAAGGAAGCCCATTCAACCTTGGAACTCACAGCCTGTCTGTACCCCTGAGATAACCATCTCCTCACTTCTACTCTAGGCTCAATATGAAGACACGCCAATCGACGCCCAAGGAAGTTGAGGCAGGACTGGGCTGCACAGAAGGCAGCACAGCTCCCAGTGATGATTGCTTTTTAGTCTCTAGGAGTCCAGTTTACAGCACCACATTTTGGGAAGGGCATTGATCATCTGAAGAGCATCCACAGGAGGGGGAAATCGTAACTATAGATTATTCTTACTAGAAATTTGGGAGGAGAGGAGCGGAGCGGAGCAGTGTGGAGCAATCTTTTCGTCCCCCATTACTGTTCTCTCTTTTGTCATATTACCTTGTAGTTATGTATTGTAATCTTCCTTCCTCCCCAAGGTACACTTCATTTTCTCGTTGTATCTCAGTGCCTTGTAAATTGTAGACACTTAACAATAATTTTTAAAATCCAGTATGTGATCTCAGTAGTGAAGGGAATTGTAGATGAGGAAATTTGTTTATCAAACCAGATCGGCACCTCTTCTGCAGCTTAGAGGCAGGGAGGGGTACGCAGACTGCTGGGGAGTTGTGGCTTACACATTGTCAGGCAGCCAGTATGTGTGAAGGTTGGCACTTGAGCCTTGTCTTGAGACATGAGTCTTCCTCGTCTCAGAGGGCACCTGTATCTGCAGGGCCATGCATCCTTTCTTATAATTTTTGTCAAACTGAATTGAAAGATGGCTTAATCATCTTGAGTGGTTGGCAGGGTCAAGGAAAGAGTTGTTTTGCTTCACAATTTTGTTATTTTAAGGAAGAGAGATTAAAGGTGGATGAGAGGGAATGATGTATGAACCATGGACCCAGAACAGAAAGGGTCAATGGTTTGGTGAAGAGTTTTGCCTTGGCAGAAAGCACTCTTCTACCTTCTGAAACTAAAAGAAAAGAGAAGAGAATGTCAGGCAACATAAAGACGTTCAGAGGAACTGAGGCAATGATATCAGTGTCCATATTAAATAGGAAGCAAAAATGTCTTCGGAAAGCCTACGGGAAGGGCTGGAGGAGAGAAGAAAGGGTGATGAATGTGCTAGCATCAGTCACTGAGAAAATGTTGTGTCTCCCCTCCACCAATGCCCATTAAGCCTCCTAATGCATGGCTCTGTAAAGTCAGTCTGCTGCTTGAAACACCCATCACTGCTGTCCATCACTGTTGTCCATTGAATCAGCTTAGCATTCCTTCTCTGGTTGGTTCTGTTCTTCCACAAGAGAGGTCTCCAACCCGCCTCTCCAGCCTTGCTCTTGCGCCCAGCTTTCAGGGTGGTCCGCTCAGTGCGTGCGCATGCGCGTGCACCCCCCCCCCCTTTCACATTTCTATACTGGTTCCCTGCTCTGCTCTTCATGCTTGGAATACCCAGTCTCTCTTCTCTCCCAACCCTGTCTTTTGTCTCTTGAAATCAGTGGTTTGGCTTAAATGCCACCTCACCTCAGAAGTCTTACTGGAATTCAGAAACAATCACCGCGTGTGTCAAACTTTATGTCTACTTACCTTGTACTTTTGCTAACCTTTTTTTTTTAAGGTGTTATTACATATATTTCATTACATACTTATTTGTTTACCTTTCTTACATCCATGTTCACTCTGAGCTCCCTGAGCTTCAAGGAGTGGGCTGGTAACTTGGTACCTAACTCAGGACCCACAGTACCTCACACTTAAATGTTTGTTGAAGTGGAAGAAAAAGTTGTTTCTGGTATTATTTGACTCACACAAGAAGAAATAGATTTAGTTCAATTGTCTTTCACTGTTCAGATGTAACATAGCTACATTTCAAAGTCATAAAGATCTCATCCTTCTTGAACTAGAAGGTGGAGGCTCTGAACCTCTAGCCTGTGTCAGCTGGAAGCCCTCCTGTGTGATCTGCCTTGAGGGGCATCCTGGAGCTGCTGCCATTTTCCAGGGGAATGAGTGTTTTTCTTGATTGAAGAGTACCTTCCGCACTTATTCAGTGTAAACTACTGTTTTTTTCCCTTTTATTTTAGTGTTCACACAGCATCAGACCCTGGTCAGTTGGGAGAATGTAAAGTGTATCCAGGATAGTATTATAACCATGCTGAAAATTAGCCACTGGAGAGATGCTGGGATGGTAGTGATTGCAATATTTCTCCAGCACTGAAACCTCCTTCTTATGTGCCCAATTAAAGCAAAGGTATTTCAGCCAAGTAAAGCATTAGGTGAGAAGGTGCAGATGCCCAACATTATTCAGTTACATGTATTTTTAGCAAGCATTTATACATTAAGCACCTACTGTGTGCCAGGCCCTGTACTAGGTATTGGGGATATAAAGGGGAAAAGCAAGTGAAACATTCTCTATTCTCAAAGGGCTTACATTCTACTCTGAGACACATTGGCTATCTTCTAAGAACATCTTTCATTTTTACTGTGTATATCTTGTACATACGGAGTTCTTTGCATGTTGTCTCCCTCCTTAGAATGTGTGCTCCATGAGGGCAGGGGTCCTGTTTTTGTCTTTCTTCAGTGCCTCAGTGCTTAACACAGTGTTCAGTAAGTGCTTAACAAATGCTTGTCAGTCAGTAAGTTGGTTGGTTGGCTGTGAGGTGGTCAGAACCGTACATTAGGAAAGTCTCTTTGGCCACTAAATGGGGATCAGATCATAGTGAGGAGAGATTTTATACATTGAGGTCAACCAGAAGGCCATCGGAACAGTTTAAGCAAGAGGTGATGTGGCCCTCCACCAGGTGAGCTGAAAGAAAGAGGACAAATAGAGAGATATGTGAGGGGGGAAAGGATGAAACTTGACCAATGGATTGGCTGGGTGGGAGGAGTCCCAGTGAATGGCTGGTGTCACTGAGGTTGAAAGCCTCAGTCACTGGAAGAATTATTACTGTGGTGGCTGTTGTCATTAGCAATAATGATGATGGTTAAATAGAATGCATCTGGCTTTTAAAAGTCATCTCAGCACAGGAAATCTAAAATGTTCCCATATTTTCTGTTTTGTAATTCTTTGCCTCTAAAATCACTTTTTAAAAAAATGATACTAACAAAATAGAATGACAACAGCTTAAAAAAAATTCTCACTGCTGAAAAGCAAACCCCAGACCAGGCAATCTAGCAGCAGCAGCTTCGATGTTGAAGTTGTTCAAATCACCATGAAAATATAGCTTTCCTCTTATCATACAGATTTCTTGCACCTTCAGAACAACCTTGCAGAGAGAATGTGTGCATGATGATTGCCGCTGTAATGACTCTCCGTGCCAAATTTAGCAGTATTTAAGTCATGCTGTTACTTTGCAAATGATACTTTAATATCGTCGAAACACCCTTGGCAGTAAAGATGTTAGATTAAAGGCCTGCCACCTGTTCTAGCCTCACTCTGGGTTTGGTTTTGTTTTTTTCATAACGCTAATCTTGCTTTTCTAATGAACCCTCGGTAACCCCAGTCTCCACGCCCCACCTGGCACCATGTTGTAAATACCAAGACGGCACTCCAAACCCACTGTTCTTAGGATGGACGCCTTCCTTTCTTTCTGCCCTCTCCTAGTAGCAGTGACATCTACTAGGTAATAACAGCTTACGTTTGTAGTGAGCTTTAAAGACAGAGCACTTTCGTGGAAACAGCTTGTTGAGATGGGTGATTGTATACAAGTATTACTGTTCCCATTTGATGGCCAGTAACCTGAAGCTCAGAGCAAATATTTAAAAAAAATCAGGGGCAAGACTTGAACCAGTCCTGTGTCTTCACTTCAAATGTGGTGGCCTTTCTACCATGTAGCCCTTCTTATTTTATTTTTGCCTAGTGACTCCTGATGCCCAAGCACCTGTTGGACTATAGCGACTCTATATCCTATATCCACAGTGGACAGAGTGCTGGTCCTCGAGTCAGGAAGACCTGAGTTCAGATCCAGCCCCAAATACTCATTAGCTGTCCTGAGCAAATCACTGAATTTCTGTTTGCCTCCGTCACCTCAGCTCTAAAAGGAAGATGCTAGCTCCACCTAACTTGAAGGGCTGCTGTCGGGATCAAATGAGATAATAGTTATAAAATCACTTAGCCTAGTGCCTGCTGGTGTGTGTGTGTGTGTGTGTGTGTGTGTGTGTGTGTGTGTGTGTGTGTGTGTGTGTTTGCACCGTGCAGCGCCATAAGGGATTATGGGGTGTTCAGGAGGACTAGCATACCTGCTGTGAGGGCTTGCTAAGCCTTTTTCAGGACTGCTCATTCACCTTTGGTGTTCACTGTCACCTGTGGCTCCAGAAAGATGTAGCATCACACACAGGGGCTGCAACCCAGTAAACGCTCTGGGCAGACAGGATAAACCAGGTTGAGGTAACCAACAGGTTGGTGAGTTAGGGAGATGTCTACCCCAAGCATGTGAAGACTTCCCCTGGGCACGGGTGGATGAAAACAGTTTGTTCCAGAAGCCATGAGTGCAGCTGAAGAAGACACTGTGCTTAGAGTTTGGCCCGACATTGAAGACACCAAGGTCATCCACTGCTCTCTGGGCCATTGCCAATCATCTTGAATTTTGACCTGCTACTGGACTCAGGAAGACAGAGTGAGGCTGATGACTTCATACAATTTCACCTCACTCAAATCCAGTTCACAGGCAAGTCGAGACATCACCCCATGATGTCATTGGTCCTCGCCCCGTGATGTCATTGGCGCTCTCAGGAGACGAAGGACAAACAACAGGAGTCTCTTGTTCCTCTTCTTTCCCTCCCCTAGCTAGTATTTGTCTGAATTCTTTGGCAGAGCACCGAGGATGGGGACTATGGGCTATGAAGTACCTTTCTGTCTGTGGCTGTTGCTCTTGTTGCCACCAATGCCTATAGGCTAAGGTCAGAGGTAAAACTAGGAAGCTGGAAGGGTGATTTAAAGGCTTGGAATTTTCCTTTTTTTCCCCCCTTTTCTCCCTTCCTTGGTGGTAGTGTCAAGAGGATCCGGTTCCCAAATCCATAGTCTCAAGCTCCAGTCAATTCCCCTACCCTTTCCAAATGTTGTAAAGTTCATTACTTGCCTGTTGCTCTGTTCCTCTAGGGAGATAGACTGAACCTAACCTAACCAGGAAAACAGACTTTAAAAGAAAGCCAGTGTTCTCAGTCTAGATGTGCCTTAGATTACAGGTTAGAGAGCTCTCGGAGAGGAAAGGGTCAGTCTCTTTGCCTGGGCTTGGCTGGCTCCTGGGTTTCTTGTCCTGGAGCCAACACATTCAATTCAATTCACCTCCACCAGCCTCCCTCCTTTTATTTCCCTTTCAGAGGACTTGGTGTGTTTAGGTCTCTTACCTCCGGTTCTTTCTCCAAGCTGCCTGTTCCAATTAGAGGCCCAGCAGCCAGACCTAGCCAGTCTGGGCAGCGCCATTATAGGGTCTGTAAAGGCTGATTTCAATAACAATACCACCACCAGGAGTTTCCTAGACAAAGGAGATCACAAGGCAGATCCAGGACAATAACAGCAACAACAATAATTTGCATTTATACAAATGATTCCAAAATTTATGTAACACTTTGTTTTGGACCCCAACAAAATCCTCTTGAGACAGTAGTAACTCCACTCTGCTGGGTAGGCCTGGGAATGGAAGCTCATTCCGGACTGGGATCACTTCCTGCCTGTCTGTGTAATCCCAAAGTTCAGCAGGTTAATGAGTCTAATAAATGCATATTGACTGACAGACGCTGAGGGAATTTAATTGTCTTGCTGTGGGTCCTAGCAAGTTGGTGTCTAAGGTTGGATCAGATCTCAGGCCCCTCCAGACTCTAATTCCAGTAATCTTCCCATTAATAATTTTGGCTGTTCCAGAATTAACGTTCTATATTGATTGTGTTTTTTCACATGGAACCAATTTCCCCTGTAATTACAATTTTTTTTAACCTAAAGTCTTCTTCTAAGGAAGAAGTTGATGATGGTGAGGTGAGGTGCCTCTACAAAGGGAATACGTATCACCTGCTGTTGTGTTAACCAGAACTCACTGTCCACAGGTTTCTTACACTTTTAGGCCATTGTGATAACTTGTTCCTTTTTGTTAACTCAGGGTAGGCAAGAAATGTATGCTTTTCTGTGTTGTCAAAGAAAGACTGGATGAGCTTGATGTGGAAGTGTGTGTGTGCATGTGTGGGGGTGTAACCATCAAATATATTTTGTTATTCCCTGATAGTTTTGAAAAATTGATATGTGTGGATGGGTAACTTTTTTGTAACAGGAATATTTGAGTAATTGCATGACAGGCTTTGCTGGGTGTCTTTTCCAACTTAAGGCAGTTTCATTGAATGTTACTAAGGCCTGAATCTGTTCGGTTGCTCACTGATACCTCAAGTAAGGAATCCCTCCATAGCATGGCCCTTGTCCACCCAGTCTGTCCCTTAACAGAAAGAAGCAGCAGCCCAGTTAAGCGGCCTCTGATCATTCAGGGCTTCCTGGGCACAGTGGCTCAGTGCAGTTTCTCTGTAGCCTCTTCTTCCTCGGTTCTTTCTCCTCCGTCCCTTCCTCAGCACCTCCATTTTCCTCTTTCCCTTGTTAATCTTCCCCCTCCTTCCTTCAGTCATCCTTGATTTCACTCCCCACCACCACCTATGGTTCAATTTAATTTAAATCAAAGAATTTTTGTTAAGTGTCTCTTACCCTTCCCCTTGAAAGCCTTTCAAAAAAGTGTGACTTCTGCCAGGCATTTTTATTTTTACTCTTTCCTAAATGTCAAATTCCTTCTACAGGAAAGACATTTCCAGCCAGTAGATAAAGGTGGAGAAAGAATAGTGTTGAGGAGCCCCTAGAGAGCTGAGTGTGGAGTCAGGAAATCCTGAGTTCAAATCTTGCCACAGATACTTGCTAGCTGTGTGACCCTGGAAAAATCATTTAACCTCTCTGGACCTCAGTTTTCTTATCTGTAAAATGAAGGGTCTCACTTGATGGCCACTAAGGTCCTCTCCCATTCTAAATCTTTTTATTCTCTTTTAGAAAATGGAAGAGGCAGAAAGGGACTGTCTCTGATATCTTCTCTTACAACTCCCTAACACTCCAGCTGAAACTGCTGAAATCTAATCTCTCCAAGTATCAAGGAATAGGGAAGCTAATGTCACTTTTTTCACCAATTCCTCCAGGAATTTCAGTTTGCTCTGCCCTGTCTCTGGCCTGCCTGATAAATAAAGGTCCCCTTCAGCTATTCGTTGTAGGTGCTTAAGAAATGTTTGTTAACTGACCTCCTCCTTGCTTCTCCATTTGGGCATAGAACAAGTACCTTCCTTTGATTTCTCTATTCCTAACTCAATCCCTATCCTTTGTCCTTTTGACTCACTTATTTGGGGATGGGGAATTTCTTCAAATATACTTTTTGTTTCATTAAATATTTCTGAATTACATAAAAAATTTTTACATTCATTTAAAAAATTTTGAGTTTTAAATTCTTTCCCTCCCACCCCTTGAGAAGGCAAGCAAACAATGTCAATTATACATGTGAAGTCATGCAAAACATTTCCATATTAGTCACGTTGCAAAAGAAAACACGCACAAAGAAAAATAAAGAAAGTGAAAGACGGTACTTCAGTCTGGGCTCAGAGTCCATCAGTTGCCTCACTGGAGATAGATAGCATTTTTCATCATGTATCCTTTGGAATTGCCTTGGATCATTGCATTGGCCACTGTAGCTAAGTCTTTCACAGGTGATCATTTTTCAATATTGCTGTTAACATGTACACTGTTTTCCTGGTTCTGCTCACTGAACTTACCATCAGTTCAAATAAGACTTCCCACGTTTCTTTGAAACCATCTGCCTCCAAACGTTTGGATTCAGTCAAAGGGCCACGCTTCAGGATCCAGAAGGCCACATACCGCCTCAAGGCCACAGGTTCTCCACCCCTGAAGTAGTATTTATTGTGACTAAAAGACAGAAGTCATTGAAATGCCAAATCAGCCTGGGCTGGGAGAAGGCTGGATTTGGAACCAGAAGAACTGGATTCTGTTCTGAGTTCAGCATCCTACTGCTCAACTAACCTGGGACTCCTCTTATGACCTCCTGATTTGCAGGACAAAGGGAGTGGAAGTGAAGCAAGACATTTGGTAGCAAAATTCTGTTTCTCCACAGGATGAATAATCAGCAACCAATACATTTATGACTCTTGGCCTATTTGTGCCTCTAGCAAAAGCACATTTGAAGGGCATTTCATATCCTCCATGCTTCATAGTAGGTCATCAGTGCCAGTCCACCATGTACCAGGCATTTATGAAGCTTTGATAGGTTCTGGGGACACAAACACCAAAGTCAGATAATTGTTGTTCATAAGGAACTGAGAGTATTTGGCACCATTGCTATTTCTTAGTCCTTCTGTCTTCTTTCTTAAGGAAATTGGCCTTTGAGGGAAAGGAGGGAAAGAATAAGTATTTATTTAGCATCTACTGTGTGCCAGGTGCTGTGCTGAGGGCTTTTTACAAATATCTGATTTGATCCTGGAAACAACTCTGTGAGGTCGGTGCTACTATCATCCCCAGTTGAGGAAACTCAGACAAACAGGTGAAGTGACTTGCCCACGGTCACCCAGCTAGTAAGTGTCTGAAGCTGAATTGGAACTCAGGTCTTCCTGACTTCTGGCCCAGCGCCCGGTGAACCGTCCCACCAGTTCCCTCGAGTTGGAAGGGTAGAGTAAAAATGGTGGAGATAATTAGAGTCCAGGAAAAGTAAGGGGATACTAAGGAAGCATCCAGCTGCTTTAAATGAGTTCTGATCTCCAAGCTCAGGCAAATTATAACCTAAGAAAATCAAAGAACTGGAAAATACACCAGGACCACTGGTGTATTCTCTGTTGTAGTACGGAAAATGGTCAAGTACTGTCCTAATTTACCAAAAACGAGAAAAATGTATACAAGCAAGTTGTTCTTTCACAGACATAAGGAAAGAGACAGATAAGGAGGTGTTAAATAACTATAAAAATTCAAGCAGGCCAGATGAACTCTTTTATGAGGTTTAAATGAGTGCCTGTGAGTGGATCAGAGAGGAAGCAACTGTGTGGGATGGAGAATGATAAGCCACACCCCACATGAGCCTTAAAAACCTGTCCACTGAGCCCAGGAATCAAAGGACGGGTGGAAATTGTATTAAACTGGAGAAAGGGATTTTAGAAGTTCCTTGGACCCGGAAGAACAGGGGGCAGGGCTCTGGCACTGAGGCTATTTGGGCTGATTGGGTGGGAAGTAATTCAGGACAAAGCCTGTGTTACTGAAACACTCCCAGCCGCACCCCCTAGATGACAGACCCCAAGACAGAGAATGATCTTGTATCTCTTCCCTCTGAGCTCCTTTCCTTCTGGGAAAGTATTTTTTTCACCTTTTATTGTTTTAAAAGCTTATTTTGTCTTCATAAACAGTATTAACCACCAGCATTTGCTACTGGGAGTGGATTTATTGGGAATGGGATTGGGAGGAGATACCTGAGTGGGAAACATCCCCAGAGTTTTTGGCAGAACAGCGAAATGTTTTGCCAAAATTGCTTTCTCTGACTAGGATTTCAGAGCTTACATGAGGATAAAGAGAATTAAACATACTTGGTACTGCTTCCCAGAGTGGAGGAAAGGTTATACCAGTGAAACCTTCTGGACAGTGAGTCAGCCAGCCAAGATCGAGGGGCAGATAGGAGTGGTTGAATAAATGGGATCACCACTCCCACCCCATCCCACCCCACTACTACTACTACATGTAAATTCCAGAAAATACAAACTGTAGAGCTTAATATGAATATGATCAGATCTGTCAAGTAAGTTTTTAGGATTTGGAGCTGAAAAGAGACCAAGGAAATTATCTAGTCCAACCTTTTCATTTTATAGATGAGGAAGGTGATTCCCATGAAAGTGAAGTGAGCAAGGTAGATAGTAAGTCCTGGAGGCGGGAACCTTGACTAGGTACCAAGATGCTTGTCCACTACATGCTCCATTACACCACAACAATTGACTATGTCAATCACTGGAAATTTTCTAGAACTTACTGTTAAATAGGTAGTTTCTGAGCCCTTAAAAAAGAAAACTGATGACTGGGGGCTATCCTGAGTTCCTAAGGACATAGGGCCATGGAGCTAGAGCTAGGAGGGGCTTCAGTGACCACCTAGCCCATTTTACAGATGAGGAAAATGGGCCACAAAAGGGATAATGAGCCTCAGAACTGCCATTTGATTGAGGCCCTACCCGGAAGTGCTGGCAGTTTGTGTGCTTGTCAGCCTTGCAGCCAGGCCCTAGCCCCTGCCCCGCGGTGCCTGCACTGCCCCTTCCCCTTCACACTCTCAAACTTTTTCCTCTAGAAGCACAGATATGAAACACACACTTGGGACATTGAATTCAATCAAATGGCTCCTCAGAAATCCATAGGTAGCCCACTTGTAGGAAGAAGGGAAGCCAAGAACCTGTGGCTGGTGTCCAAGGTTCCTCCCTCCTCCTCGCTGCTCCTTCTCTCCACCATTGGCACGTCCTTAGCAGCTCAGAGCTAGAGCTGGGATTAAGAGCCTTTGTTTAAGTATCACCCTCAGGAGAGATTTGCATGGTGGTGGCTGTTCCCCCTCCCATATGAAGCAAGGTTCTATGAGTGCTCCCCTTTCTTTCCTGTACGGGCCTCTTCTTGTTCTAGGCGCTTCTCGTCTCTCTCATTTGCAGTGTGATGGAGCTCATAAACGTTCGAAAAAGAGGTCATCGATCAGGATGCTTCTGATCATTTGGGTTTCTCCTGCCTCAGCTAGCATGATCACAGAAAGCAAAGTGGCATGGAACAGAAACATAAAGATGACTTCCTACTTTGTTCCTAACTTACAAGGTATGAAGTTCTCTTGATGGAGTTAGAAGCCAGCTTTGTATCGGCTGGATGAAGATGAGCTATGTCCCTTTAGAAAGTAAGCTTGTTGGCTCTAAGCAGGCAGTTGAGGCAGGAGAGCCCTGAGTAACGTAGCTTATTGCAGCACAGAAGAGGACCAGCTGGAGAGAAGAATCCAGTTCCTGAGAGGGCATCACTTATCCGCTCTTGAGGGCCTGGGGGGAGGAGTGATGCTGCTAGATTGTCTTTCAGTAAAACTACTCGCCTAGTAGAAAGGCACAGTGCTGGCAGAAAGGAGGCCAGAGAGGAGGCAGGAAAAGCCTTGAGGAATGTGAGTCCTGAGATCAAAGAAAGGAGGTCGATTTGGATTCAAGAGAGATTGTGCCCCTGCGGTTAGGAGCCTAGCTAAAGAGAAGGACGCCCAGGGAGCCCAGCAGTGGCACCAGAGAAAAGACAGTGGTTCCCTGTAGTTCCAGAGGTGTGGATTGCCCTGGCCACCTATGTACCCCATGTGTGTGCCTTTCTTTTGGTGTGCTCTATGTACGTACCCATTCTTCCCCCGATGCTGTATGTATTTGTGGGAGAACACAATCAAAGATTATGGGGAAAATGATTTTAGCTGCTGCTCTTCTATATGCCAGCTCATATAATGTCTTTGCTTTGAATCATTTGTGGCTCCTAAAGGGAGGCATACCGGTGGGAGGAGTGGAGAGTCATGGGCTGTATATTTAGGACAGTTCCAAAGAGAACCTGAGTATGCACGTGGCATTTCCCTGGTGCCTTGAGGCATTCTCAGAACCTTCAAATATTGAGTTAGGGAGGTAGCCCTACTATGCTACATTGAGTATCTTAACTTCATCCAATTATTTGACATAGTCTCTTGTAATATCATTGTGGACATGGTAGAAAAATCTAGTCTGTGTGATCGTGTAGTCAGATGGATTCATAATTAAATGAACGACTACATCTCCAAAGTCCTGATAAATGGATAGAGACCAATGTGGAAGGACTATTATGATGGGACTTTGTCTGGGGGTAGGTTCTGTTGTTACTATTGTTGTTGTTTGTCCTTCATTCTCCAAGAGGACCAATGACATCAGGAAGGTGATGTCATGACTTGCAAGTGAATTGGATTTAAGCGAGGCAGAAATATGCTAAGTCACCAGTCTCACTTTCTTCTCCTTCAGAGCCATCTGGGTCAAGTGGCAAGATATAGATGAGGATGACTGAAGATGCAGTGGGAGACCTTGGCCTTTTTAAGCTAAGGTCTTTCTCAGGTCTCCATTTGTCTGAGGCAACATCCATTCAGTGTTTAAGGCTAGGTAAAAAATGAGGCAAAGAATCAGGGGTAGGGACTGTTCAAAGACAGAAAAAGACAAACAGCCCTTTCTCATGAAGCTTATGTTATCACAGGGGAGATATCATATAAACAGATAAGGAAATATGACAGACTCTGTATAAGTCCTTATGATAATCTGGAATTTCTATTTGAAATCAAGATGCAGTTGGAGACACAATAGCTGTATTTAAATATTTCGAAGGGCTCATACTTGGAAGAGGAATTAAATTTTTTCTGTGTAGCTCCAGAGGACAAAATAAAAGGTGGAAATTACAGAGGAATCCAATTTCAGCTCCACTTAACCGAGCTGTTCAGCAGTGGAAGGAAATGCTTAGTAGGATGATGAGTTCCCCATCACTAGAAGTATACAAGTTAAGGTTTCATAACCACCTGTTAGGGAATGTTGCCTAGATCTCTACATTCATGGGGAGAAGGGACCCCGTCCTCTAAGGTCCCTTCCAGGACACCCTTCCGGGATGTTCTAGCCTTGAAAACAACTAAGTGAGCTGAAGATCCATGCACTAGTTTGGGATCTCCCCTATGCTGAAGCCCTAGACCATGAGTGCATAAAATATACAATACATTTCAGGCACATGATGCAGGCAATTCATCACAGTATCCTTAAAAAGGGTTTTGTATATCCACCTTTAATATATGACTGTGGTTTTTTGGCTCTCAAGTCTTATTACAAACGTCCCCTTTATGTAATGAATCATAATAGTATTCAGAATTGAATTCCCAAGAATCATTTTAAAGAGCATGTAAGACCGTAATTCTTTAATTCTTTATACCCTATGTAGAACATTTTAGCTAAAAGCAGTTTATTCAAGCTCTAACCCTGCAAATCTCCAGAAGCACGTGTCACACACAGCACACCAAGCTAGAGACCATGGGCCTGCAGTGAGAAAGGTCTTGCGTCTTTTCATCATCGTTCTTCACCTCTGCCTGGCATGTTAAATAAACTCTTGCTATTTCATCTTTCCTTTTTGACGTGCGTAGAAATTTGTCAGCGTTGCCGAGGTCACGTTGGATCGTGTGTTCATTTCTGTCATAACCCCTATGTGAGAAGCTCCCAATCATGTCATTTTGCCTCCAATCAGGCTGACACTTGGTATTTTGCCAACCTGGATGCCAAGCACTTTTCTTTTCCTTAATACCTGCTTCGAGTTATTTCGTAACTGACTCATTTTATGATAATACGAATAATTGACATTTACAGAGCACTTTTAGGTTTGCAGAGTGTTTAACAGAGATTGTGTCATTTGAGCCACCTTGCAGCCCAGGGGAGTCAGCGTCAAAGGTTATCTAATTGCCATTTCACGGATGAGGAAACTGAGGCTAAAGAAGTGAAATGAGTTACCCAAATCACCCAGCTAGAGAGTGTCTCAGTCCAGATTTGAAAGCCAGGGCCTCCTCCTTACGTTGGACATTCTGGGAAGAACAGGGCCTCAGGAAGGCAGAGTTCAATGATGGAGGGAACGAAGGTTTGCCTTGATTTTAGCCAAGATGGTGTCAGGCTTTCTTGCTCTTATTTTGGAAAATGTGGAGAGATGTGGACAAGGTGGACGTGGAACTGGCTTAGAGGCTGACTCCAAAAAGTAACCTCCAGTGGCTGGAGAACTGGCAGCTTCTCACTTTTTGGCTTCATCCGAGCAAAGACTGATGTGGGTTTGCTGTCAAAAGGACTCCTGTTCAGATGTGGGTTGGCCTTGATGACTTAATCCTCCTGGGTCTCAGTTTCCTCATCTGTAAAATGAAAGGATTGGACTAGATGACCTCTAAGATGAACTCGTGAACTTCTTCTGACTCTGAGATCTTGTGATTCCTGTGACTTCTGAATGGGACTGAGGGAATCTAGTGGAGACCTGTGAGTTGCTTAGTTTGGGAATGGCTTTTCTACCTTGAGTTCAAATCCAGCCTCGCACACTGACTGGCTGTGTGACCCTGGGAAAGTCACTTAATGCCTCAGTTTCTTCATCTGTAAAATGAGGATAATAATAGCACCCACCTCCCTGGGTTGTTGTGAGGTTAAAATGAGATAATATCTTTAATGCACTTTGCAAATCTCAACACACTGGATCAATGCTAGCAATTGTCATTGTGACATAGAGGTTCTCCTCAGTCCTTGAAAGTTATAGCAGCAGAGCACAGTCTAACAGGTCCCGCCATGCCGAAAGATATTTGAGCCAGTGTTAACAATAGAGAAAATCTGTCGTCCAAACACCAGCCTTACTAGACTTCACCACTAAGTTGATCATTAGATGGTAAATCCTTTGGCCACGGTAAGACACAGAACAGTCGCCCTTTTATGAGCTTACCATTAATAGTAGCAGCTTAGTAGCAGCTTGCATGTTGCAGACTTGTAGTCAGGTGATCCTTCAGCTAATTGTTTATTTTCTAAAATTGGACATAAAGGAGGGAGGTAGTTCTGTTCTGAATTCCCAAAGGCTAGCTTACCGTGTGGATGGAACCAAGTGTTGACTGGTGTGCATATCTTTCATTTTTACTTATTTGCCTTACTTGATAGTGAATTTGACCTTTTAAAAATAGTCTTTGAATGTAGACTATAGAAAATGTAATCCTATTGTTTAAATGAACAAGCATCATATTGTAATCTGGTGCTAACTAGGTGGGTAAGGTTCTGTTGCTGCAGGCAAAATGTTTGACTCTGGAATACAAAAAGCCGAATTAGTTACTATCCTGGGGAAGGACTTCTTGGTGAAGTGTAGAAAAGTGGTGTCGGTGAAATCTCAGCTGGAAGCAAAGTGCCATGGTAGCAAGGGGATATTTGTAAACTGGAGACGTTTCTACAAAAGTAGTTTAGACTGCAAATCTGAGTGCAAAAAAACGAAGCTTGATTTAACATAGGAAAAAATAAGATTAACTCTTTGTTCATCTTTCGTTTGGTTTTATTGTGTCTAACGTCATTGAAGGTGCTTGGAACAGCCTGCTTCTTACGTTGGCCCTTGGTTCATGTGAACAAGAGGTCAAAGAGCATCAAGAAGCAAAGACCCAGGGCAATCCTTGCACATCCTCCTCTCCAGCCATACTTTGAGCTGAGTGTATGTTAAATTGTTCAGTTAAAGGAGGAGTCCAGGACAGCATCACTATGGGGAATGCTAGAGTGGAAAGATCTCCTTAGAGTCACAAGACCTGGGTTCAAATCCTAGCCTGGCCACTTCTTACCTATGTGACCTTGGACATTCACTTCATCCCTCTGGGCCTCTGTTTCCTTATTTGTAAAATGATGGGGATGGACTCAGTAAAGTCAAAGCTCTGATTTTGTGACCCTGTAATTCCCAAATCTCCATCTCTCACCTTTCTTCTGAGCTCCAAATTGGGATCAAGGCTTCCTCTTTAGCTCTCTGCCCAGGACCACCACCTGGATAGTGGCTTCCCCCCTTCTAATTCATCATAATGTTGACCATTTCTATAACTCTTAAAGGTTTGCAAAAGGCTTTACTTATGGTAACTCATTTGATCCTCTCAGTAACCCTGTGAGGTAGGTACTCTTATTATCTCCATTTTTAGAGATGAGGAAACCGAGCAAAAAAGAGCTTTCTTTTCCCTTAAACCTGCTCTTCCTCCTCCCTCCCCCTTTTTTTGGTTACTGACAGTACTATTCACAAACTCTTGTGTTTGATGGTTTCTTGACTTTTTCTTCTTTGCTTTTCTTATCTAACCCAGTCTTCCTCCCCCCCTCCACACACACGCTTTGCTGTCACCTTGCCTTTGCTCACACTTACTTAACTGTAACCTATCCCTAGAGTGCTCTCGTCCTACCTGCCCCATTCTGCCCATCGCATCCACCCTTTAAGACCAAACTCAAATACTACCTGTTCCCCATCCCCTCGGTTGTTGATTTCTCCCCACTGGACTTCATATAACACATCATTCTTTTCTTAAACACTGAATATGTTATAAATATTTGAGTATGTTATGTATTCACAAACAGGCCCAATGTAGGCAAGTATACTATCTCATCTAGTTTCTGTCTCCCCCAGAGCCTAGCAACATTGCTCTCTACATCATAGGCCTTTAGCATATGTTTATTGGATTGAATCTGCCCATATGATAACTTCTCAAACGCTTAAAGATAGCTCTCTCACTCACTCTCTTTCCCTCCTTTCCCTCTCTCCCCCTCTAATATTTCAGCAGGTAATCATTACACGTTTTTGTTTTTTTCTTCTCATCTTGCTCATTACCCTCCTCTGGACGTGTTCCAGCTTCTTGATGTTCTTCCTAAAACATGGTGCCACCAACTGAGTCTAGTACTGTAGTAGAACACAGTAGAGCAATCTTCTTCCCTATTCTGGATGTTATCTTTCTTTTCAAGCTGGGGACGTTTTGTGTGTCATTGTGAGTCTCTTCATGCCTAGCAATAAAATATCATGTGTACAAGTCACTCTGATCGTTTTTTAAGGTGAACAGCTGAAGGAATAATTCATCTGCGTATTTGCCCCCAAGATACTTTGGTTTCCTTGATTCTGATTTCTGATTGTTGCTCCAAGCTCAGCCATACAATTTCACATTTCTCCAAGGTCAGACAGGTTTTCCTGATTAGAAGAAAGTAAACGATGAAGTAATTGGCCAACAAGTTCAGGAGAGTCAATTTGGATCACCCTGTGCCTTTCATGTTCTCTTTATATTTTAATAATAAATATGATTCTTTGAACAGGTTTTTATGCCTCTCATGTATACATGTATATGACTAACTTAACGTCTGTAATCAGTTCTACAGAATGATAAATTTTATTTTCTGGTCTTGGATAACATGTCTAACCTCTTTTTCTCTTCCTAATTCCTCCCTTTCAAATCCGCAGAAGAAAAAAAGCTTTTCATTATTTAAAGATAGAGAAAAATTATCTGTATTTGTTGGAACTGAAAAAAAGAATTGGCTTAGATTCTGAAAAAGAATAAGATTTCTTTGGAGTTGGGAAGAGAAATCACTGAATATACAGTTTATGAATCATACAGAAATTGGCAACATTGAGTTCTAATGAGGTAATTTTTGTAGAAATTGATTCATTCTGGTGTTGTCTTGTGATGTTTTCCATCAGCCAGGGACAAGTCTTCTGCCTGTTTGCCAGCCTACTGGGAGGAATTCTGCTTTAAAACTTTTGGTTTATTCATTTAATTTTAATTTGTTAATGTCACAGATTCAATTGCAGAGCCTCTAGCTGACTTCCAAGTTTTCGAGAACCTTTCCTTTTTTCCTTTTGGTGAATTACTCATCATAGTTTCACCATCATTAATGATAGCTAAATGTGTTGTCTAAACATGGTGGTGGGGAGAATGTTTGTAATAGAGTTTTGTGAATTAAGTGATGCTTCCTGAAAGTGAGGCAACCATTACTGTATTTTCAGGAATTTGTGAGGCTCTGACAGTAGTGGAGCAACTTGGTCTCATCAAGCACTTTTTGAATACGGTAACAGCTGGGATTGTTTAAAAGAGCCCAGAGTTCTCTGGATGCTTCCCTCTCCCACCAAAACAAAAACTTTTGAATTAAAGATATTATTTTGTCAGTATTAAGATCAAAAGTGGAAAGAGCAGCAAGATGATTACCAGTGCTCTGAACTGATGAAGAAAAAGATCTTGGCACCACCATCATCATCACCATTAAGGAATTTTGTGGGAACATGTAGTCAGGAAAACCTGGGTTTGAATCCTGACTCTGACATTGTCTTGCTACCCTGAGAAAGTCCCTTGACTTCTCTGTCCCTTAAGAAACGCCTTAGATCCTTACCCACCACATCATGGACAGGTTTTGGTGGAGGTAGATACTATACTGGGAATCTCACAGATCCTTCTCAAATATATATAGTAGCTGTGGTTATAAAAAAAATGTAAGCTGATTTGTGTGTGGTTTACCAACATAGGTCTTCTTAATAGTAACACCTCATTTATGGGTTCTTGTCTGTCACCTCTTCCAGCATAATTGAGTTTCAGTATATAGTCACTTTGAGGCTGGGCTGAATGTTAAACATATGTTTGATCACAGCTCAGCCTATGTCAGCCTTAAACCATTCTCAATTTATGAGGTCCTCTGTTAACCCCTCCCCCCACTTCTCCTCCCTCCCCCACAGCCAGTCCCACAGGGTAATATTGTGGAGCAGGAGCTCTCCGGTCTGAGAGACTTCACCAGGACTATGGAAGGCTCTCCAGGGATGGCCCCATTGCCAGCGGTTGGGTGAGGCAGAGCCTGTTTTATAGGCAAATCGAGGCAATTCAAGTAGAAGTCAAGAAGGAAATGTCATCTTTTCTGGGTGAACACTGAAGGGTTGCTCCATAGTCATCATTATCTTTCCCTAACCCCCTTCCTACCCTCCATCATTGTTGAGGACAATATCCTCCTTCCAGGCCCTCAGGCTCACAAGCTAGGAGTATCCTGGACTCCCTGCTGTCTCTCATCTGCCGTGTCCAACCTGTTTCCAGACCTGTCAATCCCATCTCTGCAGCATGTCTTGAATATACCCCCTTCTTTCCCCTGACACTGCCCTCCCACTGGTACAGGCCCCCATCACCCCACACCTGGACTGTTGCAGCAGCCTGCTGGGGTCTGTTTGCACTGGTTCGTCCTCTATTCAGGCACTGAAGTGATTTTCTGAAATGCAATTTCAGTCATGTCACCCTCCTTCCCAATAAACTCTGGTTGTTTTCTGTCACCTCCGGGAGCAAATCCAAAATGCTGTGCTTGTCATTCAAAGCCCTCCATCACTCAGCCCCTTACACCATACTCTGCACTCCGCAACACATGGGCTTTCCCCCAGTGACGCTGGCCTCCTGGCTATTCAAGGGACAACACCATCCATCTCTAGCTCTGGGTTTTCACTGATTGTCCTCCATGTCTGGAATGCTCTTCCTCCTCTCTTCTAACTACTGACTTCCCTGGCTTCCTTTAAATTCAACTAAAATCCCACCTTCCATAGGAAGCCTTCCCTGACCCGCTTAATTCCAATGCCTTCCCTCTGGTAATAATTTCCTATTTATCCTGCGTGTAGCTTGTTTGGACCTATTTGTTTGCATGTCGTATCTCCTATCAGATGAGGAAAGGGACTGTCTTCTTCCTCTTTTTTTTTTAAGCACAGTTCTTGGCACATGGTGGGCACTTAATAAATGTTGATTGAATTGAATTGCTGGGAAGACCGTGCTGTCTTCTGTTCCAGCAGGAAGAAAGATGGCAGCAGCAGATCTACTCTCTGGCTAATGACTGGTGCGAACCCACTCCTTCTCACTAGCTCTTTATGGTAAGAAGGATAGGGGTGGTCTTGGATAGGTCATGGCCTTTTGTTTTTCCAGGGTTCCCCTGGTGCAATACAAATGTCTGTAGGAAGGTTTTCTGTCTCCACAGCTCCCTGCCTCTATTATTAGTTCTGTGTTGTCAGGAATGGGTACAGGAACATACTGGTCTTGGGCATAGGGCCCTGTGGAAATGGGAGAGGCAGGAGAGGTGAAAAGAGAAGCCAGATAATCAGACAAGGCAACTGCCCTCCACACTCCAGTTTCATGCCTTATCTTGGGAAGAGAAAAGTCAATTCTAATTTAGGGAGAGGTTTTTGCCAAGCTGTCAAAGTAAGCTTATATACTACAATATTCTGGTGCCCCCATTTTGCAAATGAGGAAAATCAATCAAATTGATTTTTCAGTCAATCAAATTGAACCCTTACCATATATGGAAAGCCTTGTAGACTAAGGCAGAGAACTTGTGCTATTTATCCTACTGTAGACCAGAAGGCCAAACTCAAGGCGGATGGAAGAATGGCCAGAATCCTGGATTTGCCAAAGGGACCTAACATCCTGTCTCCCCACTTATCAGAATTGTGGGACCCTGGGCAAGTCACTTAGACGCCCCAGGCTTCAGTTTCCTCATCTGGATGACCTTGAAGGTGCCTTTTAATTCCTGATCCATGGATCCTCTGATCTTAAAAGTCCTCTGGCTTTAGCACTGAAGAGGTCTTTGGTATCCTTGTGACAGCAGAGGAGTTGAAGCCAATTGCAGGTGCCAAGGAGGCTGAAGGGGAAGTGGAAAAGTGGAGGCATCAAATTGAGATGACTCTTGCTGGACCTTGCTGGAAATGGTGAGATAAAGGGCCACAACTTTGAATAGGCCATCAAGTAAGGGGTGGACATTTGAGGACAGGGAGAAGGAAAGGAGCCGATGAGGCAAGCTGAGGGGACAAGAGTGAACTTAAGGAAGGGCCAGGAATGAAAGGTATGGGATTATGGGCATGAGTGGAGGGAGTTAATAGCCTTGGGAGAGAGGAAAGGAGGAGGTGGAAGGAGACACAAGGTGACATCCTACCACTGATAGGGAGGGAAAAATTTGTATATGTACCTCCCTCTCCCAAGATGATTTTGTCAATCCCAACTTTATACTTGTCTGTCCCTTTCCTCAAAGTGTGTAAAGCAGAATGACCAAAAAAGATAGATTCCCAGTCAGAGCAAGATTTTAAGAGAATATATTTAAGCTAAAAAACAAAAATAAAACACTTTGCTGTGTGTATCACTGTGCCAAGATCAGGGGGAGAGACCAAATTTAGATTCAATACCATGCTTGCCCTTATGGATCTTATAGCCTAGCCACAACTCTAAAATAAAAATTATACTGGATTAATTCACAAGAGAGATGCAAACCAAGTGTCAGGTGGTGGTGGTGATTTGGGAAGAGGGGCCAGAGAAAGACTTAATTTTAAATAAACTTACAAATATGTTAGTAATAGGTGGGGAATTTTAAAAATATTTTAAATTTTAAAGTTAATTTAATTAATTGATAATGTTATATATAATTAATTAATTAATTGAATTTTCAAAATGAAACTTTTTTAAAAAATTTAAACTATAGTAAGATTGGTATAATGTCTGTATTTGGGGTCCAGTGAATTATGCTGTTTATAACTCACGTCCTCTTTTCCACCATCCTTCCCTTTCTCTAACTTATTTAAAGTTAATGTATTGAGGCTTCTTTCCAAATTAGAGCAGTAGCCTTGATTTTTTTATTGATTTGTTCTTTATTAATTATGAATAATTAAAGTTCATTTTAGGTTGACTTCAAAGCATCCCACAAAAGCCTTTTGTAGCCTAGCTATCGGGTACATATTTTGCCTATTCCATATAAACTCACAGAATCCTAAATATTGTTGAAAAATGTCTTTTTTGTTGTTAAATTTTGTTGTAAAAGATGTCAGTGGGAATAACAGGCCTCAGACTCAGTTTAGTTTCTGTGGTGGGTCCATAAGAATTATGTAGTGATATTTGTCATCGTGATGAAAAGGCATTAGATTATTGCTTTTATTGAATCTTAAATCTGAGGCCTTCATCACATCTTTTATTCATGTGTTGACAGGATTCTAATGGTGGTTGGAGGGGAAGTCTTTGCAAGATCTTTTAGTGGTTGTTTGAGGTATGAGTGAAAGAATTACCTATGGTGCCCAATAGATCCTTTTTCTCAAACCAGAAATGGCGCATGCATCATTGATCTAGTTTCCAGTAGAGGCCTACAAGTGGTCTCAGCAAATTGGTCTCATTAAAAAAAAAAAAAGCCACTGGGAAGTTTGTCACATCTTTTGTTTCTTGAGATAAAATAATAATGAGGGTTCTTTTAGGACTTAATGGACCGTGTATTTTCATTTAAATGCTCTAGGACTAATTTTATTGGGAAGTGTTTATAATTTTAGAACATAATCTCTTTCTTCAAGGCCTCCTCCCTACCCTAATGGTGAGGGCGTTTTGATGGCTTTAAGTGGCAGAATCATCATGTGTCCCCTTGAGATTAGCTGAGGGAAATTGGTGTTATTTTCGTCTTCTCATGTCAATACATCATAAAATAGTTGCTAGTGTAGAAAAAACTGTACAGTAATAAAGAGGCAGGAAAATTTCTTCCCTATGCTTTCACTATTTTGGGAGGAAGGAAGAAAGGGAGGGAGGGTGGTACACTACAAGCTCATAAGCTTAGAAAAAAAGGAGTGGAATTTCCAGAATGAAATGAAATGAGAAATTGATTTGCTGACTATCCCCTTTAAAGTATTTACTTCATTACATTAATGCTAATGTGGTGGGGGGAGATGGGGAGGATCTCTGACCAATTGATTCTACCCTCCTCCTCCAGCTGTGACTGAATCACAGAAACTGAGGGGCAGGTTAATGGCAGATGTGGAATTGTTGGGCTTTGAGCTTACAAACTATTAGGGATTTTCTCTGATAGAATTGAAGGGATGGCTGGTCGTTAGCTGATTGACCAAATATTGTCACTACCACCACCATGGTCTTTAAAAAAGCTAAGCTTGACAGCCTTAGAGAAAGTCTAAGAAGGAAATACCTGGAATTTCTCAGTCTTTTGATGCTGCCATTATTGATGCCATCTTGTCAGAGGCCACTGCCCCACATGATTGGGGAGGGAGGAATGAGGAGAGGGAGAAAGGGAGTAGAGATAGAATAAAGGGAGAGGGAGGATGAGTGGGTGATTTGGGAGCCATAGAAATACCTTAGAACCTGAGAGCCAAAAGTGCCTTCTGGAGTATATAAGTCATGAGTGAGAGTGTTAGTTGGCTGGGGGTTTGAGCTCCCTGAGGTTAGACTACACTAATTAATAAGAGCACGTTGTGTTTTTTGCATTTCTAAGATGTATAATTACAGGGAATGCATCAGGTAGGAAGGATATTTTATTCATATGAATTGGGAGGAGATAATACGTGATACTTCTTTCTCACAGAAATTTCCTTTCACGGTCATTTCCTCTTTCCTCTCCCTCTTCCTCCATTTTCCTGTTCTCCTCTTTTCTCCATTTCTTCCCTTCTTCTTCTCACACACCTTCCTTTCTTCCTTCTTCTTCCTTTCCTGGTGTTTTTTTTTTCTTTTTCTGCATTTAAGATGAACCTTCAATGATATCCTTACCATTTCCCAGTACAATAAAACAGTTTGGTTGGAACATATAGACATAAAGATTTCCGACAGTCCCCAGCTAATTTGCACTGCCCTGATGGTAAAGGATTGGACAGAATCGTGCTGCTATTTGAGTAGAAGTTAATACTTTGGAGACCAGCTAATACACTTAACTAGAGTGTCTGAACAGTGGGAGTTCTGCTTATTTTTATTGCGAGTTTTATCACTTTGCAATTTCCTTACATCATGTTAACAATAATCTACTTCATGCTGGCACTTAAATATATATTGAACATTGTAGTTGAAAAGTTATGGGGTAGATAAAGAAAACAAATTCTAGCTAAACACTGCATCTGGTTTCTTGGTGAATGTCATGATCAGGCTTATGGTTTATCTTTAGTGTTGGAATCATCAAATTTCACCCCCTATCTATACAGATCTTAAGATAGAAAAGCTTGATTCTGGAATAGATTTTGACCGAAATGCCCCTATTTTTGCATTGGCTCCACTAACCAAAGGCGTTGCTGCCCAGAATCAGAAGGCCATTGTTTCTGTATACACAAAGGAGATTTTGAAATTCTGGTCTTTCCTGTGCCTGTGAATTACTCCTTACTATATTTTGGCATTTCCAGATTTTGTGTCTAACATTATACGTTTGAAAAACAATGTCAGGAACTTCCGCTTCCAGGAGCCAAGATGGTGGAGTGAAAAGGTAGTCGCTCTCACTCTCCCCTATCAACCTCTGCAAACCCAGAAAATATCACCCAGAAAAAAAAAAACCCTGGAACACCTGAACTAGAAGAAAGACAAGGAGCAGCAGTGCAGTAGCCCAGCAAAGGGTCTCCCAGTGCCTCAGCAAAAACAAGGGGCCCAGAGGATAAGTACCCTGCGGCATTCATCTGAAAGGAGGTGAAGAAAACAACCTAAAGGCTTCCTAAAGCCCGCGTCTTGCTGATTCCAACCCAACACCAGGTGAGCTGTAGGAGACCTGAAGCCCCCAATTGTGAAGAAATCCTGAAGCCCAGGTGGTAGAGCAGGCAAACACCAACACCTGGACCTCCAGTGCCTCAGTGAGGGCGGGGGAACCGGTGGAAACCAGCTCAGAAAACCACCAGGAGCCTGGCACTCCACTGCAAAGGAATCTCCCAGTGCATTAGCAGAAAGAGGGAGACAACACTGCAGGGGGCCCCAGGCAGATAAACACCTGCAGCACCATCTAAAAGGAGCTGAAGAAAGCTAAAGGAAAGGAAAAGCAGGCAACCTAGAATTGCCTGAAAGTTCCAGCCTTGCTGATTCCAGCCCAACACAAGGTAAGCTGCCAGAAACCTACAGCCTCCAATTCCAGCATAAGAGGCCCCAGCAACAAAGCCAGTGACCAAGACCTAGGCTCCCAACACAAGAAGCTTGGGTCAGTACCCTCTGTTCCCCAGCAGGAGAGCTCAATCTCTTTAAAGGCCAGGGAATAAAGAAACACCATGAGTAAAAAGAAACGTACCATAGATTCATATTATGAGAAGAGTGAAGATCAAGACAGAAATTCTGAAGAGGACAACATTGTCAACAAACCCACATCTGCAACAACAAAAGGGAATATGAACTGGTCTGAAGCCCAAAAAGCCTTCTTAGAAGAGCTCAAGAAGGATTTTAATAGTCAAATGAGAGAGGTAAAGAGTCCTTCAAAAATACAATTGGCCAATTGGAAAAAAAATACACTGAAGAAAACAAGTCCCTAAAAAACACAATTGGCCAATTGAAGAAGGAAGGACAAAAACTAACAGAAGAGTACTGAAGAAACAAGTCCCTAAAAAACACAATTGGCCAGTTGAAGAAGGAAGTACAAAAACTAACAGAAGAAAACAATCTGTTAAAAACTAGAATTGGACAAATGGAAACTAATGTCTCTATGAGAGAGCAAGAATCAGTCAAACAGAAACAAAAAAATGAAAAAATAGATGAAAATGTAAAATACCTCATCAGTAAAACAACCGACCTGGAAAATCGACTCAGGAGAGACAATTTAAAAATTATTGGACTACCTGAAAATCATGATGAAAAAAAGAGCCTGGACAGTATCTTTCAGGAAATCATAAAGGAAAACTGCCCAGAAGTCCTAGAACCAGAAGGGAAAATAACCATAGAAAGAATCCACCGATCACCACCTGAAAGAGATCCCAAATTGACAACGCCAAGAATATAATAGCAAAATTCCAAAATTACCAGATGAAAGAGAAGGTGCTGCAAGCAGCCAGAAAGAAAGAATTTAAATATCATGGAACCACAGTCAGGATTACACAGGACCTTGCAGCTTCTACATTAAAAGACCAGGGCATGGAACATGATATTCCAAAGGCAAAGGAGCTTGGAATGCAGCCAAGGATCAATTACCCAGCAAAAATGAGCATCATTTTTCAAGGGAGGAGGTGGATATTCAACAAATAGGAGACTTCCAAACTTTCCTGATAAAAAGACCAGAGCTCAACAAAAAATTTGATCTTCAAGTACAGGACTCAAGAAGGACTTAAAAAGGTAAATGGGACAGAAGGATACAATATGTTGTTAATAAGGGGGGGGTGTTTAAACCCCTACAAGGGAATATGAGACTTGCAACCCTTGAGAACTGTATTGTTATTACACCTTGTTAAAGGAGTATACATAAAGAGGGTGGATATTAGTTGACTTTGATGTAATGATAAAAAAAAATCTAATCAAGTGGGTTAAATGGATCCAAATAAGTGGATCAATCTGATCTTAGAAAAGTACTGAGAAAGGAGGAGGCAGACAAGGGTAAATTACATTATAGGAAAAGACACAAAATCCTATTACAGCAGAGGGAAAGGGGGGGAGCATTGTTTGAACCTTACTCTCATCAGATTTGGCTCAAGAAGGGCATAATATAATCAGTTAGGTATAGAAATCTAACTTGCCCTATAGGCAGTAGGAGGGAAAAGGGGAAAGAAAAGGGAGGGGGGAAAGAAGGGAGGGAAGAGCAGTAAGACTAAAGGGGAAGAAAAGGGAAAGGGATAATAAAAGGGGGAAGGGACTGAAGGAGGCGTGGTCAAAAGCAAAACACTAGTGAAGAGGGGAAAGGAAAAAGGAGAAAGAAAAGCATAAATAGGGGGAAAAAGGATGGAGAAAAAGACACAGATAGTAATCATAACTGTGAATGTGAATGGGATGAACTCTCCCATAAAACGGAAACGGATTGCAGAATGGATTAAAAACCATAATCCTACAATATGTTGTTTACAGGAAACACATTTGAAAAAGAGTGACACATACAGGGTAAAGGTAAAAGGCTGGAGCAGAATATATTATGCTCAGCTGAAGTAAAAAAAGCAGGGGTAGCAATCCTGATCTCAGACAAAGCAAAAGCAAAAATAGATCTAATCAAAAGAGATAAGGAAGGAAACTACATCCTGCTAAAAGGCACCATAGACAATGAAGTAATATCATTACTAAACATATATGCACCAAATGGTATAGCATCCAAATTCTTACAGGAGAAGTTCAGGGAGTTACAGGAAGAAATAGACAGCAAAACTATACTAGTGGGGGACCTGAACCTCCCCCTCTCGGCACTAGATAAGTCTAACCACAAAATAAACAAGAAAGAAGTTAAGGAGGTGAATAGAACATTAGAAAAGTTAGGTATGATAGACCTCTGGAGAAAACTGAATGGGGATAGAAAGGAATATACTTTTTTCTCGCAGTACATGGCACATACACAAAAATTGACCATGTACTAGGGCATAAAAACCTCACAATCCAATGCAGAAAGGCAGAAATATTAAATGCATCCTTTTCAGATCATGATGCAATAAAAATTATATGTAATAAAGGGCCATGGAAAGATAGACTAAAAAATAATTGGAAACTAAATAATCTAATCCTAAAAAATGATTGGGTCAAACAACAAATCATAGAAACAATCAATAATTTCATTCAAGAGAATGACAATAATGAGACAACATACCAAAACCTATGGGATGCAGCGAAAGCAGTTCTTAGGGGAAGTTTTATATCTCTAAATGCTTACATAAATAAAATAGAAAAAGAGGAGATTAATGAATTGGGCATACAACTAAAAAAACTAGAAAAAGAACAAATTAAAAATCCTCAACTAAACACCAAATTAGAAATATTGAAAACCAAAGGAAAAATTAATAAAATTGAAATTAAGAAAACTATTGAACTAATAAATAAAACTAAGAGCTGGTTTTATGAAAAAACAATAAAATAGATAAGCCTTTGGTTAATTTAATTAAAAAAAGAAAGAAGAAAACCAAATTACTAGTATCAAGAATGAAAAGGGCGAAGCTACCACCAAGGAAGAGGAAATTAAAACAATAATTAGGAATTATTTTGCCCAACTATATGCCAACAAATTTGACAATCTTAGTGAAATGGATACATATTTACAAAAATATAAATTGCCCAGATTAACCGAAGAGGAAGTAAAATACTTAAATAACCCCATCTCAGAAAAAGAAATTGAACAAGCCATTGATGAACTCCCTAGGAAAAAATCTCCAGGGCCAGATGGATTTACATGAATTCTATCAAACATTTAAAGAACAATTAATTCCAATACTATATAGACTATTTGGGAAAATAGGTGAAGAAGGAGTCTTACCAAATTCTTTTTATGATACAAATATGGTGTTGATACCTAAACCAGGAAGAGTCAAAATAGAGAAAGAAAATTATAGACCAATTTCTCTAATGAATATAGATGCAAAAATTTTAAACAAAATACTAGCAAGTAGATTGCAGCAACTTATCACAAGAATAATACACTATGACCAGGTAGGATTTATACCAGGAATGCAGGGTTGGTTCAATATTAGGAAAACTATCAGCATCATTGAGCATATCAACAACAAAACCAACAGAAACCACATGATCATCTCAATAGATGCAGAAAAAGCTTTTGATAAAATACAACACCCATTCCTATTAAAAACACTAGAAAGCATAGGTATAAATGGAGTCTTCCTTAAAATAATAAATAGCATTATCTAAAACCTTCAGCAAGCATTATATGTAATGGGGACAGGCTAGAAGCATTTCCAATAAGATCGGGGTGAAACAAGGATGTCCATTATCACCACTGTTATTCAATATTGTACTGGAAACCTTAGCTTTAGCAATAAGAGAAGAAAAAGAAATTGAAGGCATTAGAATAGGCAAAGAAGAAACAAAGCTATCACTCTTTGCAGATGACATGATGATATACTTAGAGAATCCTAGAGAATCAAGTAAAAAACTACTTGAAATAATAAACAACTTTAGCAAAGTTGCAGGCTATAAAATAAACCCACATAAATCATCAGCATTTCTATATATTACCAACAAAGCCCAACAGCAAGAGATAGAAAGAGAAATCCCATTTAAACTTACTGTAGACATTATAAAATATTTAGGAGTCTACCTCCGAAACAAACCCAGGAACTCTATGAACACAATTACAAAACACTTTTCACACAAATAAAATCAGATCTAAATAATTGGAAAAACATCAGTTGCTCATGGGTAGGCCGAGCTAATATAATAAAAATGACAATCCTACCTAAGCTAATTTACTTATTCAGTGCCATACCAATCAAACTACCAAAAATTATTTTATAGAGTTAGAAAAAATAATAACAAGATTCATTTGGAAAAACAAAAGGTCCAGAATATCAAAGGAACTAATGAAAAGAAATGCAGGGGAAGGTGGCCTAGCAATTCCAGATCTTAAATTGTATTATAAAGCAGCAATCATCAAAACTGCTTGGTACTGGCTAAGAAATAGGGAGGTGGATCAGTGGAATAGGTTAAATATGCAAGACACAGTAGTCAATGACTATAGTAATCTATTATTTGATAAACCCAAAGACCCCAGCTTCTGGGATAAGAACCCACTCTTTGAAAAAAACTGCTGGGAAAACTGGAAAAGAGTATGGCAGAAACTAGGCATAGACCCAAATCTCACACCATATACCAAAATAAAGTCAAAATGGGTTCAGACTTAGATATAAAGGCTGATACCATAAGTAAACTGGGAGAACAAGGAATAGTTTACCTATCAGATCTATGGAGAACAGAAGAATTCATGACCAAACAGGAGATAGAGAACATTATGAAAAGCAAAATGGATAATTTTGATTACATTAAATTGAAAAGTTTTTGCACAAAAAGCCAATGCAACTAAGATTAGAAGGAAGGTAGAAAATTGGGAAAGAATTTTTACAACCAGTCTTCTGATAAAGGCCTCATTTCTAAAATATATAGAGAATTAAGACAAATTTATAAGAACACAAGCCATTCCCCAATTGATAAATGGTCAAAGGATATGAACAGACAGTTCTCAGATGAAGAAATTAAAGCCATCTATAGTCATATGAAAAAATGCTCTAAATCGTTATTGATTAGAGAAATGCAAATCAAAACAACTCTGAGGTACCACATCACACCTATCAGATTGGCCAACATGACAAAACAGGAAAATGATAAATGTTGGAGAAGATGTGGGAAAATTGGAACGCTAATACATTGTTGGTGGAGTTGTGAAATGATCCAACCATTTTGGAGAACAATTTGGCACTATGCCCAAAGGGCTACAAAAATGTGCATACCCTTTGATCCAGCAATAGCACTTCTAGGGCTATATCCCAAAGAGATCAAACAAATGGGAAAAGGACCCACATGTACAAAAATATTCATAGCAGCTCTTTTTGTGGTGGCAAAGAATTGGAAATTGAGAGGATGCCCATTAATTGGGGAATGGCTGAGCAAGTTGTGGTATATGAATGTAATGGAATACTATTGTTCTATAAGAAATGATGAACAGGCTGACTTCAGAAAAACCTGGAAAGACTTGTTATGGTCTGATGCTGAGTGAAGTGAGCAGAACCAAGAGGACTTTGTACACAATAACAGCCACGTTATGCAATGACTAAGATTGTTAAACTGAACCCTTCTCAGCATTACGAGGATCTAAGACATCTCCAGAGGCCTCGGGATGGAAAATGCTGTCCACATTCAAAAAAAGAACTATGGAAGTCAAATCGCTCTCACTTAATTTTACCTTAAGTTGAATTTTGTTTCATCTTTCTGATGGTTCTTCCTGTTGGTTTTAATTTTTACTTACAACTTCACTAATGTGAAAATATGTTTAATGGGTATGTAAATGTAAAGCCTATGTCAGCTTGTGCGCCATCTTGGGGAGGGGGGGAGAAAAAGGGAGAAAAAATTTTCAACTCAAAAGCATAAGGAAAAAAAAAATTTAAAAAAAAAAGCAAAAAAACCACAACAATGTCAGATTTGCAACAGCTCATTTAAAATCTTCTACAAATAAACTTACACAGATCAGACTAACCCAAGGTCTAGATTCTGTGAATGGTTTAGGGAATGTTGGTACGACCGCAGAGCTGGAGTCAGTTGCTTTACAGGAGATAAGGGGGTATATATTGTGGGACATATCGTGGGACAAATAGAGAAGTTCATGAGGCTGCCAAGTGATGCAGTGGAAAGAGCCCTAGGCCTGGACCCAGGAGGATCTGAGTTCAAATCCTGCCTCTGATACTTAATAGCCATGTGACACCTATCTTGCAGGGTTGTTATGAGGATCAAATAAGCTAATATTTATAAAGTGCTTATCATAATGCCTGGCAGTATACAGATACTTGTTTTTTGCCCATTGCTCCCCTTCCTTTCATAAGATTGGGAGCTAGAAGGGAGCTTCAGGGTGATCACCCCCTTCTTTTTTTAAACAGATGCGGTTCAGAGAGAGTGTGCATGTGGTTTGCTCATCACACTTGATAGTAAGCAGGATAAACCCAGGATATCTGCCTGCAAACCTAATGTTCTTTCCATTACACCAGAAGAATAGCTATCTGAGCATCCATGAGGTTTGATGGCCCCACCGTGCACTGCAGATGCCCAGTAGGACCCACAGATACAATGTGAGGTTGATAAGTAGCCAGTTGGCCGGAGAAAATCAATTGCTTTATCATTTGCATTGTCAGTGACATAAGATCAATAAAGGACCAAACCAGGACCAAATGTCAGAAATCTGTGTGCAGCGTCGGCATCACTGGAGTATCTTCTGTAATTATTCGCCATGTTAGAGCACTGTGAATTATCTTTGTGGTCATCCTGTGGTTGCTGTGATTACAGTGTCTTCATTTCCAATAAACAGCCCAAATTGTTTTGCAAACCAGACCCGGTCACTCTGTAGTCTTCGTCTTCGACTGTAGACTAGAAATATGTCTTCTTTTGTCTTTGGCCTGTGGGTATTCTATACTCGCATCTGAAGTGGGCATTTATTACCCTGGAAGGGTTCATCTTTAACAAGGCTACTTTCTTTTTAATGAATGATTTACATAGCTTCTTTGTTAACACTTAAGGAAATTTACTCAGGAAAATTTCCTAGAAGAGTCTTTGAAAAAACCAAGAAAATTACTGATGTACATAATGTGATTACATGTTTCCAGAGTAAATTGATCCAAAACCTTCAAGATGATAGTTAAACAAGATTGCACTGATGGCTTCCTTAATATTCAAAACAAAACAGAACCTAGAACTATCCCTTTCTAAATTTGGGTCAGTCCTCACATATCTCCAAGTCCTCCTCCTGCTGCTACGGATCGACTCTGTCACTCAAAGTACAAATTGGATTATTACTATTTGGGTTATTATTGTTATTATTATGTAATCATGTAAATGTATCGCCATCAGTGCACTGGCTAGCAAGAACATCTCCACACCGTTCAGTGGTCTCTCCTGAGACACTGGATGAGGTTACATCGTGAGGCAAGCCTCCCTGTTTTTATTTTGTCCCCAGTTTCTCTTCATTTTTTGTTTGTTTGGTTTTTGGTTTGTTGTTGTGATGGTTGTTTTTTCAGACTTCCTAGAATGTGAGTCAGAGAGAATATTTATTAGCACAAGTGTTTGCCACATGGCCAACTCTCTGATAAATTTTTATCCATTCATCAGAGTACTGAGTTTCCTAACAATTGGCTCTTTAAATACATTAAAAACATAGAAGATAGATACCATATGACTTATGTAAGAGGAATGATGTGGGCAATCCTCTCCAAGGCAGAAAGGGGGAAGTCCGTCAGTCCTCTTTGCACAAGTTTGTTTGGACTGCTGCCTGAGACGTTCTGCTGAGGGCAGGGGACCAATGTTCTATTTTCAACTCTTCATCTCTATTGTTTAATGCACTTTGTGGCACACATGCAGTGTCTAATGAGTGCCTCTAAATAAAAGCTAATTGAATTAAATTTTCTTGCAAATCTCTGGGTCATCTGATATCCCCACAGTGTTTTCACTTCACAAACTACTGCCTTTTGGGAAGGATTTAAAAGAAGCAATGCCTAGTTTTGTTTCGTTTTTTTAATTTTTTTGTATTTTAAAAGAAAATGAGGTTTAAAAACTAATGGTTGGAACTCAATTTTTTTTAAATGAATGTAAGTGGGGAAAAGACTTCCTAACAATCAGAGCTGCACAAAGGTGGACTAGGCTGCCTCAGGAAGTGGTGAAGTGCCCTTTACTGGAGGTATTGAAATAATAGATGTTACCATTTGCCGGGGGGGGGGGGCTAGAGGAGATTCTCATTTGCTGTAGGTTAGATTGATTCTGATGACTGACTGATGACTGATTCTAGATGGCCTCCAAGGTTTCTGTCAACTCTTAGATTCAGTGATTCTGTGATTCATCTTTTGGTGCTGTGTAGCATTTATTAAGGTAGGAAAAGCTGATGGTGGAGGAATGTGTGAAGAGCACAGTGGAGTATCTTAGGACAGATGATGAGGGTAGATGTAGGGTACAGTGAAAACTAAGAAGGTGTGATTGAGTTATAAGCTGTTGATTAGGGATGAGGGCTGGAAAAAACAATAACAATAGGAACAGCAGTAATTGCAGGAATTTGTACAGGGATTGAAGTTTTGCAAAATGCCTTAGTATTGTCTCATTTGATCAAAACAACCCTGAGAGATCAGTACTGTTACTGTCATCCCCATTTTTACAGATGAGGAAAACTGAGGCAGACAGAGGTTAAATGATGTGCCCAGGGTCACAGAGGTAGCAAGTATTTGGAGCAAGATTTGAACTTTGAACTTCCTGGTGCCAAGTCCAAAATGCTTACCATTGGATTATCTATCTGACTAAAAGGTTTCTAAGATGTTTGGTACCACTAAGAAGATTCAGAAGTTTCCACTTGTAACTACAAGTTACAAGTGGAAACTGGATTTGGGGAAAGTTAATGAGTTTGGTTATAAACAGGGTGATTTTGAGGCGATGGCAGGACATCCAAGTGGAAATTTCCCATTAGAGTTATTGGAATGCAAGCTTGGAAGAGATATGGATTCGGAAGACATCTCCATAGAGGGGCCAGCTGAATCTATGGGTGTGGATGAAGGAGAGAAGAATGGAGCAGTGAGAACTTGTGGAAAGGGAGAGAAAGGCCAACAAAGAAAATTGGTCAGAGGAGTAGAAGAAACACACCCACATGTACACATGCACCTATATGATCCAAGGTAATTTAGGGGAAGGCAGTGGCAGCTGTGGACCTCCAAAGAGGCTTCATGTAGAAGGTGATGCTTCAGCTGAGACTTGGAGGAAACAAGACCATTCTAGTTCTTCAAAGACCCAGATGTAGGGGTTCTTTGAAAGGTTTGACAAAGAGGAGAGCCCAGCGGGGTTCTTGGTGGAGAGGATGGGGAGAAAAAGTTGGAGAAGGAAGTTGAGACTGAATTAGAATGGCCTTTGATTGCCAAACAGTGAGGACCCATTGGAATTTTTTGAGCAGCGTAACAAGGTAGGCATTGAAAATGAGGAAAAAATGCTTAAGGATCAAAGGATTAAAAAGCAGGAGGCATTCTGGGATCATCCAGCTAAACACACACGTTTATACAGGTGAGGAAACTGAGCCGCAGAGAGCTGAGGTGATTTGCTTTCATTTATCTAGGCAGTAAAGTGGTACAACTCAAGTCGGAAGCCAGGCCCTGGACTTCCAATGCATTGCTCTTCCTGCTAGAGCATGCTGTCCTCTCCGTTCAATTACAGATTTCCCTGATAATTCACATTTTTGAAAATGTGTGAATCAAATGGGAAATATATTCCCCCACTTAATGTCAAGCACTTTAGCCGATTGAGTAATTCTGAGAATTTGATGCTGAGTACATTTCAAAGCCTATGACAGGCAGAATTAGTCAGACAGTTCTCAGTCATTTCATTCCTTATACAGGTTTTGCTAAAGCAGTTTTAATTTTTCTTTTGGTTATGCTTTGCAGCTTTCTGAATTTGAGTTATTTTACAAATTAAATCATGTTGCATATGAATAGTCACAGGAGTGGAGAAGATGTTCAGGAGAACTTTTTTTTTTCCCCATTCCTGCCATGTTGAAGTACTTGGTTTCAGTCTTTGGATTGAAGCATAAAACAGTGGTGCAACCATAAATTCTCTGTTGCTGGAGCTACTGCCCAGCTCCAGAATTTCCAGCAGCTGCCTCCCAGGATTTGTGCAGCTCTTACAAGTTCAAGAGCGCTTTACAAACAGTCTACCCCTCACCAAGCCGTGGAATGATAGAAAGCTAGTTATCACCATTATTCCTGTCTTATGGAGTGAGAAACAAAGGCATAGATGATGTTTGGCTTGCGCAGAGCTATGGACTGTCTACATCGTATATGATTTCTTTGAGAAGGCATATCCAGCACAGGTACATCATTGGTACTCAGTGAGTACTTCTTATTGATTGAAGGAAAGAGGATTCCACTCCTCATCGCTGAATTTTTTCATGCTTTGATTTTTAAAGATTTTTTTAAAAGTATTTTTAAAACTAGTAGGGAGCTACTGTAGGTAGCAGATGTCTCATATAAATTGCAGAGGGAGAGAAAGCACTCCTGTTTATTAACCTTGGATGTATCATCGTTAGACATCTGCTCAGAATCCAAGAACAAAGTAATGCCCAATAATTAGCTACAACTACTCCCAGGTCTAGACTCCATCATGAGGCAGCAAGGTGGCACCATGCTGAGCTTGGAATTTGAAAAGACCTGAGTGACCCTGGGCAAGTCATTTGACAGCTGCCTGCCTCAGCTTTCTCTCCTGTGAAATGGGAATAATAATAGCACCTGCCTCCCAGGCTTGTCTTTAGGATCAAGTGAAATAATGTATGTAGAGTACTTGGCCAACACTGAAGGCCACAGAAGCATCAATTGGTGGTGGTGATGATTGGAGGGAGGGAGGGAGGAGGGCATCCTGAGCTGAAGCATAACTAGAAGACTTGCTCCAGAAGCTGATGACCTGGCTTGGGCCAGTCCCAAAAGACTCAGGGAGTTTAGGAAGAGTTATATAATTAGGCAATCTTCATATAGCCGATCAACAAACTTTTCTTCCCTGCCAACTGTGTGCCAGGCACTGTGCTAAGCTGCACATGTCCCTAAAACTTGCTTACCTCACCCCCCTCCCAACCTCAGGCAGCACTTAAGAGAAAATCCAGTGGCCCAACAAAAGTGAAAAATAGAAGAGACATGGTATTAGTTGGTTAGTGCCTGTTATAAACATGGTGTCACCAATTTTTTTTTTCTGGTATAGGCTTCCACATGCAGCGTGTAGCCAAAGTCTTATTGATCTTCAAATAGCCTAATTTGTGCTAGGGTTAGGGTTAGGCGTGGAATTAGGGTTAGATTAAGTACTGTAGTCCTAATCTGGGTGCTTCTGGCACATGCTCCCGAGCTGGAAAGGCTTGCAGGACAGGCCAGTTGACCAGCTATCACAGCCTAGGTAAAATGGGAGTAATAAGTCTCCAGGTTGGCTAGAAAATGATAGAATTTTTTGGCTACACCGACTCTTGAAGACTCTTCCAGAAACAGGTCTAGGACAGTTGCCTTCCACATTGGTGAAGGGAGGTAGCCACATTGATGAAATCACAGATTTGTGAAGTACTGAATTAAATCCCCAAGGCTGGTCTGACTAAGACGCAGTAACTGTAGAACATAGGAGACTCTCACAAATTCTACAAGCATTCAACAAGCTCCTCTTGTACAGTGGACCAGGGAAAGTGCTAGGCTCCGAGGGCAGGGATCCTTGGCCTAGATTGCAGGGGATAGGTGAGGAAAAAAGTGATATCTTCATTTTCACTGTCCTCTCACTGAATCTAGCAGTTCTTTCAGTTATTTAAAAACATTCTTAGAAGGGATCCTCAGGCTTCACCAGACCAGGCCACAGGGGTCTGTGACTCAAAAAAGGTTAAGAAGCCCCCTCTCCAGGAACAAGGCAAAAAAATGAAGCAGCTTGGCCCCTGGAGGAGCTAACATTCTAAATCTTCAGCAGAGCCTTGGAAATGATGTTCTGGTGATTCTAAACAGCTTCATCATTCTACAAATACCCAATGAAATAGAAAACAAATTAAAAATAGACTTGGAGATTGAGAGCACAAATCCATAGACATTCACGCAATGGATTTTCTTCCGTAATTACCGCCACCTCGAAAAGCCTTCAAAAATCGAGTCATTGTTGTCATTGTCTTTTTCCCCAAGAAAATTCGACTAACCAATGTAAAAGTCACATTTCTGAGTAGAAAGGAGATGGCCACAGACCATATTACTGAAATGAATTATGTCAGGGTTAAAGGCAATATAAAAGATAAAACAAGATGATAAAGATATAGACCCTAAACGTTAAAGAAAAGGTAAATGGATGGTGAGATCAGTTGGAAATATGGGCTTTTAAATAATCACAGAGAAACTCCTGTCTCTACCCTGAAAATCTGCTTCTTTCCGGGCCCTTCCAGCCTTCCTTCCCTCCTCCCCTCCCCCAGTCCCCCATCTACCCACTGTCTACTCTCAGCATTTTCATTCCCTATTTAAGCTTCATCTAATCCCCAGAGACTTGCTTATTGTCTGCCAGGTCAGTCATCTGATTATTGAAACAAGCACAGGAAACCTGAGCCCCCCAAAAGGTTGTTCAAAGCTGCTGTCCACAAAATAGCTGGAATTCTAAAGGAAAGAAAAGTCGGTCTTGAACTGGATGTTTTGTTCAGCAGACCTAGTGTAAGGCCACCCAGGTTTCTAGGCCAACTTGCAAACCCCTGAAGTCATCTGACCCGGTGTTATGTCAGTTGGAGGTCCCGGTGCATCCCCTGAAAGCCAGCATCTCCTCTCCAGTTGCCAGGCAGCCGACATGGCTGTTCAAGGAGTTGGTGCTGTTGGAATACCATCCACTTGGGGGTCAGGGAAACTACAAAGAAGGCGTGATGCTTGGAGGACTCGCCACCTGTCCGTGCTGACCCCCAGAATACTGTCTGCGTCCCAAAGAGGCAGACAGATTGTTGCGCAAGATCTAAACAGAGCCCACATGCCATGAAAGGGATCAGCTGATTAAGTTCCGATTAGCACACAGCCCATGCTGCCCCTCAGTGTCCCTGCAAAGTGCCATCCATTCTGTTTTATTGGTGGGTGGCAGCTTGCTCACTAGTATGCACCTAATCAATGCAGCTTTAGATGATCATTTCAGAAAAGCAGTTGGTTAATTGTTCAACTCTTGCCATAGCATTGGGAACCCAAAATCTTAACTATGCATAGTCTTTGGTCTTCCTTGCCCTTGATAGTGATAGGAAACTAACCTCTGTTTTTCTGGTATTGGGGGGCACTTGGGACTTGTCGTGTATTCCAAAAGGTACCAGCTTCTCATGTCTCTACCGTGGACATTCCAGAGCAACCTGCATTTGTTTGTATTTTTGTTTATGAACTTTATTGCTGTATATCCATTCATGATTTCAGTGGAAGTTTTTCAGGAGGCTGTTGTGGTTGTTTATTTTGTTTTAATTGCTTTTTGGTAACTTGAATGTCAATGTGGCCTGAGAAAGAATGCCCCCAGAAATAAAATAACTACTGAATTTTGGGGGGGAGGGGCTTTAATGAAAGCCTGGGGCATTGCTGAATTCCATAAATGTTCATGATAATTAAGCCTCAGGTAATTATCTCCTCTTTGTCTCTGAACAAGGTGGACATTTGAACACTTTTCTTGCCCCATGGCATCATGGGCAATAGGGGCCTCACCAGCCCTTGAGTCTGGTGCCTTCGTTTTACAGACAAGGATACCGAGGCTCCACCTGACCGCCAGCATCATACATTGCAGAGCTGAGATTTGAACTCAGCTCCTTGCCGGAAAATTCAGCATGCTTTTCATTGAATTCTTCTGTCTCTCTCAAAGCATTTTAGTTAACAAAGAAGGAATGACTAGAATACCGAGGATATATGACCCTAAAAAAAATGAAACCCTGAAGCTTTTAAGAAATGTCTATCAGCTAAGCAAACAATTACTGGCTTTTTTATGTAAGTGAGTAAGTCTTTATTTGATGCCTTTGAAGATGACTGTAAAGTGTTCCCCTCCTGAGCACATTTATATAACATTTTAAAATTTACAGAGTCAATTGAGAAACATTTATAAAACACCACCTATGTGCCAGGCACTGTGCGAAGCGCAGGGGGATACAAAGAAAGGCAAAAGACAATCCTTGTTGAGGAGTTCAGGTTCTGATGGGGGAAACAACGTGAAAACATCTATGTGCTAACAAGCCATAGACCAGACAATTTGGAAACAATCCAGAGAGGGAGGGCACTCACCGTCAAAGGGCTAAACTGGGAAAGGCTTCCTTCCTGTAGAAAGTGGGATTTTAGCTGGAACTTGAAGGAGGCCTGGGAAGGTCTACCGTGCATGTTCTCATTTGAGTCTCACAACAACCCTGTGAAATGGGGATCACAAGTATTTTTATCCACATTTTATAGGTGAGGAAACTGGTGATTAAGTGACCTATGAGAGAACATCTAATTCTTCATGAATATGAGTAAGAAGAGAAAAAATATAGGAAGGATCTGGGCTGTGAAGAACCCAAAAGGCCAGAGGACTTTCTGTCAAATGCTGTTGATGATAGGGAGTCACTGAAGTCTATTGAGCTCTATTGAGGGGTGAGGAGACCAGGAGGGTATGACATAGACCTGTCCATGCTTTAGGACCATCGCTTGGTCAGGCAATGTGTTTGGGAGTGGGGAAGGACTCAGTGCAGAGTTATTAATATAGTCTTTGAGGTTCATGACTGGTTGGTTTTTTGTCTGTCTCCAGCATCTTGCACGGTCTCTGTCACATAGAAGGCACTTGATACATTCTGATGGAATGGCATGGAGTAGAATTGAAAGCCAGCCCCACAAACTTCAAGTCCATGCACAGCTCTTTCCCCTCTAGATGGCTAGCTGGTTGTGTTTAATGAGTTGCTTTCCCCTTCTGTTGAAGAAATCATCCTTGTGGGTACAAAGAGCCATTTTCTTCACATAAACATATATACGTGCCAGGCCTTTTAGTATCTGTAGGGATTTCCTTTCAAAGGGAAGAGCAGTGCAGAAACACCTGTAGCACACCTTTTAGTTACATATTCAAATCTAAACTTTTATTTTTTTAACATCTCACTGGATGCTATTTAGTCAATAGAAGCAGACTAGATTCATCACCGGGAAAAACTGTTTCTCTTCTAGTCAAATTTCATTTTATTCATCCCTCGGGGGGAAAAATTGCAATTTGGGCAGCTCTTGGCCTGATCTCTTTAATCCTGCTTTCTAAGAGTCTGTTGCCTGAATAATATAGTTTTGAGAAGTTATTTTAATATTTTTTCTTTGGATGAGACCTGAGAATTCATTATTTGAGGGAACTGAAAGCAGGGAAGCTCCCTCTATCAATTTAGGGCAGTACCTGCTCTGCAGCTTTTAGCCCTGGGGGACGGAGGGGTTAAGTGACGCTCTCAGGGTCACCCAGCCAGTATGTGTCAGAGGCAGGCCTTCCTGGCACTTAGGCCAGCTCTATCCTCTACTCCATAATGCCTGTCATGTTCAATAATAAGTGAGGAAAAATCTGTTTGGATGCTGACCTTGGAGCCAAGTAAATAACAGGTTGAGATGAATATGTCTCTGATTTTTAATTTTTAAAATAACACTCGGAGAAGGCAGTCCTTCTGGAATGGAGAAATGAATTGTAAAGAAATTGTCCTCTTCCCTAACCTAGTGGCCTTTTTCCTAGGTGGTTGAGGAGTTAATTGTAGCTAGGTCTGTCTGGGTCAGCGACCCCATAATCTTAACATATGAAACTCTGACCAGGGAACAAATCCAGTGTTCAGCTTGGAATTTGTCCCTTCTAGCCAGACAGGACCCTTTTCTGTGATGTTCAGAACATGTTTTGGGATGCCCTGGGTAGCAATTTGTTCTAGCCTTCGGCTCTGAAGTATCAACATTTCTTTGGATCAGGACCATTTCTTTGTACAAGTACCAAAATATGAATGTCTACCGCCCCACCTGATTCAGCAATAGTTATGCACGTCTCCAGCCTAGGCCACCCCTACTGAGCTTTTTGTTTGTTTGTTTGGTTGGTTTAGGCAATTGGCGTTAAGTGACTTGCCCAGGGTCACGCAGCTAGTGTCAAGTGTTTGGTCTGAGGCCGGATTTGAACTCAGGTCCTCCTGACTTCAGGGCCGGTGCTCTATCCACTGGGCCACCTAGCGGCCCCCTCACTGAGCTTTTAAAAGGCTGACCCCCTGCAGAGGATCTTAATCACAGCATGGGCATTCTGAGGAGGAGGAGGAGGAGGAAGAGGAGGAGGCCACTGAGAAATATCCAAGATGCCTCCAGATAGTAGGTGGGGGACCACATAGATCAAAAACTTCCAGTAACGTCAGGCGTCCGGGTTCCAGACTCCTTTCAACCACTTTAAATATAGTGATACTGAGAAATGGGAGACACGATTTATGTCAGTGAAGCCTGACTAGGGCTCTGCCCTGGCCTAGTCCTGCTGCCATCCTGCATTCAGACATAGTGTGCAGTTTTCCTGGAATCCTGATCTCTGCAGTGCTGTCTGGGAGCCTAGGCAATTACGAACGATTAAAGGAGAATGCAGCAACTTGGGAGATTAAGAGGGGTTAGTCAGGCAGAACCTGTATCTGGTGTCTGGTGGGGAAAGAGGAAAGATCCCTCTCCTTTGCTGAGCGGCTGCCTTCTGTTTATTTCTTTCCACTCTTGTCTCAGAGGACATCAGAAAGCTGAATTTGATAATCCTTTCATTGCCTGCTAGAGGCGGAATGTGTTGGGCATTCTACTCCTCACCCCCATTGGGTTCTGTGCCTCTCCTAAATTCAGTTTGCCCCCAGGAAATGCAGTAGCTCAGATCTGCTAGTAGGGAAGGTGCCAACTAGAGGCACAGAAAATAACTGGAGAGACTCCAGATTGGAAGCCAAAATGCCCAGAATGCCTCCAGGACCTTTCAATGCCCTTGAAAATAGGTACACCGCAGACAGACACGTCCCTGCTCAGTTCGAACACACACACATTTTGTGAATTCCAGGAATGATGGAATTTTTGTTCACCATCTTCCCACCTCAGTTAATTCTAAATAGCGAATAAATCACTTACATAGAAATAGCACTGACTTAGGCAAAAAGTCAACTCTTGCCCTTTCTGAAGTCTTTTCTTCCATTGCCATTAGCACCTATGGTAAAGGTGGTTCACAGAAGGGAAACAGTGATATTCAAAAGTGTTACTTACTCCCAACTTGAAGAAGTTTAGGGAGGTAATTGGAGCTATAGACTGAAATGAGGCTTTGCATAATTTGTGAATTTCAAATAGCCATGCTATCCATCCTTTCCCTCTCCCAACTTATTAGTAGAAATGATTGCTTCTCTGCTTTCATTTTATTTGAATTTTACTTTTTTAATTGGTTCAAACTAATCTTTTCAATATGCAGTTGTGACTGTGGAATTAAGGATGTTTAAAATTCTCTGCCTCTTCCCCTCTCCATAGGACAGAACAAACCCAAACCAAACCTCTTCCCCAAAGAATCGAGAGTTGACTTTATAGAAACCCCGTTTTGGATTGAGAAATCATCCATGTAAGCGTTTTATTTGAATATGTCAAAGGGAATTTTTTTTAAAGCAGGCTAACAACAAAATTTCCCATTTTTCACTGGCAGGCATCCCAGCCCTTTAATAGGGAAGGTCCCACCAGCGAGGAGGTCCCACCGTGGGGAACTTCTCCGCTGGTGTGGAAAACCTCCACTGAAGAGGATTCTTTGGTGGGCTCTTGGGCCCAGTACTGCCCCTGCCAGGTAAGCCAAGAAATGATCCTCATGGAATACAGCTAATCCTCCAAAACCCAGGCCATCTGATGTACAAATTAGCCAGTCTATCAGTTAACAGGCACCCGTTAAATCCTGACTCGGGGCCAGATGCTGTTTGAAGACCCTCGTGATACACAGACAAAAACACCTGTATTGCTGTCCTCAAGGAGCTCACATTCTGTTGGGATATATGTCAGGGTGAGTGAGCTACGTGCAAGGCAGATGCCAGATAACTTTCTAGGCAGGAGCAGATGTTCCTCTTATCCTCCTGCCCATTAAAATATTTCAACAAAAGGAGGTAAGACTCCAGTCAGTCTGGTTTGCTTCTTGTCAGCTGCTGCAGTAGAAAGGTTTGCCTGGGGAGGGAGCTGACACTGAGGGACGATGACTTCATGATTGCTGTTAGCTGTGGTTTCACCATCCTGAGTGGATGGTGGAGTGGACTTGTAATGACCATCTCCTACAGAGGGGGCTCGAAGGCACTGTGTCCTCATCAGCCTTTAAAAACCTGAGAAAAACCAAAAGAAAAAAACTTCACTGTATTATAAGTGTAAATGTTACCATGTAATAGGTAAAAAATGACAAAGTAAAAGTTTTCATTTTGGTGGTTATTCACCCATACTGCCCACATATGATATTTTGAATTACTAGATGGCATTAAGCAAACTCATTAGATTTTAACATAGTAAATTAATGTCAGTATGAGAATCTCTACTTTATTATTTTCTACTTTATGGGTTTTAATTTGCAGACTTAATCTTATTTAACTGTAATGTTGCATTAAGTATATGTGTGGAAGTAATTATGCACATTATATTGGAATAGCATTTTCATTTTATTATTCTTTTATTAATAAGGCTATAAAATATTTTACTTCAGAACAGTGCATGCAATACTGTTACCAATTCCTTGATTTAAGAATGCCCTCATTTTTTAGCCTCTTATTTAATCAGCTCTAAAGTTTCATTTGGGGGATAGTTTTTGAAAAGGAAGATGGCATTAACCTTCATGCCTTATTGCAGAAAAGGCTTCACAGCCCAGTGGATGGAAGTCAGGAAGATGGGGCTTTGGTTCTGTCTATGAGACATCTATGCCGTGAGGCCAAGGACCAATCACTTAACGTCCGTGTCCTCCACGACTCCCCAGCAGTCCTGGTTTCCTCATCTGTAAGCTGAGTGGCAGTGTTAGTGATAACCTTTAAGGCCACTTCTACCTCCACATCTTGTGAGTCCATTTTGCCATTGTACATGTTACAAGCTGCCGAGAAATTGTTGATCTGTGCTGATAAAGCCCTGGGGAGCTTTATCAAAAGGGAAGGGAGATCCCCACCCCATGACATCACAGGTCCAGAACCCCATGCCCTCTAAACTCCTCCCCCTCAACCTCCCAAACAAGAACAAACATCTTTCCTCATGTGGCTAACCTGAAGCTACCATTATTCTCTCACTCTGCTTTTATTGCTGATTATTCGCATCCATTTTGGGCATTATTTGTGCTAGACATTTGTTAACAATCACTTATTTCTGAATTTACCTCCTCAGATGACAATTATCAGAATAACAGATATTTGTAAGAAACATGAATGCAATGGCTTTGGAGTAAAGATTCCTGAAAACAGTTGGTGACATATAAGCTGTAAAACATATTTCACCCTAAGACCCTGAGAAATAAATGAAATAAATCCCTTAATAATTTGAACTATCACTTAGTAACTATCACAGATTGGGGAAAGAAAAAGAAATGATACCTAATATTTTATTTATACCATGCTTTTCTTTCCTCAGTTCTTTAAAACAGTAATTATTTCTTAAGGTGGAAAAATGTATTGGAATTCTTGTGTCAAGGAAGTTTTTATTTTGCAGATTTAAAAAATATATTATGATAAATAAATATCTCATTAGGTTGTGGCCCGAATGATATTAGGATCACCATTTAAAGGCAACGTGAACTGATGAGTTTGTCATTGCCTCCTGACCAGCATACAGATGTCAAAGACCACGTTAGGATTCTGGGCCCTAAATAATGACATTCATTCATTCAGCAGCCATTCAGTGAGGATTCTTGTGATTAGTCCAACCAGGGAGTGAATGCTAAATATTAGATTGATCTTTAAAGTGTGATTTGAACTGAGGAAGTCATTCAGGCAGCGAGCTACAGAAGATGGAGTTGGAGAAGGCAGGGAAGAAGCTAAAAGGCAGTAAGAGGTCAAGACAAATCGGTGTGCGTGTGCCAGGCCCTGGGCTAAGGAAGGGAAGGAGAAAGAGCGCCCCAGGCATGGCCAGACACAAAGCTGCGAATTGAGACCATGGTGTGTGAGGAGCAGCACACAGGGCGGTCTGGCTGGATCCCAGAGTTATGGACTAGGCGAAGTGCGAGGAGAGTGGACAGATAGGAAGGGCCAGAGTGGGAAGAGTTCTGAATGCCAGAGCTATTGATGGGGGGGGGGGTAACAGGGAGCCATACACACCTGTGCTTTCAGAAGATCTTTTTGGGGCCCAAGTGGGAGATAAGACAGGAATGGGGAGAGAACAGTTACAAGGCTACTGCAGTGATCCAGGGGAGAGACGATGAAGGTTTACACTAGAGGGAGGATTAGGCGAGTGACAAGAAGGCAACTTAGAAAAAAGATGTTGTGGTGGATGGTGAGGTTTCATCATTTCTTAACATTTCAAGACATACATTATCTTTTTAAAAAATCACTAACCTACCTTGTACGGAGCATTTGCTGGCGAAACAAAGATGAAAAAGCCCAAAGACTGCCCTAAATCTGTCTCTTCCTAAATAGGAAGGGAACAGACATACAAATAAGCCTCCTAGAAGGTAAAATGGGATTGGGATAGAGGGTTCTTGCAGTCTCATCAAGTTCATGTGCCCTTGTTTTCAAATGCATAAGATAAAATGCATAAGATTACAGGGGAAACCAGTTATATTGGAATGCAATTGTCAAAAATTTTTTTAAAAGGAAAGAAAATCCATAAGTCTCAGGTTAAGAGCCCCTAACATAAGGCAAAGTAGGGATTGCTTCCATCTAGGGCCATCTTCATAAAGAACCGGTGGAAGATGATCTGGGTGTTGAAGGAAGAGAAGGATCTCAGCAGACCCAGATGAGCCTGGGTGTGGCTGGAGAGTGGTCAGGCTGAGGGCGATTCTGGATCTTGGAAAGTATGTGACCCCCTGACCGAAGAGAACTCATGCAACTAACTCCCAGCAATGGAGAGGCTACATTGGTCAGCTCTTCCATTTGTTCAGTGAATGTTAAATACACCCTGGAGTGGCAGCACCTTTCATGAGGAAATAGTTCTAACACCTGCATCTGAGTTCCTGCACTGACTTTTCAGGCACAGGGAAGGAGCGGAGCTGAACTCCCATAACACACAGGTGCAGGCCTTCTGATGCCATCACTCCTTCCTCCTTATTTGACGTGGGCTCTAATGAAGAAGCAGCTGGCGGCCACTGCAGACTTTGTGCGCATCACCCCAGGGTTCACACGACCTATTTTATTTGCTGAGAATGTGTGATGTTAAAAATATATGGAAAGAGGAAGGCTTAGGGCACTGGGTGATGTCTGAAAAAGGTAAAGAAATGTTAAGATGATACACTTCACAGTGATAGATACTAAAGGCATTTAAGCTTTGAATCTACTAATAGCTGTGAAGTTTATCATGCTTTCTATCAGTTAAGATAATAGTCTCCCTGGTGGAGGAAGATGTACCACACTTCCTCTATGCATGTCTGTGTTCCTGTGTAATGGAAGATAATAATAGCTAACATTTTTGTAGGGTTCACTATGTACCAGGCATTGTTCTGCTGGGGTAAATAGAGAAGGAAGGAGGTAACCATCCTGGAAGGCCAGGATTAGGACATCTAATTCTACTCATGATCAGAAATTGCTCCAATCCAAAAGGAAACATTAGGATAAAGAAGTTCCTGTTAGGGCATTGACCTGCCTTCAAAGACTCACTGAAGACAGCTGGAAGGGACCCAGGAGATCCTGTAGTCCAGAGGTGTCAGATTTGCTCCTGAGTGAATCCCAAACCAGATTAAAATGTAATTTGGAAATATTTAACAGAATAAACAAAAATATAACATAGATAATATTAATTTGTGGTTTTCTACAGCCTGTAGAGATCCATTTTCTATTTGTTCTAGTCTATCACCTTTGTGAGGAAACTGAAAAAGAAGTATGATGACTTGCCCAACCAGGGAGGATCTCACAGACCAAAAGGGTAAAAAGAGGAATTCAAATCTGTGTCTGAGTCCATGCTCATGGGACAGTTTGGTGGTACAGAGGATAGAGTGCTGTGCCTGAAGTCAGAAAGACTCGTCTTCCAGAGTACAAATCCAACCTCACATGCTACCTGTGTGATCCTGGACAAGTCACTTAATCCTGGTTGCCTCCGTTTCCTCATCTGTGAAATGAAATAGAGAAGGAAGCAAGCCACTCCAGTACCTTTGCCAAGAAAACCCCAAATGGGGTCTCAAAAGAGTTGGACATGACTGAAAAATGACAAAACAGCAACCACCCCACCCTCTAATACCTGCTTATTCTTTCTGGTATTGCCCTCAGTGGTTCACGGTGTGGCAGGTGCCCAATAAATATTAGTTGATTGATTGCCCAATCTAGCCAATTTCCTCCATGACTTCTCCTTTTTATATATGTGGCAATAAATGCAAATTCGGGAAATCTTAAAATCTTTTACTTTGATAAATCATCGAGATGATACTAAAAGGTATCTGTGATTTATTTCATTATATTTAGTGTGTATGTCTAGACCAGGATCGAAACTTCTCTGTCTTTAGGTGTGAATCATTGCAAGAACTACCAGTGTTTCCCTGTCACGCTACATTTCCTTCCATCCTCTTACCCTTTCTGGACACAGCAAGCCTTTTTAAATGTTTTAGCTAAAGGAAAAATGCCTTTATCCTAGACCCTGCCAGTCAATATCGAGGCACTCGGTAAACTGCTGTGTATATTTCCCTAAATCACTTTCCCATTTCCTTTAAATTAGTGTGTTGGTTTTTTTTTAATGTTGCTTTTAAGTTGTTTTAGAGTATTTACTGTTTTAGCCTGTATGTTTTTTTCCTACACTTAAAATTCTTTGGGCCATTATTAGAAAAATTCAGCAAGATTGCTAACTCATTAACTGTTGTTTTGTTGGATAAGAAAATGAAGGTTTACAAAGTGCTTTTTGTGTATTTTCATTTGATTCTCCCAACAGCCCTGTTGGACAAGTCCTATGGGTGTGATAATGCCCGGTTTATAGACAAGATACTGTAGTGCAAAGGGAAGCGCATTGATGCAAAGCCAGGATCGGCCACAGTTTGAACCTCGGTCTGTCCTGCCTCCAAACCATCACTTTTCCCACTTGACTGTGCTGTGCTGTTGGGGTAATTGTTTTTATTTCTGGAAGTTTGAACACTGGAACCTCTCAATTAGATCTCTGTAGCTGACCTCATTTAAAAAATATGTCTAGGGCATCTAGGTGGCTGCAGTGGATAGAGCACCGGCCCGGGATTCAGGAGCACCTGAGTTCAAATCTGGCCTCAGACACATAACACTTACTAGCTGTGTGACCCTGGGCAAGTCACATTGCCTAGCCAAAAAAAAAAAAAAGAAATCTCTAAACAACTAGTGGGAAACTGTTTTCCTTCCTCCACCCCCAAAGTCTTTATCCCCTTCCGCCCCCTTGTATAAAAGAATGATGGGAATATAAATAAGAGAAAAGAATTCAAAAATGTTTAAGTGAGTTACATTAGAAACTCACAAGGCATAGGAAGAATGGCAAAGTGAAAGGGGAGCTGAGACACTCCTGGATCTTTTCCCCCCCTTACAGGGAGGGACATCCCTCCCTACTCTGACACCTCTCTGTGGGGTAAAGGCGAATGCCCATGCCTTCTTGAAGCCAGTGACCTTGCGGTGAGCTTGGCTGTGACAGTGGAGAACAGGCTCCCTCAGAGCCTACCAGGCGGGACAGCCTTTGAGTAAGGGTCCAGTGGTCATCCCTGTACGTTTAGAGCCTTTTATGGAGTGGTGCTTAGTAAATGCCGCTTCCATTGGATAGAACCGGCCTAGATCAGGCTCATCATCCAGTCGAGTTGAAGAATTTTTTGGCTGAGCAACTTGATTATAAATCGATATTGGTGGAGGGAGGACCCAGACACACAGACAAGTGAATGCAGGATTCTTCAAGGTCCATTCAGAGGAATCAGAGAGAGAGCGAGCGAGCAGTAAGGGAGAGAATAGGGGGAAGGAGACACAGAGATTGAGAGAGAAGGAGGAATGATTGGGTGGACTAGGAAGGAACACTGGCATTAAAACAAAGGGCCCAGTCTCTAACTAGGGTGATCTCTTGATTATTGTTGTAGAATTTGGGGGGGGGGGGCGGGGAGGCCCAGACCAGGTGTCTGTTCAGTGATGCAGGGAGCTCACAGGGTGGAAGCTGCCTCGCTACCACAAAGCTGTGACTTGTCTGTCAGTCCTTGACACTTGCCTAAATCACTGAGACTTAAGTGACCCACTGCCACCCCCAGTCACCTAGGAAGTATGTGTCAGAGACAGGAATTGAACCTGTACTATTAATGGTGAAATACCAGCAATTAGGTTAATGACATATTTACAGCTGACCATGCAGGTGTATCAAGCCCAAATGGAGAATGGTTTTGTTGTGTCTATAGGATAACGTTTCACCTCTTGATGTAATCAATCATTTCCCGTCATTGCTGAGGTCCAGCCGGCTCTTTGATATTGACATGAGTTTAATAAGGAAAACTTTAGACAGCAGTTATGTCATAATGCATCCAATAAACGTCCTTAACCAGCCCCACCCCACCCCCATCTACTGGCATGAAGTGATTGCCCATGCGTGAAAACAAATTTAAATTTAGCATATACTGTTCCCAGGCACTGTGTTCCTTTGCCTTGTTTCTGCAATTATAATTGAATCTTAGTCCTTTCACTAAAATATTTATCATCTTATTTCAGTGATGTCTATGTAATAGAAATACATTTGCAGAGAATTTAACCATTATTAATGAACGAATGATTATTTATAGAAAGAAATAAGGGATTTATTTATATAGTGGTTATGCTTGTGGTGGAGAATATTTGTGAATGTGCTTTGGAGATAGAATAAAATGGTAAGAGGAGAATGTGTTTAATTTGGTCTTTGAATATAAAATTTATAATTTTTTTCCTTATAATAAAAACCAAATGGCCCATTGTTTAAGAAAATAAACAAGAATTGAATTGTTTAAATCATGTGACTTGGCTAGGCCCTGGAATGCCAGACTGAATCAAATAGACTTCTTCCCCTGTAAACAGGAGTTTGATTACTGAAGTATCTTGCTGCAGATGTAAATTAAATTTCTGTGAGATAAGTTAGAGCCCACCCCGAAGCAGCCTGGTGAAGAGACTTTGGAATGAGTGCACCTGAAAGCAGAGCCCTCCTCAGCCACTTCCTACCTGGCTGATCTGGGACAATTTGTTGAACCCCGTTGGCCCGTCGGTTTCTCCATCTGTAAAAGGAAGGAGTTGGAATAGATGACCACTAATGTCCCTTCTGCCTCTTGGTCTGAGATCCACTGACTGACATCCACCTTCTAAGCTAATCTTATGTGCAGAATTCATTGTACTTAATTTCCATTTAGACATGATTGAGGCTTATAGGAGCATAGATTTAGGAAGGGATCTCAGAGATCATCTACCCAAATGCCCTCATTTAGCGAGGAGGTAGCTAGGGAGCAGAGTGGATAGAGCGCTGGGCCTGGAGTCAGAAAAACCTGAGTTCAAATCTGGCCTCTGACACTTACTAGCTGTGTAACCCTGGGCCAATCATTTAGCCTATCTGCCTCAGTTTCCTTAGCTGTAAAATAGGGGTAATAACAGCCTCTACCTGCCAAGGTTGTTGTGAATAAGCGAATGAGGCAATAATGGAAAAGCTCTTAGTCCAGTGCCTGACACATAGTAAATTAACTATTGTTAGTGTTTAATAATAAAAAAAACAATAGCTAGCATTTAGATAGCTCTGGAAGGTTTGCAGAGAGGTTTACGTACATTATCTCATCTGATCCTCACAACAACCTGGGCAGGTAGGGGCTATGTCTCACCTTCATTTTACAGACGAGGAAGCTGAAGCTGAGAGAGGGTCACACAGCCAGTGTCAGGGGCAGAATTCACACTCAGGTCTTCTAACTCCAAGCCCAGGACTGCTCGCCTCCCCCCCCCCCCAACTTAGTGGCCTTTGTATACCGAGGAAGTAAATCAGGCCTAGGAGTTATGTGACTAGTGCAGAGGCACACACTGAGGAAGCAGAAGCAAAGCATCATACCTCCTTCTTTGGCTTCCAATCCATTCATCTGTTTTTCTCCACTAGATCACATTGACTCCTTCAACACATGATGTACACAAGTAACTGAAATAATCAGACTATATAACAGAGTTTGTGCCACCATTGAATACAAAATAATAAAACAGCTGCCAAATGTGATGAATACAGAGAAAAGGAAATGTTGCAGAATTGCAAAGAGAGGGTTTGGCCCCAAAGAAGAGATGGGAGAAGACGCCCCCTCCCCCTCACTGCCTGGAGCATGGTATATAATACCAGATTGTGTTGTTATTGTTGCTGGTTGGCCTTGGTTTTAAAAAAGAAACTGAATATTGCAAAATTATAATGAGTAAGCTGGGCCCTAAAGAAGAAACATGAGAAGAGGTAGTGTGGGTGGATAGAGGATGAAAATGGGAGTCAGAAAGACTTGAGTTCAAATCCTGCCACAGACAGTGACCAGCTGAGACGAGTCATGCAACCACTGTCTCTTCATCTGTAAAGCAGGGTAATAATGATGCTTAACTTATAGGATTATTGTGAGGATCCAACAAGATAACAGATATAAAGCTTTTTGTAAGCCTTAAAATGTTCTATAAATGGTACCATCATTATTATCCCCATTATTCAACTCCACTGCAGAGGTTGGGGCCCACAGGTGCAGAACAGTGCATGTAATAGCACTTTTTTCAATGTGTTAATCAGTTTTGTTGAATTTTTTTTCTTCCTCTTTTTCTTTTAAAAAAATAATGGAGAAAATGGAAAAATACAGAGGAAAACCTAGGTGGTGTATAAAGGTATCAATAAAAATCTACGTTAGAAAACACAGCCACACGTGATACTCTGTGAAAGGGCCATACTTTTATTGGTGTGGTTCCCCTGCCATCATCGACAGAGTGTGAACCAAAAATCCATCATCCATGACAAGTACACAGCCCACTGGCAGGTCCCTGTTGCAAGTTTTCACACCTGCTTGGGCCTGCCAGAGAGAAGGTGGCCTCTGAGAACCCAAGGTCAGGTCCATCCCCAAGACCAGTGCCTCCTGGTAGTGGTGGTGAGCCTGCATCCTCCAATGCAGTATAGGCCCTAGGAGGTCCTGCCAAGCTCGGAACATTTCCTGTATGAGTCTGGTAGACACTTTTATGTCTTTGATCCAAGGACCAGCCTAGGTAAATTCAAAAAGACTGATCTCCTATTTGGACCTAGGTGGATACGTTTTTTTGGTTGTGGCAGTTTTGAGGACAAGGCATGTTTTCTCATTTTCCTCCTGTGACAGAAGAGAGGGCCTATCAGGAAATGAGATAGAGATGGAGACCACATCTGGAATTCTGTTGGTCTGGGAAACTCCCTCCACCAATGAGGGTTGGTGCCTTCTCTTCAAGTTACAGTCTTAGAGAGTTTTTAGGTCATTAAAAGGTGAAATGACTTGTCCAAGGTCACACACCACTATGTGTCAGAGGTTAGGACTTGAACACAGGTCTTCCTAGTTTAGAGGCCAGTTCTTGCTATCTACTATACCACTCTGTCTTTCATTTCATTGAAAATAACTTATGTAAAAAACCAAAGGCATTAGTAAAACTTATAAAAATAAAATGGAATCAAACTAAATACCTCTAATGTCCCTTTCAATGATGTAACAATAACTGAGTTACAGATGTAGGTTAATGGACCTGAGCTAAAGTATAGGGAGATAAAGGGCTTTGCTCTACCTGCTGTATCATAGGCTATTGTATTTCTGGGCAAATTATTAGCCCCTTTCTTCTGTCTTGAGGAATGTGCTATTTATAAACTAACAATGGATCATTTATTTTAAAATTCTTGATTAATCTCCTAGTGTGTGCACAGAAAAATATAGGTAGATAATATGGATTAAGACAATTATGATTTGAATAGAAAATAATAACTTACAGGTTTAAAAATAAATTAGATGTCAAACATCTATTACCTTTGACTTCAGTGATGACAGCTTGATTTATTTGGTTCCTCACAAAGTTCCATTACAGCCTGAGACCAAGTTTCAGAATAGTAATGTCTGCTGATACAATAAAGGAAATGGTGCCATTTTTCACATTCACTCTTTAGGCATTCTAGGCATTTATTAAGCAACTACTGTGTGCCAGGTGGTGTGCTGCGTGCTGGGGGTGAGATCAGCCCTTGCAGACCTTCGACTATAATAATGTGTGTTAGCCAGCGGCTAAGCCAGAGGACCGGATTTCAAGATCCACCTCTGGAACACAGTGAACAAAGAATTGAATATGAATTCTATACTTTGGTATTTTATGTGGTATTAATTGCTGGCATGTCCTTAGCACCTTAAAGGTCACCAACGGCTTTCCCTCAGTAACTCTTTGAGGAAGACAGACAGCAAAACAAAGTCAAAAACAGGCCCTGTAGAAAATAGTGGGAAAAGGCAAGTAGGAGAGAATTATTAAACCAGGATACTGCTCATCTCTTTAGCCACCATCCAGAGTCCAAGAGCAAGCTCTACGTTGGGTGATTGTTAGAGATTTTGCAGCAGTCAACAGAACCTTGGGCAAAGGCAGAACTCAGCTGTTTTCTTTTCTAATATTAATTGGACCCTTATCTTAAGAGGAATTTCTAAAGGTGCACCTCACATGTGAATCCTAGGATCATACAGTGTTAGAGCTAGGGCAGAGGTTGTGCTTTTACATTATAGATGTGGCAGCTGAGGCGCAGAGAAGGTATAGAGACATACCCAGGATTGTACTGCTTTAGTGGAAGAGCCAGGACTTCTTCAGTCCCGGGAGTCCTGAGGTCCCATATGTGTTTTATCCTATGTAAATAGGTATCTCCTCTTTGGGATGCCTGGCATCTCTCAAGATAAGCTCTCAGTAGTGTCTTATATTTAAAAAAAAAAAAAGCTGTATTTTAACTTTGATTTCGCAAAAGACAACCAAGGTATTTGCCAACTGTTTCTGAGAAGTAAATATATATCCTGGGAAAGACAGGTTACCTTTTAAGTACTAGATGTACATTGCAACCTAGAAAATTTAATGGATCTGGGAAAAGTAGAAAATACAACAAGATGAATAAAGGGCTTCACTCTATATACTTTATCACAAAATGTTGTATATGTGTGCAATTTATCAGTGCCTTCTTTATATTTTAAAGAGTATGCTAGATATAAACTAACATATTTATTAATTCACTTTAAACTCTTGGTTGAGTGCCTGGGATGTACATAAAAAAGTTATAGGTAAATAACATGAATTAAGACAATGACTTAATTAAAAAATAGTTAACAGCCATAAAAATATACAGACCTTCCCTGTATTGTATATATGGACCAAATCTAGCAGTATAATAAACATTTAAATTATGTCATTCTTTCTCCCAGATATTATATTTATAAATGAAATTGCAAAACATGGAGATGGAAAATGGACCTCCCCCAAAGTGAGGAGGCCAGTCTGACTGAAGCGCAGAATCTGAGGAGGAGAGTCTGGTGCAGGAAGGCTGGAAATGTGGGAAGGGATTGACTTGTGAACAGCTTGTAGTGCTAAAAAGAGGGGGGTTATATGCAAAAGGGAGGTGCTGGAGTTAATTGAGTAGAAGGGTGACAGTGCATTTGGGAAAAATCACTTTGGTAGCAGAAGGGAGGCTGGTTTGGAGAGAGGAGGGACAGGAGGCAGGGAGGCTGTGTGTCTTGAGCGTGTTGAGCTTAAAATGCTTCCAAAACATCCTTGGAAATGTGCACTGACCACCTATGTGAAGGCATGAGGACAAGAGATGGAATTTAATGTATCAGGAACAGAAAGAATGAGGAAATTAGGCTAGAAATGTCGGTAAGAGCCATGTTGGGTAACTAAATCTCAGGCCAAGAATTTTGTATTTTATTCTAGCAGAAATAGGGAGCCATTAACGATTTTTTGAGTAGGAGGGTGACAGGGTCAGGTCTGTCTTTTTAGAAACTTCAGTTTGGTAACTGTATGGAGAATGGATTGGAGGTAAAAAGAGATGAGTCAGGAAAAGCAACTAGAGGCTCTTCTCAGAGTCCAGGTGAGAGGCAAGAGGTGTGTGACTGGAGGGAAAGAGGACAGACAAAAATGTGGAAGGAGGAATAAAGACTCTGTAGTGTCTTGTGGAGACACCTCTAGACTGAGTCTTGCCGCTGGACCTGGATAACTCTGGATGAAAGAGTGAGGCTGACACGTTTGGGCAGCTCTGCCTTCCTTCAGTCCAATCACCCTGCAACATCTTTGGGCCTGTTACGAAACACAAAGGACAAACAGCAACAAAGACATTCAAGTGGTTCTGTAACCTCATCACTGTGGATATCCTCCCATGATACAGGCCACAGTTCATCCAAAGCTGCCCAGCAAGAAGTCGCCCTTCCTGCACTTCCCTCTTGTGTCTGGTTTCTCTCTCTTCTGAGCTAGGAATAAACTCCCCTCCCTCTCCGTGATTGTTTCAAGATTTAGAAAGTCCCCTCTCAGAACTTCTCTAGATGTAGTGAAATGTTTGGACTTCAGAGGGCTTCCTTGTGGTCAGAGTAAGTAGAGCAAGTAGATATGTCAGCTGAGCTGTAGGTGAACAGATTAGGCCCTGTCAATAATACATGCCTTTTATTTCCACAAAACAAGAACTTTAGGGAAGATAGTGTCACTAAATCTGAAGTAAGGTAATGCTGTATTTTAATTCCTTTTTGATTCAGATTTTGACATAAGATTGAGGATTCAGATTTTTTATGATGCTGGTTTGAAATAGATTTTACTTTGGATCCAGTGTATGTCCCCAACTATGTATTTACAAACATTTAAGTTAAGCAGAAATCCTCTCTAGTAACAAATTCTTACCTTGGTTCTGTTTTCAAAGTCTGCCAGATGCTTTCTCCTACCCACCCACCAAAGCCGAATAAATCCTGGAGAGACCAACCACTTCCCAAAGATTTTCTGTTTCTTTTAGCCTTTTGAGGGGGAAAACCCCCCTATTTGGTGAACAGCAGCCTATTTTCACAGATAAAAAAGTACAGTGCAGTTTTCCTTTTGTGTGACTTCTGCCCAGTGACAAAGCAGATGTGGCTAAGGAAGATGAGGCGTGCATGCTGAGGGCAAAACTTGGAGCTTCTTCACATGGTTGAGTCATGCAAAAATTAGCTTAACAAGTTATTAAAGGCAGCTTATCCAAATACCCCAACTGGCTGGTTGGCCGACTTTCTCCACTTTTCTCTCAACCCAACCCTGAAGAAAATTAAGTCAGTGGTAAACAAATAGGAACATTTTCTACACTGGCATAAAAACTGCATTAAAATTAACTTCAATGTGAGGGACAAAAGAAAAAAAGGATTAGGAGAAAGGCTGTTTTACAGCAGGGGAACTCTATCAGCACCTCCAAGAGCCTAACCCTTCTCCTCTGGCTCTTAGGTCTGCAGCACCATCTCTGCAGGAAAAGCAAATTATTCTTGTCCCCGGCAACACTAAAGCATAAATGCTGTTCTCTACAAGTGGGGGGTGAGGGGAGGGGAGATGTATCTACACTGGCCTGGCATAGCTGCGTGGCCTTTGAAACGTAACAACTCTCCCCACCTGCCTCCCCCCAAAAACATGAGTGGTTCTCCAAATGCTTCCTAGGTGGAGAATTCCAAACTGGTGCTTTAGATGCTTAGAGTTAATTGCTGAAATGGTAAATAAGAGGGGTTTTTTCCCTTCCCTATAATTAAAAATGCCTTTATTAATTTCTGATCCTGTCTGGTTGGGTCAACTTTTAAGCATTACTCCCACCACCCGTTTTTTGAAATGAGCCATAGGCAAAGAGGTTAAATAACTACGGAATGAGTACATTACTAGTTCTGCCCTGTAGGAAGCCAATGGATGAAGCCTCTTGGTACCCGGGGTTTCTATTATTCTTCAGACCAGATGTGGCTGAATGGGCTTTGTGAGTCCTCCACACCTGCAGTTTGGCAGTATCTTCTTGGATCTCTGGCACCTGGAAAGAGGCAATCTGAAAGCCAAGGGTCCATCCTGACACTTGGGCGTCCGGGATTTGGCAGGGAGTTACGCCTGTACCAGTCTTCCTAAGTGCTTAGGAATAAACATGTAGTGTTTATTCTCTTCAGTTTTTCTCCTCTCTCTTCTTCTCTTCCTTTGTTTACCTCTTCACAACATGAGATAATCAATGGTTGCCTTGAATGTGCTAAATTCAGCCTCTTTGGTATTAGATTTTAAATTATATTCTCTTAAAAATTAAATATACATTTTTTGTTTGTTTCCATTGACAAGTACAGATATTCAAATATAGGAACAGGGGGAAAAAGATTTCTTTAAATCTCTGAAAGATCGGATATGACTGCACCTGGGTCTAACTTCAGTCATCCTTTGCATCCCAGCCCAAGAGTGGGGCCTTGCACATAGATGGGACTTCCTGAACGCTTGTTGATCGACTGATCCTTAGCTTTGGGGCACACCCCAAAGCGTGTCCGTTGACACGAGCGCTGTAATGCCCACATTATCCTTGGTCTCCTGACCTGTTTGACTTTTTTCTGTGTGGATAACAACTGCTTAGAAAAGTCAATTAACTTCCTGGGCATCCATTTCTTAATTTATAGATGGCTTTTGAGATCCCTTCCAGAACTACCTAGATCCATGATTCTATGATCTATGTTATATATCATATAATAAGAAAGGGAGAGAAACACTTTGAACTTGTAGAGAATCAGAAAAGATATTTTGTAGGAGGGACCCTTGAACTGAACCTTGAAGGAAGCAAGTCAAGGCAATAATAATAGGAGGTAGAGGTGCAGGAGGAGGAAATGGGGTTCAGGCACGTAGTATAGCCCGTGTAGTTGGTACAGCAGCAGGAGATGTTGTGTATAGAAAGGCTGGATCATAGAGTATGGGATAGGGAATCATGTGAAATCAATCTGGCAAGAGAGATTATAGAATGAAGATAGGAATGCATGGCTGTAAATGCCAAGTGGAAGCATTTGTGTTTTATCTCAGAGGTCATAGGGAGCCATTGAAGCTTCTTGAGCAAGGTACTCAGGTAATTAGATCTGAGCTTTAGAAGTATCAATTTGGGCAGCTGTATGCAGAGTGGGCTAGAAGAGGGGAAGATTGGAGGCAGGAAAACCAATTCTCCAATATGGACCAGAACAATAATAAGAATGGGGGGGGGGAAGAGAGATACATTTCTGTGTATGTATATATTTATATTCCTCCAATGTCATCCATGAAAGCAAACTATAGATAACACATAAGTATGGGTTATGTAATATACTCTATCAAGTATCCTTGATACGCAAATGATATATTGGTATGTGGCCCCTGTTTCTATTGGAGTCTGACCCCATTGCTCTAGGCAACTCTCTTTAGTTGCTGAGGACATACAGATCTGCATTGGTAGAAGGAGCTTCTTCAGCTGAAAGTTCCCTATACCAAACAAATATCAGGTTCAGTCTGTCTGTATTTGAATTTTGCTGAAGACTTTTAGATTCAAGCTTAAATCCATCAAAATAATATTGGTAAAGAAAGAGGCCAGAAATCTATTCTAAACCTTTAAGCTCATCCAACAGGCAGAAGGAAGGAAAAGGTTGTTTTTACTGGTCTCACCGCACAAGATTTAATCACCAATAGGTCATTACTTACCAGAGACCAAGCTACCAGCTATGAGACCCTGGGCCAGTTACTTGCTCTAGGTCAATGTGTTGAACTCCAATGGAAACAGAGACACTAAATTGGACATGTTGACTTTTTAAAATGTAATGTCAGCTATGATTTATTGCATTTTTATTTATTTTGTTAAATCTCAACAGTTACATTTTGTGCCACCCTGGGAGTATCATCTGGCTGCTAGTCCAATGCCTCAGCTCTAGGCTACTTTGCAGGATTGTAAGAGGCAGAGAAGGTACTGACCTACATTGGTAAAGTGAGTTTCTGCACTGGGAATTCTTTTTCCCAGTGGAATCACAGTTCTAGTCTCAATCCCAAACAAAGGCAGACATGGGCTCCACTGGATTTAGCATAGCAGTGCAGCTGTGTATCAAACAGTTTATTCTTTTAATATTTTTGTTGTAAGCTTGTGTGTCATTGGCAAGAAATTAGGAAGTGAAATGAGGTGTGGTTCAGCAGCTTTGGGAAAGTGGAGATGTTTTTCAAGAGAAAAACAAAATGAAGAGTTAACATGAATTAATAATTTTGGATCCTCTCAAGCAGACCTCCTTTGTTCTGATCGTTCCAGTCACTAGCGTAGGCAGCTGTTCCCATCCTCAGGCCTTGAAGAAATGTTGTCTTCGACTCTCCAGGGTGTATTCTTATTTAGGGGTGTTTAAAATATATAAACTCTCATAAATTGCATTTGTAATAGGTTGGAGTTGACAGTGTAAGCCTGAGATCTCGTGGTTTTCATCCGAACCTTGGGACATCTCGTGGAGAGAGAGCCCATCTCTCTGTGTGTGCTCGTGAAGATTGGACATTTCTTTGAGCTTGAACTTAACATATTTCCGTTTGAAATGGCTTGATTGTGCTGCATATTCTGAAAAGTCAAACTGCTTCAATAAAACGATGTTATTTCAAGAGTAATATGACTATATGAGGTGACATTTATATTAAATTTTATTTTCATCTGCTATCTGGGATTTTCTGAAATTACACCAGACCATAATTCTATCCAGTTCTGGTGGCTTTAGTAAACCTAAGAATAAGCTCAAGTTATTTGGCATAAGTGTCCCACGATGGGATTTATTTAGTATACATTGTAACATTTCTTAGTTTTAATAATACAAGATTAGAATCATTCACTTTGAAATATTATAAAGTCATACAGTATAATTCAAGAATGTCTTACTGCTACTGTCACTATATTATAGTAATTTTAATATGATGTCTTCACGGTCTATCAGGATTTCTGTACCTTTGTGTTATCTATTCATAACATTCACATAAAATGAATATGAATGTATGCTTCATTACAACTCTATAAACACAAATGTATGCACACACCATATATGTAGGTGTGTGTGTGTGTGTGTGTGTGTGTATATATATATATATATATATGTCTTTCTGTATACTTCTATCTATCTATCTATTATATCTATCGATCTAAAACATGTGTGTCTGAATTTCTTGGGCCTGAAGGGGATTAAAGACCTATGAGGCATCATTGGGAAAGAAAAGGGGTAACTAAATTAATAATTGAAAACTGGAAAAGGAAAGGCAGAAAGAAGGAAGGATTTATCAAACACATTCTGTGTGCCAGGCACTGTGCTAAGCACTTTACAAATATGATCTTAACTGATCCTCACAATACCATTTGTATTGTGGGAGGCACTTGCCATCTGAGGCAGAGAGGAAGTTACCTGCCCAAGGTCACCCAGCTACTAAGTATCTGAGACTGAATTTGAACTTGGGTCTTCTAGATCCCAGGCCCAGTGGTCTATTCACTGTACCACCAGGCGCCAGTAGAATTCATTGACAGCTGACCTAACCTGGGAAAGGGCTCCTGGACAGATTGTGAAATAGGTCAGTTTGATCTGTGGCATGCTCTTACCTCCAGGCAGACAATCTTCCCCCATATATGAAGGGCCCATGATTTGATGTCTAGGGTCTTCTTTGCACCAAGGCAGCAGCTAGCTGTTGCAAAGGATACAGTCAAGCCCCAAGTTCAAATCCAGCCCCAAAGGCTTTCTAGCTGTGTGACATTGTCTGACTTTCCTCATCTGTAAAACCCTCTTGTGTTACCTGCCTCCCAGCCCTCATGTGGGGATCCAGTGACATAGTGTTTGAAAAATGCTCTGCACACCTCGATCTGCTGCATAAATGCCGAGCGTTCTCAGGCCCCCAGGCCGGTGCTTTGCCAAAGTTCCCTCTCCTCTACAGTTATCTTGCATTCATTCCAATGTCTCCATCAAAGTATTCCTGCCCTTACCTATATGGGTCTCAGGAAGGGGCTTGAAAGAAAAGCGTCTGAATAGGTTTATACCGAAATGAGAAGGACCGATGCCCTTTACCTTTTAATCCCCAGTGGCTTTTTAATCATAGAATTCCTTCTATAACATGGCCTACAAATGGTCAGTCAGTTTTTGCTTGGAAATCTCTAGGGGGTAAGAAGCTATGGCCTCTGGAGACAGCCCATGCCACTTTGAAGAGCTCTAATCATTGGGAAATGTTCTTGACATTGTGATGTGTAAAAAGTTTCTGAGCAACTAATAATCATTTTATTAATTATGGCTAGAAGAGAATTAATAAAAAGATGTTTTGGCTGTCTCTTCTAAAGCAGAGACCCCTCATGAAACTCATTCAATGCTTATATGCCCTTGGAAGAGTGGGTATTTCAGAGGGTAGCAATCAACTCTGATTGGTTAACAAGTAATGAGAGGTTGGCTTATTCTAATGAGGGTCTAGGGGACATGACTGATCACTCAGTCTTGGACAAAGAGACTTATCTCTTCCCAGACCACGCCAGTATAGGGCAATCTAGAAAAAAGATCCTACCTCCCCCCACAAACCTGAGCAGAACACCATGGTCTGGAATTCACCACTTCCCCTACGCTAGAATTTCTTTATTTTTTTTTATCAGATCTAAGTTCCTTCAGTCGGGTACATCTCACCCAGTATTTCATATTATCATCACCCCTGTCCTTCAGAGGTTGGCTGGATAACCTACATGGGCTGATTTCTGAATGAGGAAATAGGAAAGGGGAAAACCTTAGTCCTAATTCAATAACTGGTTATTAATATGAGAGAGAAATAATCATTTCTGGCAGTATCAAGCCTAAATCTATCTCTTTGCAGCTTCCACCCCTTATTCCAAAGTTCTGTCTTCTTTGGGGCCAAGCAGAATAAGCCTAATCTCTCTTCAGGATGCCATCTCATCAGATACTTGAAGGCAGCTATCATGTTCCCCCTTGTCTGAAGTTTAAACAGTGGTAGGTAAAGCACTCTGGGTGAGACTGGCCATCCTGCTGGATGGAAGGCATCTGTTATCCCAGTCCCTACTTCCTTTCCAAGTAGGGGAGATTGGGTGGGCCAAACACTGCTCCAAAGGCCTTCTGGAGACATGTGGATTCTAGACCCAGAGCCAAGTTGCCGAGGTGGAGAATGAAGTTGGAGGGAGGTGAGAGAAGAAAAGAGAACCGTGTATGTCTGCTCTGCTTCTCTCTCTCCCCCACCAGCTGTGTGGAGCCTGAAGCCTGAAGTCCACCCTCCACCATTCCAGCCTTTGTTGCTCTAGAGACAACTTTCAGCCAAGAGAAGGTCCTGTCTTACCTTAAGGCAAGGGAGTCCTAAGGGCTACTACTTCCCAACACCTAAAAGCTAGACATACAGAAGACAAGAGTAGTGGCTGCCTATTTGCACATGTAGGCATTGAATCCCCCTGAGCTTTGGATACAGCCAGATCCCAATTACGCCCAATAATAAATTCCCCTGAAATGATTTCATTATCTGAATTTGCAGGGCTTTTTTTCATTGGGTTAGAACCAATAACTATACTTTACATGATCATAACTTCAAATAATACAAACTTGAATACACGTGACTATTTCATGGGATTCATTATTCCCACTAATTGTGACTTAGCAATAGAGTATCTTCAGAAGGCCAGCTTCCTAACCCTAGCAATATTTCATTGACCAGGTAAAATTAGTAGCAATTTGCAGTCATTTACAGTAGCTTTGTACCAATTATGCTTAATTGCTATGCTCATAATAAGGTAATTCTTATGCATATCATATTTATAAGTTTTGTTTGATTACAACATTAAGCTCTGTTCCTCTATACTCAGTCTTCACAGTTTGTTGCTCCCAGTAGCGTGGTTCTCTGCTCAAAATGTAAAAAAAAAAAGAAGGAAAATTGCTGGCCATACTATGATCAAGCCAATTATAATTAATGTGTTAAGGGCCATAAAATTTTGGGGAAATTAGGATGTACAGAAGAGTTTCGGAGCTGAACTATAATCTTGGCCTATAATAATGTGTGTATAGATATCACTGTGGCAGTTGTTTCTTGCCTCTAATGATCATAGGCATTGACTCAGACTGATTTCCTGCCAAATGATCCTGGCAGGGAGTGTATGCTTGGTCATACCACAAGTGAACAATTGCTGGTAATCGCAGTGAGGAAGTTCTTTAGAGAGACAGCCACAGCCTCAAGAACCCAGCCCCCAAAGGGATGAGATTAGTAAGCATTTTTTTAGAATTTGGTAATGGCTTAAAATATGATGTGACTGTTCCAAGGATCTGTGCCTTCCCCGACTGAGCGTCCCCTCTTCATGGGAACACTGCCTTATGACAAGACAGGATGTGTTCCAGCTGGGGGATGAAGGAGTTTGGTGAGTTTCAGTGAGCTCTGCCCAAGGCTCATTAAGGTTAGGTGACCTTCCTTGATGGAAGCAGGAGATAAACCCAGGTTTCTTGATTCAAAGCCCAACACAGGATCCTAGACAGAGCAAAAAAGAGGAGGACCTTCAAAGTCTAGTCTAACTGCCTGCATCTAACAAAGAAGAAAACTGAGGCCTGAATGGGTTGAGTGACTTGCCAAAGGTCATAAAATAAGTGTCAAGTGGGATTTGAGGCCTGGACCTCCTTAATCCAAATCTGGCATTTTCCCCCACTACACCAAGGTGCCACAGTTCCATCCACTCTGCGGTATTGCCTCTGTATTGTGATATTAAGTGGTTGTTTTATACATAAATGCATGTAATAAAAATGTCTCAGAACACAAAGAAAAACAACTATTCTTTCATAACCCTCAAAATCTTCATCCACCAGCAAATAATCTAGTGCTAGCATAGTCATTCAAAGACTATTTAAGGATATCCAAGTTAATTCACTTTATCTGCCAGTCAGTTAAAAAAAAAAACCTCTCTCTGGCAGCTGTATAACATTAATTGTTATAAATTAAATTTTGTCAACTCGTTTTTATTAAATATCTGCTTTGTCCAAGGTATTGTGTACCACACAGCCTGTCCCCAGCAGAATCCAGAACAAATTATGCTCCCAGTCTTCAGATGCAGTTTGGAATTTAAAATGCGTTTTCTCATAGCAGCACTGTTACATACAGACCTGAAAGTGGGGCAGGGGGGTGGTAGAGTTCCTAGGCCAGACTCCAAGGCTTCTGTAACCTACAATATACTTTACGTATACTCTTATCTCCCATGTGTAACACTGTTATTAGCGGAAAGTACATTCCAAAGCTTAACTTGTGAGGCCAGAAATACTTGCCGCAGGAAGGAGGACTCCCCCCTCTTTCCCTTCTTCACCCCCTTCCTTGTACCAGGCAGTATAATTTAGGACTTAGTTCCGAGCCACTGGTTGGTGGTGGTGGCTCTTTGGTTAAGGGTTCCAAGGTGGAAGAAGGGGACTGTGACATCATCGCCTGGGTGAGGTTGTAGAAAAGGGGTCTGGGGTCACAGAGCAGCTGGGCCATGCTTCAGCAGGTTGTGGGGGTGGAGGTGAGTGGGAGGACACTACCCACTTCTTTTAGGGCTCTAGGAATTACCCCGGCTTGTTTCACTTTCTTCCTCTAAGGTTTAAAAGGCTCCCTCTTTGAAGAAGGAAGGAGAGTCTTTTTTTTTTCCCACTTAGACCCAGAAAGAAAACAGAAGTCATACGTAGATGGTAAATAGGAAGACTTTGTACTCTAAATGAAGGACTGAAATAAGATTCTTGCTGTATATTTCAGAGAAAAGGGGAGACAAACTGTCCTGGCCATTCAGTCTCAGGAGGCTAGGCAGGGGCTGAGGGTTTGAGCAGACCAAGCCCTTTGTTCCACTCTATCAGACACATTCCAGGACACCATGTTCAAGGTCAACTTGCCTGCAGCCTGTGGGAATTTCAGAGTTTTCATTGCCATCTGTGGCTGAGGTAAAGCATACCCATCAGTTCCGTGTTCCTGCTTGAGCTTAAGGTGCACAGTAGGACAAGTCCACAAAGTTTTTCTACTTTAGCCTTTTGATCAAGACTCTTTCCTTTCTGTGCCTACTGTCCTCCTCCATTTTGGCATCTGGCCTAACCTGCTGTCTTGATGACGACTTTCCTCACCAACTCAGGTATGTTCAATTTAATTAATTTCCATTTATGTAAGCCCTCTCCTAGGCCCAGGAGATACAAAAAAAAAAAAGTCCACCCGCAATTTCTCTGTCCTGAAGAAGTTTAAGTCTTAACAGGAAGATAAAATTTGTACCCAAGTAAATGTGATACAAGATGATAAAAATGGCAAAGGAAAGAACCATGTAAAATTGGATGATGGCAAGATCCTTTTTGTCAGGGTGTCGATGGGGAAGGAAGGCTTCAAGGAAGAGCTGGACTAAGCTGGACTCAGAGACAAGAGGAAATCCCTTCAGGAGGCAGCATGACCTGGTAAATACAGTACTGGACTTGGGTGCCAGGGAAATCTGAATTCAAATCCTACCTCAAACAAGTCACTTAACCTCTCACAGCCTGTTTCTTCATCTGTAAAATGGGAATAAAAATCGCATCTATATTACAGTTGGTGTTAGGTTTGAAATGTGTTAACATATGTAAAGGGCTTTGAACACTTTAAAGTGCTGAATAGGTGGTGGTGGCGCTGAGGATGATGAGGATGATTAGAATGATAGAATGGCTGGTTGTCCAGTTGAGGTGGTACACAGGCTGTGTAACACAGAAAGGTAGAACGGAGCCACCGTCTTGTGGGTTTGAACGCCAGGCTAAAGAGTCTGCGTTGTATCCTCCGGGGAACTACTGAGGGCTTGTTGGAAGGGACATGCTGTGATCATGCCCTTCATTTGAAAGATTACGGGGTCAGAGACATAAATGAAGGATGGGAGATAGGAGAAACTGGAGGCTGTTGCGATTGTCCACAGCATCTCTACCGTTCTCCCTGTCATGACCCTCCTCTGGGCCCTCACAGCCTCTCCCCTGGACTACTACAGTGGCCTCAAGCTTCATCTTCCAGTCTCTGTCCCCATTAATCCATTTTCTACCAGCCGTCAAAATGAGAGCATGGTGATAGTGGTATTGATAGAAATAGGGAAATGAAGAGGAATTTTGTGGTGAAAGAGGATGATTTCTGTTTTGGACATTTTGAGTTTGAGGATGTTGTGGGATGTGGCTGTAGAAGTGTCCCATACACAGTGTGGAAATGAGGAACAGATTGGGGCTGAACAGGTCGATGTGTCAGCAGTCCACAAAATGGAAGCCATAGTATACATGGGGTCACCAAGGCCATATGTGCTGAGAGAGAAAGAGAAGGACTGAGGACAGAGTTCTCATTTAAAAAATAATCTTTTAAAAAAAGAAATTTAAAGTATTTGGAATTGGGGAATGGAAAGAAAAAGGTTAGATCTTGAATAAAATTGTGACACTAGCTGGCTGGAATTCAATTGGAGCTACTTGTGTCTGGGAAGAGAATTTACCCTGTATCTAGCGAAAATTTAAAAAAAAAATAGATCTTAGGCCAACATGGAACCCAGGCCCTTGATTCTAATCCTTTTCAAGTATAGTCTCAGGACTATAGAGTCCCATGCTTGATTTTCTGCAGAATATTGTCCTGTACAACTATTTCTCTTTTCTTGTAATAGGCTCCTCCATAATAATAAGGTATTGTTTGCATTGTGGGTGAAGTGGGAAGAGCTATCATCCAGGCAGACTGTTTGGGGTGGGGGTTGGAGCTCCTTGATAATGTTCCCTCATCAGTTAGCAGTTGGCCTTTGTCTCTTGCCAGCTTGTCTGCCCTTCAGACATCCCAAGACCAATATGTTTATTATAAGGGAATTTTACTATAATATGGAATTCCACGGTGTGCATTATTTTGAACTTGTAATCATATTTCTATTAAATGTAAATACGTGAATGAGAAATGAGCAGTTGTCTTTTCTGGGATCTTGGACTTTTTGGACTCTAGGAAAGTCACCTAACTCCAATAGAACAAATTTACTTCAATTATAAAATGAAGAGTCACACTAGGTGACCTCTTTTATTTAAGCAATAGAGCTGAAAATGTCGGGGTATGTGTGTGTGTTTTATTTTCTATAATTCTTTGGTATCTAGTAAATATGACACATAATATTTAAAATGACTTAAAAGGAATATACAGACTCTACCAGGTACTCTGTTTCTACTCTGCTAGGGTTAAAAAGTAATAATGAATACAGTCATAACTCTGTTAAGTATATTTTAATTTTTAATTTTCTCCTCAATGAGATTTCAGCATTAAGTTACCACTTTCATGGAGTTTTTCCCTTTGTTGTTTAAAAATGACTTAAAATGAAAGCCTAAATTTGGCACCTTACCAAGTTTTATTTTCTCAAAACTGAGTGGTCCATGCCTGAAACAAGCCCAGGTCTTTTGAGCTGTCTCCTTTGCTCAGGAGCCCATATACAAATGACTCCCTGTTGCCCCTCACATCACATCATGACTCAACTTCCTTACGTGGCTCCAAGGTTGCCTCCAACCTGGCCCGTTCTCACTCTGTCCAGCCTCACTTCCCACTCTTCCCTTTACTCTGTCCAGGCCCTTCCTCCTTCCTCTCTTCCATATATTCCGCTTGCATTCCTGCCCCTTATTTAGCTCATTTGATTCCCTTTGTCTCTTTCTCACCTTTCACCTTCTAAATCCTACATTATGTTGTATTTTTTTCTTATGGAAGGAAACTTGGTATAGTGGAATGAGAACTAGTTTCAGAATTAGGGAGATCTGGACTCAAGCCCTGCCTCCAACACATGCTGGCTTTTGTGACCCTGGTCAAGTCACTTCACTTCTAAGGCCTCTAGGCAGATAAAACTTTAACTTTTGAAGAAGGCTCTGCCTGGGGTTCTGGTAGCGGACATTCCTCACCAGGGCCTCCCTGTAGCCATGAAATCACGATCCAGACTTATCCCTCTCCTTCTCTATTACATTTAAATATTTTGGCATGGTAATATTATTGTCTCCTTAACAAACCATAAGCATCTCAAGAACAGTGACACCATCTTGGCAGTGTGGTGATGGGAAGGGAAAGAACACTGGCCTTGGAGTCAGAGAATTTTGGTTCCGATTCTAACTCTACTGCCTACTGGGGAAAGTCACCCAATCCCAAATTTACCTCAACCACAAAATGAAGAATCAACCTAGATGACTGCTAAGTTCTCTTTTATCTCAAAGTCCTTTGACTCTTTTGTTCTTGAGCTATTTTCAGTCATGTCTGTTGTGACCCTGTTTGGAGTTTTCTTGGCAAAGATACCGGAGTGATTTGCCATTTCTTTCTTCAGCTCATTTTACAGATGAGGAAATTGAGGCAAACAGGGTTAAGTGACTTGCCCAGGATTACATACATACTAGTGTCTGAGGTCAGGTTTGAACTCGGGTCTTCCTGAGTCTTCTAGGCCCAGGGCTCTATCCACCTTGCCCACCTGGCTGCCTGAGTTACCCTTTTCTTCCTTCACATTGATGGTGCCTAGTATACTGTTTATGAAATAGTAAGTGAACAGAGTGGAACAGTGCCTGCTGGAAAAATGGAAAGTGCCTGCTGCTTTTTATTTAAGCTTTTGGCTAATTCTGCTTCATTTAGTGTGTTTAGAACGTATTCTTAACCAACACAGAGAATTAGGTTGTTTAGTTCCTCTAGCCCTCTATTAGATCTATTAGACAAGGTCAGTGCTAATGATACTTTTCCTCTAAAATAATAAATAGGAAATTATGTATGTATGTAGCAAAAATTCTTATCATGTGCTGCATAATTTTGGAATAAAAACAGGCTTTGTTTCCTCTGTTTTTCTCCAAAGTGTACCATGTACTCTCTATCCTTGATCCCAGAGAATTCGATAAGCCCCAGCCTGATGGACCCAGCATTTTCAAATTTCAACAATATGTTTTAAGCCCCAAAGCGTTCTGTGGCCAAATGAGTTTGTTCTAGGTGATTTAACTTTATCTAATTGAAGCAATTGTAGTAAATTTTAAAAGAGACTTAACAGTATACCTGAGTTAAATAAGACTATAATTATTCTACGGGGGGGGGGGGGGGGGAAGGGAAGGGAATTAACCACATAAAAGAAAAAGAAAGCATTCAATGGAAATAGATTCTTTCTCTGGGTCAGCATTTCCCAAACTGTATTCTGCAACAATAGTCTTACTGAATCCAAATTTTCCTGAAGGGACCTTGAAGGCACCCCAGATGGGAGAGAATGAAAAGGATCATAGTCTTTAGAGATGAAAGGGAATATAGACGTTAGCTAGTTCAATTCTAAATTTGGTCCACTGGGATTGTGTGACTTTCTTTGTGTCACATAGCTAGCAGGCAGTGAGCTCAGTTAATTAACAAGCATTTATTAAGCACTTAGTATGTGTCAGTCATTAGGCTAATGGCCGAAGTGAAAGAGTTTTGGTTTGGGAGCCCAAAGACCTACCTAGGTTCTGGGTCTAGTTCTGCCATTAGCCAAGTGACTTTGGGTAAAGCACCCAATTTCTCTGGGTCTCAGTCTCCCCACCTGTAAAATTAAGAGGTTGAATGAAGAGATCCTTAAAGTCCCTTCAGGTGCTGATATAGTGTGATTAGCTATGTGATTCATCACTGACAGCTGCCCTAGCAAGTCTTCATCATCCGAGCAGATGACGGCTTCCCCAGGAGTCTCCCTTCTTGTTCTAATTGGTTAAAAGTTCCACTCTGCTCATGGAGACTTTGCTAAATATTGTGCCTTTAACATGATCAAGTACCGTGGTAACGTCTTCAGCTGAATTGAACCTGTCAAATTGACAAGTAATTCGCTTGCAAAAAAAAAAAAAAGCAGCACATTTTATAATGCGCACATCAGGCTTGACTCTTCCCTAGTGTTGTGCATGATGAAACAAGTACCTGGGGAGTGGAACCCTGATGTATTCCATTTTCCCGATAATGCTCGTCTTCGTCGTTTCTTCCTATCCTGAAGGATCCTAACTATTGGGAAGAAGAATGTGATCTGTTGACAGCTTGGTGCTGAAATGCTCTGATTTCTGAAATAACGGCAAAAACCTATTTTCCTTTGGTGAAACAACATTATTTCTCCTCTTTTCCCCAAATCCTGTTCTGTGCAGAGACGCACAGTGTCTCTGTCCCTCCTTTCCTTCTTCCCTCTCTCTCTTTCGCTCCCTCTCCTTCCCTCTCCCCTGCCCTAAGCTCCCACAATGCCAGAAGGAAAATTCAGTTCAGTTCCATCAGCATTTTTGAGTACCAGTTACGCACAAGCCACTGTCCAAGGAGCCCTAGATTCAAAGACTGAAAAGAAACCATTCTAGCCCTCATGGAGGGTCATTGCACAAATCACTGCCTGTCATGCAGCTGCTTTGGGAAATTCTGGCCTTTGACTATTTCTGTTCTCAATATTCAGGAACTACTCTTATTTATAGGGCCCAAGAGGGTAAGAAGCCTTGAGGATAATGAGCTTGGGTAAGGAGAGGAAGGATAACCGTGAACTATGGAGAAGCCAAGATTTCTGTTTACCCTCAGGATTGTTCTATAGCAAGGGTTCCCAACCAGAAGCTTGGTATCTACATTGTGATACCTCCTTTGCCAAGCTACTGTCTTGGTTGTAACTGCTATGACATTTTTTCCCCCTACGCTCCCCAGTGCTACCTTTCCCCTCCACATGACTCACCAGAATTCCCAAAGGAGAGCAGGGTAAGTGGAAGGGATATCTAGCTAGCTAGCAGTGGTGCTCCCTCTAATCCCTAGGGGCTTCCCCCACCTGATTCCATCATGTCAGTGACCCTTTGGGGAAAGGAAAATTGTACCTGCTAACAAATAGTCTGGGGGAATCCCTGCTATGACAGGGGATGCTGACAATCTGACTTCCCAAGATGTGATCTGGGGACACCCAGAGGCCCAGAGGAGGAGGTGGTCTGGTGATATGGGATGTTTGTAGTGTCAGCACTATATGGTCCCATGAGCATCAGTCCTGGAGTCAGAAGCTCTGGGTTTGAGGAGCTCTGAGTTTTGCTAGTTGTGTGGCTGCGGGCCAAAAGAATAGCCTTTTTTCTCTTTTAACCTCAATTTTTTCACCTGTGTTGTGGGGAAAATAATAAGTGAAAAATGCTTGTAGTAAACTTTACAATGTTATGTCAATGTGAGCCACTATCGTTATTCTATTAGGGTATTTCATCCGGTCCTTGGAAGGTACCAAGAATGCCTCTACATCCGCATTAGAAAATATTTTTTGGGGATTGTTTTTATTATTTTCTGTTACAAATCTAACCTCTAGTCCCTCTAAGGGGGATTCAGGGAGATGACTGGAAATCCAAAGTAGAAAAATCAATCCCAATTAATTAGCTCTGAGGTTAGCCTAAGTCCATAAAACTTGGGGCACCATTTTCACATTTGGTTCAGATAAAGATCATAGGCTACAGTAAGTGATAATCTGGTAATGCCAGTATCATAAAAGCAGTGGAACTGGAAAACTGTTTTTGACATAAAAGTAAAGAGTATGATAACTACCATACTCTATTTCCTTAAGCCTTGTAAAAGAACCAGGGGTTATAGTTTTTATGTGCATGTTTTTCTAACAATGTGAGTGTACATGGTACCTTTAGGTGCCTCCACATTACCTACTGGAAAGCCAGCTTAGTAGTAGAATCCCCTGGAGACATTATGGGCCCAGAAAAATGTTCATGAATCATGAATTTTCTTAAGATTGTAGCATTTAAAGTTGGAAGAGAGCCCTTAGTGATCATTTGATCCCCTGGTCGTATTTGACAGGTGAGGAAACCAAGGCCTAGAAAGTGGAAGTGACTTTATAAAAATAAATTCATTGTAGTTGGGCTAATTAAAAGAGATGTCTGACAAGTCTACTATGCTTTTTCAGGAGTGAAAGGAGTAAACGTCAAACAATAAGTTTTATATAGATCATTGGTTAACCATGGAGTAAAATATTTATATCATTTATGCAAGGGGCAGCTAGATGGCACAGTGAATAGAATGGTGGACCTGGAGTTAGGAAGACTCATTTTCCTGATTTCAAATATGGCCTCAAACACTTAGTAGCTAGGTGACCCTGGGCAAGTCATTTGGTCCTGTTTATCTCAGTTTCCTCATCTGTAAAATGAGCTGGAGAAGGAAATGGCAAACCACTCCAGTATCTTTGCCAAGAAAAACCCCAAATGGGGTCATGAGGAGTCATACCTGACAGAAATGGCTAAACAACAACAAATTTGTGCAGATGCTTTTGTATTAAGCTGTGATCGATCTAATGTATGTTTCAGGATGTGTTGATTTCTGTTCCTTAAAATCAAGGCCTGTTTACTGGGTGGCTGCTATGTGCTGAGCACCATGCTAAGCACTTGGAAATGCAAAGGAAGCATGGCCCAGCCCTTCCCCCTAATGAATTACAGTTTGGAAAGGGAAACCAACCTTAAATACACCAGGGCCAAGAAGGAACAGCTTTTTTGCATTGCTTATTTCTAAAAACCGCTTCTGACCCTCTGGAGTATTTCATATACCTGGATGTGCTCTTTAGGAGAGTTCTCTTGCTTGCTATTACAGTGAATACATAGGCTTAAAAGAAATTTAGTTATTTAATGATGTAGGCAAACAAGGAATTTTGTTTTTTAAAGGTGCAATAAGGTTGTAATAGTTGAAAATGTGCTGTATTTGGTGACAGGGGCTTTGCCACTTACTATCTATGTGTTTGGTCAAGTTGCTTCATCCTCTCTAGGCCTCCATTTTTTCATAATAAAAAAGAAGATTGGGACTAGGTGACCTAAGGTCCTTTCCAGCTCTAAAACTACTATTCCACAGTGACCTTGAACAAATGTGTAAAGAAACAAAAAAGAAGGGGCAGCTAGGTGGTGCAGCAGATAGAGCTCCAGCCTTGGAGTCAGGAGGGCCTGAGTTTAAATCCGGTCTCACCCCAGACATTTGACACGTAATAGCTGTGTGGCCCTGGGCAAGTCACTTAACCCCATTGCCTAGCCAAAGAAAAGAAAGGAAACAGAAAAGAAGATGAGCTGGCCACATAGCGAGAGCTAGGGGTAACTGATGGACCATCTTCTAGCTTCATTGATAGCTTCACCCTGCTTAGTGAAATCAAGGAAATGTCCCCACTGTGCTGGATGGACCTTTTGTGTCAAAATGACATTTCTTCTCAGAACTTTGCTGCCTTCTCCGTCTTCCCTTGAGATCCCCTTCTCCCACTGGTGAGCCCCTTCTAGAATCTTCATTTTAAAGAAGGGCCCAACTTTGCCCCCATATGCCTCTGACATACATTGCCACCCCTGCTTTTAGCTCTGTTTTCTGTGTTGTCTTCTCCCATTAGAGTGTCAGCTTCTTGAGAGCAGGGATTGCCTTTTCTTTTTAGTTGTGTTTGTATCCTCACACTTAGCACAGTGCCTGAACCGTAATAAGCACCTAATAAATGCTTGTTGACTTAACAGTCTAAGACATGAATGAGAATCCCGTGGGATGGGGCAGCGTGGATGGCATGATGGGATGGCATGGATGGGGGCATGATGTCTCGATCGTGGAATCCCTCCATCAGGAGACCATCGGTCCATCAGAGCAGTCAGATCATGTTTTGGTTGACCTAGAATTTGCAGATTGGCCTAGATTTGGGATGAGGGGGCAAACAGACTACATTCTCTATTTGGTGCCTTCTCTACGCAGCACTCCTGTTCATCACCTGCCCTCTCTCACCTGCATTATTTCCGGTCATGACATACTCTCAGCCTTGCTGCTGGGTGCTGAGCCAAGAAGAGAGTGCAGCTTGGAACTTTTCCATCATCAGCCTCCATTTAAAGCCTGGACATCTGTATATGGGACTTTAGACCCTGCATTCCGCAAACCCATATTAAGTGCCCTCTGTAAGCTAAGTCGGCTTGGTTTTTTGCTTTGATTTGTTACTGCTGTGTTAATAGTATCATGGCTATTTTGGCTCTTTTCCCTTTACTTTTCTTCCCTCTGGGACTTGCTTCTGTAGTCAGTCCTGTTGTGCTTTCAGCCTGGCTGCTGCTGCTTTGCTTAAAAGACTTGTAGATCTGAAAATGTAGCCCTCATCACCTTGTCCCTTCATCCACCCCTTTCTCTCACTATCACTGGCGAGCCGGCCATGGAGCCAGTTGTGTGGCAGCGTCAGGGAGACATTCAGGGCCCAGCTTTGCAGCCAGGGATTCCCTAGGGTTTTCCTCGCTCTACACCTTGTCCCGGAGGCCAGCTGTTCCTGGATTCTCTCCAGAGGGTGGTTCTCTCAATGCAGCCTTTGTCCCTAGCTCTCCGTTATTTGTCCAGTCTTTTTTTGCCACTCTAAACCAGAATCCTGTCCTCCTTCCCCGTCCCTAACGCCTTCAGTTCATTTTGCATTTAAGGTAGCTGTTAGCCACTGGGAAAGTCACTTAACCTCTCTCAGTCTCAGTTTTCTCGTCTATATAATGGGTGCTAATAATGACACCTACCTCGGAGTTGTTGTGAAGGTTAAATAAGATAATATACATTAAGTACATCACAAATCATACATACACATGCTAGTTATCATTATTATTTTTAAATGCCAGTTGCACCAAACAAAAATGAAAACATTCTCTATCTATTGGAATATCCGTTGCTGAGTGGAGAGAAGGGGTGGGGAGGAACAGTGTGTGCAAAGATGTCAACAGGAACACGTGTAAAGTAATTTCAGGGGAGGGATGCTAACGATTTGGGGTAGGGGGATGAGCAAGCAAGTAATTAACAAACCTTCATTAAGCCCCTGCTTTGAGCCAAACACTTGACTAAGCACTAGGCCTTAAGACTTAAAGAAACCTTCCCTGCCCTCCAAGAGCCGACTGACATTACACATACACATGTGTGCACACAAATATGTATTATTTGTGTAGGTGCAAAATACAAAACATTTCAAGGGTGGGGGAGGGGGAGAGGTAGCAGGAGAGGAAGGTCCTGCAGGAGGAGGTGGTACCCATCCAAGACCACAAGGAGAACAGGGAGGAGCGTTCCAGGCGTGGGCCGCCTGTGCAGAGTCCTGGAGATAAGGAACAGAATTTCACCTCCAGACTATTTGACCCATTTGGCCAGAATGTAGAGTCCATCAGTGGAGTAATAGGAAATTGATCCCGTAGGGCTGGATGGAGCCACACTGGGAAGGACTTTAAATTTCAAGCAGAAGAGTTTCTATTTTATCTAAACAGCTATAAAAATAGGAACAATGCCATGGCATTATAATGACCAAGTTTGGCCTCAGCAAAGAGTTGCGCATGAAACTTCCTCCCTTTTCTGTAGATGGGATCGAGGGCACCAGTGAGGCTGGCAGACTTGGTTGATGTGCTGGCTAGTTTTGCAGAACTGGTCATTTGTCTTGATTTTTTTTTTAAAATAAGGTACAATTCTCTGAAAGGAAGGAAGAAGGATTTATTAGGAAGTGGAGATGACATTAAAAAAAAAAGATAACAGTAAATTGTTTCCAAAAAATGTGTTCATAAATCAAAATTTTCATCAAGCCTGACTAGTTCTTTTTGCATTTTTGACATTTCATCTGATATGTTTACTGGAATAATCAGAAATTGATTTCCCCATCTTAACAAAGGAAAAAGTTTGATTTCCTTATATTGTGGTATTAAGTGCTGTTAACTAGAGTTGGTGGGGTGAGATAAAAGGGTCTCTTAATTATTTTCATATTCTGCATTTCCCAGTCAAACTCCTCTGCCTGTGACTGTCTTTGAGGTCTAGTGTATGAGCAATGCTAGAAAGGTAACAACTCGAATTTCTTTCTGGCACTAAGGCTGCTTGTGGGAAGGAGAGGCTCAGATGGTTACCTGATCATGAGGAGATGCAGAAAGAGATCACGTTGCCACCACTGGGTCAGTCTTCTCCAATACAGGTTACTGGAGACTGTTTACCTTAATGGACCGTAACCAACACACTCAGTTGTTTGGCTGAGTGTTAAGCACGATGCACTGAATCTGCTTGTGGTATCTCAAAGACAAAGAAAAGAGACAGACCCTACCCTTGAGAAGCTTATAGCATATCCAGGGGAACAGCATATAGTTGCCAAAGTATAAAATATACTGAATCTCCCTGACCCAGGAGCTAAAAAATGGAATCACCTGAAATCTTTGTATTCACGTCATCTGCATAAATTCTAAAATGTGGACAGAATGCTGGGTTCCACGGTGGGAAGATCAGATTTCAGATTCTTCCTCAGACAGTTACTGGCTGGGATGATCTGAGCAAGTCATCTGCCTTCTCTCTCAGCCTCAGTTTCCTCATATGTAAAATGGAGATAATAATAAAAGTAATTGCCTTACAGGGTCATAGTGAGGATCACATAACATAATAGACGTAAAGCCCTTTGAAAACTGTAAAGTGCTATATAAATGTGAGTTATCTTTCTTATTAATCAATGAGGCATCAGAAGGTCCTCAGCCTTAAAGAGTAGACTTGAAGGTCATAGATTTAGATCTGGAAGGGACCTTGGATAACATCTCGTCTGGTTCCCTTGTTTTACGGATGAGGAAGCTGAGTCCCAGAGAGGTTCTATGATTTGCCCAAGATCACATGGGGAGCAAATGGCAGAGCCAGGCTCTGCGTCCGCATTCTGTGCCTCCGAATGCATTTCCCTTCTTATTGTTACCTTTCTAGCATTGCTCATACACTAGACCTCAAAGACAGTCATAGGCAGAGGAGTTTGACTGGGAAATGCAGAATATGAAAATAATTAAGAGACCCTTTTATCCCACCCCCCAACTCTAGTTAACAGCACTTAATACCACAATATAAGGAAATCAAACTTTTTCCTTCATTAAGATGGGAAAATCAATTTCTGATTGTTCCAGCTTTAGGTTCTCACACACTGTATTTATTGCTGACCTCGGCACAGCAGCTTGGTGTTATGTGGTCTTCTCCCTGCTTTGAGTTGTCTTTGGGACACTCCATGATGATCTGGATTTCCTCAGATCTCCCACTGCTCCTAGAACCTCAGTACAGATGTCAAAGATGGAAGTAGGGCCTAAGCTTTATTTAGCCAATTATAGCATATAGAGATCTTTTCTTCAAGTATTCGTGGATTTCCGTAATGAAGTATTCTCTTTGTCTCTATTTTAACCTGATTTTGCCAAATAAAATAGGAAGAGGATTATCATTTTAAAAAATTATATTGTGATTCTCAGCATACCATGGTCATAAATTGAATAGTTATGTTTTCAGAGAATAAATTGATAAAGAACTCATAATAGAAATAACTGTGTTATGAACTGGGACAGAGAAGACTTCCCTTCTGGTGTTTTGCAGATGTTGCATACTGAGCATGCTGAATTAAGGAATTAAAACATTCAACTTTTCCATTGAAAATCCATGCACTAGGTCTGAGGTTCCCAAACTGTGTCCTATGGCACCCTCAATAAACTCACAGAGATGTCTCACAGAAGCACCCCAGGATATTTTCAATTTAAATACTTAATAAATGGAATATAATGGAATTAAATACTTAATGAATAAGGCATTTCTTTTGGCTTAAGCACTGAGACACTAAGGTCCTTTGCACCAATGAAGTTGGAGAACCTCTACTCTGGGTATTTATTCTTACCTTTATTAGTCAGTTTCTCAAAAGGGAAAAAATGTAACAGAAAAGGTAGATAAATTTCACCAATTAACATCCACTTTGTGTTACATGTGTGTATGTTTTCCATCACATTTCCACATGCTCCAAGGAAGCAGCCAATTGAATTCTCTGTCAAAGACATAACTAGTTCAGTATTAGCCATAAAATGTCGTTCCAGTGACTACCATGGTGAGCTGTTGCAATAGATATGTATTTACAGATTGGAATAGCACATGTCTTAACTGTGAGATTTTGGTAGCCCTGGTACATGGCAAAGTGGAAGGAATGCTGGCTCAAGGTTAGAGCCCTGTGTTCAGATCCTATTTGTGGTGCTCTCAGTGGCTTGTGGGGTGAGTCACTTACCTTCCTTGGGATTGTTACCTTGTTAGATGAGTTCTGAGGTTCTTCCCAGCTGTAGATCTTTGATTCTATAATCTTATGACATTTGTTAAAATGAGGTTTATAAATTGACATGTAGGTCCTATAACTCTACCCATAATAATATAGCCCCTTTTGGAAAAGTAAAGGGGATGAAAGCTTCAGGGCAGAATTGGCAGATCAATTTCATTTATTTGTTTAATAAGCATTTTAAGTCCGTACTGTTGTGCCAGGTATTGGGGATATATGTATGAATGAGTGAATGAGTGAGTATTTTTAAGTGCTTACCATGAGCCAAGCCCTGTGCTAAGCACTAGGGATAAAAATAAGAAAGCAAAGGTCCCTGCCCTCAAGGAGTTTATGTTCTAATAGGAGACACCAAACACATGGAAGTGGTGGCCAGGGAGGGGCATTTTGGTCTGATAAAGTTGCCTCTTTGGTGATTGGGGCCCTAGGGGAGCAGACCAGCACATCTTTGATCTTGGTCTGGGGACTTAGGGCAGGGAATTGGAAGGGGGTCCATTCCCCCTTAGCTGGGAATTTCCTAGAATAGTGGTCTAGGAGAGGCAGTCACCAGTGTGGGAGCAGGGCAGGCATGAGGAAGTGGGCAGTAATGGTAGTGTGCTGGCAAAACTCAACCAGTCTCTGTCCTTAAGGAATTTATTATTTACTGAGGGAAACAACATGTACACAGACAATATATAGAAAGTATTTACAAGGTAAATACAAAGTAACATGAGAAGTGGAAGAGATGGAAACTGAAGGGATCAAAGTGAAGGGACTTTAGGACCCTTCAATGTCATTGAAATGACATTGTATAAATTCAATGCAGAAAGTCTTTAGGTAGGAAGTCTCAACGGTCCAAGTACTCCCTAGAACAAGAGACTTTTTCAAACATTGTGAGTTCCAGGTGAGTAGTTCAGCTGAGATGGAAGTGAAGAAGAGTAAGCATGGGATCTTTGCTTGAGAGCTGCCAAGGACTTGATAGACCGCTGTGTAGTGATGACCTCACTGGGAATGAAAGCGGAAAGAAAGCTCGTTGGTGGAGAGCAGTGAGAGGGAGTCAGACTTCCCCGCGGCGGGGAAATTGCATGATTGGCTTCCTCTTCTTATCTTATTTAACTAGCAATTTCCTAGTTGTATTTATTAGCTCTCAGAAGCAGATGTGAGGCTGAGTCTTTTAGCCTCAGTGGCTGGGCAGGAGAGAATTCGAATCTCACAGGTTTTAAGCATTTTTCTACCTCCAACCTAAGAAGTTCTAATTAAATATGAATGCATTTTCTGCTCTCTTTTTTCTTAAAAGGGATCTTTGTATTTTTGCATAAGTTAATGACATAGCTAGCTTAAAATACAGAGGAAGAATACAGAAAGGAAATATAATGGGTAGGATGATAAAATTCAGCTTTAGAAGGGTCCTTAAAGTCATCTAATTTGACCCCATCATTTTACAAATGAGGAAACTAAGTCACAGCGAGCTGGAAAGCCTTGCCTAATGTCATATAGGGAGTAAGTATCAGAGTGAGGATTCAAACCCAGGTTCATGGAGTCATAGATTTAGAGCTGAGAGGGTCATTGAATCCAATCTTTTTATTTTACAGTTGAGAAAACTGAGAGTCAGAAAGGTTCAGTGAATTACTTAAGGCTACCCAGCTGGCCAGTGGCACTCCTCAGTTTCTTTCCAGTAGACCATATTGCTTCTACTTTTTTTTAAAATTTTGTCCTTATGTGTTTATATCTTTTCTGACTCTAAACCCATTCCCCTTTCCTTCACACTGTGCTGACCGAGAGCTTTAGCATTTAAATTTACACCTAATAATCAGCTAGAAATCCAAACACAATCCTTACCTGAACATCTGGAATCTGGAGGTACAGCCAGGGGAAAATCCCATTCAAACAGACTTCCTCAAGGGAGAGATTTTTTGTGAAAGTCCCAGGAATACAGCCTTCCTCACAATGTGTCAGTGCTTCTGGGTGTAATCCAGGCCAAACCATGAAAACCAACACACAAGGATCAGTTCTGTTGCTTCAGGTTCCCCAGTGAGGACGCCAGCTCTGCTTTTAAGACACCCTTGTCCAGAAGGTACATTTATTTGCTTTGGCCACTTCCTTTTAGGGGATCCAGCAGGCCCTCGAGATGGTTGCTCTGTGTTCATCTGTGAGGCCAACATCCACAGAGGTTTTTAAAAATCATATCATTAGTGATGGGATTTTCATTGTTGAATGCTGATGTTTTAAAATATTTTTATTATTTAGAGGCTTAAAATCACCATCATAATGAAAAATAGAGACAGGCTTCATTCTGCCTTGTGGAATGAATCTAATCTACAATAATAATGAACTGTTTTTAGGTTTGCAGAGTACTTTAGGTGCACTGTCTCATTGGAACCTTAAAAAAAAAACCCTGGGATGTAGGCACTACATTTGTAACTATCCCCATTTTACAGATCAGAAACCTGAGGCTCAGAGACATCAGTGGACTTGCCCAGGTCTCTGGGTCTTTAAGCCAAGCATTCTGTCCCACACCATTCACACTGCCTCAGACCTAGTACTGCCAGGGAATGACAAATACTCAAAACCAGGGGTCCTTCACCTTTTTGGCATTATGGAAGACTTTGGTTTAGTCTTGTGGAGCTCGCAGCCCCCTTCTCAAAAGCATTTTTTTTTAAATGCCTAATATAAAATATACAGGATTGCAAAGGAAACTAATTCTTTTGGAATAAAGATGTAATTTTTGGCCAAGGCAATCACACAGCTAATAAGTTTGTGAAGCAGGATTTGAATTGCAGTCTTCCCATTTCTAGCTCTAACACTCCATCCATTTCATCTAGCTACCTCTAGGTTTTCATGACTTTCACCTCTCTGGGCCTCATTATCCCTAAAATGCAGTGGGATGGGTTTGAATGGGGAGGCCTCTTCCACCTCTCGAGATCTTATGATTCCTCCTAATTCTGATAGTTTATGCAAGACTGGAAAGAATAGCAAGAAGGAAAGTTTTCCCTTCAGGTCAATCTAAGGGTCATTGGTTTTAAGTTGGAATAGACCTTAGATGTCAAATCATCCATCCCCTTACATGTTACAGATGACGGAAATGTTGCCCAGATGGATGAAATGACTTTTCCAGACTTGGGTAGTAAATGACAGAGTGGAGATTTGAACCCGGGTCTTCTGGCACTTAATCCATTATTCTTTCCACCACAGTGTGATATCACAGTATTTTGGAGAGTGAAGAGGGAAAAGTAACATTGAAAATAGGTCATTTAGTAACTTACCAATAGCAACATCCCATGAAATGGTATGGAAGGATGGAAGCTATTCATTGCCACCTCAAATTTTCCGTCTCTTACCTAGAAGAATTTTAGAGAAGTATTGGACAAGGACTTTGGAGAAGGAAAGAAGGGAAGGAGGGAGAGAGAGAGTGACAGACTCTGCCCTCTAGGAGCTCATATTCCAATAGGAACAGTCTAGCAGACCTATAAAAGGAGCAGTCTTAGACTGAGGAGCCATCAATAGTGACAAATCATGGCTGCTTGGAGTTGTGTAGTAGTTTGTGTGGTCTGTCGTTGGTTCTAGATTTGCTTAAAATTAGCACTGGGAAGATTGCAGAGACTTATGACTCTCTTAATATTGGTATGAATTGATCAATGAAAAAGTATTTATTAAGTGCTTGCTGTGTGTCAAACACCGTTCTAAATGTTAGTGGTGAAGGTGGTGGTGATGGTGATAATGATGATGACGACAACATTTATATAATGTTTTAAGGTTTCCAAAGTACTCTCCATGTTTTACTTCATTTCATTTTCGCAAGAACCCCATGAGGTAGGTGCCATTATTATCTTTATTTTGCAAATGAGGAAACATTGAGCTGAGAAATATTATGATTTGACAAGGGTCTCACAGCTGTTAAGTGTCTGAGGAAGGATTTGAATTCAGATCTCCTGACTCCCAAGCCAGTGCTCTAAACACTATGGTACCTAGCTGCCATGTTGAAACCTGACATTGATGTGCCTGATACAGTAGGAAAGGAAAAAGAAAGGGGTGAGTTTTCAGAATTTAGTAGACATCTAAATGCAAACATTCTACATGAAAAGTGGTCCTTTGGCCTTTGTTCAGCGGATCGGGCCATCTTTTTTTTTTTAAAGGCAGTTGGGGTTAAGTGACCTGCCCAGGGTCACACAGCTAGTAAGTGTCAAGAGTTAGGTCTGAGGCTGGATTTGAACTCAAGTTCTTCTGACTTCAGGGCCAGTTCTCTATCCACTGTGCCACCTAGCTGCCCCTGATGTTTTGGATCAGGCCATCTTGACACAATCTTTTTCTCTATTTAGTCACCTTCACCCAAGACAATAGGAGCCTATGATTTAGAGCTAGAAGGGACATTGGAAGCCATCTATTCCAACAACCTCACTTCACAGATTAGGAAGCCATGGCCCCAGCGCTGAAGCAATTTGTCCAAAGTCCTAGGTAGCAAGTGGAAGAGACAGGATTCAAATCCAGGGTTGTAGGCTGCAAATCGGAGACTCAGTTGGCTCAATCAAAGCTTTTCACTTGAGCACTGTTCTAGCAGAACAGAAAATAGGGGAACTGCCTTGGGTCGATTCATCTATTTATTTTTATTCCATCTGCATTCAAAACAGAGATCCATCTGAATTAGTCCTCCAAAAGGGGGGGGGGGTCATTCCTAATCCCTCTCTCCTTTCTAACTTCCAACAAGGCTCTGTTTTCCAGTATTCCTAAACTTAGAATGCTGCTTATGCTAGGTACAAAGGGCTTAGCATGAGTATCTTGGGCAGACATCCATATAGGGAGATAGGCAATCAAATCCATTTTGCCTCCTAAACCTGATTTCCTAACGCTCCAGCTGAAGGCTTCACATGTGGGAATGTTTCTGGAGAAGGCTGATATGTGATCACTGTCACTCCTAATCACCCTCAGGTAGGAAGCAGCCGTACTGGACTACCTGGGAGTAGATGTTTGATGCTAGAATGGGTCGGTGTGGTGACCTTGTTTGATTAGGGACACAAATTCATATTTCTGGTTTGAATCAATTATGGTTAGATTCACCATGTCAGCAGAGCCTAAAAATATAGCCTTGATTTTAAGCTGTGATTTCTTGATCTCTTTATGATTTAGTAGATACATCCTAGGGAGTTTCCTCAGGCACTTAGAGGTTTAGTGATTTGCCTGGGATCACACAGATAATACCTGTTAGAGATCGGATTTGAACCCAGGTCTTTCAGCTTTTATCCCAGCTCTTTGTCCTCTAAAGCTCACTACTTCTGTTCAGTTCAGCTAAACAGGCTGTTCATTTTCAAACCTCAAATTATTTTATTTAAGTACTTAGTACCATGAAGCACGTAGAAGATTAATAACTATTTAATGGCTTTAACCATAATTATTAGGTGGATATGTAAACAGGCAAGGGATTATCTCCCCCCAAAAAAAATCACACCCACAGAACTAAAAAGCTTGCTGACCCAAACCACTTGAAAAGCCCAAAGAAGACAGAAGATTCTTCTAAGAGATTCTGTTTCTAACTTTGTCTTCATGGGATCATCTATCAAGAACTAAAAGACACGTAAGGGTCATTTAGTCTAATCCCTTCATTTTATCCATTCCACTGTAAGCTCCTTGAGGGCAGGGGCTGTCTTCTACCTCCTTTTTCTAACCCCGATGCTTAGCACAGTATCTGGAAGGTAATAGGCACTTAATAAGTGTCTGTTGAATTGAATTGAATCTCTTAGAACATACCAAATCCCAGAAAAGTCAAGTGACTGGCCAACGTCTCGTAGGTAGTAAGGGATTTGAACTCAGGTCCTTTGACTCCAAGACTTCTTTCCACTCTGCAATACTTTTGTCTTAGACTTAACATTTATGTCACTTTAAATACGAATAATCCACATAAGGCTGGTTTTGAGAGTCAAGTGAAATGATGTAGGTGAAGCCCTTTCCAAATTTTGAAATGCCATATAAATGTCAGTTATTATTATTGCTGTTGCATTTAGTTCCCCTGGACTTTTTTTGTTCTACAAGTGGCAGGGCTATAGAATTCCCGAGTGCCTGCTTTAGAGCCTTCCCCTCCCTACTCCCTCACCCCAAGAACTGCACTACCACCTTCCTTTATTCCTTTGGAATGCTCTCCTGAGCTTCTCACTTCCCCGTACCCCACATGCTGTAGCCATGCCATGGCCCCAGCAATTGTTTCGGTTTATAAAGAGCACAGTTAGCCTTTTTAAAGCTCAGTGCAGACACAATTAAACCTCCCTAGATGGCTAGGGATTGGTCTTTCCAAGGCTGTGAAGGTGTTTTTAATTATTCATCCCCTGGTTTGTTTCTTAACACAGTCTCAGCTGTGCTTTATTATTCAAAGGTTAATGCAAACTGAGAACTGGGTAAATTAAATTCCTTTGGCAGCCAGCAACCTGATGTATCACCAGACATGGTGGGATGAGGATGCTCCTAATGTTGGCAATGCTTCCAAAGGCCAGATTCCCCCCTTTCCCAGGAAGCATTGCCAGTGACCCCAAAGGATGCTTTGTATTGATAGCAGTTAGTAACAGATACTCCAAATTGCCGGTTCAGAAGTATCAGATCTTCTGTAAAATCAGTGTTTGTTTTGCTTGCTAAGAGAGGGGGCAGTGACTGAAATCTGAAAGGCAATAATAGCTACTGTAGAAAATTGATGTAGATAGCGTGACTAATGAACTGAGGCCCTGCTTGGAATTAATGTGAGTGCTGGGAATCATCACCATAGCCGAGTTTGGGAGGACAGCAGCCTGCAGAATCTCCAGTGAAAGACACATTCAGTGGACATTCATTAGGCAAGCAAACAGCCAAGCAGGGGGAGGGGACAGCATAAGGAAGTGCTGTGATCACCTGACTGTTCTCAAGGACCTCGAGGAAAGGTGGAGGGATAAATCAAAATTTTCAAAATAGCTTTTTAACCATATACTGGATTCAAGGATATTCGAGTCAAAATAAAGAAGAGCAGATTACAGGCCGAGAGGTTGAAGGCTCAGTTACCCAGTCCCCTCTCCTCACTTTGGCCCAGAGTGAAGAAATGATTTCCTCAAAGTCACATAGTAATAGTAAGTGACACAGCCAGAGGTCTATTGACTCCAAATCTATTCCTCTTCCCACTGTGCCACACTGTCCCCCTCACCTTGTCTATAAATACTCAGCCCCAACTCTTACGGAATACAGAAGGGATTGGATTTGGATTCAGAAGAACAGAGTTCCTTAAGCAAGTCTCTCATCTCTCTGGACCTCTGTTTCCTCACCAGTAAAGTGAAGGGGTTGGACCAGATCAGTGGTCTCCTAACTCCAAGGCGGGTGGGGGGGTGACACTGAATAACAATTCAGAGAGTGAGATGTGAGCAATGCTTATCCTTCTAGGCTTCTCCACGGTGGTGTTCTCAGAGACGCCCCTTCTGCACCTGGTGTAGGTCCCTCCCAGTAGCTGGATCCTAATTTCTAGCAGCTACAAATGCTATTGGACAATAACCCACCCATTTCATCATCATACTCCCTCTCTCCCCACCTTGGATAACTCCTGGCTATGGAAGGCTCTATCTACTCTGGACCATGACTGGCTATCACTCCCTTTCCCTTTCCATTTTGGGTGGGATCAAGTGTATTGCTAAGAATGCACAGACATTACTGAGTTAACATATATACATACATACATACATACATACATACATACATGTATATATGTCAATCAACATTTATTAAGTACTTGCTATGTGTCTGGCATTTTGCTGAGTGCCTATCTTATTACACTATCTTTTTCCCAAACCACCCTTCTTTGGAATTTCCCTATTTCTTTTGAGGGTATCACTGACCTTTCATCCTCAGGGTCATCCAATCAGTTGTCAGATCTTGTCATGTTTGCCTCCATAATATTTCTTACATCTGTGTCCCCTGCTCTCTACCACCTGCCTCAGTAATCCCTGCTTACCTCTCATCTGGATTCTTGGAGCACCCTTCTGTTTGTCTTCCCATTCTCCAGTCTCTCTCTGCACTAATTCATTTTCTCACAACTGATTTTCCTAAAGGGCAACTGGGACTATGTTACCCCCCCCCATTCAGTGAATTCTACTTGCTACCTATTTACTCAAATATTATTTTATCTTTATCTAACCTTTTAAAAATTTCCATTTGGAGGTTGATTTTGTACGTACTATTAGTATGGAGAGCCAGCAACTCCCTAAATGTTCTGAAGAAGGCAATGCTGAGACATTTTAATTTCAAATATGGTAAACATCAATATATATCACCGACATAAACCAGAACTCTGGAGTTTTGGGAGAAATGGGTAATTTTTAGGAGCATGAAGGGGTCTTTGGACCAAAAAATTCAAGAGCCACTGTTCTAAGAGGATAAGTTGCAGAGAAGGTGTTGATCTCATGTAGTGGAGAGAGGTTACCACACTAGGAGTTCCTTATATCAGTGAAATCACAGGTTCAGTCCCTCTCCGTAATTATTAGTGCTGTAATACATATAGGCAATTTACCAGTAATCAAATATGTAAATATTGGGATGGATGCTCAAATTTGTTTTTTACTACTAAGAATGCAGGACTCAAAAGATTTGGAAAGCAGTGTAGTGGATGATTGCTGAGGTTCATCCCTTCCAGGCCTAGATCTGTGTAATGCTGCAACAATGCAATGAATTTCATCACTCCTCGTTCAAGGAGTAAACTAGGAGAACCCATGTAAAATAGCTTGCTCTCTTTTTCAGTCATGGCCCACCAACATCTCCAGGGCATCTTGACCTTGGCTGGTAGGCTAAAGGGTGAAGGGGAGATGTCTGAAAAAAGATGGCAGATGAAACCAGTGTGCTTCTGTGTGGGTGGGCCTGGCTCAGGGCTTGAAGCAAACAAGGAATCCTCTGAGGAAGTTATTCCTTTCTCTTCTGAGCTCAGCTTGGGTTCTTACGGAGCAATGAGAAGCATTTTTACCACTAAATCATTGAAAAATAAATTTAAATTGTTAAACTGAACCCTTCTCAGCATTACAAGGATCTAAGACAACTCCAGAGGCCTCCTGATGGAAAATGCTGTCCACATCCAAAGAAAGAACTATTGAAGTTGAATCGCTATGACTTATTTTTACCTTCTGTTGAGTTTTGTTTCATCTTTCTGATGGTTCCTCCTGTTGGTTTTAATTTTTACTTACAACTTTACTAATGTGAAAATATGTTTAATAGGAATGTAAATGTAAAGCCTATATCAGATTGTGGGCCATCTTGGGGAGGATGGGGGGGAGGAAGGAGGAGAAAAATTTTCAACTCAAACAAATATGGAAGTGATTGTTGATAAATCAAAATAAAATTTTTTTAAAAAGGATAAAAAAAGAAAAATAAATTTAAATGTCATGATCAGTTCAATCCAATGAACATTTATTGTATGCCTACTATGTGACCTGCACTTGGGATTATAAGGATGAATAAGTCCTTAGCCAGTTGGACCTTCCAATCCAGTGTGAGGGAGAGAGGAGATGTACAGTGACCATAATTTCAGGACCCCAAATCTGGACACATAATCTGACAGAAGATACTTCTTGTGCAAAGAAAGCTTTATTAAGTGTCCCTTTATTGGTACCCAGGCTTTTGTGGAAAACCCAAGATCTGAGGCCACTGTAGAAATATGCTATTGATATGTACCCAAATAATACTACTACAAAATAGGCTTGATGGGGGAGGTGTCCATCCCAGAGAACCATAGGCAGGTCACTTGACCTCTTGCTACAGTTTTCTTAACCATAAAATAAAGGGTGTGGGATGGATGGTCCCTGATGGTCTAGATATATCATCTGTGATTTAACTGTTTCCAGTTTATCCTGTATCTATTTTGTTTGAATGTACTTGTTTGCCTCTTGTCTTCCCCATCAGACTGTGAGCTCCTGAAAAGTGGGAGCTGTCTTCCATTTTTCTTTGCATCCTCAGTACTTAGCACAGTTTCTGGCACATGGTGGATGCTTAAAAAATGCTTGTTGACAGACTGACTTTATGTTTAAAGAAAAGGTTACCACAAAAGATCCAAGAAAGGGTTCAAGAGTATAAGGGGTCCTGAGACTCCTAGCTCCAGAGAAGACTTTGTGGAAGGGATGCCATCAGAGCTAGAAGGGTAAATTGTTCAGTCATTTCAGTTGTGTCTGACACTTTGTAATTCCATTTGGGGTTTTCTTGGCAAAGATACTGGAGTGATTTGCTATTTCCTTCTCCAGTTCATTTTACAGAGGAGGAAACTGAGGCAAACAGGGTTAAGTGACTAGTGTCTGAGGCTAGACTTGAACTCAGGTCTTCCTGACTCCAGGCCCATTGCTCTATCCACTGTGCCCCACAAGGATGAGTAGGAATTCTTTTAAAAAAGAAAAAAGAAAAATCAACTTGCATTGATATCTTTTGTTTTTAAATCACTTACATTTCCCACTATTTCCCTTGTCCCACCCTCTCCAGAGAGCCCTTCAATGTAATGAAAAAGTTCAAAACTACCCACGGTATTGAAAATGTCTGCCCTATGGGCAGGGTTCCAAGCCCACAGTAACTTCTAAGAAGAAAGAAGAAAGTGTCACCTCATGTCTATTACTTGGGGCCAAACTTGGGCATTGTAATTTTGCAGCATGTGTTGGTATTCTTTAGTTAGGAGGGCAATGCCAAACACTGGAAATGGCGATCCACAAGTATTGAGTTTGATAAGGAAACTGAGAGAAAAACGGTGTAATTTATTCAGTCAAATGTTGGTCTCTGACCGAACTCTCACTGTTTGTTATCAGTCACTCAGTAAGCACTTAGAAAGCACCTTCTTTGTGCCAAGCATTGTGCTTACTTGGGGTATGTGAAGGGGGGGAATATGAAACATTACCTGTCTCCAAGGAGCTTATTTATATAGGAAAGAACCCCATGTGTAGAGAGGACTGTCATGTGTGGCAGAGTGGGTGTTTCTAGAGGCTTCTTTTCCCTTCTCTGAGGGAGACTTTCCTTAATGTCAGGGAGTTGGGGCTGGAGGCCACTCTGCTCTCTTCAAAATGAGGAGATATTAGGTTAGAAGTATATCTGTGTGCTCCCTTAAATACAGTTAATCTAGGAGTAAGATTGGGTTCAGTCTAACTTCTGATGGCTTTGTTGTGATTAGGAGCACCCCAAGCTCGATATCCAAGGCTTGACACAGTAAATACGAGTTCCATAATGAGCACACGTGACAAAGAGCAAAGAAACCCATTTCTCCAAATCGTAGCAAAGCAGAAATCAGAGAAGAAATTCATTGAAGAATATCTACCAGACAGTACAGAGAGAGGGCGCTCTCCCATTGAGATCAGGGTTATTCAGCTCAACTAAGAGAGGCGGGGGGGGGGGGTGGGGGGGAATTCCTGGATCTTACCCCAGGGCAATCTCCTTAAATTCTCTACTGTAGCAAGGTAAGAGTAGAGTCATGATGGAGACTGCCAACTCCACTCGTGTCTTCCCAGAGTCTTCTCTTTAAGTAACCTGAAGTGGGGTTGGCCTCTTGCATCTTCTCTCTTGAAGCCAGAAGTGCCCGAAGGGCTTTAGGGTCCTCCAATGTGTTCTTCCTAATGCATGGTTCTGACCACCTCAAAACACCTGGAGCAATGTTTCTGCCCCCAGACAGACACCTCAGAGCTTTTCCTCTGCTCTAAGTTAGGACTTCCCTTTAAGTCCCCTGAGCTCCTTCCTTCTCCAAACCCTCAAGGTTTACAGCATAATTTTTGTTACACCTGGAAAGCACAGCTCTAATCATGTCACCCCCCTCCTCCATAAACTTCATTGGCTCTCTTTCACTTCCCTATTGCTTCCATTTGGCTTTTAAATCCTTCGCGAGTCCTGGAATGTAAAAACTTTTTCCCTACAATTCACAATGAGAAAAGCTTTCCTTTATCCCTAACTAAAATACAAATGTCCCCAGGGAAAGATCACTGTCTTATCAGTCATTTATACCCTAATGTAAGTGAATTTATCAGATCCTTTTTCTGAACATGATTTTTTTTTTAAGTGGGGCATTTGGGGTTAAGTGACTCGCCTAGAGTCACACAGCTAGGAAGTATTATGTGTCTGAGGCCGGATTTGAACTCAGGTCCTCCTGACTGCAAGGCCAGTGCTCTATCTAGGTGCCACCTAGGTGCCCCTCTGAACATGAATTTTGATAACAAAAGGGCACAAAAAAATTTAGCAGAAATCCAAGCACAAACAAAATGATGTAACAAAAGGGAGATTGAGGCCACCAAATTTTGTCCTGTTTCATAATTTTGCCAGTGTTAGTCTTGACTGCCAATATCATTTATTCACCTTATACCAGGTAGATAGAACACTGGCCCTGAATTCAAAAGATCTGAATTCAAGAGCAACCTCAACCTCTTCCCTGTGTGAACCCAGACAAGTCACTTAACCCTTGTTTGCCTCAGTTTCCTCATCTATAAAATGAGGATAATAATAGCACCTATTCCCAAGGTTGTTAAGGAAGAAGGGGGGGGGGATTTACATGATAATTATATATTTAAAAGGAATAGTAGGTGGCTCAGTGAATAAAGCTCTGGAAGAGTTGAGTTCAAATCCAGCTTCAGACACTTGACACTTACTAGCTGTGTGACCCTGGGCAAGTCGATTAACCCCATTGCCCAGCCAAAAAGCAAAAATAAATAAATAAAAAGAAAAGGAATAGCAAGTTGTACATAATAGATTTGCAGTTTCGTGTACAATAATCTTTTATTATACTGTGTTATGGAAATGCTTCCTTTCCATCAATCAATCAATCAGTAAATGAAAATCAAATGAAACAATATTTGTAAAGCTTTTAGCACTGTGCCTGGCACAACTTAGTAACACTGTATAAATGTTAACCATTATTATTTTAAATCTTCCTCCCTACACTAGCTCTGTGCCCCGGGGCAAGTCTCTCTTTACCTCATTTTTCGCTGCAGTTAAAAAAAATTGGGGATTGTGATAGTACACCCCCTCCTAGTTGTGAGGATCAAGCGAATTAACATATGTAAAACTCTTTTCGAACCTTAAAGCACTCTATAAATGTAAACCATCATTCCACTTTGGGCGGTTATTTCTCTTTTGTGCTCCCCTTGGGCTGCTTGTAAAGAAAAGATCACCAAACTGAAGTTTTCCTGACCAAGTTCTATCTTCTTTACTGGGGCTTTTAAAGGAAGCCTTAGGAAGGTTTGCTGGTCCACTAGTTAGGGTTGGCGATGAGGGGCTGAGTTTTAAATGGGAAGCCCTGGTTTACCACCAGTAAGGTGACCCTGGGAAAATTCTGAAATCTTAGGAGCCTTCATGTCCTTATCGATAAAATGTGGAGCTTGGGGCTAAATGATAGTCCTAACTTTCCTTCTGGCTCTAACTTTCTATGATTTCTCCTGAGTTCACCAGAGTCGCACTGGGCTGGGCTGGGCTGGGCTGAAAGTTACCTTTTCACCATCCATTTAGAAATGACTTGCTAAGAAAATGAGCTGGCCTTAACCAGGTACTGGGGGAATAGTTAACCTGCTTAAGAAAACAGTGTTTCCCGGCAACTATTTGCATACAGTGTTCGAATTACAGAGGAGGCTTGTCTCTGCATCTATTTCATTCCATAAGTAGGTCCCCTGTGCCTCTCTATTTAACATATTTTATTAAGACCAATAATAAAACTGTAACTTGAATGCCAGGCTGAGGAATTGGGGCATTATGCAATACCAAGGGTGGGCCATGGGAGACTTGTTGAGAAGTGAATCGGTGAGATAAAAACTGTGTTATAGGAAAAAGCAGGGGTTAGCAAGAGGGGAAGCCTGGGAGGTTGAAGCTTGGGAGTCTGAAAGAATGATAGCGTCTCCAGTAAAAGTGGCTGTGAGCAGGAACACAGCCTAGAAAGAGCCCTGGGACAAGGCCTGTGGGAGCAGAGAAAGATCCAGAATTTGTTTTTGATCCGTGGACACGAATCTTGTGGCTTATTATGCAAATTGTATTAGTTCTTTTATAGGTGAAAGTATTTCAGAAGATCATTTTACAAACCCTAGTGGAAGAGGGAATATTGTGGCAAAAAGCATGGAATTCAGCAGGCCTGGGTTCTAATCCAGTTTTCTGTCACTATCTGGCTATGTGACTTTAGACAAGGTACTTAATTTTTCTGGACCTCAGTTTCCTCATTTGTAAGTATTCGGAATACCAGATAGTTTTCTTGTCAGCCTTTTTTATTCTCTTTGGGGGCCTTCAAAAGACTTAGAGTCTCCTGAGGTAATATAACCCACACCCAGATGAGTAAACACTGGGCATTTTGAGAAGAGAGAAAGAGCTAACTGAGGCGATCAGGGAAGGCTTTGGAGAGGAATTAGCTAACCTGAGCTGAGCCCTGAAGAAAGAAAATGTTCCCAAGAGGTGAGGAAGGAATGTTTTTTAGGCATAGAGGACACAACAAATGAAATGCCAAGTTCCAGGAGCTTTATCAGACCAGTTTGGCTCCAATGTAGAATATCTTCAATTCAATAAACATTTATTTAGCACCTGCTATGTGCCAGGCACTGTGTTAAACACTGGAAAACATAAATATATAAAGAAGAGTAATACAAAATAAAATTGCAAAGGTAGATGGGAATCAGATTGTAATGGCAGGCTTTCAGAGCATTTGTATGCCAAGGAAAATCCCTAAATAGGGGAATAAGAAACTTGTGTCTCCAAAAATTATTTCTCTAGCTGTGTTGAGGGCAGATTGTAAGGGGAAAGATAGGAAACAGGAAGACCTATCAGGAGTCCACCTGGACTGTGTATGAGTGGAGAGAAGTAGACAGATTTGAGAACTGCTGTGAAGGTTAAAATCTATAAGACTTTTCCACTGATTGGATATGAGGTCTGAGAGAGAAGGGAAAATCAGGAGGGTCTCTGAGGTTTTGAACTTGGGTGTTTGGAAGGAGGGTGAGGTCCTCTGCAGAAACATGGAAGCTCTATGAAGGCAGGGTCTGTGTTTTATCTAAACTTTGTATCCCCTCCAATCCCTAACACCATTCTCTGACCAAGGTGAGTCATTGATAAATGTTTGTTGAATTCTGATGCAGAATTTATAATAGCCATTGCTGTTTCTATTAATGTATACAAGGAAGCCTAAACAAAAACCTAAGATACAATGATAATGGAAGAGGGGATGGACTTGGGGTCAGAGGACCCGGATTTGAATTCTTCCTCTCCCACTTAATACCTGTGTAACCTTTGGCAAATCACTGTGCCTCCCTGGGCCTCAGTTTCCTCATCTGTAAAATGAGAGATTTGGACTAGACAGCCTCCTAGCTTCTTTCCGCGGTAGCTCTAAGCTACGTGGAAGGAGCTCTGTGAAGGAAATTATTACTTTTTATTTTTTAAGTCATTTCCCAGACCCCACTATAATCTGGTCTATAAAATGGATCATTTATGTTCTCACCAAGGCAGTTTTGGTTGTTGAGATATCATGGGAGCTTTCAATGCATGTGTTTTGTCGGGTTTTGGGGGTTTTTTTAAACACTGTTTACTGAATACAAATACAGTGAGCTTCAGGAATTTTAGAAAAACCACTCTGCAGATGCTTGTACTCAGTTGCTAAACAGCTGTGCTGTTTCCCACACCCACCACTTTAATTCTCTCCCTCCTCAGTTGAAGCACTGATTCTCTTCCCCGTTGTTCCCGACGATTCTATACTTTATCATTTCCTCGGCTCTCCCCATCACAGTTCCCAACCTTTCCCACGTCTCCAGCTTCCATGCATTTTTTTCTGAATACTTTCTGGTGTTTGGTTTATTTTGTCTTCTGTTCATGTGTGTTCTTTGACCTTTCTATAAAAAAAGTATTTTACTAAGGGCTTACTCAGGCATGCAGAGACAGAAACAAAACAATCCCTGCCCTCCCGTTGCTTCCGTTCTGCTGAGAGTGGGAGGGTGATAGGACTCCTACTTGTCTGTAGCAGGTATACAAAAAAATGCCAAGTAATCTCTGAAGGGAGAGAGCAGAACAACTTGGGGGAAGGGAGGGAGCTACTTTAAGATTTCACTCACTAGAAAAGGCAACCCCTTCGGACCTTTTTCTGAAAACAGCGTTCTTTGGGGATGTTCCTTTTGTCTTTTTCTTTTCTTCTTTTCATTCCTTCCTTAATTCTGCTCAGTCTCTCACTGCTCCAGTCCGTCCTGCACTCTTAGCAAAGAAACGTGCCTGAAGCTCAGATCTGACCCTGCCGCTCCCCAAGCTCAGGGAATTCTAGTGGTTCCTTGTTACTTCTAGCATGAAATCTAAACTGCTCTTTAGCTTTCAAAGACCTTCATGCCTTTGTCACCAGCTTACCTTTCCAGCCTCCCTGGATGTCACTTCTTCCCTTCGCTCTGGGGTCCAGCCAGACCGGCCTTTACTTTGTTCTTCATGTAGGACACTCCATCTCCTGTTCCTGGACCTTTGCACTAACTGGCTTCTGTGCCTGGAGAGCTCCCAGATCCTTTTCCTTCAAGATGCCCTCAGGCAGCATCTTCTTCCTGAACCCACCAAGTGCTAGTGTACTCCCTCCCAAACTACCCGGTTGTATTTTGTATTCATTTTAAATGTATTCTATATCTACTTCTCTATATTCTGGTCTTCTGCATTAGAATATGAGTTACTGGTGATTAGGAATAACTGCATTCTTTGTATCTAGGTTGCTGCTAGCCTCACACAATTGGTAGCTGAAAGAGCCCTCAATTTGGAGTCATAGAATCATACAATTTCAGAAGAAGATGGGATCTTGAAGGCCAGCAGATCCTACCTGCAGCTGACCACAAATCACTTCTTAAAGGTCCCGGGTACTTGGTCATCCAGCCGTGCCCAAAGAAGTCAAGTAGCCCCATCCTCCCAATGTGGCCTATTCCTGTTTCAGATCACTGGAGTCATTAGGAACATTTTCCTGACCTGAAGACTATATCTGCCCTCGCAGGTTCTACCCAGTGTTCCTAGGTCTGCTCTCAGAAGACCTGAATTAGAACTCAAGTCCTACATTTGCTGGGTGACCTGGAGTCAGTGAAGGCAAGGGTTTTTCCTGATTGCACATGTCTTCTTTGTTAGTATTCTATCCCCCCTCCAATTATTTTATGTTCATTTTCTATATATTACATATTTACTTATCTTTGTTTGATGATTGCTAGATTGAATTGGCCTCTATGATAGCATATGCCCTCCATGGCAGTGGTGTATACAGGTCTCCCTGTTTTATGCCTTAATTGATGTTGATAATTAGAGAGTCAGGAAACAAAATTTACTTCTGTTGTTCAGTATATCAAGGAAATCTTATATGATCTTCACATAAACAAGAGAAATACATTGTGTTGGAAGAGAGCCTTTAAAACTGCCTTCTTCTTCCTTATGACCCAACAAATGACAAGCATAATGGGATGGGATCTTGTAATGTCTAGCACTTTCCTTCAGATCTATCATTATAAAGAGGTGCTATTTATAGTTACAGATTACACTTAGCTATAATTTGGGTTTCATGGGAGTCCCACCTAATGGCATCAGATACTCTCTAAGGCTCTACCAATCCAAGCAGAATTATTTTTCACAGTCAATTTTTTTCTACTTTCTACTACCAAGAAAACTTGAAACCTTTTGGTTTCTTCCAAGGCTCAGGTGGGAAGTGGGAATAACTTTCCTGACTAGGAAAATCGTTGAGGGCCCGGAGAATCAGCATGCTGACAACGGTAATAGTGGAGGCCAGGTTTTCTCTCTGTGTGTGCTTAGAGGGGGGAATGTACAATTCTCAGCCAAAATACAGAGGGCTTTCTAGCACTTGTACTCCCTTCTCTCTCCCCCTTTTTTCTTTTTATTCCAGTTGCTTCTTTAGTAAACTCTATCTTCTTCACTATGGAAAGCTGTTAATTAAAGTGTGTGTGTGTGTGTGTGTGTGTGTGTGTGTGTGTGTGTGTGTGTGAGAGAGAGAGAGAGAGAGAGAGAGAAAGAGAACAACATTTTTACCCAAAAAAGGATTAGAGCCTGAAGCCCATGTACCCACTATCCTAATGGGCAGCTCAAGGACAGCAGCCCTAACTGGCAAGAGGCCAGTGCTCCTTCTGGCCTAAGGAACAATGCTGGAGGGATTCCAAATACATTGAAAGTTTGTTTAAAAAATGCAATCTGTTCTTAACACAAATTGTTGCTACAGTGTTGGTCAAGGCTTTCCTGCAAATACCGCCCACCAATCCAGTAGGGCAGTGTTATCTGTACGCTCTGTGGTGCAGTGTGAATTCAGACAGCCAAAAGTGAGATAATTTGGTTTGAGGAATTAGAAATTGAGTTAGTCTGAGAGAGATCTCTCAGTTTTACCAAACTCGGGGGTGGGGTAAAGCAGGCCTACCCAACCTTTGGCGGGCCGCAAGTTATGCAGGCCTGAATAAAGGTATGTCCGAATACCAATGTTCTCAGCCACTGGAGTTTGATGGCATTCCTCTTTATGAGAAGTCAGCATCCTATAGGAGCAATTCTCGAGGAGATCAGTGGTCAAAGGAGATGAACAAATAATTCGAAAGGGAATTTCAAACTGTTAACAACTAGATCCAGTGCCTGTCCCTTTATAAATGCTTGCTGAGTGGAATATAAAAGATTGCTTGAAGTCACAAATTGTCATGGAAATACAAATTACAGAACTCTGGTTTGGATTCATATCCAGCAAATTGATCGAAGGACCAAAGGCAGGAGAGGTAGCAGGGTTGGGGGAGGGGCAGCAGAAAGACACACACTAGTAGAGTGATGGAGGAGTGGTGAATTGGTCCCATCATGCTGGAAACCAGTCTGGAATTATGCCAAAAAAAAACCTCAAAAGGCCAAACTATTCATAGCCTTTCACCCAGAGAGCCTACTGGTGGGCAGGATCTCGAAGACAGAAGGACTGAATATATACCAAGACAGTCATAGAAGTATTGGGGGTAGGAACAAATGATACATGGTGGTTGTCCATCAGTGAAAGAAGGGCTGAGCACATTGTGGTATGTGAATGTAATGAAATATAGAGGTGGGAAGAATGACTGCTAGGAAGAATTCAGAGAAACATGGGAAGGCTTGTATGAACAGATGAAGGATGAAGGAGGCTAGGAAGGGCAACTGGGTGACCAAGTGGATAGAGTGCTAGTCTTGGGAGTTAGGAAGACCTGAGGACAAATCTGGCCTCAGACTCACACTAGTTGTGTGACCCTGGGCAAGTTACTTAACCTCTGTCTGCCTCAGTTTCCTCATTTGGAAAATGGGGGTAATAATAACATCTACCTAACAGGATTGTTATAAGGATCAAATTAGATACAACATGTAAAGTACTTTGCAAGCCTTAAAACACTAATGTGTGTTTATATGTATATGCATGTTATTTTTATTATTCTTGTTAAGCAGAAGGAATATGGATATAGATATGTAAACTACCATACTAGAAATGAAAAGAACAATTGTATCAAGTCAAAATCTGCTATAATCGTAGTGACTGATCTGCGCCCAGAGATGAAGCTAGGAAATGAATGACTATCCTTTCCTTGGAGAACTTGAGAGTTATGGGTGTGAAATGTTTGATATGGCAGCAGATGCAGCCAACTGGGCAAAGAAAGCTAATCCAGAAATAACCGATGTTACAAATCAGAGGCATTGTTTTTAAAAAGTCATTGCATAAAGCCTTCTCCTCCTGGGTATCTATATTTTGTGACTCCTTGCATTAACCTCCATCAACAAATCAAAACGATGAACTCTTGCACCCAAAGGAGGTCAGACAGCCAGGATGATGAAGGGGCTGAATTTGAAGATTGGTTGAAGGAACTGGCATATTTAGCCTAGAGGAAAACAGGATTTTTTTTGGGGGGATGGGGCATGCTAACTGTTCATTCATGTACTTGAAGGGATGTGTGTGTGTGTGTGTGTGTGTGTGTGTGTGTGTGTGTGTGAAAAAAGGGGTCCAACTTGTATAATTTGACCCCAGAGAGCAAAACTGAAACTAGAATCGAAACTGCAAAAGGCAAATATAAGCTCAAAATTAAGGGAAAACTTGGTAACTCTTAGAGAAGAAAGGGTGGCTTACCCCCAGGAAATAGCACCTTCGGGTAAAAGCTAGAGAATCACTTTACTTGGGTATGTCCGTTCCAGGGGAGATTCTTATCCAGTATCTGTTAAGTACTTTGCAACTTTAAAGCCCCCTGATGATCTGCTATGATGGCTGAGCAATGGCTGGCTTACAGAGGAGCATTGTGCATTTTCAGTGTCAGAGCCATGGATGGTGACAGTTACTCCTACAGTAGGAGCTGGAAAGATGGCCCTGCGTATTTTTGCATAGCTGTATGCAATGTACTGTATAACTTTTAGAAAAATATGTTTCTTCATTTACCGTGAGGAAATTCTGTTACCGCAAGCCTATAATTTACCCACTACTAACTCTTCTCACTTTGGAACTTATCTATTCATATTGAGGCTAATTATAGTTCAGGGTGGCAGCCAAGTATGTGAGCCATCTGAATGAGTGAGTTTGTCTGACAACAGTCCCCCTTTGTGGCCCAAGCTTCTAACCTGAGCATACAAAGAGAGGCCATTGCGTGGCATTCCTGGGAAGATGGAGAACAAGGAAGGAGGTGAAGAATGATTTTCTGACCACGCCGCTTTTTGACGTATTCCTTTAGGAATTGCACAATAAGATTTTTTTAAAAATTTGTCTCAAGTTTCGTTGATGCCTTTTGTTGTCTTACACTGTGGTTTGTTGTTCAGTTATTTTTCAGTCGTGTTCAACTCTCCATGACCCCATTTGGGGTTTTCTTGGCAAAGATACTAGAGTGGTTTGCCATTTCCTTCTCCAATTCATTTTACAGATGGGGAAACTGAGTCAAAGAGGGTGAAGTGACTTGCCCAGGGTCACACCGCTAGTAAGTATCTGAGGTCATATTTGAACTCCTGAAAATGAGCTTTCCTGGCTCAAGGCCTAGCACTCTATCCACTGCAGCGCCGCCTGCTGCCCCATCATTTGGTTATTTCCCACTCAGTATCCCTGACTGCCAGCACCATCAGACCCTCCCTTGGAATAAAGATAAACGGTCAAAACAAGCTAATAGGAAGTCACGCCTGAACATATACTTAGCATGTGGCTCTAACGCTGGCTGCGCCTGGGGGAGTAAATGGACCTCTTGCCTGCTCTCCGGGATCCGCCTTGTTCCTTGGAGGTAATCTCAAGTCAGCCGCCCCTTCCTAGGTTAGAATGTAAACTCCTTGAGGGCAGGGGCTGTCTTGTATTTGGTGTCTGGTACACCATAAGCACTTCATGCTTTATCCATAAGGTTTTTTAGAACAATGAATTTTATAAACAGAATTTCAAAACCTGATAGAACAGAAGAAAGTCTTCACTAGGTTGTACCTTTCATTGCCTGTCTCTGCAGCAGAGAGCAAGCTCCAGGAGAGCACAGGCTTTTTTTTTCCCCCTTCAATCCTCATATCTGCAGCCTTGTCATTGTGAATGCCTGAGGAGTGTGTACTGAATTGAATACAGTTTTTCTTTCATTCCTGCCTGACTCTGTCCTTCAGGGTCTTTAATTGTGTTATGGGGTAAAGTCTAGCTCTTGGTAGAACTTAAGGGTCTGACTCTTAACTAGTTGTATGACTGTGGACAAATGTTTTAGCGCTTGAAGCTTCCACAGCTGTAGAATGGGGATAATCAAACCAGTGACGTCCTGAGACTCCAATGGGATGATGTGTATAAGGTGTTAAGCACTAACAGAAAGTCAGCCGTTATTACTGTTACTATTTTGTCAAAGACTGAGATTCCCTGGTTCCTTTTGCTCAGAGTCTCAAAGAGAAATATAGTGCCCACATCTCCTTTGCTCTCGTGGATTCTTTTGTGATACTACATTTCTGAGAAACCCACTGTTGTGCAGCGTATAGTCAGAAAGGCCCCATTGTGGGAAGTTCCACATGTTTGAACATTTTATGTCTCAAAAGTTTGTGCATGGATTGCTTCTGAGCTTAAACCCCGCCTTCCCAGTGTTATCAGTCGTGGTGTGGATTGTCAGCCAGCCCAGAGCGTTCTACTTCAGCCTTCCTTAGAGTACCAGACTTTGGGGATTCAGTACAATTAGTGTGAGGGCCAGAGGCCCTGGACAGGGCTGTTTTTGTTGTTGTTTGTCCTGCATTCTCGAAGAGGACCATGACATCAGGAAGGTGATGCCATAATGTGCAAGTAAATTGGATTTAAGGGAGGGAGGGCTGTGCAAAGTCACCAGCCACACTTTCTGCTCCGAGTCATCGGGGTCCAGTGGCAACATACAGATCAGGACGACTGGAGATGGCCCAGGCTGCAGTGGGAGACTTTGGCCTTTTCTGGTGCGGGAAGAAGGAAGGGGAATGATAGGTTTCCCTGCTCTTTCTTACAAGGTTTGCTAATCCTAAGCAGTGTTTTGAAGTAGGCAGTGTTTGTGTCTAGCATCCTCTTACCACAAAATCTTCTTGGTTTTCTTTTCCTATCAGTAATGATGTTTAAAGCATTCCCAGTGGTGACTAGTGGTATATTAGCATCTGACTTGTACTGGATAATTAACTTCCTCCGGTCTGCTGTTATCAATTTAAATGTACTTGCCTAATTCATTATCATGATAAAAACAATACGACAAACTCTAGCTTATCCTTAGTTTCTAAGCATGTCTCGTGTTCATTTCTCATTACAGTGCTGGACCCAAAGGAGACAACATTTATGAATGGCGGTCAACTATCTTGGGACCCCCAGGGTCTGTCTATGAAGGAGGGGTTTTCTTTCTTGACATTACCTTCTCACCAGACTACCCATTTAAGCCACCTAAGGTCAGTATGACTCTCTTAAGCAATCATTGTTATCATAAATAAACCACATTAGAAGTGTACACTCCATTGCCCCAAAGAATTTCCCAGGGGTGAAAAAGAAGTAATGACGAGGTCTGTTTCCCCTAATTCATGCCTAATGTCCCTGTTCCTCTTCCTTGCTGTAAATTCTCTGACAATTAGAGTTATCCAGAAGGGGAATGGCTTCACTCCTGCAAGGCTTCATGCAGAAGGTGGATGGTCCCTTGTTGAGGATGTGGCAGAAGGGAAGCTGTAGCAATAGGGTATTGGTGTGATGGCATATGAGGCTGTTGCCAACTCTGGGATTCTGTGACATCTTAAAGAAGAATGAAGACACCCAGGGTGGAAGTGGGAGGTCCATGGGGAACAAGTCTGGGACTAGACTCTAGCACTAGAACTGGTACTGATAGCGCAGTCGTGATCGGCCAGGGATCAGAGGCAGGCACGAGGCCATGGTAAGCATTAGGATGCTAACACTGGAGTTCTGAATTGGTGAGGGACTGGGTTTATTACGTATTTCATTGAGTTCCCTAGGGTGTGAAGATCGTTTGGCTGAAGGGAATGTGTGACACACAGATTGTACAGAGATGTTCAGCAGTCCATTATCAAGGCCTCTGAGATGTGTAATTATTAAATCTGAGTGGCTAACAGATGGTTTTCTGTGTAGGTATCTGAACTCACCAAGTCACGTCATCTCATTGAAAAAACTGACTCAATTAAGCAGCCCTTGATTATCTGGGTACTGATTATATGGTTCGTGGGTTCTTCTAGTTCCATGCTTCCCTTCTTACTATTTTGGGAACGGCATGGAAAGGGCCCTGGCCCCAGAGTCAAAGATCCTGGTTTGAATTCTACCTGTGTGACCTTGGGCCTATCACTTAATCTCCTCAGGCGTCAGTTTCTTCAACCATACAATGAAAGAGTTGGAATAGACGACCTGAGGTCCCTTTCCATGAGGTCTCTGTTGCTGTGAGGCTGGATTGGGAGTCAGAGGTCCAGGGTTTAAATCCTAGCTCTGCCACGAGACAAATTAAAAACCCGAGAGGCAGAATTTCTGGGTAATTAACAATCAGTTTATTAATTAGGCTATCTAATCATCAGTAAATTGATGGTCAGTGGTTTCGGTAAGCAAACACAAAAGACATGGAGAGTCTGAAAGCTTTTAATAATCCTTGAAAGGAAATTCCCTTGACAACTGGAAAATCAATCCTGACTGGTGGACATTTAATGAGGAGGCAGGCTATAAGTCTTTAGCTCCGCCCAGTGAAACTGTGGCTCGATCATGAGTCTTAACAGCCTTCAGCGCTTTTTCACGGAAATCCATCTCCATTCAGACCACTCTAGTTGGCTTTCTCCTTCATTAGCTGGGCACCCCAAACTCAGATGGAGGGGTACAAGGACAGGGCTCATTTCCTTTGGGTAAGGGTTCTCCTAGACTGGATTCTGTTTATATTCTAAACAAAAGGTCTCCTAGTTGGTTGGGGTCCTGCCCAAGATCAAGGAGCATGGTTCCCTGAAGGTTGGGTGATCTCAGTCATGTCCTTCAGAGGAGGCTGACCTTCCACAGGAGCTGGGCCTCCATGAAGAATCAGAGGAGAAAAGCCCAGATACCAAATTAACAATTGGTTATTAATAGTAATAGTAAAATAATAATTTCTCTCAATCACTTCCTGTGTGACTTTGAGTAATCATTCATCCTCTCTGTGCTTGAATTTTCTCGTCTCTAATATTAAATTAAATTAGGGTAGGAACTTGATGGCTGCTAAAATGCCTCCAGCTCTTGGTGTATTTCATCGTTGGCCACTACAGTGCCTCCAGCCCTCAGTCTATTTCATTTGGAATATCTCCCTTATTGAGGGCTCCTTTGGCAAGCCCTAGAAACCATCTGCATTCCCATTGGCCCCATTAAAAAAATGCTTATTTCTGGACAAGTTTTTGACCCAGTTCCTTCTTCAGATTTGATTTATTTTGTGCTGTTGAGGGAAATGAAAGTTTTCTGAGGCAAAGGGTGTGGGAGGGAATAGGAGGAAGAAAAGAATAGCTTGTGATCTCCTTCCACAAGAAATTCTGTTATCAGTTTTTGCCCTGATTCCTTCCTCCTCGCCTGAGTGTCTGTCTCCCTCGTCTTGGTGCAGAGCCTGGGAATGGGATCCCCTTCTTATCCAGCAGCAATAGTGGCAACATCATGATGGCATACAGTGCCCTCAAGCTCAACTTAATCAATTTTTAGGGAAAGCAAACAGTTTTCTCTTTTTTGGTGGTCAAAAAACTTTGCCAGCATGATCAGCTCTTCCATTTAGGTTGGGTTCACCTTTGGCATCCTAGTGGAATGTTAGGGATATTGGCACTGTACTCTGAAAAGTGCCCATTATTAAAGGGAGTGCAAAGCTGGGGAGAAGAAGAGAAATGCAACAGGCTGGAATGATGGATCAAAAGGATCAAGATGAAATTAAGAAGAGAAGAATATGCAGTTCTTCATTTAGGATCCAAAAAGCCAATTTCACAAGTACAGGGTAGGAAGACCTGTCTGAACAGCAGTTAACATGAAAAAGACCTGGGGCTATTAGTTTACTACAAGCTCAAGATGAGCCAAAAGTATGATGTGGCTGCCAAAAAAAACTAATGTAATCTTAGGTTGCAGTAATAGAAAAATAGTGTCTAGACCATAAGCAGTAATAACCATAGTGCAGAGCACACTGGCCCGGCCACATCAAGAGCGCTGCTTTCAGACCTGGGTATTACATTTGGAGAAAGATTACATTGGAGAAAGATGTTGACAAGCTAGAGGGCGACCAGAGGGCAAGAGGTCTGGAAATCGTGCCACGTGGTGCAGGGTTTGAAGAAGTTGTGGCTCTCTGATTAGAAACCAAAAGGAGGAACAAGGCAACTTGCCTCGAATATTTTGAGGGATGTCACTCGGAAGAGGGATCCGATTTATCCCACAATTCTCAGGATCCGTGGGTGAAAGTCACAGGGCAGTGGTGGGCAGTTTGCTGTAAGAAAGACCTTTCCGTAGGAATGTATGTATAGAGCCTATATCAGATTGCACGCTGTCTTGGGGAAGGAGGTAGGGAGGAAGGGAAGAAAAATTTAAAACTCAAAAACTTATGGAAGTGGCTGTTGATAAATCAAAATAAATTAATTTAAAAAATAAAAAGAAAGAAAACTTTGCAACAATTAGGAGTGTCAAAAGTGGAGTAGGCTAACTTACAAGGTAATAAGTTCCTCATTACTGGAAATATTTAAGGAGAAACTGGATGGCTTCCTCTCAGAGACACTATAGAGGGGAACCATGAATTGAGCAGGAGGCCAGCTTCTAAGATCCTCTCTAAGAAGAACTCCCTTCTACTTCAAGATAAATCAATTAATGAAATTTGGGAAAATGGAATAATATCCTAAATGTACTTAGCTCTCTGTTTTAAGGAAACCTATAACAGTTTTGGGTTTTTTTAAAGTTAATGATCTGCTCCAAGGAGCTCATAGTCTAATGGGGAACACAATGTGCAGACAACTACGGACAGATGAACTCTTTCTCTCTCTCTCTCTCTCTCTCTCTCTCTCTCTCTCTCTGTATATATATATATATATATATATATATATGTATATATATATATATACACATATATATATATACACACACACATATATACGTATGTGTATATACACACGTGCGTGCGCTCATGCCCACACACACACACACACAAACACAGGATAAATTCAAAATAATCAACAGAGAGAAGGCACTGGAAGGTATAGGAAAAGTTTTCTTGCAGAAAGTGGAATTTTAGCTGAGACTTGAAGGAAGCCAGAAAGGTATAGATGAGGAGTGAGAGAATTCCAAGCATGGACAGCCAGTGAATGTCAGGAGTCAGGAGATAGAAGGTCTTGTTCCAGGAACAGCCAGGAGATCAGAGTCTCTACACAAAATTCATCTGACCTGGGGGACGATATAAGGTATGAGAAGGCTGGAGAAGTATGGGGGAGGGCAGGGAGAACAGTTACTGAAGAATTTGAATGCCAAACAGGATTTTATGTCTGATCCTGGAGATGATAGGAAACTGCTGCAATGTATTGGAGAGCAGGGCCGGCCTGGCCAGATGGGCACTGTAGGAAGCTTAATTTGAGGGCTGAGTGAAGGATAGACTGGAGTAGAGAGAGACTTGTGACAGGCAGAGCAATAGAAGGTATTTTTATTATTAGCATGTATGATATAACCAACTTATTCTGTCTTCAAGCCTAGTTTTACAATTTTAAATTGTTATAGGTACATACTAGTATATTTGCCCCCCTCGCCCCAGTTGACAGATTGTTACTGCTGAAACACGAGTCTGCCCATGTTATTCTCCTACCAAGGATCTTCAGTGGCTCTCTGTTGCCTAGAATAAAAGGCAAAATGCTCCATTTGGCATTTAAACCAGTCCACCATTTCTAGGTCCAGAACATCTCTCTTAACACAGCTTTCTTTCCTTTGTTGCAGCTGTCAGGGTTTCCTCCCCTTGCACCTGGACCTGTGCAATGGCTCCTAGGGTGGCTCCCACTCTACTCCACCCTTCCATCACCTGTCAGATCCATCTTGCTCTAGGGTGGGTCTGACCTTGTCACTTCCCTGCCTCAATAAATGCCAGGACTTTCCCATTAGCTCTAGGATCAAATAGAAAATCCCATGTTTGGCCTTTAAAGCCCTTCATAAACTGGGCCCTTCCTACCTTCCTAGTCTTTTAACCTATTCCCTTGTACGTATTCTGCAGCCAGTGACACTGGCCTCCAAAAAAACACTGTGGTTTGTTTGCTCAAGACAGCCCATCTCCCACCTCTGAGCATTGTCACCGGCAGGCTCTATTTCCTCCTTTCTGTCTTATGTCTCTGGCTTCCCTGCTTTCCTTCAAGTCCCTGGTAATATCCCATCTTCTGCAAGAAGCCATTCCCAACCCCTCCTAACTCTCCTGCCTTGCCCCTGAGACCCTACTTCATCCTGTCTGTGTCTTGTTTGTTCGTAGCTCTTTTTTGCACATTTTCTCTCATTAGACCGTGAGCTCCTGAAGATCAGGAACTGGTTCTTTGTTTACTTGATTGTTTATGGGGTGCTGGGTATTTTTGGCCTTTCCTTTCTTTCCCCAATACTTAGCATAAGGCCTGGAACATAGTAATAAATGCTTGTAGACTTGACTTCAGTGGACTCTGTAAATTGTGACATGTTGATCCTATCAGTGGTTTGTTTGAAGTCAAATCCATGGTCAAAAATGAATTCCCCAATTATAACATAGAATGTAAGCTCCTTGAGGGCAAGGACTGTTTCATAAAATACCTAATAACATGCCTGAAACATACCAGTACCTTAATAAATGATTAAATAAGTGAGAGAAGGAATAAGATAATGAATGGATAACATTGTTGCCGTAGAGAAAAAGGATCCATCTCATAAAAGGTCTCCAGGAACAATTATTCCTTGTTTCCCTGAATTCAGTTGGTCTTTGACCTCATATATTAGAGGACAAGCCTCCTGGTAGATGGTAACAATTGCTGAACTCCATGTTAGGGATTGTCATTTTCATAATCTCATTGCTGAACTGGCAAGCTAGCTTTACTGAGGCCTGATTCCATGTGAAAATAATGTAAAAATATTTTTAGTCTAATGGTAAAGTGAATAGTATCTCATTATCATGTTAACTTGGGGAATGGAAAAGATCCAGGAAAGAAATAATGTAATGCTATACACAGACATCCTGAAAGGAGCCTTAGTATCCAATTGGCTTCTTCAAAAATATTTAAAATACTCAGATACCTTGATGAAATATTAGCTGGTGGCTACCTTGTTATGTCCCGTCTATAATGAGATTCATTTTAAATAAGCAGTCACGTTAAGGTAATAGAATACATCATTTCTTACTGTAGACATATTTAGTGTTGACATGACGTTATTCCCATTCTTCCGCTCCCTAACTCAGAGTGAGCGGCCAGCACGTGTAGTGGGAATCTTTGTAGTCCTCAGTGGGAGCTGCCGGCAAACAGGAGAAGAGACCATGGGAAGAATCACCCTCACTGTTTTTTATTTTACTGTATCCCAGGTTACCTGTGCAGGGAGTTCACAGGCAAGCATGCTCTAGCAAGGTTCAGATCTATCACAGGAAAGCAATGTTTTTTCTTTCCTTGTGTCAGGACAGTATCTGCTGGTGGGAAAATGCCGAAAAAGAATGTACAGCACCTGCAAGGAAAACTGAGCCTCCAATTGTTGGAAAAAGAAGTCAGTCCACAGAGGTGCGTCTGTCTTTCTTTCAAAGAAAGAGCAGCCTTTCAGTTACTATGAGCTCATCTTTCAATATAGTTTTTACCTGATACATTTCTTCTCATCCCGTGGGCAATCCGTGTTGTTTCCTCTGCTTGATTCAGAAATCTCTTCAGCTTGCCTTTATTCTATATATTTTTTAACAGCTTTTTCATGAGATGAGTAATTCAGCTGTAGAGGTCACTTACTAATGAAATATCAGGCAACAGAGAAGGTCTCGCCCACACTCTCAAATGCCACGTTTAAGTTCTTGGACCAGCTTCCCGGCCCATCTTTGGTCAAAGCATTTGAAGGTGTAAGTTATTGAGAAGCTTGATACCTGGTCTTTAATCAAAGAAAACAGATCACACCTTACTACATGATTACAACCAAGATGGTTATGACAGGGGAAATGAAAAATAACCACAGGAAGGAAATCCTACGAGTGATGAATGCAAATGAGAGTCTCTCTCTGGTGCTGTCTCGATTTATGTCTGTAATTCTACAAGAGGAATCAGTGGGATTTAGGAAAAGCAGCACCAGCCATGGGGAATATGAGCTGGGGCACAGCGCTTAATCTTTCTTGGCTTCAGAATCTCAGGTCACAGAGGCTCTGGGGGCCTCAGAGGACTAGCCCAACACCTTCCTTTTAAACATGAAGAAACTGAGGCCCAGAGAAGTTCCAGGACTTGCCAAAGATCATCCAAATAGTGACAGGGACAGAGCCCAAATTCAAATCCAAGGCCTTGGACTTTCCAGACAAGCACAACTTTGCCTCTGCCCAGAGCAGAATGAGTGAATAATGAATGGCCAGAGCCCTAGGGTCCTTTCCAACTTTCAAATTCTCTGGATTTAAATTTTAAGTCTTAAATAACCTTTTAAAGGAAAAGAGCCTCTGATTTCCCCCTTTTTCTTTCTTTTTGGTAATATTCAGTATGGAGTGGTGGTTAGAGGGCTGCTCTCATGTTCAGGAATAAAAAGGCTCAAGTTATGTCTCTGACATGTGCCAGCTGTGTGACCCCAGGGTCACAAGTTGCAAGGCTACTTAAGTTCTAATAGTCGAGGAGCATTGGCTGGGGCCCTATCAGGCATTCGTTGTAACAATAAAATCACAGATCTAGGTTAAAAAAAATCTTTAGAATAGAACTTTTTGAAGTAATGAATTTTGGTTTATAAATATTTTTCCTAGTGGACCAGAGATATTTTGCACCAACTGATTCTATATTGGTTTCAACTTTGTAATATTTCATTTAACTTATACAAGTTAATACAATGCAGTTAACTTGAAAGAGCCCAGGAATCACCTCAGCCAGTAAGTGCTTAATCTCCTTGCCAAGTGGAAAGACATGGCAGCCACATTTATGCAGGGTGCCCCTCCATGCTAGTAGAGCCTGATTTCTGACTTTGGAAGCTCCCTACACTGGTGAAATCACAAGTTCAAACAAAAACAAAAGTGAAGGAAGAGGATAAGTAATGTTGCCTCAGAAAATAGCAGAAGGCAGCTTCAAAAGAGATTGGCAGGAGACCCAGCTAAGACCATCTCCCAGAATCCCAGCTAAGGATTCTCCTGGCATCCTTGGGCGGTGAAGCTGGGAGGAGAAGTGGACTTAAAATGGAACAGTTCTGCGGATGTTTTGGTAGTGATCTAGTCTCATCAGAGGTGGCAGGGGCGCTATGGCATTTGGACACTGTGAGGCCGTGCTGATAACCCTAAAAATAATGCCTGGAGGACCGCATGAATCTGATTTAATATATGCCAAAGAAATTTACGGTGCAGAGATATAATTTTGTAGGTGTCCAGGACAGAGTTCTGAGGTAACTCAAAGAAGTTGATCCAAAAGAATAGAAAAGCATCACAGATTTAACCATATGCCCACTTTCTTGTTTCCACATAATTTTTATACGAATAATCTATGCACCTTTGAAGGTATATCCTTAATAAAAACAGACATCCCTTTGCAGACGGTGCTCAACAGCAGGACACGTTTTCCCACAGTCTCATAATGGACTGAGAAGGAGAGATAACTCAAGACCACATTGTGTCTGTTATTTGCTGATTTCAGAGAAGCATGTGGTTTGGTACCTACAGTCTTAGAGGTTCTTCTCTTCTTCCACACAATATGTTAAATCAAACAAGATTCTATAACATGTTGTTCAGTTGTGTCCAACTCTTTGTGACCTCATTTGGAGTTTTCTTGGCAGACACTGGAGTGGTTTGCTATTTCCTGCTCCAGCTCATTTTATAGATGAAGAAACTGAGGCAGAGTTAAGTGACTTGCCCAAGGTCACACAGCTCATAAGAGTCTGAGGCTGAATTTGAACTCATAAAGATGGGTCTTCCTGACCCTGGTGCTCTATGCACTATGGCGCCACCTAGCTGCTCCTCTATAATGTGACCACTGTGATAATTGTTTAGTGATCCACTGTGTTTCAACTTCAAGCTAGGCAGGAAGATTTACATGTTTACCATTGTTTTGAAGGATGCCCTACCATGAGTTTAAATCAAAGGAATCCTCATCAATTGGTGGTGTTTTCTGAATGGTGCTGTTTGAAGTCGTCATTGTTACCCATGGAAATAAACCCAAGAACATTATAAAGTCTCCTTAATCAAACCTGGTCGTTCAAAAAAGACTGATCTAGCCTTCCACTTTGGAAAAACAAAGTAGATAAACGATGCATATCGTCTAGATGATGGCGTGCAGATGGGCAGCCCCTGGTTCGGTAATATAGGTGCCTTGGCCAGGAATGATTGGTGGAGACTAAGGTGGGCCCAGAACTGAGTTAGGAAGCGATTTGGGATTTGGTTTCATTCATTTGATGGGGGGGAGAGGATTTAATGTGAGAACCTTTGCAGTATTTTTGGCTATGCTGAGCTGTTCCCTACTGTGAAAGCCTCCTTTAAAAAAAACAAAGAACTGTAATCTAAGGGGGTGCCCATCATTTGGGCGATGGCTGACCAAATTGTGGTACATGAATATTATTGAATGTTATTGCCTTGTTTGAAATGACAAAAGCTTATTTCAGAAAATCCTGGATAGTATAAAGTGGTTCAGAATGAAGTGAGCAGAACCAAGAGAACAATTTATGCAATGACAACAATTTTTGAAAGAAAGCAGCTTTGAAAGGCTTAGGAATTCTGATCAGTGCGGTGATTGATCAAGCCAAGAAACATAGACTCAAAAGTGCCACGAGAGACACATATTTTTGGAAGTGGTCACTGTGGGGATTCATTTGTTTGGGTGTGATAAACTATTAAAGGGTGTTTTTATCCCCATGTTTTTACATGAGAGTGGGGGGTTAGCAGTAGTGATGTCAAAGTAAACACGGTGATCCCAGTACTTTTCTTAAATGTCAGAAGAGAACAGAATAAAGTTCATAAGGAAGCACAAAGAAGCAGAATAGTTTGGAAAACAACTTGAGGAATTTATTATATTCTTTTATTTTCTAAGGCAAGTGGTACACGTTGGAGAGGCATGTTTTCTGTGTAATCCTCTTTTTGTGTTCTGTTATGTATTTGGAAAAGCTTTTAAAAAAATATTCTCTCAATGATGCCATGTGACTATGAATCATAGAATGTCCATATCTCGAGAAAAATAAGGCATAGCTGATACAAAGAAGATTCAGGATGTGAATGGAGTGGGTGGATATTAAACTCGCACTATGTACCAGGCACTATGCTAAGTACTTGGCAGATGCTTTATAGAGGATTCAGGGAATGGACAAGGCGCTCACAGAATTAAGTGATTGGATGGATCGCAGTCTGCACCCATTGGAAGGAGTCCCCATGGAAAGAACATCTCAGAACCATCATTGGCATTACATTAGAAAGTCCAAAAAATTGTTGTGTCCAGAAGACCCTTGCTTAAACTGTTTGTGGACTAGGACCTATGGCTGGTAGACTCCTCACCCTCTCAAACACTGACACCAAAGGTTTAGCAGATAAGTTAATTATTATCTTGGAGATCTTGGGAGAGCTGAGGAAGGGATGAGGTACAGGCCTGAGGAAAGGAGGGGGAGGGAGGTGCATCTGAAGGATTAAGGCCAATGAGGCATTTGCTCCAGGGGGAGTTTTAGGGCAGGAGACTGTTGAGGGCCTCAGGCCTGTCAAGGACATACCTCTAGGCCTTACTATTCATTACTCATTATTCTTCAATAACACCTTATTTCCCATTAATGAGAGAAGTCCACCCACAGGTGTAAACTACAGCATTTGGTTTATTTTGGCTAAAAGACTCATTAAAATGAGCCACATTCTACTCACTGCTACCACCAATTAGTTGCTGTCCCCAGTACCACATTTTATTGAGCCTTATAAAAATTGGCAGCTTTCTGCAGTCTCACTCCACTTATTTATGGTTATTTGGCATTGAATTGGGTAACTGAGTTATCCTGATCCACCCTCCTCAGCTGCTAGCACCTCACCTGCAAAATTACCTTGCATTTAATTTGTTTTATGTTTTGCACCTACTGGCTTCCTTGGTAGATGGGCTTCTTCACTTTGTTTGTGTCCTAGAGTGCTTTGACCCGGTCTAGTGAAGCCTATGGACCGATTGTCAGAATAATGTTTTTAAATGCTTAACATAAAATGCATGGGATTACAAAGGACACCGATTGTATTGAAGTGCAGTTATCCAATTTAAAAAAAAAGTTCACAGTCCCTCCTCTCTAGAGAATGGATGCTTTTTCTTTTTTTTTTCTTTCTTTTGTCTCTTTCTTCTTTTTTTAAAGTATGGTTAAGTCTCTATTCAGATGCCATCAGTTCTTTCTCTGGAGGCAGATGGCATTTTTCATCATGAGTCCTTTAGGATTGTCTTTGATCTTTGTATTGCTAAGAAAAGCTAAGTCATTCACAGCTGATCATCATACAGCATTACTGTTACTGAGTGCAACGTTCTCCCGGTTCTGTTCACTTCACTTTGTATCAGTTGGTGTAAGTCCAGTTTTTTCTGAAGTCATCCTGCTCATCATTTCTTATAGCACAGTAATGGTAATGATGCTCTCTTAGGGAGGGGCTTTTGCATTTGTTATCTCAACATTTGCCACAGTGCCTAGAACATCATAGGCACCTAGTGCATCTTATTGATTGAATGAATGATGATGTAAATTTCTTAGGATCTATAGAGCTGTACATTTCCTCTTTAGCTTTTATAGAATCTGTCAAGTATCACAATCCTGTGAAGTTAAAAGTTAACCCTTAAATAAAGAGTTGAGTTATAACAACAAAGTGCATCATCCACAGATATATATATATTATAGCCCATCCACCCCTGTTTATGTCCTGTATCCATCCCAAAATTCTAAAAATTCAGGTGAAGATTTGCTTCATTTTGTGATTACTAGAGTCTATTACATTCAGTTTTTTCCAAATTTGAGGGTTTATGGTAGGCACTTGTAAAGGTTTGTTGGATTATTGATTGTTTTAAAGACTTTAGAGCTGTATCTCCCTGGGCTTTAAAAAGTCATGGGTTTTACGTGTAGACCATGGCCTTTTTGTTGGCAAAGAAGACCACCATACGCAAAGAGTCAAAGGCCATGAATTAACTGAATCGCTAGGCTGGTAGATTTAGAGCAGGAAGGGACATCAGAAATTATCTAGCCCAACCTCTTCGTTTTACAGATAAAGAAACTGAGGCCCAGAGAGGGAAAGCCATTTGCTCAAGATGACAAAGTTAGTTAGGTTGGGATTCAAACCCAGGACTTCATAATCCAACTGCAAATCCAGTTCTTCTTCTAGTCTGCTGTCCTTCTTCTTCCCCTCTCAGTCACCTGTAGGTGACTAAGAGGAAACTCCTTCTATCATTGTATGTCATCAGTTATACTGAGTTGCCTGATGCATGGGAAGATTGAATGTCTCATCCAAGGTCACCCAGCCAGGATATTTCAGAGGCAAGATTTTCTTTCTAACTGTCCATTACTTCATCTTGTTTCTTTTCAACAATTTGATTTTTTTTTTCAGTACCCAATACCTTCCTTCTTCTATAATTTATTAGATCACTAAGCTTCTCGTACCTAAACCAAGCATTTCAAAGGAGGGCTGTTTTAAAAGAACCATATTTTTATTCTGTCTTTTCAACTGCTGATTATCCAATTTTAAACACAATTTTGACAAGAGTTTGACAACAGGATTTCTCCTCCTCCTAAATACGGTTCAACTCATTGTTCTTCCAAGGAGATTTTTCTGAGATAATGTATTGATGGAAAAAGCCTTTGTCTAGGAGGTGTGGTATACTGTGGCACCATGGGAAGAGCAGAGAGTCAGGCAGTGGGGAATAATAAAAGGGCACTGTACTTATGGTCTGGAAAGACTGGCTTTGACTCCTTTCCCAGAGAATTACTAGCTTTCTGGCCCTGGGCAAATCTCTCAGTTTTTCTGAACCTCAGTTTTCTCATCTGTAAAATGGGAGTACAATATCTGCATGGTACGAACTGCTCAGGGTTCTTGTGAGTCTTCAGTGAGACAATATACGTAAGGCACTTTGTGAATTGTAGAATCTAGCTGTTGCTGTTACTAGTAGAAAGAATATTAAATTTAGAAGTCATCGGATCATAGTTTTGGGAGTAGAAAGGAGCTTAGAGGTGATGGGAAACTGAGGCCCACCCAGAGACACCAGAATTTGAAGCCAGCTCTTCCTGAATGCATGTCCCACCATACCGCACTGTCTCCACAATGAATCTGGAAGACAAAGTCTTCATTTCTACAACAGAAGGAAAGATTTAAAATGGAACATGCCTGTAAGAAGTAAAAATAAGTGGACTTAAAATTCATACTCAAGTGTAAACAGCTGATATCAGGCTCTTCCTGAGAACAAACCTGGGGCCCTGAAAAGATGTGGGAGAAGAAGGCAGGAGAGAACTTCCTTCTTGACCATTTTGCCCAGGGCCCCTGATGTTTAAATGGAGGCCCAGGGCTGTTGTCCCATGATGCGAGCTTATTTTCAGTTTGTTCCTAACTCATTGGTGTCACACCAATAATTAATTCTGTATTGAACAGCTCACTAATGAGTTCTGGGTTTTGCCAGCCCTAAGCTAAATGAGAAAATTTTTTACAAGCCTTTTCCACACTTACTTGTGTCATAAAAATCACATATCCTAATAGCTTGGATGTAATATCCTGAATAAAAAGTCAGCTTTCAGAGCCTTGGGCAATGTTTTCCATTTTAATTAAAAAATCTTAACTGACTCACAACCTGGCTTTCTTTGCACTGAAGCACTTAATGCAAGTCCATGACTTCATTTGAGTGGGTTATTCTGTCCTTCGCTGATGCAGCTTTCGACCCCTAGCTTAGTATACATACCTTTAAACTTTAGAAACTGTTTTCTTGATGCTTCTGGGTTTCATGCTGACACTTCCCAATAGTAGATCCCCAGCAAACCTTCTCTAGCACCAGAGACAAACATTGAAGGCAGGCAGATTATGGCAGAAACGCCATCTGGCAGTGCCGCTGCCACACTCCTCCCTGGTGGTCCGCCCATCTCTGATGAGAGGAACAGTGTGTGTGTGTGTGTGTGTCTCTGTCTATCTGTGTATGACTGTCGGTGTGTTTATGTGTGTGTCTATCTGTCCATCTATGTGTGTATCAGTATGTCTGTCCCTGTGTCTGTCTTTCTGTCCATCTATATGTGACTGTGTATATATCTGTCTGTCTATCAGTGTGTCTGTATGCATATCTGTTTGTACATCCATGTGTCTGTCTGTCCATCTTTGTGTGGGTCTATGTGTATGTGTGTCTGTCTATGAGTGTGTGTGTGTGTGTGTGTGTGTGTGTGTGTGTGTCTGTGTTTGTGTGTAGCATTGCTCCCTTGAGACCCACCAGAATTAGTCATTGTATTTCATCTGACTTCTGATGTCTGAATGTTGTTTTCATTTACATGATTACGAGCACAGTGTATGTTATTGTCTGTCATTCTGCTTTTTTCCATCTGTATCATTACATTCAGCACTTCTCATGTTTCTCTGAATTCCTTATATTCGCTATTTCTTGATGAACAGTAATGTCCTATTATGTAGGCCACAGTTTATTTGTTCATTCTCTGTTAGATAGATATCTGGTTTGTTTCTAGTTTTTTGCGATCACAAAAAGCAAACAAAAAAAAAACCTCTTGTCATCATTATTTTGGTTTCTGTGGGATGTTTCTTTTTCTTGTGGCGTGGGCCAAACAGTGGGATTTAATACATCAAAAAACATTCATAAATCACCCACTGTGTGCCAAGCACTGGGAGTATAAAGACATCAATGACACTGTCCCTGCCCTCAAGGAGCTTGCGTTCTATAGGGGGAAACAACACGTACGTCAGTAAGAATATAAAAATAAGTCCAGATACAATAGATAATGAATGTATACGTAAGCATGTTATATACACATATAATGGGTAGCATCTAGTATGATACACAGTGGTGAACATATGCATGTACATAAGTATATATGCATATAATATATCATGGGCATAATAAATATAAAGCTAATAGAAGTCAATTTTGTGCAGAAGCAGTAAGAGCTTTGGGAGAAAAGGAAGCTATTATGTACCTACTGTGTACCAGACACTGTGCTAAGCAGTTGACAGATATCTCGTTTGAGCCTCACAGCAACCCTAGGAGGCAGATGCTGTCATTATCCCATTTTATATTGAAGAGACTGAGGCAGTTAGAGATTAAGTGGCTTGCCCAGGGTCACACAACTAGTAAGTGTCCAAGGTTGCATTGAACTCAAGTCTTCCCAGTTCCAGGTCCAGTGCTCTATCCGCAGAGCCACCCACCCGGCTGTTCCTCTTGGCTTCTTTTAAGTCCTCACTTAAATTTGCCAAGCTAAGAGGAGGAGGGGAGGGGAGAAGGAAAGGGGCCTGAGAGCTGTAGCTAAAATACAGCTTTAACAAATATTTTGCAGTGTGCTCCTAATCCTCATTCTTAGTGATTGTCCATTCAGTGTTGACAGCATTATGTAAGGGGTCATTAGGGAGTCACCAGCAGTATAACACAAGACCCATAAGCTCTAGAGTTTCTTCAGCTGTAAAAATGACAGGGTTGGACTAGGTCCCTCCACCTTTTGGCGTACTGTGATTCTCAAATAGACCAGAAAGGCCATTTAAGTGTCCATCCCCAGGAATCTGGCCCAAAGGGGAAGCGGAAGAACAGAGTCAGAGGAGCGCTGTCTCCCAAGTCAAGAGCCACTGGGTTCTGAGCCTGCCCCTGCCACCCACCAGCTGGGCAGTGGTGGGCATGTAACTTACACTCTGGGAGCCTTGACTTCCCCATCTGTGAAATGGGGATAATAATGCCTTTATCATCTACCTTTCAGGATTGATATGTGCAATAAAAAGATAATGTGTGGAAATCACTTTGTAAATCTTTAAAATGCTTTGCACATGGCAGCTGTGAGTATTAAAGGGCTCCTCTCAAGATATCTCCTGCCCTTTGGCTCTGTAATAACCTTTGTGGTGTTTTATGTGGCTGGCTGGCTGGCTGGGTGGATAGATAGATAGATTGATTGATTGATTTTTTTTTTGTTATTAAATTCTTTCAGTCGTGTCTGACTCTTTGTGACCCCATTGGGGGTTTTCTTGGCAAAGATACTGGAGTGATTTGCCATTTCCATCTCCAGCTCATTTTACAAATAAGGAAACTAAGGCAAACAGGGTAAAGTGACTTGCCCTAGGTCACCCCGCTAGTAATTGTCTGAGGCTGGACTGGAACTCAGGTCCTCCTGATTCCAGGGCCCATGCTCTGTCCACTGTGTCACCCAGCTGCCAGATAGATAGATAGATAAGAAAACTGAGGAATAATCAGAGTGACATGGCTAGATCATTGGACCAGGTGTTTAAAGTGCTCACTGCCAGTAACAATGAGTTAATTAATAGTTGTGAAATGCCAAAATTAGCTTTCTAATATATACTTTTGTGTTACAATGCTTGCTGTCTAATTTATTAAAATTCTAGGCTTTAAACAGGAGTTCTTAACCTGGGTTGGTGAACTTGCTTTTTTAATGTTTTAATAACTATTTTGGTATAATTAGGTTTACCTTGGTATTTTATTTTATGCAAATTTAAAAACATTAACCTGAAAAAGAGGTTCGTCTATAGGCTTCCCCAGATAAGGGCTCCAAGACACACAAAAAAGAGGAAGAAGCTGTGTCTTAGAAAAAATCCATGAAACCTTCATTTACATGTCTCAGTTCAGAGGATAATATACGTTAACAGCAGCCTTGTTTCTTTATACATGTGGTATTATGACATTGCATATATAGCAGTACCGAAATGCACATTGTCTGTATATAAAAATTCTCCTAAATTATGAACTTCATGAGGGTAGGAATCCTATCTTCACTATCTTAATATATGATGCCTGGCATATTGAATGAATGAATCAGTCGGATATTCATTTAGTGAGTGCTTCACTCTTAAGTTACGTGCTGTGGGGGATGAGAACCAATATGGTGACCAGAATTAGGAATGCAGTAGTCCCTTTGGAACTCGGGCTTGGTTGGGCCACATTCTCCATTTTTTTCTCCCTTCTAGATGCCACATTTTAGAGAGGATTTTGATAATCCCAAACACATTTAGAGGTCAACAAGAATGGGTGACGGAGCTCAAAACTCTGCCAAATGAAGCGTGGTTAGTGGAATACAAGGGATGTTTAACCTTGAATAGGAGACTTTAGGAGAATGTGACGACTGCCTTCAAGTATTTAGTTGCAGGCCAGATGTTTGAGAAATGGATTAGACTTGTCCTGTGAGATGTGTCAGGAAGTAGTGGCCTCTTCCCAAATGGAAATCTTATGGATGACATAGAAGGGGTTTAGCTTGGACCTCTCAGATTCCAGACCTGAGGTTCTAAGACACTATCCATGCCCTCCCTGAAGCTTACGGTCTAGGAAAACAAAATAATAAATGTACCCAGACAACTATAATACAGAATAGAATGAGTAAACATGCAGTGAGAAGCATGGGGCCACCCTGGGAGTTGAGAGAAGGGAGAGATTACTGTAGAAGGGATTGGGGAAGACTTCCTAGAGGAAAGAGCATTTGAGCTGGGACCTGAGGTATGATTAATGGGGTAGGCAGAGTTGGGGTGGGATAGAGGGTTTCCAGGGGGAGGAACAGCATTATAATGTTCTTCGTGATAACACAGGAGTGGGAACATAAAGGGCATGGCCAGCAAAAAGAACAAGTTAATGCAGTTTGACAAGACCATAGGATGTGTACAGGGGGGTAGATAGAGATAAGGCTGGGAAGGTGGATTGACAAGTGACAGTTTAGACATTATCATGTAGGCACTGGGGAGTCATTGAAGGTTTCTGAGCAGGGAAATAACTCAAATCAAACAGAGCTGTGCTGTAAGATTAATTCAGAAGTAGTCCTTAAGGAAGAAAGGAAGGAAATAACCATTTATTGAGCACCTACTATGTGCTAGGTATTATACTAGGTGCTTTACAAATGATATCTTATTTAATCCTCACCACAGCTCTGTGAGGTAGATACTGTTAATATCCCCATGTTATAGTTGAGGAAACTGAGGCAGACAGAAATTAAGTGATTTGCTCAGGGTAGCATAGCTAGTAAGTGTCTAAGGCTGGGTTTGAGCTTAGGTCTTCTCAGCTCCAAGAGATACTAGAGACTTCTGAGACTTGGTTGAGTGGAAGAAATATCTACCACAGCCTCCTTACACATACAGCAGACCCCTGTGGGCTGGGCTAGTTCTTTTCCTTAAAAGTACTGAAACCACAATTGAGACTTAACTGGCCCTTCCTTGTTGCAAAAAGCCAGGAGTAACTACATTTCTTCTGATGGTTGGCTGGTAGACCACCATGGAAAACTCAGAGGTAGGGAAGCTGCATTCAGCTGAAGCAGCATGCAAGTATACTGGCTGAATATCCTTCCTGTGCCATAGGTAAATAAACCTCCTTTATTACATTTTGAATGACGGATGATTGTCTCATTTCATTCTAACATCAGACTTCAACTAGCAGGAAACCAGCCTGAGTCAGGTATAGCTCACAGTAGTAGTCTTCTGTGATGGTACAGGCAAATACAGGTAAGGAGTACCTGACTTAAGATGAATATAGTGAGAATAAGAAAAGGGAATGGAATGAGAGATAAAACAGAAATAGAAATAGCTAGGCTTCGCAGCTGATTTCTTGTGAAGGGCAAGGGAAGAGAACTCTAAGATGCCTAATATTTCAAGCTTAGATTGGTGGGATTTACCATTAACTGAATTAGAAAAGTCAAGAGGAGTAGGTTGGGGGGGAGGGGATGATGAGCTAAGTTTAGGGTCCGGCTTCTTGATCTTAGGAGAAAGCTCAGGTCTGGAGAGGCATTTGGGAATCATCCACATGCTGGGGGCAGTTGAGGGTATTCGGAATAGGTGATATGTCCAGAGGAATGGAACATGGACAGAATCCTGAAAAATGCCCACATCGAGGGAACAAGAGGAGAATCACAGGAGGATGTTATAGGAGCCGAGGGAGAAGCTCAGGTCCAGGCTGAAAGACCAATCCAAAGAAAAAGAAGCCAGGGTGCACATGTCTTCTTGAGTGTGTCCGTGTGGTTTCTGTATTACTCAAATGTTCCTCAGAATTTATGAACCTAACACGTGAGATAGCCAGGGCTTCTTTCATCTCACATATAAAATCATAGTACTTTCTTTTAGAGCTGAAAGGAACCTTAGAGATTATCTGAGCTAAACCTTCCCAAATCCTCTTAAATCTTCCATTTTAAAGATGATGAAACTGAAACTCATAGAGGTTAAGTGACTTACTCAGGGTCACTAGTCAAGGGGCCTGTGGCAAAACTAGAATGAATCCCATATTTTAAACTGAAATCCACCACCTCAGTTTACATAGAGGTCATAATGCAAGGTTTAAAATCCAGCCATTTGAAATTCAGAAGGGGTTTTTCATAGCAACAATGTTATAAATGTTATTTAGATTCCCAGGCTAACCTATTTGACCAGCAAGGTACTATAAAACCATAGAAATTAACTTCCATTGATAAAGGTTTTTCTATGAAAAAATTTCTTTCTGAATTTCATGGAGGGATATAGAGAACCCATCTCCCTAGGTGCCCTGTTGGCCGTGCCTATAACCACTAGGATTGTTTCCTTCTTCACTTTCTCGTAGCAGTGAAATGGGGCTTTGGACACTCCAGGGGCAAGAGTGGGCAGTGGGTAGTGGGCATCGGACAGGAGTAGCCATATCTAGTAGTAGCAAGGCAAAAGAGCTGAAAGGAATCCTGAAAATACTCTGTGGTGGATGAGGAAAAATTCCAATGTAGATTCTAAGGGGTGCCTCAGGCAAGGTAGCTCAACACAAGTATCTCAGATGTTAATAAGTCAGAGACTATCTGTGTACAGAATTTGGAACTTATGGAATTGATAAAGTCAGAAGCTGATTTATTTCCTGTAGCCTGAAGTGCTGAACTTAAGGTATTTAAAGTATTTTCAACCTGATTACACCAGGGAGGCAGCAGGCTATTGAGCCATGGACTCCCAGGAAAAGCCCATAGGATTATACGAAAGGGTCTGTAAATCCACACATGAGTAAATGTGCCTTCTGTTACCCAGACAATAATACGGTTTACCCGTGTATGTATTTTAGGACCGGATCTGTGATTTTCCTGGTAGAAGGAATTCCTGGGTGAGGAAACACCCACTATGGTTGCAGATCTGCACCTTCTCCTCAACTAAGAGTCTTACAGAGTCGCTTAGAGTACTGAGAGATTAAATAAATTGCCCAGGGGCGTAGAGTTGGTATGTGTCAAAGGAGAAACTTCAACTCCAGTTTGCCTGAATTGCAGAGCAGTTCTGTCTCCTCTTTGCTAGACTGGACATTTATTTAAAAACAAAGAGACAACAAGTGCCTACTGTGTGTAAGATATTATGACAGATTCTGGGGTTACAAAAACAAAAGACAAAGCAGCCCTTGACCTTTCCATTGGCAGAGGCATCTTGCACAAGACTATAGGAAAAAACTTCCGTTTTGTCACTGCAATATCCCTATGTGGAAACTCCTTCTACCATTGCAGCAGATTAGTGGATCAGTCCTTTAGAGTTGCCTAAGGCAGTTGAAGTTAAGTGACTCATCCAGGGCCACATAACTAGAAGTATATGGAGCAAGATAGGAACCCAAGTCTTCCTAACTTAAAGCCCAGCACCCTGTCCAATATACCAAGCTGCATCTAGTAATTGAAGAGCAAGGTTAGGTCAGAGTTGTAGACTCGGAGTTGGAAGAAATCTTAGAGAACATCAGGTGCAACCCTCTCGTTTTACAGATAAGGAAACTGAGGCTCACAGAGGTCAATTGATTTGTTCATAGTTCCATAGGGAGTCAGTGAATGAGCAGGATTCCAACTCAGCTCCTCAGACTTCCAGATTCAGCCCTCTTTCCACTGCAGCATGTTGTTCCCTTCACAGTGGAAATGGAACCTTTGTCTTCCTTCTGGGTTCAAGTCAGATACTGAGGAATGGAGGTGGGGAGGGAGGGAGTCCATTCATAGCTTGGGAAAACATCTGGTACAATTGCACATAGGCAGGAAATGGCCATTTTGGACAATGGCTAGTAGCCTAGCTTAGCTAGAATGTAGAATATATGAAAGAGAGCAGTGTGTAAGTAAGATAAGGTAGGTGGGAGCCCAGTTGTTCAGGGCCATAAATGCCAGGCTGAGGATTTTTCTCCTCTAGGCCAAGAAAATGGAAGTCACAGGATCATAGATTTAAAGCTGGCAAGGGCCTCTAAGACTCTTCTCCTTCAGTCGCCTCATTGTACAGATGAGGAAACAGGCCCACAGAGGGAATGTGACTCGCCCAAAGTTGTGAGTGTCAGAGCTAGGATGTGGACCCATGGCATCTGACTCTGACTCCAGCACTCTTTCTGCTGGGCCCCACTGCCTCTGTTCCTCATGGCAAGTATTTTGGTAAAGATATGGAGGAGTTTGGGAAGAAGAAAGACTAAAGCCAGGAAAACCAATTAGGAAAATAGTCCAGTAGCCGCGAGGTGGTTAGTTCCTGTGCCAGGGGAGCAGCCGAGCAAGTGGAAGAATGAGCAATGGACATGAGATGTCATGGAGGTAAAATGGGTATGCTCTGGCAGCCCCCTGATCGTGGCAGATGAGAGAGAGGAAGGAGTCCAGCGTGGCCCTGAGGTTACAAACGTGGGTGCCCTGGAGGGTGGGAAGGCCCTGGAACAAAACTGGTGAAGTGAGAGAAAGCCACCTGCCCTTGAAGCAAGTCTGGGCAAGCCGCTCACCTTCATAGGACCTCAGTTTCCCTATCTGATAGACAAAATGATGTCCAAGGCCCCTTCCAACTATGACACCTCTGATTTGTGATAAAGAAAGAAAAACAGAAAGAAAGCTAGAAAGCTGTGCTGCCTCACAGCGCCCGCACTTGGTTTTTACCTGTAATAACTCTGTCCAATTTAAGCAATCAGATCTCTTTGTGAACTATGCCCTGCTCTGTTAATCCCAGCAATGCCAAGAGTTCATTCCTCTCTAGCTTGTCTAAACACTGCCTGAAAAAACAAAAACTAAACACAGTTTCTCTCATTTCCTTGTGACTCCTCTGAGCCCATTTATGCCATGGAGCGATGGGGAACCTCAAGAAGAACATTGCCCCTAAAAATCAGCAGTAGTGTTGTTGAGAACAAAAGCTGTGCTCCCAGGTACTGTGGCTCTCCAGGTGGGGAGGGCTGGAAGGGCAAGAATAAATCAGAGGGTAGCATTGAAGGTATTGGGGAGTAGTCAAGAGGCACAGAATAGGACATCGATTTTCTTTTTTTTTTTTTAAGGCAGTTGGGGTTAAGTGACTTGCCCAGGGTCGCACAACTAGTAAGTGAGGGACATCAGTTTTCAGTCACAACCCAAATGTTGATTTGTTCTGTTTAACAACTCAAAAGGAGGGTTTCTCTTTGTGGGGCGAGCATGGAAGGGCGTTGATGACAGAAAAAGAGGAAAAGAAAGAAAGGAACGTCAATGAAAGAGTAAAAAAAAACAGAAGAGAGGAGAAAGAAGCTGAGGGGACAAAGACAAGAAGGTTGCTGCTGTTCAATTGACGATCTTTAAAAAAAAACCTGGCACGCTTAGCTCCATGTACACTCAGTCACCTTTTCTGTTCTCTGTGTGTTAAAATGTTCATGCTAGTTGATATTTCGGTTCATCGGTTCCCCAGCACACCATCTTCATCTTCCCACCATTTGTACAAATCCCAAATCAGGGGGAGATGGAACTAGGGAGAATGCCTCCTTCCCTGCCCCCAACGTGACTGCAGCCATTACCAAGCACCCATCTACCATGGGCAGAGTGTAATGAGAATCACGTTTAGAGCTAAAGGGGCCTTAGAGACCACCTGGTCCAAACCTTCCATTTTACAGATGAGGAAACTGAGGCCCTGGGAAGTTAGGGTGACTTGCTCAAGGCATCACAGGTAAAGTTACAACTTCACGTAAGAAGTGGCAGTGTCAGAATTCAGAGCCAGATCTTCTAACGCCAAATCCAATACTTTTTTTCCAAAGAGTGATGAAACACGTCTCTGCCCTTGAAAGGAGTATAGTCCGGACAGTTGGGAGGTACCCAGCGAGACGTATATTCTCACAGAGCCGTTTCAGGATGTTTGCCCCACACCAGGAAAGCCGAAAGCCACATGGACAGGCCTGCACCCATTGACTGCCAGGTTTTCCTTCCCTGAGGCCACGTCAGAGCTCATGGCAGGATACCGTGAGGGTACACATGTGCACACTGGAAAATCTGAGCAGAAACCCTGGCTGGGAGGGATACAGAGGCAGAAGGAGCCTCTTGGGCGCATTAGTGCCCAGGTCTTCTGCCACACTGGCACCAATCTCTCCCCAAAGCTGAAAATTAACCTCTAGAGAAACCCCATCTTCATTTTCTTCATCAATAAGTTTGTCAGTAAGCAAAAAGATCTCATTTGAATTCAGGAGAGGATTTTTTCTCCTTATGGAAATAAAATTCTGATTTCATATCCAGAATTAGTGGAAATATGGAATTCTCTTTATAGACGCTCTTCTTACACTGAGCTTTAGCTGGGCCATATATCTTTGTGTTAGCACATTAACAAGCAAATACAAAGCAGGAAGGCGTGAATTCTTTTCTCAGCAGGTGGACTAGTCACTGCAAACGAACAGCCAAGCCAGGATTTATCAGGGCCTAGCATTAGAACACCTGGGGAGCCTGGGATGCTTTCAGGTCTGGGAGCATCATTCTTCCTATGCCCCTCAGAGGGAAGGAGTGCAGGGGTTGTGAGCCCCATTTCATAGATGGAGAAGCTGCTGATCAGGGAAGTGCAGCCATTTGTCCTTGGTCTGACCTGAAGTCAGGGCTGCTGAGTTAGCGTTCAGGGCCTGTGAGGGGTGTACAAGGAACATGAACACAAGGCCACCCCCAAGGAGCTGAACAAAAGAATATCCTTGGAAATTTGGACAGATAGCGTGCCTGCGTTACATGTTTTCTAAGTGGCTTCTCAAATCCTTTCATATTTAAGCATTTGGCATGAGTATTCCCTCCACCTTCCCAAAGCCCAACTACTCCAGTCTTAGGTCAGGGATTCCTGACCTGAGGTCCACACCCCCCAAGGGGTCCTCAGAAAGATTTCAGGCTGTTGGTGAACTTGGGTGAGGGGAAAATGGCGTCTTTATTTCAATATAATTGGTTTCCTTTTTAATCCTGTCTTATTTTGTGCATTTAAAAACATGATTCCCAAGGAGGGAGGGTCAGATGACAGCACGGAGCTGAGAGATGCACCAGGAGACCACAGTATGGTGGGGGCCACAGGAGGGGCAAATGAAGGTGACAGACTCCATTTGAGATCTCACAGCTGATCCCACAGAGGATGAAAGAAGAGCAGGCGCAATTGAAAGGGACACCAGCGTGTCAAGTGTGGTGGATGGCCAGGAGAGGAGTGTCGCCAGGAGTATGAGCCAGGGTTAGGAGAAGCAAGCTGCAGGCATGAGGGGGCAACGCTTTCAACAGGGGCTGGGTTCAGTGACCTCACAGGTCCCTTGGAAACCATGGCTCAATATCCCGCTACCTCCCTGGTGTCCTCTGGTTGAAAATACTTTAAATACCTCAAGTTCAGCACCTCAGGCTAAAGGAAATAAATCAGCTATCAAATTGGCATTCCAAAAACACACTGTGTCATCCTCCTATTCAGAAATGTTCAGGGGCTTCCTGTTGCCTCTAGGATAAAAATGGGAAATCCTTAGCCTGGCATTTAAAGGTTTCCATGATCCAGTCCCCACCCACTTCTCCACTGGGGGCTTCTTCACCTTTTTTGTGTCCTGGTTCCCTTTGGCAGTCTGGTGAAGCCCATGGACCCCTTCTCAGAGAAATGGCTTTAAGCGCATAAAATAAAATGTATGTGTGACTCAAGCAAGACAATGTATGTAAAGGGCTTTGTAAACCTGAAAGTAGCATATGAGCGCTAGCAGTGCTGATGATGAATGGTGATGACGTGATGGTGGTGGTTGTGGTGATGATGGTGATGATGGTGCTGGTGATAAGGATGAGGATGTTGATGGTGGTGGGGTAGTGGTGTGCATTCTGTAGCACTTCAGGTTTACAAGGCACTCTCCTCACAGCACAGTGACCACATGGTGTAGATGATCAAAGTCCTAGTCTTCCTATTTTATTGTATGTAAACATTTGTACTTGTCTCCCCAGTAGCATTACACTCCTTGAAAGCGGGGATAGCTTTGTCCACACAGCCTGGAATGCTGCCTATTGCATTGTGCTTTAATCAGTGTAGTTGACTGATTGATTGACGGGCTTAGTTCAGATGGTCCCTCTTGCACGAGTCTTTGCAGAGGATGATTAATTGAGAGCAAGAAGGAACCACAGGTGTCATTTAGTTTAACTCCTTCATTTTACAGATGAGGAAACTGAGGCTCCCCTCAGTTTGGCAGTGTCCCCCTCTCTTCCTAAATTACCAGAAAGACTTGAGAGAGCTCCTATTTCATAGATGAGGCGTCTGAGAAGGGCGCACATTAGAGAACTTGCCCACAATCCCAGAGGTTCCTCAAAGAGGGCATGGCGCCAAGGTGGCCCCTGGCTTCTCTGGGCACACGTTGGATTCCCTGGTAGAATGTAAGCTCTTAGTGTGCGAGGGCTGGTTGGTTTTTGTCTCTTTGTGCCCAGCATCTTGCACAGAGTAGATGCATAATAAATGTTTATTGAATGAATAAATGGATTATCTTTCCACAACGATCATTTTGTCCTTATTACTGATAAGTATTTCATCTCCTTTGTTCTTCATTCTGTCTACTATAAATGGATAATTTGGACAAAATAAGATTTCAAAAGGGGAAAATATTGAAGTGTTCTTTGAAGAAAATAGGATTCTTCACACAAATATTCTTACTCCAGGAATTGTCAGAACAGCAGTGTCTGCATTTTCATTAAGAAAAGTATTTATCAGTCCTTCTTAACCAAATATTTGACTCTTTAAAATTCATCCTACTGTACACTTAGTGTGATTTATTCAGAGAAGATACCTTGCATTACTATGTGTCATTCTCCCCATATTTCTAATAATTCTCTCTTTTAAATTTTAGTAATATATAAAATATTCTTAATTTGACCTCTGCAATTAATCTTGTTGAATTTTCTAACCTCTACTGACCAAAAAAAAAATCAATCATAAGATATGAAAGTGGCTTTCGATTAAGATTAGAATAAAAAACTTCATTCATTTTGTAAATTTCAGAGCAGCCAAGCAACATTGCCTTCCCCTTTCGTCACAGCTTCTATAGGTCTTATAAACGTCCTGGGTTAAAACATCATGGTGGGCTTTCTTTTTGGCAATATCAGAGTAACATCTATTAGCTGTTGTTGTAATAGAACTATTCGATATTTCTCCATTAATTCATTCAACACATTTGCTGGTTGTCTTCTCTATGCTGTTCTAGGCACTGTAGGGGGAGAAGAACTGGGTCATAATCTCAGCATAGAAGGAACTTCCTGTTTAGCAATTTGAGTAAATGATCATTCATTCCTAGTGTCTCCCTCAAAAATCCCTTTCTAAATTCTCTCCGTGGCTATATACACATCTGTTCCATTCATGAAGTAAATCTAACATTACTTATAAAAGAACCAACATTTTGTTGCTTCTGTTCAATTGTTAGCTTTTAAAAACAAATATTTGTTCTGCCGTAGTAGCCAGTTTTCTAAAATAGAATAATGTTTGCAGCAAATTATAGGAAGGAAAGAAAAAAGCGGCTGACAATGTTTATTTAAAGATGCTGTTTCAGATTAGCCTGGAGGATGAGAGAGCCAGACGACAGTGAGCAAGAACACAAGAAGCCTGAAATGTGGTCTGATGCACCCTACGTTCACAGCTGTTTGGGTCGCAGCTTTCTTTGCCCAGTTCAATGTCATACATTCTCATGTGACCATTGAACTTTCTGGCAATACCCAGTACCAAACACTGTGGAGGGGATCTTGTAAAGAGGCACTTCCTGAGCACTGGGTGTTCTTCTATCATCCCCAGAAGAAAATCAAAACCAAGCAGCTGGCCCCCAAACAATGGGGAATGAACTGACTGAAGTAGGGGATGCAAGGCAGAAAATTCAGTTCAGTTCACTCCAACAATTGCTTAGTAAGTCCTCAAGTACAGGATGGGAAACAACATGGAGTAGTGGAGAGAGAGACAGAGACACAGAGAGTGACAGAGAGAAAAGAGAGAGAAAGAGAGACGGAGGGAGTGAGTGCACTTCAGAGCCAGGAAGGCCTCAGTTCCAGTCCCTTCTCTGACATATACTAGTTGTAGCACCCTGGGCGAGTCACTTAACCCTTAAAGGTCTTAATTATTAAAAAGTGAAGTTGCAGCACAGTACTGATCTGCATTGGGAGAGGGCATTTTCAATTGAAATCACAAATCTGGAAAAAAAAAAAAGGGTGCTGAGAACAGCATCATGTCTATCTTCATGGACTGTAAAATCTTTTTTTTTTTATAGACTGTCAGTGAACATTTATTAAGCACCTACCCTATGCCAGGTCCTGTGCTAAGCACAAAAAGGCAGAAGACAGTCTCTGTTCTCAAGGAACTCACAGTCACGTGGAGGAAATGACATGTAAACAGCTGTATGTGTCAACGAGCTATAACAAGTGCTTATTAATCGTATACAGGAGATATCTCCATCTATCTAAAGAGAGAGGGAACTCCTGTATGCATTCTGTATATTGTAATGTTTATACTACATATGTAACTTCATGCAGGATATATACACTATATATGTGACAAATTTACTATACATAACTATGTGCAGGATATAAACACATACACATATATGTGCATACTCACACCTATATATATAGTAAAATGGAGATAATCGACAGAGGGAAAGCACTGGAATTCAGGAGCATTGGGAAATGCTTCCTGTGAAATGTCAGCTTTTCACTGGAAATTGCCAGGGGCCAGGGTAAAGAGATGGGAAAGGAGAAGATGGCAGGCATGGGAGACAGCCAGCAATGCTGCTGAGAGCTGGAACTGGAGCAGCCAGTGGCTATTCTAGGAGCTGCAACTGTATAAATACATAATTTTTTAAGCATTTTTAAAACTGTGAACTTGATAAGCATCAACAAATACAAATATTTCTCTGATCCTCTTTGTCTCCGTTTCTTTTTTTGCCCTCCCCAGCCCCCTCAAACTTTCTCCTCCAAAAAACCCAAAATCTTTTTAGATTTGAAAGCCCCAGTGTAGGGCTTAAGTCCAGTGAAGCAAAACAGTTTTGCGCTATAGTCGTGTCTCAGAATGTCGGTAAGCTTCATGCCGTGATGCATCACTTCTCTGCCAAGAGGTGGCAAGTAGCATCAGACTTCTGGAGCCCGGATTGGTCATTTTTAAAATTAGTTTTATTGTTTTATTTTTTCCTCCCATCTCCCCACACACACAGGAAGAAAGGGAGAGAGGGACAGAGGGAGGGAAAAAAAGAATGACTATTACGCAAATAATATCAGTCAAGCAAAACATTCCCACGTTGGTCATGTCCAAAACTGAATTTCAGTTGTGCTGTAAGAAGTGAGGAAAGATTTATTTCACAGACATGAAAAGACTTGTATGAACTGACACAGAGTGAAATGAGCAGAACCAGGGGAACAATTTATATTATAACATCAATATTATAAAAATAAACAATTTTGAAAGACTTTAGGCATTCTTATCAACTAGATGATCAACTAGGGTTCTGGAGGAATGATAAAGAATGCTGCCTACCTCTTACTAGAAATATAATGGATTAATTAGCAGAATAAAGGCAGGGCAGTCTGAGATTGTACAGGGAAGGAGGTGGGATGGACTGCCAGAACCACAGGAGGACATATCTGACTGTGGAACCAGAGAGGGAGATGTGGAAGGGGCTTGCCTGGGCTAGGGGAAATGAGGAGAAGTCGATATAAGAGAGGTTAGGACATAAATAACTTGTCCTTCCTATTTTAAAAATGAAACTCAAAAAAAAAATCCTTAAGCTGTCTTAAAGAATGCAGATTATCCCTTAAATAAAGGAATCATTTTTCTTTAATAATTTGTTATTGCTGTTGTCACATGGGATGGCTGTCTGGGAGGGAGAGGGTTGCAGGGGAAATTGTAGGTGATGTAAAAACAAAATATCTCACTAAAATCACCTTTTAAAAGGATCCCCTGCTTCAGCTGGCTCCTTGGGGTGGCAGAGGAGACAATTGGCAGTGATCCAGCAACGGGTGTGTCAGTTCTTGAGCAGACGTTTTAATTCCTTACACACACACACACACACACACACACACACACACACACACACACCCTTCTCTGGGCAGCTACTAAGAGAAATCTTTAAGGAAAATAAAAAGCACATTAGAACTCAGTCTTATCACAGACTAGCCATGTCCTGAGCCTAAGAATGAGACCTGGTGTCCTCACACGTGAAGGATGACTTCCAGAGGAGATCTGCTCTGTCAAGGGTGGGTTTAGTTTGATTAAAGAAGCAGAATATGGGAGGAAAATCTAAATTGGGGGATATTTTTAACTATTTATGAGTAAAACTGGTATTTTCACATTGTGCCACTTAAGATACTTTCCAAAATAGGGACAGTTCCTGCTGCAAGTAGCACAACTGGGGGGGGGGTGAAGCATAAAAGGAAAGAGCTGTCTTCCACTTTATTATACACCAGGCAGTTTTTCTTGCCCTTTACCCCATTATGGAAACAGTGTGTAGGCAATAATTATCTAATATCTTTGATAATATTAACCATAGATTTAAAAGCATCATCTATGTAATTTCAATTTATCCTAATAAAATTTAAAAGGAGATACTTTAACTTCTAATTCTGTTTAGCCAGCATGCCCGAAAGATAGACTGTAGTAAGGTAGAAAGAACACTGGATTTAGAGTCAGAGGTTCTGGGTTCAAATCCAAATCTTACTGCTTGTGTGATATTGAAAAGGTCACTTTACCTTAACCTTAAGTACCATTTTTTCTTCATCTATTAAATAAGAAGTCTGACCTCTTTTAAAAGTCCATGAACTTTTTTTCCCCTTAAAATATGTTTATAATTGTATTATGATATGATTGGTTTCCTTTGAAATCCTGCGTATTTTATGCATTTAAAAACTTTATTCGGAGGAGTCCAAAGGCTTCACCAAACTGTCAGAGGGGGCCATGACACACAAAAAGATTAAGAATCTGGGACCTGGATGGGTCTCAGATTCTCTTCCAACAAGAAATCTTTGATCAGTACCAGGAATCTCAAGTTGGTTAGTTAAGCCTGTTCATTGTGGGTATTTAGATAAGCCAGACTTGGCTTTTTGTCTAAACTTAAAATGTATGCTTTTAAATTACCCTTAGAAAAGACACCAGATGCTTAATGTCAGCTATCAGATCTCTTATTCCAAACTGGTGTATACACACACACACACACACACACACACACTCTTACATACACTCTCTCACACACACATACACACACACACATCCTCTCTTTCTCTCCCTCTTTCACACACACACACTCTCACATACACTCTCTCTCACACACACACACATCCTGTCTCTCCCTCTTTCACACACACACTCTCACATACACTCTTTCTCTCACACACACACACACACACACACACTCTCACACACATACACACACACATCCTCTCTCTCCCACTTACACACACACACACTCTCACATACGCTCTCTCTCACACACACATACACACACACATATCCTCTCTCTCCCTCTTTCTCACACACACACACACACACACACACACACACACACACACACACACACATCTCTGTTAGGCTAACTCAGCTTTTCTCACATTCCGTGATCACGCCAAGCTAAAGTCTGGTCTGTAGGAAGGTCATTTGAAAGGATCTTCACACTCTCTTTTGGGGCCCCTGCTCCACTGTCTCAGTTTTGCTCTCTGATGTGGAGCCCCACGCCTGATGTCATTGCTGGTTCATTGGCTTTGTTCCCCCCTTACATTTGCCATCATTTTGAGAGAATGCTATTGTCCTGCTTTTCCTTAGCACTTCTTTGCTCACAATTGGAGCCACTGCAAGGGTTAACGTTTGAGTTTCTCTGGACACATATTCCTGCTCTCCCGGATGCATGTTTGAGATGTAAAACCTTCAACCACCGTAAATGCTCTGTCTTTTTCAAATGGTGTTTCTTTTGTCTCTTCAAACCCATTCTCCAGAAGAGTGGGCATTCAGCCCGCTTCATAATCCTTGTTAATTTACTGTATCATTATCAGAATTAGGCATTGTTGCACTTTGGACAGTCTTCACACGGTGTTTGCATGAGCACAGTCAAGGGCCCCTGTAGAAAATGGAATTGTTGGCATTTCTCGCTAGCTGTGACCAGCCCTGTGGGTTGCATTGCACAGATTGTGAATCATTGACCTCCACGTTTCTTAAAGATAAATTAGCTGCACTTTCCATGTCTATAGTTTTTTTTTAATGTTACCAGCCATTATTTCTTCACAGATGGAGGGAGCCTTTATTTTCTCTCTTTCTTTGGTAAATCTGTAAATATGCTGCATCTTGTCGAGACGTCTTTTGTGAGACTTAGATGCAAATGTTTAAAAGATGCGCTTCTCCTTCTGTGCATGTTTATGTCATTGTCTTTAATTTAACAGCCAGTGTCATATGGTCAGCCATTTATTATGCACTTTACATGGTAATCCATTAAGGATCTCAGCTGTTGTGCTTGCTAATTAATTGTTATTATGTATGGTACACTTTTGTAGTTCTAAAGCAGAGATGAATCACCCTGTCTCCGAGATGGAGCTTCAGTGGACATCTGTTAAGTCCTGACAACACACCCTCCCCCCCTTTACACAGATACTAATTAATAAATAAGTGATGTTCTAACAACATACCACCACATCATGGGCTTAAGTTCAGGCAGCCAGAGCTGCTGATTCTGGGCTTTGATGGCTGAGGTCACCTTCCTTTGCTTCTTATTACCGGGTCTTTTGGCAGGATTGGATTGGATTGAAAGAGCTTTTGGGGTTCACTCAAAAGATCTTCCCTGAGCTCTTTCTCTGGACTCAGCAGTGGGAGTGCTTGAAAAAGTTGTTGCATCTGTACTTGACTAAGGCTACCCAGAGACGAGTGATTTTCTTGCTTTCTTTCCTTTTCTAATTAACTGTGTCTCTTTTCTAACATAGAATCATAGAATATTGTGGGGGGGGGAATAGAGGGGGGAAGGGAGAGAAGGAGAGGGAAGAGAGAGAGACAGAGAGAGAGAGAAAGAGAGAAAATAAATGTTTAGGCTAGAAAATTTTGAAAGTATCTGGTCCAACCTCTTTTATTTTAAAGATAGAAAAAACATAAATCCAATGAGAATAAATGACATAATGAATATGGAGTCCTGTGCTGCATACTCTAAGAAAATCAAAAGGAATGAAAGAGTTTAGATTTCCTAAAATATACTTATAAGGGGTATCATGGTAATAATGATATAATAATAATAATAGCTAGTATTTCTATAGCACTTTGTGGTTTGCAAAGAGCTTTACAAATATTATCTCATTTACAACCCCACAAGATAGATAATTATTATCATCATCATTTTATGGATGAGGAGACAGAGAGAGGTTAAGTAACTTGACAAGGTCCACACAGCTAGTGAGTATCCAAGGCTAGAGAGTCCCAAGGCTGGCACTCCATCCACTTTACTGTTGGGAATTCTTACCCAGATCATCTGGCCCCCAAGCCAATGTTCCTCCTGCTGGACCACACTGCTTCCCTTGCTCAGAATTGTCTCCATTAGCGTACTTATTTTTTTGTATATCTAGAGTCCTTTTCCTTCTTTCTTTCTATCCTTCTTTCTTTTTCTGTCAGACCTGTACTTTTTTTCATGCTTATTGACGATGGTCATGAATTGAGAGGTGTTCTAGTGTCTTGTTATAGCTTGGAGAAGCCTTGGGTTTTCAAATCTGGTAGGTCCTATCAAACTGGAAAGACTTTACCATAGATTATGCCTCCTTCATTCAAGAACCAACTTAGCTAAGTTTGGAGAAGCTCATCTCAAAATTAGCTGTAGAGGGGAGAGGGGACAGAAGAATTTTTGATTGAATCAACTCAGCCATCTCCTTAATCAAGAGTTTCCAGGGCAGCTAAGTGGTGCGGTGGATAGAGCCCTGGCCCTGAAGTCAGGAGGACCTGAGTTCAAATGTGGCCTCAGACCAAACACTTGACACTTACTAGCTGTGTGACCCTGGGCAAGTCACTTAACCCAAATTGCTTAAAAAAATTTTTTTTAATTAAATTTTAAAAAAAGAGTTTCCAATTGGGGGCTAACATACTCCCGGAAATTAGAGGAAATTGTCAAGGGGGGTACAAGGCATATTTGGTAAATAACTATATTGTCCTATTAAAATATTCCAAAAGGAGGACTGTTAGTGAAAAAATTCATGATTTGGAAAGAGAAGGGCAGGGTGTAAGATTTGAAAGAGAAGGAACAAAACTTTCAGTGTCTCAGAAAAATTGGAAAGAAACAAATAAAGACGTAAAAGTCTTACTGACTAAAACCAGGTTTGGATATGAAACCTTTTTTTCATATAGAGCTAGAGAAGAATCAACAAGTGAGCCAGTGAAGGAAAAGCTAATTAATCTTCACAAAAACCAGAAACTCCAAATTGATTTTCAGTGAACAAAGTTTACTGTTGATGGACCTTTGGAGAAGTATAGCTTCATTTTATCACATTTGCTCTTAGAGCTTTAATCTCATTTATGAACAGCTTATCTCAGAGAAACAGAATTCTCGACCAGATGCAAAGTAAGAAACAAACTCAGGGCTAAGCATCGTACACTGCCCTCTCTTTCAAGAACTGGGCCAAGAAGAACCCTGTTGATTGGCAAATAAAAACAGGATCAAAGATCTCACTAATGTCTTTGACCATGTTTTTGACCATCGCTTCTTCCAGATATAGAGCTGGAAGCAAGGGTGTATGAAAGCCAGCTCCCACCTCAGATCCAGTTGTTAAATTTTCAGTGTGAATGATTACACCTTAGAAATGACCTGAAATCTACAAACCAGAACTTGACTTATTGTCATGTTGATTGTTTCCAGACTTTTAAAAGTGATGGAGAAAATGTTACTAATGGAAATTAAACTGAAAAGTGTATCTTGCTTACTTTTTTCGTTTTCCTAGAGATCTGGTTGTTAAATATTTACCAGCACATTGCTGGCTGCAAAGGACCTTAGAGGCCTAAAACATACTTCCTTTTGTACTGAATGGAGGGTTTGGGAAGCCAAGGGCATAACAGGACCAAAACTGGTTGGGAGCTCCTGACTTAAGTCTTAGAAAAACAACCCTGGAGGCTCAGTAGATAGAATACTGGGCCTGGAGTCGGGAAGACCTGAATTCAAATGTGGCCTCACACATTTGCTATCTGTATGACACTGGGTAAGTCACTTAACCTCTGTTTCCTCGACTGTAAAATGGAGTTGATAATAGCACCTACTTTGAAGAACTGCCATAAAGATCAAATGAGATAATATTTGTAAAGCGCTTAGCACAGCTCCTGGCACTTAATAAATGCTTATTCCTTTTCCCTTCCCCTAGAGGACCTGTGGCTGGTTTTAGTAGGTGGAGGACCCCAATCAATAAAAGCATAACTTGTTGAATTATTGAAGAAGGAGACTCATGGGCATCTTTTTTTACTCAATGAACATGTTCCTGAAAAGTTGCATGGACGTAGAATTTTCATAAATCTGATTATTTCAGATTCCCTGGAGGAGCTTACTATTTAAAGTATCTCAGAGTGAGTCCTATTGCCAAGGCAAAACAATCTTTTTGCAATTCCATTATTTGGGTACTAAATAATGTGTGTATTGGGTTTCCATAGAATGAGAGCCGCTTGTGTGGTGCTCAGAGAGAATGTGTGCCCTTTCATTTCAGGGTTCCTGGATCTCTGGGTTCTGCTTTCTGAAGAGCTCCCTAGAGTGACAGGTGTGTAAGAGGGGTGTGTGGTCCATTTACAGAAAGCAGCTTGGGTGCTGAGCCTAGCTAGAGAAAAAAACGAGTTTCCCTTTTCAAGAGGCGAAAGGTCTATACGTGTTGGGGGCTGGGGTCAGGGAGTGGGGACTACAGAATTTTTTAGAAAAGGCCTGCTTCTAGAACTACTGAAAAACTTTTTTCTTTTCTTCCTTTTAGTTATTTATTTATTTTTTTTGGTTGGAGGCAGGGAGGGACCAGATCTTTGGTTTCATCATGGTGGGGAACTCTCAGTGAGGAATTCCTGTTATCAGTGGCAAAAATGCATCTTCTTTGCAAATTACAAGTAGGTCCTGAAGTTGTTGTGTCCTATTTAAATTCACATCTATTTGAAATTAGGGGCAGCCAGGGGATGGTGTAGTGGATAGAGCCCTAGGCTTGGAGTCAGGAAGACCTGAGTTCAAATCCAGCCTCAGACACTTACTAGCTATGTGACTCTAGGCAACTCACTTAACCCCTTTTTGCCTCAGTTTCCTCATCTGTAAAATGGGGATAATAATAGCACCTACCTCCGAATTCTGTTGTGAGGATCAAATGGGATAATAGTCCTAAATCACTTAGCACAGTACCTAACATAGAGTAAGCACTATATAGATTTATCATCATCATCATCATCATCACCACCACCACCATCACCATCATCACCATCATCACTCTCTCTCTCCTGGGGATGTTGTGAGCATCAAATGAGGTATTTGAAAAGCACTTTAGCACAGTGCCTGGCACATAGGAAGTGCTATATAAATGTTAGTGACTATGATGATATAAAATATGGTAATTGGTTCCAGCCCAATGGAAATTCGAATAATTTGTTATTCATGTCTTAGAGATTTGCCTGGGATAGACATAGGTTTAAGTGACTTGCCCAGGATCATATGATGTCAGAGGCAAGAGTAGAACTCAGGTCTTCCTAAAGCCACCTCTATCCACTCTTTCTCTTAGAAAGATCTTATTGATGAAAATTTCCAAATTGTAAACATTTTCTGAACAAAAACTTTTTTAAAGCTCAATTCTTTTTGGAAAGCTTAACAAATCACTGCTAGATCAGAGCAGACTATTTGCTCCTTTTTTTTCCTTCTGTTTTGTTTTCTCTTTCTTGTGGTTCCTCCTATTGGTTCTAATTCTTCCTTACAGCAGTAATAATGTGAAAATATGTTTAATAGGAATGTATATGTAGAGCCAAATCGGATTGTATGCCATCTTGTGGAGGGAGGCAAGGAGGGGGAAAAATATAAAATGCAAAAGCTTATGGAAATGATTGTTGAGAAATCAAAATAAATTAATAAAAAAAAAAAAGAAGAAATCACTGCTAGTCTACAGAGAGACAAAACCCACTCAGGAGGCTGACCTCTCTCCACGTGAGAAGGTCTAGAATGTCAGCGCTAGGGTGGCTCTTTGAGGTCCAGCAATTCCACTGAACAAATATGTATGGGGGGCTTGGCCCTTTGATTTATGACGGAAGAAGTGACTGCCCGGAGAAGCGGGAGTTTGGCCAAGGTCACCCTGGGCAGTGCGAGTAGGCCTCTGACTCAGCCCTGCTTTCTCCATTAGGCCAAGGCCACTAGGCAGGTGTTGGCCCTAGGGAGCACCAGACGAGCAGGCGGTCACATCACGTCTGAACTGGGGCGGCCGACCATTTACAGCCCCATGTGACCGACCATTGAAGAGGACCGGTTTTTCCCCTGAGTTAGAGGTTCTGTTTTTGTTTGTTTACTCTTTCTGTCCTATCATCAGTCTCACGCAGGAGTTTTAGCTGCAAAGGTCTCAAACAAGTGTTAGGAAAAGAATTGTTGAAGAGCAAAGCCTGCTGTTTTTACTTTTTGTTGTTTTTTGTTTTTTTCTTTCTCGTGTTTTTTCCCTTTTGTCCTGATCCTTCTTTCACAACATGACTAATGTGGAAATATGTTTAACATGATTGTACATGTATTTTAACAAAAGGAAAGGAAAGGACTGCTGAAAATTGCAATCATGAAGGAAAGATCATCTTTTTTAAGAATAACAGCTAGCAGTCTGTTCAAGTAAATTCTGAAATTACAGTGGACTTCGGTCTGTGTTAAATGCTGTTGAATGCTGTTAACTCTGCTCTCCTGAATTACATAATACACTGATTCATGGCAGAGAGATTCAAAAGAGTTCCTTGCCAGATCTCTATGGAAAAGAATTTTTCTAAAGGGAGTGTGTTTCCCACTGATCTCATATGTTTCCATCAAAATCTCACTACCATTTCTCTCCATGCCAGGACTTCCTTTTTTTTTAAAAAATATATAAAAGTTTATTTTGACTTGTGTTGAAAGCTGGTGGTGGTGGTTATTATTCTGTAGTTTTTTAGTCACGTTCAATTCTTCATGACACCATTTGGGGTTTTCTTGGCAGAGATGCTGGAGTGATTCACCTTTTCCTTCTCCCGCTCATTTTACAGATGAGGAAACTGAGACAAATAGGATTAAGTGACTTGCCCAGGGTCACACAGCTAAGAAGCATCTGAGGCTGGATTTGAACTCAGGAAGATGAGTCTTTGAGACTTCAGACCTGGCGCTGTGCCACATAGCAGCATGTGTTGAAAAACTATGAGTGTTCAAATAAATGACCAAGAGTATGAAAAAGAAAATAAGAAAAATGAGAGTTTAGATGATGGTACACATGTCCAATCCAAACTAACAGGGACTGCGTCGATTAAGCACCTGCTCTGTGAGAAGCCGTACACCACGCACTGGAGTGACACAATTTAAATTCAATTAGTCTCTGACTCCAAGGACGTTGCATCACACTGCGGGGTGTAGCATGGAGGCCGACAAGTATCCACAGGATTATTTGAGGAAGATAGGCTATCGATGGCTTGGGGCCTCAGCATGGAAGGGGCCACCTGAGCTGAGCCTTGAAAACCATGAGACGTCATCTTGGCCATAGGGAACGGCTTGCCTAAAGTGCAGACTTTGTGAAGGGGAGGAATGTGGCTGTGAGCTCCAAGAAGATGAGGAGCCACGTGAGGCTCCTGAGCTGGGGGATGGCAGGCTCAGATACTCTTGGAGAATATTATCATGGCAGCTAGGTAGGGGATGGATCGGAATGAGAGAGGAGGCCTCCTAGGGGCAGTCTTTCAACCCTTCCCTCAAGACGGGCCAAGGGCCTGGCCATGGGTAGGGGGTCTTAGGAGCACAGAGAAGAGTTCCTCAGTCCCTCTCGATTCTATGCCTTCTCTCTCTTGATTATTTCCAATTTATCCTGTTCCTGCAGTGGTCCTCATGTTGCCTTTCCCTGAGAGCAGAAACTGTTTTGACCTTTCTTTGTATTCTCAGCGCTTAGCACAATAAACACTTAATCATGTTGATTGACTGACAGATGGAGGAGACATGGTAGAGAGAGAATCAACTGTATTATAGCTTCTATTATTTGCCAATTGTTAATCCCACCCCAATATATGTTACATGTATGTAATGTGATATAATATGCATTTTCACATAGACTCATGTCATCCCAGTTTCCTCCATTTTTTACCCATGTGTATACCGTGACTTTGTGGCTGCTATCACTGGTTTTACTTCTTACAGTCAGTTCATTTGGTCTGTCTTTGTCACCCTCAGCACTTAACACAGTGCCTAGCACATAGTAGGTGCTTAATGAATCTTAGTGGACTGGCTGACTTTACCTCTTCCCAGATGTCTCCGAACTCTTTGATCTTTGTTACTCCATAATATGCAGATTTTATTCCTTTGGAAGGATTAGCGCCTCGTTTCACCAAGCGTTTATTCGGTACCTTCCGAGTGCCATGTACTGTGCTAGGCCAGTAGGATTCAGCCTAAAATGAAAGTCCCTGCTTTCAAAGAGCTTACATTTCATTTCTGGGAAATAACAAGACTTTCTGAAAGGCAGTAATTAGGGCTATGAAGCAGCCCAGAAACATTTAAAGCATGTTTTAAACAGTGTAATTATTCCTGCCTAACACATAGTAAGCACTTAATAAATGCTTGTTGACTTAACGGAAACAGTTGATATCTGGTTAAAAGTGTTACTGTATTTAGCCTAAATATATAATTTTTTCCAAAAGTTTTGGTGATATGTATTAATTTGTTCAACAAAAATTAACCAACTGCTTATTCTATGCCAGGTAATACTGGGCACTGGGAATAGAAAAAGCAAAATGATACAATCCCTGACCTCAAGAAGCTTAGATTCTACTTTGAGGGGTATGGCATATACTGAAAGGATTATGATAAAAGGTGGTCAGAGGAGATATTAGGAAAAAGTGCTCTGGGAAAATTTGAGGATGGAGGAGCCTTTCGTGTGGAGGGACCAGGGAAGGGTATCACAGAAAAGATGGCATCTGAATGAGGAGGTTTCTGAAAAGTGGAGATGAGGAAGAGACCTTAGTCCAGGCATGACAGAGTTGATGTGATGAATTGTGGGCCAGTTGGCTCACCTGATTGGTTAGAACATAGGCTGTGTGAAGGAGAATTATGTGAAATAAGGCTGAGCTAGAGACAGATTGTGTGGGGCCTTCATTGTCAGGCTGAGGTGATGGTATTCTCCTTTAGAGGTAAGAGGGAGCCAAGAAAGTTTATGAGAAAAGGTGTGACGTGGTCAGAAGCTAAGATTTAGGAACATAATTTGACCATCTTTGTGAAGGATGAACTGAAGAGGGGAGAGAGTGGGATCAAGGATAGCATAGTCCATGAGAGAATCAGGTCAAATCATAAGCATGCCTAATAATAACAATTGTTATTATTATAGCTAATGTTTACATGGGCCTTCCAAGATTTGCAGAACATGATAAATATCATCTCATTTTAATCCTCACAACCCTGACTAGGAGGTGCTGTTATTATCCACATTTTACATGTGAGGAGACTGAGGCAGATAGAGATGAAATGCCTTGCCCAAGGTCACCCGGCTAGTAAGTGTCTGAGGCCAGATTTGAACTCAAGGTCTTCATGACTCCAAGTCCGGGGCTCTGTTCACTGTGCCTAGTGCTGGCAATGCAAAGAAAGACAAAAAACAGTCTCTGTGCTTTCAAGGAGTTCCCATTTTAACGGGGGAGACACCATGCAAACAACTTTGTAAGAGAGACGGCACCATCATTAAGATGGGGAGATACTGGGAGGGCCTCCTTCAGGGTGATAGCCAAGTGAATTTAGAGAACGGGACAGAGGCAACAGATATTATGGAAGGAAACTTGACCAGACCTGGCAACTCATTGGATGTGAGAGGTGAGAAAGAGGGAAGCTCTTGGGCTGACTCCACGGTTAGAAACATGGTGCCCAAGAGGATGGCGGTGCGGTCCACAGAAACAGGGAGGCCCACATTAGGAGCCTCCAACGGAAAGGTGGTGAACTTCATTTCCCAGGAAGTCCAAGAACTCCGCCTCCCTGGGTGCTTTTGTGCTTATGAGTGATCTTTTGGCTTTTTTTTTCCCACCTGTTTCTGGGCCTGGAGCCCTTCTGAACACTCAAGAATGCTAAAGACCAGTCTCTGGGTGTTGGAAATTTTGTTGTTTTTAACTTAACGTTGTTTACTTTAGTCAACATTGATGAAGAGCAACTGTATTGGTCCCCAATGTGAGTTTACTATCCTCCTCTTATCAGTCATCAACAAGTCATGCTGTACAAAGCCTAGCTTGGAAAATAGAAATTACTTGGCAAACAAAGGCCTGTGACTCAGGATGGTTATGAAGCCTGGGCAGCACACTCATCCAGGGAAGGAAGACTGGGCTGACCAAGGCTTCCTCCAAAATAGGCATCTTGGGAGACCAGAAGTTCAGCCACTGGAACTTCTTGATTTTGCCAACTATGCGTTTTGTGATGTACAAAAATTCTGTGTTGAAAGCTGCTCTCGAATTATATTTTCTTTTAAACTATTAATTGCAAGAACAAAAGAATTGTCATTTTCTATAGTTTGTCATTAATATTCATGAGTCCTTTGATGATTAGAATGTCTAAATGTACAAAGCTATACTAGATGTGAAGAGATGGCTACAGAAGACATCCCTTGACATTTTTTTCTATATAACTCAAGATTTTAGGAACATTGTATTTTTTTAGAGTTGAAAGGCACCTTCATGGGTATCAGACCTAACCTCCTCTTTTACAGATGAGGAAACTGAGTATCCAGAGAGATTACATGATTTGGCCAAAGGTAACAAGTGTCAAGGTCTGGATTTGAACCCAGGAGCTCTTACTTACTCCATTCCAATGTATTAGACATTGAGTTTGACTTTTTTTTAATTGATTCTTCCATACTAGTCATATTAGTAAGTATTATACTGGGAATGAATAATTGAACCCCAGGGAGAATCCTAAAACCCTTGTAACTTTTTAGCAAGGCCTTATAATGGTTTCATTTAATAATATTTAATAGTATTTTGTCTGTTAGGAGAGATGCGAACATTTGTTAAACCTGAGATGTCTGTTGAATTGCTTTAGTAATAATATGTATTCGTTTACAGCAACTTTACATTTTTTTCCCTAGGTTACGTTTCGGACAAGAATCTATCACTGTAATATTAACAGCCAAGGAGTGATCTGTCTGGACATTCTAAAGGATAACTGGAGTCCAGCCCTCACCATTTCTAAGGTTCTTCTCTCCATCTGCTCACTTCTCACAGATTGCAACCCTGGTAAGAGGCAATACGACGTTGATCTAGACTCTAGACAAGTGGGTTGGCCAGCCCTTGACAGTCTGGTCCACTGCTTTCCTTTTCTTCTTGTGAATCATTTTAAATCTCCGTAGTATGTTTCCTGCCCTCTCCTAAATTCTATCAGTTCATTAAACTCTTCATGGTTTATTTCTTACTGTGTGTATTGGGGGAAGGGAGGGAGACGGGAACAGGAATGGACTGGGGAAGAGCATTTATTATATAAATTAAAGAAAAATTCCTCCAGAAGGGAATGTGCATTTAAGGACTACATGATAAGAATACATTAACTGCTACAGCCAAATAATGATAAAAATTCAAATTGAAGAGCTTAAGCCTTAATTATATACCTAGGAGAAGATACTAATTTCAGAAATGTAGGCTATTACAGTGTGATACAATCAAACAGCAGCAGAGACTGAACCCTCCCGAATCCTCCCAGTGTCTGAAGAACTGTCTGACCCAAACAAACAAGGGCGGGGGGGGGGAACCCCACCAACTGGCTTCTCTGGATTGGGAAAGGCTGAAAAGGACAAATAAGGAAGAGCAGCTGCCTGGGAAATTCAGAGGCAATTCCCAGTGCCATCTGGCTTTCAGGCTACTCCCCAGATCACCTGTTCACAACTCACTGGCTTCAGAGTAGTATTCCTTGTCTTTTACCTTCTCATAATTAAAGGACACACCTGCCAGTCTGTTTTCCCATTGTTCAGTTCTGCTTAGGAAGCTGCGGGATCTGAAAGAGCATTTCTAGTCAGGGGTGTGCCGAGGCCAGTTCAAACCAGCTTGTGAGGGCTGCTGATCAGATTTTCATCATGGAGTATTTACTTTGCTCAGAAAAAAGCAAATGCTACAAATAAGGACTTCGTGTGTTGTTTTGCTGATCATCTTCACTAAGAGATTGATGGAGAAGATGTTAATAATGCCTGTTAACTCATAAGTGAGTTGTGGGCACATTTTTTTTTCCTTCTGGAGAGCCAGTTGTTAAACATTTGCCAGCAACCCCCCAGCTGTTGTAGGTTCTTAGAGATTTCTTGAGTGATTCAGCAATGACATAGGCAATGTCGGGAGATAGCAAACTCCCTTTTGTCGACAATACTATCCCTGGTTGGGTGTGGTATACAGGGGATACTTGTTAGGACTGAAGTGATCTGTGGTCTCTGAGTCTGACCAATTCTGAACCTTGATGCTGTTCACTTGGTGTTTTAGAAAGCAGTAGGGGTAGAAACTGGGTCTCTGGCTTCACTGCTATAGGGCAGTGCTGCCAGATTCATAGAAACGGATCCCTGTGACCACACATTGATACAGAAAACCACAAATTCACGTTATCTTTGTTTATAATCGTTTTATTTCTTTCGTTAAACATTTCCCAGTTACATTTTAAACTGATTCTGACGGACCCACTCAGGACTTTTGTATGCTGTGGGCCACTAGTAATAGCTGTAATAATAATAGCTAACATTCATATAGTGGCTACTATGTGCCCGGCACTGTGCTAAGCATATCACTGTTATTATCCCCTTTGATTCTCACAACCACTCTGGGAGGTAGGTGCTATTATTATCCCCATTTTGCAGATGAGGAAACTGAGGCAGATAGGTTAAATGACTTGCCCAGGGTTATACAGCTAGTAAGTGTCTGAGGCTGGATTTGAACTCTGGTTTTCCAGACTCCGGACCCAGTGCTCTGTGCCCTGTGGTACCACCTAGCTGCCTAAAATAGCAAGGAGAAACTTCTATTTAGCCCCTGTCCAGAATCCCACAAATTTAAATTTAATGGATTCTGAATTCATAGGGTTTTACTGATGCTAAAGAATGAAAAATATGCTGAGACCAGCAGCTCTCAGAGCTCCACAATTTACTCAGCTTTGGCTTCTGTTTTAAAGGCAAAAATCCTCACACTTTGATCATTTGGCAAAGATTCCCTGATCTCAAATTGCCCGGCTGCTGCTATTTTTGTATCCAGTGCAATTTTGACAATTTTCCTTGGCCTCTTTCCATAACTCTTCTCTCTATACCATGAAGTCTTTTTTTTAAAATAATTTTTATTTTGTTAAATATTTCCCAATACATGTAAAAACATTTTTAACAATCATTTTTTAAAATTCCAAATTCTTTCCCTTTCTCCTTTAGGTCAAAGGATGTGTACAGTTTTATAGCCCTTTGGGCATAGTTACAAATTGTTCTCCAAAATGGTTGGACAACTTTACAACTTCATCGACAGTGCATTAGTGTCCTAATTTTTCCACATCCTCTCCAGCATTTGTCATTTTCCTTTTCTGTTATGTTAGCCAGCCTGCTAGGTGTGAGGTGGTATCTCAGAGTTGTTTTAACTTGCATTTCTCTGGAGCATTTTTTCATGTACCTATTGTTAGCTTTGATTTCTTCTTCTGGAAACTGCCTATTTATAGCATTTGACCAGTTGTCGACGGGGGAATGACTCTTATTTTTATGAATTTGGCTCAGTTCCCTATATTTTGAAAAATGAGGCTTTGATCAGAGAAACTTGCTGCAAAAAATGTTTTCCCAGTTTCCTGTTTTCCTTCTAATTTTGCAGCATTAATTTTGTTTGTGCAAAAGCTTTTTAATTTCAGTTAATCAAAATTCTCTATTTTATTTCTGTTTATAGTTTAAACCAGTTTTTTAGTTGATTTTCTAGAGTCCTCTAAGTATACCATCAGATAGTCTGCAAAGAGTGATAGTTCTGTTAGCTCATTGCGTGTTCTGATACATCCAATCTCTTTTTCTTATCTTATTGCTATAGCTAACCATTTCTAGGACGATACTGAATAATAGCAGTGATGATGGACGTCTGTGCTTCACTTTTGACCTTGTTGGAAAGGCTTTAAGTTTATACCTATTACAGACAATGCTTGCTTTTGGTTTTAGATGAATGCTGCTTATTTTAGGAAAGTCTCCATTTCTTCCTGTGCTTTTGAGTGTTTTTCATAGGAATGGTTGTTATGTTTTGTCAAAGGCTTTTTTCTCCGTCTATTGACATGATCATTTGAGTTTTATTTTCTTTGTTACTGATCTGGCCAATTATGCTGATGATTTTCCTAATATGGAAGCAGCCCTGATAGAAATCTCACTTGGTTATAGTGGATGATCCTTGTGATATACTGCTATAATCTCCTTGCTAGTATTTTATCTAAAAATTATGCATTGATATTCATTAAGGAAATTTCTCTGTAATTTTCTTTATCTGTTTTTGCTGTCCCTGGTTTAGATATCAAAACCATATTTATGTCACAAAAGGAAATGAGTAGGACTTCTTTACTTATTTTTTCAAATAATTTATTTGGGATTCATTGTTTCTTAAATGTTTAGTAGAATGCACTTATTAATCCATCTGGTCCTGGGGATTTTTCCTTAGGGAGCTCATGGATGGTTTGTTCAATTTCTTTTTCAAAGATAGGATTATTTAAGTATTCTATTTCATCTTCTGTTAATCTCAGCAATTTATGTTTTTGTAAATATTCATTTCATTTAGATCGTCAGTTTTTACGGGCATATAATTGGGCAAAATAACTCCTAAAAATTGCTTTAATTTCATCTTCATTGATGATGCATTCATCCTTTTCATGTTTAATTCTAGTAAGTTGGTTTCCTTCTTTCTTTTTTAAATAGAATTATCTAATGGTTTATTTTATTGTTTTTTTTTCATAAAACCAGCTCCTTGTTTTATTTATTAGTTCAGTGGTTTTTACTTTTATTAATTTATCCTTTGATTTTATTAATTTTATTCACTTTCAGTTTTATTAATTTCTCCTTGATTTTCAGGATTTTTAATTTGTTATTTTTCTAGTTTGTTTTTTTTTCTAGTTCGCAGCCAGTTTCTTGGTCTGCTGTTTTCTCTCTTTTATCGATACATGCAAATTTCCCCCTAAGTACTGCTTTGGTTGCATCTTACAAATTTTAGAATGTTGTCTAATTGTTTTTCTCTTTAATAAAATTACGATTGTTTCTATGATTTGTTCTTTGACTCACTCTGATTAGATTAGTTTCCAAATAGCTTTTAATATATGTTTCCATAGCCTTTTATTAAATGTAATTTTTATTGCATTGTGGTCTGAAAAGGGAGCATTTAATATTTCTGCTTTTTTGCATTTGGTTGTGAGGTTCTTATGTCTTAATACATGGCCAATTTCTGTGAAAGTTCAGTGTATAGCTAAGAATAAGATATACTTCTTTCTGTTCCCATTCAGTTTCCTCCAGAGTTCTATTGTGTCTAACTTTTCTAAGATTCAGTTCATTTCCTTGTCTTCTTTTGTATTTATTTCGTGGTTAGATTTAGCTCTGAGAGGAGAAAGTAGAGGTCCCCCACTTCTGTTGTCTATTTCCTCTTGTAATTCATTTAACTTTTCCTTTAAGAATTTGGGTGCTATGCCATTTGGTGCATATGTGTTTTGTATTGGTATTACCTCATTGTCTTTGGTTCCTTTTAGCAAAATGTCATTTCCCTGCTTATCCCTTTTAATTGGGTCTATTTTTGCTTTTGCTTTGTCTGAGATCATGATTGCTACCCCCTGCCTTTTTACATCAGATGAAGCATAATAAAGTCTGCTCTAGTCCCTTATTTTAATTCTGTGTATGTTCCTCTGTTTCAAGTGTGTTTGTTATAAACAACATATTGTTGAATTGTAGTTTCTAATCCATTCTGTTATCTGCTTCTGTTTTAGGGGTGAATTCATCCCATTCACATTCACAGTTATGATTACTAACTATGCATTTCCCTCCATCCTTCTATTTATCCTTCTCTTTCTCTTTTTATCCTGTCACTCCTCTAAAGTCTGTTTTGCTTCTAACCACGGTTTTCTATCTGCCCTCCCTTTTTTCACACACACACACACACACACACACACACACACACACACACACACACACACACACACACACACTCTGTTTCTCTTATCCCCTTCCCTCCTACTTCCCTATTGGGTAAGATGGATATCTATTACCAATTGAGTATATACATATATGTGTGTGTGTGTGTGTGTGTGTGTGTGTGTATACACATATACATACATATTTCTCTTTTTGAACCAATTTAGATATGAATGAGGTTCAAACATTGCCTGACACCCCCCCCATTTTCCCCTCCACTGTAAAAGCTCTTTCTTCTGTGCCTCTTTTATTGTGAGATACTTTTCCGCATTCTTTCTCTCCCTTTCCCCATCTCCCAGGGCTTCCTTCTTTCTTACCTATCCCTTTTTTTAACATCATCCCAACATAATGTACTCATTTCTGCATCCTCTTTCTATGTAGATTCCTTTTGTTCTAATAATGATAAAATGCTTAGAATATGTGTGTATGTATATAAATACATATAGATATAGATATATCTTCCCATATAGAAAGGTATGCTGTTTAACCTTATTAAGTCCCTTGTCATTTCTTTTTCATGTTTACTTTTTTATGTTTCTCTTGAGCCTTGTATTTTAAAGTCAGATTTTCTATTCAGCTCTGGTCTTTTTATCAGAAATGCTTGAAAGTCCTCTATTTCATTTAATGCCAATTTTTTCCATTGACAGATTATATTCAATTTTGGTGGGTAAGTTATTCTTTGTAATCCTAGCTCTTTTGCCTTCCCAAATATCATATTCCAAGCCCTCTGCTTCTGTAATGTGGTAGCTTGTGTGATCCTGACTGTGGCTCCTTGGTACCAGAATGAATTTTTTTTTTTTGGCTATTTGAAGTATTTTCTCTTTGACCTAGGAACTCTGGAATTTGGCTATAATATTTCTGGGAGTTTTCATCTCAGGATCTCTTTCAGGTGGTGATGGGTGGATTCTTTCTATTTCTGTTTTACCCTTTGATTCAAGGATATCAGGGTAGTTTTCCTTGATAATTTCTTGAAACATGACTTCTAGACACTTTCTTTGATGATGGTTTTCAGATAATCCAATAATTCTTAAATTATCTCTCTTCAATCTGTTATCCTAATCAGTTGTTTTTCCTATGAGATATTTCACATTTTCTTCTTATCTTTTTTCTTTCTTTTGACTTTGCTTTATTTTTTCTTGTTGTATCATGGAGTCATTGGTTTCCACTTGCCCAATTCTAATTTTTAAGGAATTATTTTCTTTAGTGAGTTTTTGTACTTCTTTTTCCATTTGGCCAATACTGGTTTTCAGGGTGCTATTTTCTTCAGTATTTTTTCATGCCTCTTTTACCTAGCTGTTCATTGTCTTTCCAAAATTTTCTTCCTCTGCTTTCATTTCTTTGCCTAATTTTTTCTCTGTCACCCTTATTTGATTTGAAAGGTTTTTTGTTGTTCTTTTTCTTTTAGGCTTGTGTCTAATTCACTTTTTTTTTTCCCTAGGAGGCTTTGCTTATAGCAGTTTTGATCGCACTGTCTCCTTCTAAGTTTGTGTCTTGATTTTCCCTGTTGCCGTAGTACCTTTTTATAGTCAGGTTCCTTCTGTTGTTGTGTTCGCTCATTTTTCCACACTATTTCTTGATTTGAAACTTTATATTAACGTTGGACTCTGTTCTCAGCATGGGGGGGGGGAGATTTAGTCTCAAGCTTCAGACTTTTCTGCACTGCCGTTTTCAAAGCTAGCTCCAAGGGTTTGGAAATCTCCAATGCTTCCAAGATGATGTGATTTGGAGAGAGTGGTCTCTGCTCTGTTGGTCTGCACTCTGGTCCTTACCCAGGAAAGGACTGGAAACAATACTGTTCCTAAGGTCCCTGATCCCTGGGAGCCAGAAGTATTCCTGGCTCTCAGGGCCTCCACTTCTTCTTGATCAAAAATGTTCCTTTCTGCCCTTGAACTATGACCCAGAATTGGATATAGGCAATGGAATTACCAAACAGCATCTAGTCCATGTCCAGTGCTAGCACAGGGGTCCCCTGTAATCTCTTTCTGATCCTTTGCCAAGTCCCCTTACCATCTCTAGCTTGAGAGCCCCCAAAGCTGCTGCTGCTTCTGCTGCCACCACCTAGTCCCACCACTGGTGTTTCATCCACATTGGCTTCAGGTCAGCCTCCTTTTCCATTTCACAGGTCTTTCTTTCTGACATCTCATATTATCTTGGGCTGGAACAATGTCTCACTCTGACCTTTTGTTGGTTCTACCACTCCAGATTTAGAGTTGATATTTTCAAATTGTTTGGACAGGAACGTTGGGAGAGCTTGGCTGAATGCTTCTCTGCTCTGCCATCTTGACTCCGCCTCTGCACCATGGACAAGTCTTCATCTTCTTTTGGCCTTAGTTTTCTCATCTGCAAAATGAAGGTCTTGCACTTCCTGACATCTACAAGCAAGGAGGTAGTGTGTTCTCTCCTCCTAGAAATCCAGACTCAGAGTTTGTTGAGTTTGTTCTAGAAGGGTTCCTGTCAGGTGATTGGTGAAACCAGGTGACCTCTGAGATGCCTTCCAAATTCAGAAGTTGTGTGTTTCCTCATGAGGAGCTGTTCAGACTTGCTGAGCATGATACCTTACTGGAACCTGACAGGCCTAGGTGATTGCCAGAGGTTATATTAGTATTGTGTTGGGAGCCAAGTGTCCAAACTGTGGTCCTGGCTACAAATGTTTTACTCAGGATGGCAGTATTTGCCATCTTGCCCAACATAAGACTTCAGAAGTATTGTCCTTCAAAATAAATGATCTAGCTCTTGAATTGTTAAAATCGAGAACCACTGTAATCACATTTATGTTGAGCAAGTAATATGTTTGTGTCTTTAAATATCACCAACTTTCCTTCTTTAAAAATATTGTTGTATTCCAATATGTAAAATTGACTCATGGTTGGTTTCATAGTGCCTGCCACACAATAGGTGCTTAAGAAAATGCTTATTGATTGATTCTATACAGGTAATATGCCAATAATTACCAAAAACCAGTGTTTCAACATATAAGAAATTGAAAGGGACTGTCATTCTTTGGCTGTCTGTAATTTGGACAAGTATTAAAGTTCCTATAATCCTATAAATTATAAGGTTAAAAATTGGGTACATGTGCTAGAAAAGATGCAGAAGGCCCCCAGGAGCTTGGAGGTCATGTCATATGGAGGTCAGCTGAAGGCACTGAGGATATTTTGCCTGGAGAATTTTAAGGGAGGTATGAGAGCTGCCCTCCAGTCCTGGAAAGGATGAGGAATGAACTCAACACGCTTGGTCTTGGAGGACAACCCTAGGAACAGTGGAGGAAGCTACAAAGAGGCAAGTAAAGAATCAAGTTTAGGGGCAGCTAGGTGGTGCAGTGGATAGAGCACCTGCCCTGAAGTCAGGAGGACCTGAGTTCAAATGTGACCTCAGACACTTGACATTTACTAGCTTTGTGACCCTGGGCAAGTCACTTAACCCCAAATGCCTAAAATAAAAAAAAAATAGAATCCAGTTTAGTCTTAATCTGAATGAACTTCTGCTTGTGTACTATGCACTGTGCTAAATGCTAAGGGTACAAACTAAAAAGGGAGGAGGTCTCTTCCCTCACTGGCCATGCATTCTAATGGAGGAGACAATACATGTAAATCAGGGATAGCCAAGGCAGGAAGCTTTTGTTCAAGGGAATCAAAATGATGATGAGCTGGTCCGTAGGGCAGTAAATGGATCCTTTCCAGAAGTGACGATAGCATTGCTTTAGTTACTGAGCCCAAAACAAGAGGTGGAAAGCAGGAAGAGGGACTGCCCTCAGGGCTGATGGCAAGACTTCTAGGTTGGAGAGCCGAGGGGCACGGGAAGCATCATCTCATCGGGACTGGCTCACCTATCCAGAACACGCGCCCCAGGGCGAGCTTCAAAGCTGAGTGCAACCGCTTCTCCCTGCCCCACTCCCACTGTGGGGCAGGGTATCCAGAGGGCTAGTCAAGAGGGGCTGTTCCAGTGGGCAGTATCAGGGATGGTGGCGAGATGGCTAGAACCTGAAAACAGCCGAGCTGAGAGTGACCCGCCTCCAGCCTCTCCCCATTCAGCCACTGAAGTGGTTTTCCTGAAGTACAGGTCCAGCCGTGTCACCCCCTGCTCAGTAAGCTGCAGCGCCTCCACTGCCACCAGGAGCAAATACAAAATGCTGTTCGGTGTTCAAAGCCCCCTCCTACCTTTCCAGTCTCCTTACACCTTATTCCCTGTCATGTACTCTTTGACCAATGACACCGGCTTCCTGACTGCTCCCCAAACAAGACGATCCACCTCTTGGCTCTAGTCTAAGGAAGTGTCTCTGACTGTCCCCCATGCGAGGATTCTTCTCCCTTTTCTGCTCTGCCTGCTGACCTCACTGGCTTCCTTTAAGCTCCAACTAACATCTCATCTTCTACAGGAAGCCTTCCCCTACCCCTCTTAATTCTAGTGCCTAGCCGCCTAGTTATTTCCTATTTATCCCCTATACAGCTTGCTTTGTATATATTTGTATATTATACTATAACACTCCTTGAGGGCACGATTGGCTTTTGCCTCTTTTGGTATCCCCAGAACTTAGCTGTGTGTGGTACGTAGTAGGCGCCTAATAAATGCTTATCAGTTGATTGAATGGGCTGCCCCAGGAGGGAGTAGAGACCTCGGAGGTCTTCAAGCAAAGACTTGTCAGGTGTGTCGCAGAAGGAATTCATTTCCAGGGATAGTGTGAACCAATAATTAGCTCCTGACATCCGTTTCACTACCAAAACCCAGCGACGCCATCGTCTTGATAGGCTTGGTTTGCCTTTTTCTTTTTAATAGAATCCATGTTTTAGGCCTTTCCGTGCTTTATTACAGTCTGGATCTGGTTTCTGTGCATTAAAAGTTCCCTTTGAATTGGTGCCCACACCTTAGGGAATTAGCAGCACTTCGGTGTTTCTCTTTTTGTGATCAGACTTTGGGAGGATGTTGACAGCCGAGAACAAGAGAATACGGTGAGATCAGCGCCTTGCCTGTGTCCGACTGTTTTTTTTACTTTGCTTGTTTGAAGAGTCTGCTGGCAGTAAAAGCTAGGGCTTTTAGGTGGTTTTTGCCCCTGAAAATGAAGGCGTGTGTGTGTGCGGGCTTGTTGGCACTCCTGGCTTTGATGGAGCCAGTCATCTGCTTCCAGTTTGAGAGTGTGCGAATAGGCCTTAGCAGAGGGGCACCTCTTTTTTCATTGTTACAGTAATTCTGATAATTTTTAAAAATTGTCTACTAATTCCCTGCAGTCTCCTCTGGACATGGAGGTATCAATTAGCAACTTCTTTTTCCTCCTGAAGGAGCTCAGCCAGGAGATCTTTTCTTCCCCTCTCCCCCGGGAGCCCTCTGCTCCTTCCAGTGGTCAGTCTACCAAGTGACTCACTTTGGAGGCAGAGGCCAGCAGGGAGGTGGAATGGATAGGTCACCTGGAACTCTGTTCTTGGGTCCTCAGAAAGGCTCAAAAGGGGAGATGAAATAGGAATGCAGCAGTGACTATCCTCCGCCAGGAAAATTTGTTTTAAAAAGTCACACTCAGGGTAGGTGGGTTTCTCCCACCTCCATCATCTTCCAGCTGAAAAAATCAAGCATCCCGCTGCCCTTGGTGTTAGATTTATGCAGATCTTCATTAGAACAACAGACAGCACGGGGGATGGCAGCTAATTAACCCTCAGTCATAGCCACTGATTACACTGAGCCTGAGCACAGCTGCAGTCTCACTGGCAAAAGCTTTCTTCTCCAGTGGACAGAGCAAATGAAAGGGGATGTTTGCTCTCAGCGGCTTCTGCTACGCACATGATAATCTGCAGAGGCCTGGAGAGGGCTTCTTCCTCACTGATATTTAGGCAGCCTCACCACCCTTTGTTCCATGCCGCTGAAAGCGGGGGCCTGGTGGTGCTTTCAAGTAAGGAATATAGTTCTTTACCCAGGAACTGTCTCAGGTGCCCCAGCTTTGATTATGATTGCTTGCTTGTATTAGAGACTCATCCTGTTCTGAACATTTGAATTTTAGGATTAATAGTGACTGCCTTCTCTCTCTTTCTCTCTGTGTCTCTGTTACCTTCAGTGCCTTCCATTAAAACTGGATAATCTCTAGGTAGGTTGGGTGGTTGCACAAAGCCTGTGAACCACTAGCTTAGTGGGAAGGATGTCCAAGACATTCTCATGCTTTCTTCTAAAGACGAGAATACTGTCCCTGCATTCTTTTTGGATGGCAGCGCATCGTGGTACAGACAGAGCTGGCCTCAAAGGCAGAAAGGCCTCGGTCCATCAGTCAACACGTATTTATTAAGTTCTTACCGTGTGCTAAAGTACTGAGGACACAAAGAAAGTACAAAACACAGTCCTTGTCTTCAGGGAGTGTACATTTTAATGGGAGAGGCAGCATCTGAATAAGTAGCGGCATACGAGAGATGTACAGAGTAGATGAAAGTAAACTGAGGGGAAGAAGGCATTAGCAGCTGGGAGGACCAGGAAAGGCCACCTGCCAAGTGTGGCATTTGGTCTGGATCTTGAAGGAGACGTGGGCGGCCAACAGGAAGGACCACCGGGATAATGCCATGGAGATGGGACATGGAGAGGAGTGTTCCAGAAATTGGAAGTCAGCCCATGGAGCCAGACCAGAGTGTGGAGGGGAAGGAGGCTAGAAAGTTAGAAGGGGCAGTTATCGAGATATTAAATGCTGAACAGAGGATTTTGTGCAGCCCAACTCTCCATCACTCTTCCAAAGGGAGGCTGCATTATCTCCTGAGAGTTCAAGGGATCCCTGTGAAGGGCTGGGGATGATTCTTCTCTAATGCCATTGACCTGAGCCCCTGTTCCAGCATATTCACCCCACTGTTAAATTCCATTGATTAGTGCCTGGGTTCACTTAGCCAATTGACATCAATTAGCTTTTACAACGGATATTTACTGCAAAAAATATAACAACAGACTACAAATATTTCTCCCCAACACATAGGATCACACTCTTGTCCTCTACCAGTGGCATCAAATTAAAATAGAAATGGGACCACCAAATAATACATAAGGATCCCTGTGGGCTACATACTGACCTAGAAACACACATTTATATTTTTCTTTTTTTGTGGTTGTTGTTTATTTATTTTGTTAAGTATTTCCCAGTTACATTTTAATCAGGCTCAGGTTGCTCTCAGAAGTGTTGTGGCTCCTTAGGCCGTTGCAGAGAGAATAGGTTTAAAGTTAATACAGTTTCTATATAGCATTTACCTCCCCAAGTTCACCTTGTAATACAATATGTTCAGTGGACGGATGAGTCTGCATCTCTGCCACTACTGGGTCAGGTCAAGTAGATTCATTTGCCCTTTGCTGTCTGGTTTCTGCCAAATCCCACCAGACTTTGGTGTTTAAATCTCCCTTTGGACCTTTCAAAAGTCAGAAAGATGTACTCATCTCCTGTCTCCTTCTCCCAAAATTAAGAAAGGAAATAAGAGTAGGGCTGTCCACTCTTGGCTTCCTGTAGGCTCCAGGTCAAAGGGGGCCCAAGGCCCGTGATAACTTATTCCCTTTCTCCAGTGTCAGCGTGGTGGGAAAGAGCCAGACTAAGACAGTCACTATGGAGAGTTAATGCTGCTAATACACCCCACTTCTAGCTCCATAGCCAATAAAAAGGTTCCTCTTTACTACATTATTAAAGAACTGGAACCAGTTACAGAATGTCTGGACATCCTCCAAATGCTCTCATTCCACACTGCCATGCCCTTGCAGTCTCCTTGGCTGCATGTGGGGACTGCAGCGTACGGAGGACTCTGTGCGTGTTCCCCAGACCACCTCCATTGCATTTATATCTGATCGTGGTGATAGCAGGAACCAGTGACAGTCATTGAACTGAGGGGTGACAGGGGCACTCCTACACTTTAGAAGAATCGTGGCAGGCTGGTAAAGGATACGTCGAAGGAAGGAGACAATTAGAAGGCTGTGAAGAGAGAGAAGGGCTGGATCCAAGAGATGTTGTGACGGTAGAAATAACAGCCTCACCTGAGCAGCCAGGCAGGCACTCCCTTCTGCCCTAATTTCTGCTCTCCTTCCATCCACAAGGGCTTGATTCAAAACTTTCTGTCTCCTCGTGTTCCCCACATGCCTCTCACCCTCTCGGCCATGGTTCTTGTCTCATGTCACCCTCCAAAATACAGAGCTTCCCTTTTGTCCTTCCTCTCATCTCGCATCATTCGGGCATCTCCCTTCACTCTAGAGTGGGCCTTTCCACCTGTGCCCTTGGTCCTATCACCTCTTACTTGGTTCCCTGCAGTCTGACTTCCAGCCTCATCATTCCATTGAACCTGCCCCCTCCAAAGTTACCAGTGATCTCTTAATTGCCAAATCTAATAGCCCTTTCTCAATCCTGATCTTCTTTGGCCTCTCTACAGTCAGCAAACATTTACTAAGCACCTACTGTGTGCCAGGCCCTATGTTAAGCCCTGGGGTTGCAAAGAAAGAAAGAAGATAGTCCCCACTCTCAAGGAGCTCACTGTCTAATGGGAGAGATAACACGCAAGCAACCGTGTACAAACACGCTATGTGTAGGATAAATCACAGGTGATCAGCAGAGAAAGAAGGCACTGGCCTTCAGATGGGTCGGACGGCATTCCTGGGCAAGGTGGGGTTGGAGCTGGGCCTTGAAGGAAGAGCAGCGTTGGGTGCCGTCAGTCACCTCCCCTCATCGTCTTCCTCTGTGTCCTCTGCCCCTCCCTGTCATGCCGGCTCCCCATGAGTATCCCCCCCGGGCCGATGCTGGACAGCCTTCTCTTTTGGATTCGTGCTGCCTCACTTGGTGATCTCATCTGGCCCCAAGGGCCCAGGTATCCTCTCTCTGCAGATCTGTTCTCTGCTCAGTCACAGTTCCACATCTCACCTGCCTCTTGGGCATCTTGAACTGATGTCTTATAAGCCTCTCAAACACAAGACGCAATCCATTATCATCTTCCTAGAGGGAAAGGAGTAAAGCATTTATGTAACACTCGCGTGGACTTTGTAAAGATCTCATCTGCTTCTCACAATTCTGCAAGGTAAATGCTGTTGTAATCCCCATTTTACAGCTGAGGAAACAGGCAGATGGAGGTCACGTGACTTGCCAAGGACCACAGAGCTGCTAAGTATCTAAGGTCAGATTTGAACTCAGCTCTTCTGACTCCCAGCCCAGTGCTCTGTCTGCTGTGCCACCCTGCTGCCTTGGAGTAGGTGCCTAATAAATGCTTGTTGCTTGAATAATTCATTCCTAGAGTCAACTTATCTTTTAAATATATGCTTTTTAATTTTTCCACTTATGAATAAGACTTTTAGAAAAGAAACATTATAAGATATGGAAAATAAAATTATAATGTCTATGCAGTATTAGGCAGTTTTAGTTAGTTTGGGGGAATCACCTCCTGTGATAGATGCGTATTGAATCCAAATAGTCGTTAACATCAGTATTTCCACATGGTAGTTTAGATAGAAACTGTAATTTAGTCATTTGACATCACTGTCCCCTTATATACAGGAGGGGAAATAATGATGGTTATATATAGTTTATGGTGAGCCCCCTGTGGTTAAATAAACCTTGAAGAGCTGGTGTTAGCTAATCTATCTACTCTGGATTTAGAGAGAAGGAAAATATGTGTCTGACTAATAATGAGTTTCTCTGGGCTCCAGTGCCGATATCTGGAATCTGGGGGCTCCCATAGGATCGCATACATGAGACTAAAAATATGCCGGCCTTTCTAGAGAAGCCACACAGAAATCAGGCACCTGGTAAGAAGTCTATATTAGATTAGAGGGTATGGTGGGGAATAAAGATTCATGAGAAATAGAGCTAAACGTGCAAAAAGAGCATACATGAGGGAGTATTTTTAGAGCAAAAGGATGATTTAGTAGAGTGAATTGAAGAGGTTTACAAGAAAAGCCCCATTCTGTGAAGACCTTGCTAGACAAAAGTGGAAAGCAGCCATCCTGAGCTATTTACCCCACCTGACAGTTATTTTAAGTTCAGTGCTTTAGTTGATACTGTATGAATTGTTTTGCTGTTTTATCAGTTCTTAGGAAATGGAAAATCAAAATTCTGTACAGCTCATTTGTTCCTACACCTTCCTGTGCCATTCTTTGAATATCCATCAAAGGATGATAACTTTTAGTCAGTTCCCAACTGGACTGTTCACAGTTTTAATTTGTGGCCAAATTCTAACAAGAGATATTTGTATTTAGTCATTAAATGGGAGGAGAACCCAATTCTGCATAACAACTTCTTTAAAAGTGTGATTTCCTAAGAAACAGCCAGGGGGGACAGAAAGCTGGACCCTTATGCAGCCATAAATTAAAATCTTGAATGCCATACTTGAGATGTGACTGAAAGTTGTCATCCTTTGATGGATATTCCAAAAACTGCCCAGGAAGGATGAGTGACCCTGGTAGGGTTCCAGTGTCATCGGATGAGAGCAGAGGCAAAAGTTACTGAGAGGATGTTGTTAGGTGATTTTTGTGTATCTATAAAGTAGGCTCATTCAATGTTTGGAACACAAGAGTAGGCGTGAAAAGCCGTAAAACCATTCCCAGCTTGCCACCCATGATGCCGTATGGTTTGATCAACTCCAGGATTCCAGGTGGGTCACGATCCTCTCCAGAAGTTTGGGGAATTTGAGATGATTGTCATAGAATAAAAAGATAGGTCAGTGATGGGCAGAAGCAATAGGACTTTATTATGGTGTGTTGTAACTCACACCAGGGGAGGCCCAAGCCCTAACATGAGCCACCTGGGGGTGGGAGCATAGAGAACAAGGATGGGAGAAGTTCAAAGCAAAGGATGCACCAGGTGGCAAGTGCTACAGGAGGGGGCTGGGGGGGAGGGGGCACAAAAGGGACAGGTAAGAGGTGGCATTGTTGGAGGCTCATCTGTGAGTTGTCAGGATACCACAGGAAGGAAATAAACATTAATCAAGTACCTACTGTGTGTCAGGCACTCTACCAATTACTTTACAAATATTATCTCCATACATCTTAAGGAGGTCAGCAGGAAGAGCGATGCTGGTCAGTTATGTTCCTTCAGACATGCTTTCTTTGGACATAGGATACTTAGGTTTCTCCAGCTCTCGGTCACTGTTCCCAGCCCAAGTTGGGGAACTCCTGGGTCTCTTACCTCCTACACACCAAGAGGTAGCTTGATGAGATATCTTGAAATCTTTAGGGAGAGATTGGCCGACCCTTCAGGCCAGACCAATTGGTTTCCCATCTCCGTCACAGGAAGGAAAGGCATTCGAGATTGGTCAGCAAATCAAAGAGGGTTAGAAAAGCTAGGGGTATGGAAGTTTCCAGGACAGCCAGCATCAAGGGAGCTTTGTGGTCTTAAAGAGGCAAAAACAGCCATCCAAGGAGGTATTTTGGATTATCCCTGATGATGACAATGGTGGTGAGAGGTCCAGCAGCCAAAGAGAAGTATGTTATATCATCTTGCTGCAGAGGTCAAGAGAAGCGTGGCAGGAGTTGAAGCAGTTTTAGTGCAGAAAACTGACCCATCTTGGCCCTCGGTATTGCCGTCGGCTGTGGAAATGCCTTCACTCGCTGTGACTGTCAGCATGATACTTTCCCCAGCTATCTTCTGCGAGGCAAAAACAGTAGCCTCTTTTCTTCACCATGGTTTGTAAGACTATTTTTAGAACACAAAACTAAGAGCTTTCAAAGAGGTACTGCCTTATTGAAGAGCATTCAGACCTCTTCTTTAACTCTGGATCTTGGCACATGACCAAGTATTGTAACTCCCTGTCCCTGTGGGGGCTTGTTTTCAGTCCACATAAGGGTGACTTCATCAGTCGGGGGAACTTCTGGTATGGAAAATCTCTCCACTGAAGTAGATCTTCAGCTCCTCTATAGCATGTCCTCAAGAGCTGCCTTCCCCATCGAGAGATTAAGTAACTTTCCTGTGGTCAGACAACCAGTGTGTCTCAAAGGCAGAAACTGAACGCAGGTCTTCTTGACTCCACAGCTAACCCTTTCTCCACAGTACCGTGATGCCTCTCACTATTGCTGTAACTTTTATTAATTTTACTCTTAAAATAACCCACTTCGGACATTTTGTGCCACCCTCTTCTCAGGCGCACCCCCCCCTTTAGTAAATTAGCACTGGGGGGATCTGTTGGCTCTGGGTTTTTCTTTCTTTTGCTTCTGGACTTTTTTTTTCCCACATTTGAAATGTGAAAATTCTTTGTAGATTTGGTCTTTCAAAGGTGATAGAGAAGCTGATTTCCCCCATATTAACTAAAATTCAAGATGTAGCTTGAAAGTTCCCTTATTGCCTATCTGAAAAAGAAGCAAAGATCATAGGAGAAATTGCTCCCTTTCTGTGTGTGAACAATTACAGGATGTAGTTTGCCAGTTGGCCATTCTTTCCCCCATCATTCTTTCCTCCTCCCATGGCCTGGTGAATAGCCCTGAACTTTGTTTGACCCAGAGGGCTCCTGGCACTCACGTGATTAGGTGGCGAATCCCGTAGCCATCATCTGTTATCGCTGAACATTTCCCCCAAAACAGTGGTTTTTCTTTCAGTTTCTTCTTCACTAATGCAGTTTCTTGAACTCACACATCCCTTAAGGGATTGATTTATCCTGGGAGGCTTTTGGAAAAAAGAAAAAGTACAGGAAAAAATCTCACTCATTTGTAATAGTTGCTGGGAAAGTCAATGTGATTCAGTAAAAGTGTGAATAATAAAATATTCTTAACAAAACAAAATTTGATTACTTCCAAGTACACACTGTAACATAATAGCCAAGTGTTTCTGAATAGAAGTCCTATTGGGTCTGTTTCAAATTACGTGGCAATGATGTTTAGCTCTCACGTTGTTTATGTGCAAATGATCATTGCTGGAGTGGTTGTTAAGTGTTAGAAAAAGTTTTCTGAAGCAAACTAAACCTTGCCTCGGTGGTCTTGTTGACCCTGTTAATCGGTTCAGCAAGCTGAACTAGCACTATACATGTCAATGCAGTTTGTTGTCAGGTCTGGGATGAATTCTGAGTTTGTGGGGTCCAAATGGATGGTTTTGTTTTCAGTCTGGTCCTGTGATTTCTTCGGTGTAGAGTACTCCTGATGAATAAATTCAGTCCACCAGTGCAGACCTGTACCTGTTCCACTGTTTAGAGTTGCATACTACATTGAGACTTTAAGTGCCTTGCCCTGGGTCACACCACCAACAGCAGCTCTGTGAGACCCCCAAAGCCAATCCTTGATCCACAAGACCACCTTGCCCTGCATATATTTAGCAAGTGTTTTAAAAAAAAAGTTTGTTGAACTGAATTGCCTAATGTGCAGTATGAATTTCTGGCCTAGTCAGACTGTGAAACGTTTGGTTTTTGTAGGAAGATCATAGATTTAGAGGATTAAGGAACCTTAGAACTCATCAACTCTAAAACCAGCCCCCCATTTTATAGATGAGAAACATGAGGCCCAGAAAAGTCACATGAGTTTCCCAAAGTATACACGTGCTGAGCCTCAGAGACAGGTGTTCAAATCCAAGCAACTGAAAAATCAGATACTTGGAATGAGATTTCTTTGCTTGACCAAAATTCTAAGTACCAGCTGTATAGAATGTGAGCATCAGAAAAGGACCTTACAGGTCACCACGTCACAAAGTCACAGAACTTCGGAGTTGGAAGAGATCTCCGTGGCTATCGAACCTTACCCATACTCAGTGATAAATCCTTATAACACCCAGATGGTCTCTTGGAATGGTAAAAATCTGTGATTCGGGTTCGAAGACCCTTGTTGAAAATCCCTCATTTTATAGATGAGGAAACTGAGCCTAAAAAAAGGAAAAAGCCTCACCTGTGGCCCCAGCGTAGCAAAGCTGAGCACCAAGGTGTTCCGACTCCCAGCTGAGTCTTCTGCCATCCTCCTGGGCTGTCACCCCCGGAGGACTGGGCGTCTTTTTTTCACTTTTCATCCGGCTGTCTGGAGTTTGCATATAGTTTTTTGAGAGAAAGACACAGACCTGTGAGTATTTGAAGAATGAATGAAACAATCCCACGCCAGGTCCCCGGAGCCCTTTAGAAGCTACAGCTGATGAATTAGATTCTTCATTTCTCCTTCCCCTTTCTCTGTGCCATCCCAAACCTCTGTCTTTGCCTGGGGGTTAGCTTGCTGAAGATCAGCACTCATAGTCCTTCTTCTGTGAGGAAGAAACTACCGAAAACAAGACATTCTTCTCTAGCACATCTATCCTCATTTCTCTTTCTCCTTTCTCTCTCCATATTTTTCCATTCCTCAGGAGTCTCCTGGAGCTTAGTACATCCTGTAGGTATTAAGCCTTTATTCCAATCCTCCACAAAACAGATCTTGAATACGAGGTCAAGAGCTGTGATCAGGGAGTCCCTTTGATCTGTGTACACATCCGCCTTGGTACTCAGGAGGTATGGTCCTGGAAAGTAGAGAAATCACATCTTGGGAAGGGGAATTGTGCACTAAGTCCTCTTGCTAAATCAAGGCATTTATAGAAGGTAAATAAGCCCTCCCTAAACGCCCTTTTCTTTAAATCCCTGTTTTCTTGGTCAGGCTTGATCATTTACAGAGATTTTGCTTGTGAGTACTTTGGATTCAGGGGCCATTTTAATATAGAAATGGTCCCACGCCTGGTGGTTAGATCCTTAGAGCACCCCACCAAAAGCCCATTTCAGTCTTCATTTTACCTGAAGGCCTCCAGCCCCTCGAAGGCTGTGGCAGTGACCTGGTGCTCCCATAGCGTGTGGCACACTCCACACAACCTGCCAAGCTGGAAAGCCTTCGGGTATGGGCAGGACAAAGGGCTGTCCCGTTACCATCCCAGGTTCAATCTAGCTAGGTTTGGAAAACCCCAAGGTTTAGCACACTGCACCCCCACCATTTGTTTGTTTGTGCCACAAGACCTGTGAAGGGAGGGACCGGACCCAGTGAAATCACCAAGATTTTGAAATAAAGGCCTGAAGTAGCCTCTGAATAGTTTATGAAGCTTAACTAACTCTATGTGGCGTATGATTTCAGAGAAAGGGTGTGAGATTTCCACCACCAAAAATACGAAGCCTTTGGTCTTCTAGAGGCCAAGTTGTTATTTGTTTGTGTGTTTGTTTTTTAATGAGTCATTACTGGTTGCCTTAGCACTCCTGGGCATACTCTCTAGGAAAGTGGTGATTTCAGATGACCATTCTCATAGCTCAATAAACATGCTTTCCACAGACACACAGAAATTTCGTTCGTTCATTAATGTGTGACTCAGCTTGGATAGTCAACCATGAAGATAATTAAACACTTCAGGAAAAAAAGTGTTACTAATGTCCAAGCTTCTGGCTGTGCCTTCTGGGTTGATGCATGTTACTCTTTGAGTGGCCAGGGAGTGAGGAAGCAGGTGGGCCCATTAAAATTCCTAAAACTCAAGGAAGGAAAGTTAGTTATAGTGTTTGTCCTATAGTTGTGACTAACTCCATTTTGTTTCTGCTCACCGCTTAGCACCCTCGGTGGGATTTAGCAAAGTAGATCTGTCAAACAATCCATCTCATTACAATCTCAATGCAAATTTAGCTCCAGTGACCTCAGCCATTAGTCATGGCCCTTCCCTGCTTCTGCTTGGCAATTTTCTACTGCTTTTATTGCACCATAATTAATATAAACCTAGATAGAGATCAGCTGTTGCTACAAATTTTCTATTATAATGTCTACTGCTCCCTCTGCAATGGGATCCCTAAAATTTATTGTTTGGATAAAGGATGTCATGAAATAGTCTTCTTATCTGAACTTGTCATGAAAATTCCCTGCACACTTTCCTTGGAAAAAATAGTTTTACGCTTTCCATGTAAAGGGTTTAAGATTTACTTTCATGATGTAGGAGGAAAGATTTAGAGTCAGGAAAGACCTCGGTCTGAATCTGGACAAATTTCCTCGTCTGTAAAATGGAGTTACCTTCCTTGGTTGAATGGTTCTTGGGAAAGTGCTTGTAAACCCCACAGAATGTCAGCCCCCTAAGGGCGAGGACTACTCACTTTTTGTGACTACAGCGGTTCTTGGCTCAGTGCTTTTCAGTCTTTGTCCAATTCTCCATGACCCCATTTGGAGTATTCTTGGCAAAGATACTAGAGTGTTTGCTATTTCCTTCTCCAGTTCATTTTACAACTAAGGAAACTGAGGCAAACAGGGTGGGGTGACTTGCCCAGGGTCACACAGCTAGTAAGTGTCCAAGGCCTGATTTGAGCTCAGGAAGATGAGTCTTCCTGGCTCCAGGCTGAGTGCTCCATCTGAACTGCACCACCTAGCTGTGTCTGGTACATAGTAACCACTTAATAAGTGTTGAATGAATAAATGAAGCTTAAGTGCCACATAAACAAATGGGAGTTGGTAGTATTGGTATCATTATTATTGTTACTTTCCTTCTGAGCAGGAAATAAAAGGATTCATTCTGTCAGTCAGCCAACACTTAGTGCAGTGGAAAGAAGGCACCATTTGGTGGCAGAGGACAAGGGTTCTAATCTTGCTTCTGCAGTTACAACTTGTCTGACCTTGGGCAGATACCCCTTTTTGGACTGTGGCATCTTCATCTGTGAAGTGAAGGCGTTGGGCCCATGATTCAATACTAACTCTGTACAAATCACTGTGCCAGCATCTGGGGAAAGGACCATGATAATTAGGAGCTGATCCCAGATCTCTGATAACTCGATAATTTGGTGATTTTCTGCAGGGCCAGCTGACCCTTTCGGAGAGCTCATTAGCCTTTATTGCCTGTCAAACATGACATTTATGTATATTTGCTTTCCATCCTCCTATCATGAACTAATTGGGGGCAGATACTTTTCAATATTTTTGTTAATAGCTTTTAAACAGTTTCAGACTCTTAGGCATTTATAAAGTTCAACATTTGACCCAAAGGAAAGTGTGTGTGAGTAGAATGACTTCAGTGTATAACCAGTATGTCAGATGGGAAGATCCATCCCTCCAGCACAGGGACATGGGAGCTCCCAGAATGGGCCGTATCTTTTACAAAGACAGCCAGACAGACAGACAGCATTGATGAAGTGCGTACTCTGCGTCAGTCACTGTGCTGAGCACGCCAGGAAGACTGCCCTCGAGGAGCTTACCTCCTAGCCCAGGGAGGAAGCCCCTGAAGGGTCCATGGGTGGGGATGGGAGCTGCCATGATACCGTTTGTTGCTGGAGGCCTGGAAGTGAGATAGGAGCTTGGTTCCCAGTGAGATGAGACTGAAAAGTCAAGTGTTCTGGCAGTAGCAGAGTGATTGGAGAAGTAGCCTTGGACTTTTGCTCATTCTTTCTCCATCATATTTCCTTGAGAGGTGTCTCAGGATAGCGTAGGAGCCCTTCTTCATCCTGTTAGGGTGACTTGGTGCTGCCCTCCAGAGGAGGTGACAATATGTAGGTGACAAGCTGTGTGTGTGTGTGTGTGTGTGTGTGTGTGTGTGTGTGTGTGAGAGAGAGAGAGAGAGAGTGATGTCATGGTGACAAGCAGTTCACTCTGATAGCAGCTCTGGGAGCTAGTCAGTGTACACAGTCTTATCTCTGTTCAGTAGAGGAAGATCCTGAGGTTCAGAAAGGCTACATGCCTGCCTTGGACCCCAGAGCTTCTTGTGGCTTCAGTGTTCTCTCTACTCTCATGTTTGGTTCCAGGTGACAACTGACCAAAACATGGCTGAAGGTGCATTAAAGGGTCATCCTGCACAGCCAGGACAGAAGGAAGCTTGGTCAGTGAGCGCTCAGAGGACTTAAGAGAATGCAAACTCCTCGAGGGAAGACACTGGTTTTTGTCTTTGGGCTCCTCAGCAGTCACACATAGTAGGTGTTTAACAAATGCTTGTTGGATTTAATTAAATTGAATTCTGAACAAGAAGTAGCACTTAAAGACCTTCTAGCCCAACCCCTTGATTTAGCAGATGAGGAGATTGAGGCCTAGAGAGAAGTGCCATGCTCAAGGCCCACAGATGGCAGCAAAACCAGCCTGTGTGTTCAGATGCTCTGATTCCGAGCCAGGGCTTTTCCCACCACGCCTCCTCTCTAGGCCCACATGGGCCACATTCTCAACCCTCCCCACCACTGCTGGTAGTTGAAGGTTCTGCTACTATTTACCCTCCCTAGGGAGGGACCAGAAATGGGCAAGGCTCTGCTCCCTTCACCCTAGTCCACTCACCTTTGAACTGTTTCCATGAGACTCTCCCCAGTCAGTGGCTTCGGATGCTGAACACCTGATTCCTTGTTCGTCAGACCTTTGACCTTTGGAGATCTCAGTGCTTGACGTGGTTAATGAAGGCAGCCCCTCTCTTCCCTATGCCACTAATCCAGACGCCCCCAGCCATTCTGGATCTGAAGTGAGAGAGCAGACAGTGCACAGCATCAACACTCCTCAGAACCCTTTCATCCCCTTTCTGAATCTTCAGGCTGCCCTAGGCTCACGTCAGTCCTGATCATGTTCTGCAACTCATCAGTGCCTGTCTGTTAGGCTTCACAGGGCAACTCATGATTCTGTCCTACTGCCCCACCTGCCTGCTCTGGCCTCATTTGTTCTCCTCCATATCAACCTTTTGATAAGGAAATCAGGAGAAATAATTTTCATGTGTAATTTTTGACCACGGGCAAGTCACTTTCTTTCTTTGGGACTTAGGACCTCATCTGTCAGAGGAGAAGGTTGGATCAGATAATTTCTGAGTTCTTGCTGTAAATTCTGTGATCCCATGGTCCTTCTCTCTACCATATAACTACACAAGTCCCATCCCATGCAGGGCCCTCTTTCTATAGTATGATGCTGTCTCCTAAGACCTGCCAGATCTTTTACTCCACCCTGGTCCATCCCCGAAAGGGCGGGAGAGAAGGGACTTTCTTGGAAAAGCATCACTACCTTCTCTATAACAGCTGACAATTATAAAGTGCACTTAAGTTTTCAGAGCGTCCAATGGACATTATCATCTTCATTCTTCCCAGCAGTCTACCAAGGTAGACACTCTAGACCGTGTCCCCTTTTTGTGAGATAGCTGAGCCTCAGGAGGAAAGCAGCTTGCTTGTGAGGATGCAGCGGGTGAATGCCAGAGCCAGGATCTCCCGGGATGCCCACTATGCTCTATATTTCTTCCATACCTCAAATACTCCATGATTTCACTGGTGTGGATACTCCCTTCACCAACACAGATAGCAGCTCACCACACCTTAATGAGGTTTTGGACCAAACTTTGCACTACCTTGTGGTCCACTTTCTAGTGATGACTCACCTTGACACAGATTAGGAAGTCACAGCTGCATGGTCACATGTCACTTAGCTGTCTTGGCGTGCGTGGGTTAGACACACTCATCTCTGTTTAATAAGAGAGATCTTTGTTCCACCATGTTGCCAGTCAGAAGACTACTCCCTACACCCTCCCTCAGCTCCAAACTTCTGGGTCCTTTCTTGCGAGTTCAATCCACTTGATGCCCAAGCCCAACTTAAGCTGTCTCTTGGTTTCCTGGTTCCCTTGAGAAGCAGGAGCTTTTCTATGTACCTTCAAAACCCCTCAAGCCCTTATTCAGGCCACAGGTATTCACTGAGTAGGTTTTCCTTTGTTCTGAATGTACAGTACCACTTTCAGACCTCTGAGCTGACCCTACAAACCCTCAAGGCATCTCCAGTGCTGTTTCTGTTACACTTGGAAAACCCACCTCTGTCCATGTCACCCCCTATACTTAATAAACTGCAGTGGCTCCCTATTACTTCAGCATCAGATAAGAAATCCTCTGTTTGAGTACTCAAACCTGCCTTCCCCATCTTCTAACTCTCCACTCCCTCCTTGTATTCTAGGCCAGTGATACTGTACTATTTGCTCTTCCTCCTGTATCACATTCCAGCTTGCGACTCTGTACGTGTGCACTGGCTGGAGTGTTCTCCCCCTTATCACTGCCTTCTGGCTGCCCTGGCCCCCTTCAGGAATCAGCTCAAATCCCTACTTGTGCAGGAGGCCTCAGTTGTCCCCCCCACTCCTCCTGCTCAGCCTTCCCCCTTCCAATTCACCTTGCATGTGTCCTACGTCCACCGAGTTGTCTGCAGGTTATGTCCCCAGTGGGGCTGAGCTTTTTGAGGGCAGGACTGAAACCCAAAACTTATACATGAAATGCACTCACAATCCCTGGTCTTTCTTCTCCTTTTTATTATAAACTTAGACATCAGCAAGCATGAACATTTCAATGGAAAGGGCACAAAAGAGACTCGTATATTAAATCATCACCTCGTTGCCTAGTTACCGTGAAGGGCCGCATCCGACCTGGCGCAGTAGTAACAACATTGCCCTGCTTCTTCGTGGCCCTGCCATGCTCCTCTTGGCTCTCTTCTGTGTCACTCTCTCTTTTTTTCACCGTCTCCCACACCGCTTCCTCCAGGACAGTCTTCTACTCAGCCCATTAACTAAGAATTACTGGAGGAAATGTAGACTTGAATTAACTTTGGGGCAGTACAGAGAGAAATGAAGACTGCAGGGGCGATGGCTGACTGTGGCACAGATGTTCCCAGATTCTCCCTCCCATTTTAGAGTGCAGATAATAAGGCGTGGTGGGAAGAAGGGAGGGAGCTATTTCTGGAGGAGGGACTGTGATTGGCCAGACCTCTCCTGAGAGCGTTTCTGTGCCAGGCTTTGCAAGGCAGCTGTGATCTAACTTTCCTCCTGGCTTCTTTCCTCTCTGCTCTGTCTTATGAGCTGTAAACACAAACCAAAGGGCTTCTGGGGGCTGTTCCCAGGTGGGCAATTTCCCAGTGGACCTTGGTCGTTGGTATCTGTACGGAGTACGGAGGGTTCGCTCCAGCTTATCATGTCTGTGTCTTGTTTGTACAGAATCGTCGGGCTGTTTTCTCCCCCCTCAGACTGTGAGCTCCTTGAGGGCAGGGACTGTCTTTGCCTTTCTTTGCACCCCAGCACTTAGCTTAGGGCCTGGCACATGATAGGAACTCCATAAATACCAGTGGACTGCCTGGTTAGAGTCTGCATGGGTGAATGTTCCTCTGGCCGCATCTGGGCCATCAGCGTTGATGACCAGACTTTCATTGCCTCACTGGTGTCTCTGTTAAGGAAGATGACATGCTTCAAAGGCAAAAGCTTCATTATGGGAAATAGGAAGAAGGATAGAGCAGGCACCCAGATGCATCCCAGGGATTCCGAACATTTCCCCTTCAGTGTCCACCCCCTTCAGGAGGCAGAGTCTCTTGCTGTCTTGGCTCCTATCTCTTTCAGGCAGTCAGATGGAGATTGTACACCACCATACCCCTAGGTAATATCTTCCTCACCCTTGTGGGAGAGTGGGGCCATCGTAGGGTCTTAGAATATACATCTCAAGCTGGGAGGGCCTTCAGAGGCTCTCGTTTTGGAGGTGATAGACCTAAGGTTCAGAAATTAAATGACCTGCCCAAGGTCATACAGCTAGTACATGGCAGAGCCGAGATTCAAACTTAGGTCCGCGCCACCCAATTCTGCACACTGCAGCTCATCCTGAGCTTTGGCTTTCCCCTGTGACAGTCTCTGATCCACCCCTTGAGGTCTGTATCAGTCATTGCCGTTTCCCAGATATTTCTCTATTATCACTAACCTAACCCAGAGATGACCTAGTGCATCCCTTAACTCTTTCCTTCCCCCGGCCAGTGTGGCCCAAAAACACTCTGTCCCTAGAAGATTTGTTCATTGCCCTACCAGAGATTTTGCTGGCCTGCAGTCTTCATCCCTGTCCAGAGTCCTGGTGGATGCAGGAGGGAAGGTTGATGCTATTGTCAAGGTCAGACATCAGCTTATGGACCTGCAGACAGAAGTAACTGGAGCAGAGGAGGAGTCAGCTCCTTCCTCCCTCTTCCACCTGAGTCTAGTCCGTGCTTCCCTAAAAAACCAGGCCCATTAAATGTATCTTAAAAAGAGGAAAATGAGGGTGCAGCTAGGTGGCACAGTGAATAGAGCACCGGCCCTGAAGTCAGGAGCACCTGAGTTCAAATCTGACCTCAGACCAAACACTTGACACTTACTAGCTGTGTGACCCTGGGCAAGTCACTTAACCCCAATTGCCTTAAAAAAAAAAAAGGAGGAAAATGCAGCCTTTTAGAATCCTTGATGGAGGAACAGGAGAACAAATAATCCACAAAACGTTTTCAACTTCTTTCTCATGTAAAAACATTTCTTTTTCTCTCCCTCCCATCTCTCTTCCTTCCCCTACTCCCCCTCCCCAACAACAACAAAAAAAACTAAACTAAACAAAGCAAAACTGCGTAACAAATATGCACATAGCAAACAGGTTCCCACATCCAAAAATGCGTGTCCCATATTGCGTGGCCAGCCACTCACCTCTCTGTGTTCTTCATGTCGGTCCTCCAGAACCAACAATAAACGTTTATCTAGCACCAATTGCCCGGTGCCATTCCTGGTGCTGGGGACAGACAGACAAGAAAAACTGCCCCCGGAGCATGCAGCTGACCGGTGCATAGACCGCTACAGCGACCAGTGCCAGCGTCAGTTGGTACTTACACCACAGAGGTGGTGTGGAGCCCACTAGGTCCCAGCTCCCATTGGATGTCAACAACAAAAAATAAAAAGCAGCTCCCATTTATATAATAGCGTATGAAGTCCATAGACATCTGTAGAATCTCATTTGATCCTTACAGAAACCCAGTGAAGTAGGGGCTGCAGGTGTCCTCATCCCCATTTTACAGAGAGGAGCCTGAGGCCCAGACACCCTGAGTCACTGGACTGGAGGCACACGACTAATACATGGCTAAGCTGGGCTTCCAAGGCTCATCCTCCTACAGCATACTACCACAGAGAAGCTCAGCAAGTTTCAGCAGTAACAGAGTGACATGGAGTAAATGTTATCTTACTTCTGAATGATGGAGCTTTGTGGTTCATTTTTCTCAGCCTGTCTCCACTTCTCCCCATCCCTTCTTCCATTCCCTGTTCTCTTTTCCTATTTCCCACTTCTGGACCCAACTGCCCCACCCACTTTTCCCTTGCTTTCTCTTTTTCTGCCTCTTCTGCTACTGCCCCAGACTATTATTCTTACCTTTTCCTATTCATCCCTTCCTTAGCCCAGTATCTTTTCCATCAACAAAAACACTGAATCCTAAAAGAGCCTTATCTTCCATTCCCATTAAATTTTATGTTTTAAAAGATGTTGTTTATAATTATATTCATAGACATCCACCCTAGCCTGTAACCTCCTTGGGGCTGGCATGATCTTAGGACATGCCACTGTACTAGGAATGGGAAGCTTTTCAGAAGCAGAGTGCCAAGTTGATAATACCCATTCTGGGTCATGTGAGTGTCCAAAGAGACTCTTAGTGGAAAGGTATATGTGAAGCTGAAAGAGGGTGATGGAACCTGGCCATTGTGCTTTTGAAAATGACTGCATCACCATCTTTGACTTGGGTGCCATAGATTGCCAGACCTTCCATCATTGCACGATCTAGGTAACTGCTTTGTGCTAAAGACAGAAATGCAGAATGGTGCCATTCACCCTGTACACAATTCTGGGGAGAAGGGGGAAATTAAAGGTAAAGAAAACTCTCTTAATGTCCCAGCCAATTTTTGTAGTCAATGGTTTCTTTTTCCAGACAGTTTTAGAGAGCAGGATTCAAGTTTCTCTCCAAGTGTACAGCCTTGTTCTCTATCAGGAGCCCTGCCAAAGGCCTGTCCAACACATAACACAGTAATCTCATCTGGTTCCTCTGAACGGCCTCCTCAGCCTCCTTTGTGTGCGCAAAAGGCCTTGGACCAAGTCGTGCAGGAGCTGATCCACAGCATGAGATGGTTCAGGGTCGTTTAGCTCTGAGCTGTCTCCCTCTTGTGTTCCCCAAGCAGCTGTGAAAGACCCTGAATCCATCCTTTTCTTCCCATTGCGTTGAGCTTGTGCTCTGGCCCCAACCAGGGAGGTCATGGGCACAATGCAAGGGCATACCTTGCCATTCAAAAAAAGAAATTCAATAGGATAGTGTCAGTAGGAGCTGAGTCAGATGGAAGGAACGCTTTGTTGAAAGACAGAGCAGCCTCCACATTCCAGCTCTGCTGCTTGGCGCCCTTCCAGGCCTAGAACCTCAGAGCTGGCAGAGACCTGGCCTGGACTGTCCGGCGTTCCCCGAAATCTGTTTTCTCATTTCCACCTCGATGACGTTTTTACCGTCATCTTCAGCCCGTACAATTGAGTTGCTCTTGAGCCATATGTTATGCAGATGTCTCACTAACCATCTCTTCTGTGTCCTAAAGCATGCATTGTACATATCATTCTTATATTATAAATTCTCACAGGGCAGGGATTGTGTTCCGTTTTTGAAAATTAGAAATTGGTGAGTTTTACAGTTAATTTCTGATAACTTTTATCGCTGAAAAATACTTTGTCACCTAAATTGTTGTTATAAAAAGAAATAAATTGAAGCTCTCAAGCTAGGAACCATTTAAAATGAAAACATAATTCTGTTGTGGTCTATCTCTTATAGCCAACTACATGGCATTTTCTATTCAATTGGAAATTATCTTGTTTTATGTCCTTTAGCAGTCTAATTTCTAATTTATTCTTTTATATAATTTACTCATGTTGCTCACGTCCATCAACTGGTAAGCATCCAGAAACAATCTGCAGTTGACTCATATGTGGCTATGCAGACATTTCCGTTCTCATCCGAGTAGACTGTGTACATAATACAGTTCCCAAGACACTAATTGAGAGGCTACATGCAAGCCCCTGGGTTAGTCATCGGTGCAGAGGGCAAAGATGAATCATTGGTTCTTGATTCATTGATAGTGTTTAAAAAAAAAAAAGAATGAAAGAAGGTTATTAGTGTTGAGGATCACTTAATTTTAGATGATAATGCTAATTAATATCTATCATTTATACACAAGTGTAAGATTTACAAAGCACTTTACAGACATTGTCTTATTGGATCCTTATCCAATGTTATTATCTTCACTGAACAAATGAGGAAACTGTGACTTGTCCAGGGCCACACAGTTAGCCTGTGTCAGAGGCAGGGCTTGAATACAGATTTGTCTTTTGATTCCGAGGCCAACTCTGTAAAATGCACTATTCACACATTTTGATGTTCTAACAGTCCTTTCTATGGCAGCAAGAGATATTTAAATAAACATTTCTTGGCTTGTTCATGTAACATCCAGGGAGGTCAAAGAGAGGAGAGATACTTCTCAGTACCATTTGATTCCCAATATTGAGGTAGCCTACTAGCACCATACATTCTACAGAATCCACTACTTCTGTATATAGGAAGAATCAACACCTGAAAATAGACTGTTTGCGGTAGGAGGCTTCTGCATGTGCAGTACATACATGTGCTGACCCCAAGCACATGTGCTTCTGCCTGTACTGACCCCGAGGGTCCTCGAGGCCCTTGGGGAGTCAAACCAGCAAGTAAACAAATCAGGCTTCTCTGTGGCAGAAATTCTGTCACGAGGACCGTGCACGCAAACCGTGGACTTGACAGCAAAGGAGTAGTTCTCAGGCCTGTTCTCAGAACTTACTTATTCTTCTCTTTCCCATAACCTTAGCAAGTTTAGCCACCTAGTTTCCCAGTTTACTGTCAAAATTAAAGTAGCACATTAGAAGGCGGTGGGGAGTAAGAGAGTCTCCTTGAGGTCAGCATGCTGACACCCACAAGAAATGACAGTTAAAAGCCTGGCAAGGAAGGAGCATGAGAAATCTATGAAAAGCAGGTTAAGAAGTAAAAGCACAGCATTGCATCATACAGTGAACACTCCACATAATAATTCGTGTCTATAATGATGATCTTGAGTCACCAGGAAAAGTTGAATTATGTTCTCCTGAACATCGTTTGTCTAGGTTGAAGAGAACAGGAAAGTGTAGACTATATTTTAGATCACTATCCACCAGCAATTACTCAACTCTAAAATGTTTAGATTTTTGAAAGGATGTGCTGCAGGAATTGGGGTAAAAAGCCAAAGAGACATACTTCCTCGTTGATACTGAAAAAGGGAGCCACCATTAGTTTTGGTTTGATTTTCTTCCTGATTTCTTCTGATCTTTTGGACTTTGTGATATTTCATTAGTAGTTTTCATAGCGGCTGACATGATCTGAATTTCACATTATGGTTTGGGTTGCATTGAGTTGAAAAGAAACTTTGCTTTTGCCTGTATTGGACACCTGGGCCACGAGTCCAGCTGATCTCACTTGATGTGTCTTGATGCAAAGGCAACTTCAGAGGAGGGTTGGATACCTCTGGGGTTCCTACAGCATCTTCAAAGCCTTGTTTCTTCCCCACATGTCTGAGAAAATACTCCTGTTTTATGACCAATCACTGCCTTGTCTTATCATCTGCTCTTAAATAAATTTACAGCAACACTAGAAATCACATCAGAGAATAGATATGGTGATAAGATTCAGGACGGAAGGAGAATTAATTCCCCTTGTCTTCAAGGGGTTATAATAATGTTAAGAAGTATTGTTTCAGTTCATCTCCTCTGTCAGTGGGCTAATTCCCACCTCAGCATGGGATCCTGGCAATGGGGCCGCATGGAAACAGGGAAACCTTTCATGAATTATCCTCCATTTAATATGCCTCCAGAGAAGAGCTAATCCTCCAGTCTTTTGTGGGCGTTCCAGCAAGTAGCTGGAATATTTATTAGTTTGAGAGGTTTAATTTTTGTTTTTAAAAATGTGCACGTGTAGTGATTTGGGGGAAAACAACCCTTCTTTACAGATAAGCAGTCATTATAAATGGCTGTTGTAATAGTTGATCAGAGGTGGGATGGCAATTATTTTAAAGAATAGTAGTTATATGGAAATGCTGAAATGACTATGGATGGACCACTCTTCTCAGTTTCCTACAAATAACCTTCAGTTCTTTAAATAGTCAGAGGCTCAGTGGGTGTTGTGAAATATAAATAGAAAAACCAATGATACCCATAACTTTCTCTCTCTTGCTCCCCTCCTGGAAGATCTATTTGTAATATGAATTCCCCATTATTGGCTCTTGGGGATGAAAATTAGGTGTGATTTCATATCCCAATAAGGCATGCACTTAACCACAGTAGATCTCTCACCAACTGCTGTTTAATGGTCTGATCACCAATGAGAAAGGGGAAGAGGGAAACAAGAAGGGGCATCATTATGCAATATTAAATGCAACCAATATTCTCTTAAGCGTTGGTCAGTACAGCTTTAGCTTAGCGGCAGAGGGTGGGTGCCACCCCCGTATACCATCAGGTACCAGGGCACATTTAAGGACCTAGCACTAGGTCATTAGACATGAGCAATCAGTCAGCAGACCAAGACGTGAAAGCCCCCTCCCCAAGTTAGCACTGGGGTATTAGGAATAGCCCAAAGACAAGCAGAGCTGAAATACTGTGCCAGTTGTTCATGGGGGAGCTCTACAACTTTCCTCCCATCCCAGAATACACATGGCCTTTTGTGAGGTTCTTTGGTTCTGGCCTGTGATTCCTCAGTGAGGAATCTCCCTTGACCGATGCAGATCTACAGCTGGCCTGAAATGTAGCTCTTAGAAAGTCGCCTGGGGCACTGGGAGGTTGTATTTACTCAGGACACAGCCTGGCTTTGTCAGAGTCAGGATTGGAACTCATCTTCCTGCCCCAAATACTGCTCTCTGTGCCTTGTGCCGTGTCTTGTCTCACATGCCACCTTGCCCTTCCAACATGGCACCAAACACAACCTAGAGTCTTTTTCTTAAAACGTCAAGGCCATCCTGTGGGGGTGGGAGTTGAGGGTAGCAGAGGATGGCAAGAAGCTCAGAGATGGCAGGAGAGAAGATGAATGAAGAAGCTTCCCTATTGTTGCCATTGCTGATTTGGAGCTGGAATCAGTGATGGCATCCATGTGGAGGAAGGGGCTGGGCTGCGTGACCCTTGGGTCCCTTCCAGCTCGAACTCTGGGCTTCTAGTGTCTGATCTTCATCCTCTTATTCTGCTGCCAGATTTTTCTCCCTTTCCTTCTTTTCAATTACTTTTTTCAATTAACAAGCATTTTTCTTTTCCTCCCACCTCCTACCCCCCCCCAAAAAAAGGAAAAGCAAAACCCTTGTGGTAAATATGCATAATCAAAACAAATTCCTACGTCGGCCACGTCCAAAACCATGTGTTTCCTTCTGCACACCTAGTACGTTGCCTCTCTGTTGCGAGGCGGATGGCATCGTCATCCTCTACAATTACAATTGATCATTGCATTAACTAGAGTTCTTAAGCCTTTCTAAGTTATTGGTTCTCACAATGTTGTTGCTATTGTAATATGAGCTGTTCTCCTGGTTCTGCTTACTTTACTGTGCTTCAGTTTGTGCAAATCTTCCCATTTCTCTGAAAACATCCCCTTCACCATTTCTTGTGGTGCAATAGTGTTCCATCCCATTCAGATACCATCTGCCGCTAGATGTCATTCTTAATCACAGGCCTATGTCCGGCATCATTTGGGTAAATGTCTCAGGATCCTGTTTGCAGGGATTGCCCTGGCATCTTGTAATAAATGATGTAGTTGCAACCCAGGTGGAACTATTAAAAGTATTTAACTGATTCAGGAAATGTTGACTTGCGGGGGTGATATAAAGAGGTTTCATTGACGCGATTCAGTGTCGGGCACCACCTGGAGTCTGGCATCACTTCTTTGACCTGTGTCGCACAAATCACTTGCAATTCTGGAACTCAAGTTCCCCATTTATAAAATAAGGACTACATAATCTCCAGTCTTTCCGCTCTGGAAGTTCGTCACCCTACTACTATCACACTGTGTGAAATTCATGACCAGATGAGATACAGAGGTTCACAGGAAGTCAGATGAATAATTTTTCTTACATACAATGAAAAGGCTTTTGCACAAACAAAACCAATGCAGCCAAAATTAGAAGGAAAGCATATAACTGAAGGGAAAATTTGTAGCAAGTTTCTCTGATAAAAGTCTCATTTCTAAAATATATATGGAGCTGAGTCAAATTTACAAGAATAAGAATCATTCCCCAGTTGATAAATGGTCAAAGGCTATGAATAGACAGTTTTCAAAGGTTAAAATCCAAGCTATCAACACCATATGAAAAAATGCTCTAAATCAGTAATAATTAGAGAAATGCAAGTTAAAATACCTCTGAGGTACCACTTCACAGCCATCAGATTGGCTGAGATGATAAAGGAGGAAAATAACATGCTGGAGGGGATGTCAGAAAATAGGCTCCTGTTGGTGGAGCTGTGAAGGAGCCCAAACATTCTGGAAAACAATTTGGAATTATGTCAAAAAATAAAAACCCTATTTAACTGTGTAAACCTTTGACCCAGTGATACCACGAATAGGTCTATACCCCTCAAAGAGATCAAAGAACGGAGGAAGTAGCTCATGTGTACAAAAATATTTATAGCAGTTCTTTTTGTGGTAGCAAGGAATTGGAAACTGGCCATCAATTGGGGAATGGCTGAACAAGTTATGGATATGAATGTTATGGAAATATTGTTATGTATAAGAAATGAGAAATGGCGTGGTTTCAGAAAGACCTGGGAAGATTCGTATGAACCAGTGCAAAGTGAAATGCACAAAGCCGGAAGAACGATTTATTCGGTGACAGCAATTTCGTGAAGGCGATCGGCCTGTAGAGACTTAGTAACTGATCAGCGCTGTGACCAGTTGCAGTTCAGAAGGATTCATGATGAAGCATGGCAGCCGCCTCCAGACAGATGGACTCAGAGTACAGACTGAAGCGCGTTGGCTTCTATTTCTTTCTTTGTCTTGACTTTTTTGGGGGGGTAGGAGGTGCAGAACATGACTAATGCAGAAATTTGTTTTGCATGTCTATACATATTTGTATTAGATTGTACATCTCTTCTCAATGAATGGCGGAGGGGAAGAGGGAGATCATTTAGAATTGAAAGTAAAAGAAAATTGAATTTTTTTAAAAAAAGGAAAGCTCTCTTAGAGGCTTTTTAGTATCTAAACAAGAATCCATTCTACAACATCCCTGAGAAATAGGCATCTGGCCTCTGCTTGGCTGCCTCCGGTGATGGGAAGCTCACTACTTCCCTAACACCACCCATTCCATTTTGGAATAGCTATATATGGTAGCAAATGTTTCCTGATATCAAGCCTAATTGATTGCACCAATTGTCTGGTTGTGTCCTCTGAGGCTAATTGAATAAGTCTGATTCTTCTTCCTGACAGCCCTTTAAAAACTTGAAGACAGTGATCACATTCCACTGAAAACTTCTCTTATCTAGGGTAAACGTGCCCACTTCCTCCAACCAGTGCTCGTGTGGCATGACCACAAGATACTTTCCTCTCCTCGTTACCCCCTTTTGGGAGTTCTGCAGATTCTTAGTGTCCCGTGATGACTGAGGTATGTCTAGACCTGAACACAGTGCTCTAGGTATTGTCTGACGAGGGCAGGGTGCAGTGACACTCTCATCACTCTTCTCCTGTACTCTAGGGTTATTTCAGACAGCCAACATCTGCATTAGCTTTATTGGCCGCCTTGGAGTTGCCATCTTTGAGGCTCCAGAGTAGTTCTGGGTGATAAAATTTCATCCAACTAAACAAACATTAAGTGCCTGCTTTTAAAAAAGGGATTGTGTTCAATTTTAGGGATGCAAAGCTTTTTTTCAGATTTTTAATGAAGTAGTTCTAAGCCTCAGTGACTCTCCTAGGGGAATCCCAAATATTCATAGAATGGTTCAATGGAAAGAACTCTAGATTTGGAGTTAGCAGACCTAGGTTTGAATCCTGGCTATGCCTCTTACTACCTGCCCAAGCTTGCCCAGGTCATTGAACCTTCTCTGAGCCAACAATGCCTCCTTATCCATCAAATTGGAGGATAAACTGGGTGACCTCATCAGTCTCTTTCAGCTCAGTGTCTATGATGCTGTGACTTATATTCATACTGTTCATCTAAAGTGTAATTCAAGACCAAAGGCAATCAGTTGTTCATCAGCAGTCATAGATTGGGCTCCTACGCTGTGCCAAGCGCTGCGCTCCTAGGCACAAAGGAAAGATGGAAAGTCTCTGCTCGCAATATGGCTCTGTGGTCTGGAGACAGAATGACCTAGTTCCATCTCTGTGAGACTGGGCTCGTCATTCCGTCTCTCATGGCCTCAGTGTCTCCATCTATAATATGGAGACAATAATACCGGTTGTTCCTACTTTACAGGGATTTTGTGAGTTAAGCTCAGAGGAGATAAAGTGTTTTGCAGGGCTTAAAGCACTACATATAAGTGTCAGTTATTATTTTGGGGGAGAAAGGAAATATGGTAATCACTGTTAAAATGATGGTAATGGTAATATGGTATGGTAATAAATTATAAAAAATGTATATAGCATTTCAAAGTTTACAGCACACCTTCCATCTGTTGTTTCATTTGATCCTCACAACCACCCTGTGGAATAGGTGCTATTATTATCCCCATTTTATAGCCGAAGAAACTGAGGCTGAGTGCCCTTAGGCATTGAGGTAGGATTTGAATTCATGTCTTCCCAACAGCACTCTATCCACCATATGACATAGTGACTTCTATCAAAAGGTAGAAACGGTCCATCCCCAGAGACAGAGGACTCTAGGAAAATCTGAGAAAGGAGACGGAAGGCTGTCAGCTGAGGTCATAGTCTTCTTTTTCAAGTACTAGAATGGAGGGGGTGAATATTTTTGCAACTCAAAGCAACTTCAGTTTTGGAGAGAGAAGATGGCAGGAGAGAGAATATATGTATGTGAGCATTCGTGTGTGCACAGACCAAAGCTGTTTTCCAAGGACCAACATAGCCCCTAATTTTTAACTTGGGTTTCTTTGTAGACCTAGAATTGTTCTTCCTTCTTGTTATAACCAGACCCCAGAACCTAGCCTCTTCTCTCTTTCTCATCTGTGTGGCACACTTAGCCCCTTATAAATCATACGCTTTCATAACTCTTTTTAACTATTAAGGATATAAGCTTCTCTTGTATTAACATCAGTTGACCTCTGCTCTTGAACTGTTTTCACATGAATACAGAAACACCAAAACCTTCATCGCCAGCCCGTCAGATGCCTAGAACTCACAGCACCAACTATAAATCATCCAGAAAAATGGTCTGCCTTTCTCTTTCATCAGCTTCCAGAAGCCTGTGTTTCTTCATTCCTTGCCCTCAGAGCCAGTTCTGTTTCCTGCACCTACCGATTTGCGTTGGGTAGCTATAAAGCTATAGCACCCTGAAATTCGTTCTCCTGCTTTCCAAACACAAACACTACTGATGTGCAAAATAAACAAGGATATTTATGCTCTTGGCGTCATACCTGGCAGCTCCTTGTCACTGTACAAACAACGGATTCAGTTTGCAATGGAGCTATAAATATAAAAGGTGGGGAGAGGTTAGGGAGAAAAGCATCGTGTAGTTATCCAGTGTAACTCCACACCATTTAATTCAGCAGTTGTTGTTTAAGCACCTACTGTGTTCAATGCTTAACGATTACATCAGGGATAAAAGAAGCTTATGGTCTAAAACAGGGAGATGAGAAATGTGTGTGAATAACTGTAGCATAAACTACAGTGTGCTAAGTCCGTGGGAGAAGTCAAACAGAGTGACATGACAGCTTTGAGGAATAAGGAATGAGATCTAGCTAGATGCCTACCATCGGAGAATGGTCAAATTGCGGCACACGATCATAATGTGACTGGGCCATAAGAGACAATAGGTGGAAGGAATTCTGAGAATCATGGGAAGACTTCCATGAACTGATGCAGAGTGAAGTCAGCAGTTCCTAGAAAACAACATGTAATGATTGCAACAATGTAAGTGAGAAGAATAAAAGGAAAACCTGAAACTAAGTGTAACGTAATTATAATGACCAGATCATCCTTCCAAAAGAGATGAGAAAACACTCTCCTGTCTTCTCCGCAGAAGGAGCAGGAGACGCCAGATGTGAGCCCTGTCATCTGCCGCCAGACCTCACTGATGTGTTGTTTGGTCTTGTGGAAGCGCTTCTCCTCACTGCCGTTTGTTTATCTGCTTTTCATTGTAAGCAGTAGCCCATTGGATTGGGAGAGTGAGGGATGGGGAAGGCATCTCTTCAGAGGTGAAGGGGACATGTGAACAAAACATAGCCGTAAAAACAGAACGTTTTTAAGACGCTCTTGACAGTTCAGTAGCGGTCAAAAGCAGGATATGGGAGAGGGAAAAGGCACCTGAGGATCTGAGGCTGCATCTTTAGGGGAACGGTGGTGTTCTAGCGTACTGACTTAAGCTAGCAGAATCAGTGGAGTAAGAATCACAGCTGACATTGGCTAGCTGTGGTGACACATGCCTATAATTCCTACTACTAGGGGAAACTGAGGCTGGTAAGATGGTTTGAATTCAGGAGTTGTGAATTTCACCAGGGCTAAAGCCCATCCATTGTCCACTCTAATTCCACATCACTATGATGGGCTCCCAGGAGAGAGGGGAGGGGTACCAGGCTGGCCCAGGCTGGAGACAGAGCAGATCAATGCTTCCGTGTCAGGCAACAATAGGATCAGGTCACAAGTGGCCACTGTACTTTCTAGTCTGGGCATTAGAGAGAAACCCAGTCTCCCTTAAACCCCCTCCCCATAAAAAAAAGCTGATATTTGTATAGTACTTTCTGCCAGGAGTTTACGTATGTTAACTTATTTCATCTTACTTAACATATATCCATTGGAATGTAGCCCTGAATGCCCTCAAGAAGGGGTTCTTAACCATTTTTTGTGTCCTAGACCCCTTTGACTACCTAGCCTGTGGGTTCCTTCTCAGAATAGTTTTTAAATGTGTAAAATGAAATCCATAGGTTAGCAAAGGAAATGGATTATGTTGAAATATCCAAACATTTTTTAAAAATCAAAGAAGTCCATAGATTCTAGGTTAAGAATCCTTGCCTTAAAGTGATCTTTTTCTATGGGTGTCTTTGGGTAAAGCTCACACTATTTCTTTCTTAGTGACACTTCACCCAAAAAACAAGGGGGGGGGATTTAATGTTGCTTTTGTGACACCATGATCATGGCTGTTTAAAAAACGTGTTAATGACCTTGGAGCAGCTACACTAGGGTGCAGCATTGGTCCCTGTCAGCATTACTGCAGGGTCCTAAGAGATAAAAACAACCATGTCCTTGGTCTGGCCAGAGTCTTTGACCTGGGCTTTCCAGTGAATCTATCATCACATTAACCTCCAAAGTTCTTTGTGGGATCTAGCTTCCCCTTCTAAATGCGTGTGCTGTGTTTGTGCTGACGAGCTGGCGTTTCTCACCTTTTCTGCTCTGTTAGCTTTCCCAGAACAGACAGGTGAAGACATGTCCCTATCCCTGCCCTCACTGTAGCAGTTAGCTCAGAAGTGAACAGAGAGAGAAGCCAGCCTGGTGAGGCAGATACGATTTGAAATCATGGGTGTTTAAAAAGAAATCACAGAACACATTTACATTAAATTTAAAGATCCAGATGGTCGCCTTTTGATTTTTACGTTGAATTTGTGCTCAGAGCTCTCCTAAGTACTGAACTGAACATAGGTAGGAACACAGACTAATCATCTGCAATTGCTGCCTTATGTCCACTCATTATCTTGTCTCCCTATCTCTCTCTAAGTCACCATCTCCATTTCTTAGGCCTCTGCTCTAGCTCTCATTTCTACCTTGGATAAACTTGTGAACATCTTACACACTTAGAAATAAAGCATTAGTCCCATGATTCACTGTGGCCAACACAAAGCTGACTTTCCTTTCTGGAAGTACAATTAGTCACACATCTGGCTTACCAGGAGTCTCTAGGGGAGCCATAATTTATTTCCCAGTTCATCACCCTGACGCTGGGTGTCTCTGCCCTCGTGTCCATTTTGGTATGGTAAGGCTTCACTCCACAAGCCATCCTTCAGTGTGACTTCCTTGGGGCTCAGGAGGAGCCGGAAGATTCTAACCGAAAGCCATTTTAGCTTTTTTGTCTCTTCTGACATCAGCCTGCTAGGCCAGCTTTCGGTCTCTTCTGACAGCGACACGTTAGGTCAGCCGGCTTCTCAGAGAAGTGCGTCAGAATGGCTGTCTCAGGGCATTTCTCGTTGTTCTTCTCTGGTCACGATGGCCCTGAAGGTCACATCAGGGACCGTTTTATCAAAGATGTGTCAGCAATGGTAGGCAGACCAGAGCTGGTTCCACCTCATGGGATATGTCTTCCATGGTAAGGAGAGGCTCGATGCACTAACAAAGCACCCTTCCCCTCAGGGCGGCACCAGGGCGTCTTCTCTCTCATTTTGATTTCCCACTTCGCATTTGCAAATCCAGGCTCCAGACTAAGATATGCAGCTCTTCTCTTTCCCAGGCAAGCCCGAGTGTGACAGACCAGCCTAAAGCAAGCGTGCCAACTGGGGGACAAATGGAAGCACATCTTGGTGCACCCCCCAGCCCCCTGCAGCCTACATAACCAGGTAGTTTGCTAACACTAGTGTCCAGTTTGGGCCAGAGTAGGTCTGGGGACAATCGGCTGCGACCTGCTTTGTCCACAGGGTCATGCTAGAATCAGACTCCTGTGGTGAATGAATAAGTGAATGAGTGAATGAATGAATGAATGAATGAATTAAGCTAGTGAGATTTCATCTACATTAGTAGAAGCACGGTGTCCATACCATGGGGGAGGTTAGTCCTGCTGGACTGTGCGTTGGTAAGGCCACGTCTAGAGTACTTTATTCATTTCTGAACGTTCCATTTTAGGAAAAAGGTTGACAAGTTGACCTCTTTCTGAATCTCGGCTTCCTCATCTGTCAAATGGGGATAATAATTCCTGTGTACCTAACTCACAAGATGGCCGTTGTGAAAATCAAATGAGATGTAGTATACAAAAGGCTTCATAAACCTTGGAGTACTTGGTAAATGTCAGTTACTGTCATTTTTATTGCAGTTTTTGGAATATAGCATGAGGTAGTCAGATGGCACATGGATAGAATACTGACCCTGGAGTAAAGAAGAGTTGAATTCAGAACCATCTTTCACACTCTTACTAGCTGGGTGGCCATGGACAGGTCATTTAACCTTGCCTATCTCAATTTCCTCATCTGTAAAATGGAGGTGATAATAATAGTGTCTGCTTCCTGGGGTTGTGAGGATAAAATGAGATAACATTTATACAGTGCTTGCAAACCTGAAATCACTGAGTAAATGCTAGCTTTTATTAATGGCCATGAGGATCAGAAAAATTTCTGTATTGTGTCCGTGACAGTTTTTTGCTTTAACCTGTAGATTTCTTTGACTCCTAATTTCAGTCTTCTTTAATGTCAACTCATCAGAATTGTGTCTTTTGAGCTTGGCAGAGGGAAACACTTCCCTCTGGTTGACTCTTTTGCTCCCAGGACTTCTCATTGGAGATTTCTAGAATCTTGGAATATTAGGCCTGCCAGAGGACTTGGCATTTGTCTGATATGACCCATCATTTTGCCAGTCAGTCACTTAGACCCCGACTGGTTAGGTGGCTGCCCCTAGATCGCACAGTGGGCCTCTCCTCAGTGACTCAGGAACTGCGTCAAGTCGGCAGTCATTATCATTCTCCCCGTTCTGAGTATTACCCCGTATTCCCAACGTGCTTCCTCATGATGCCCTGTGAGGTCAGGAGTGCAAGAACCCATTCCCCATCACGGAGGAAGAAACTGAAATTCAGGGACTTGTGGCATTGGAAGGCAGGGTGCCACTGAATCATGTTGTTTTTTAAATACAGATTAAAATTAAATTCAGTTTAAATAAAATCAAAATGCAGGATACTTGGGACACGCTACAACAGCTCATAAATCTAGAGCTGGAAGGAGCCTTCAGGGCCGTCTAAACCAGCACCCTTATTTTATGGAAAACTGAGGCTGGGAACCCTTCATGGCTTCCAAGCTCATACAGGCCCTAAGCATCAGGGGTAGGACTTGAACCCAGATCCTTGGACTCCAGAGCCAATGCTCTGTCTGGTTTTATCATGCTTTCTCCTCTTCTTTCTAAGAAATCTAACAGTGTTTGAGAAGTGATTAAGGAACCAAAAAAAAATTCCAGATAAAATTTTGGAACATTACAGTCAAACTTTTATATACTGATAAAAACTTCAGAATCATAATAATGAAAAAGGAAGAAAAAAGCCTTGTTTATGAACAAATCAATTTAGAAGAAATCAAGCCATGATAGTTTTTCGTTTCTCTAAGAGATGTCTTTGGTGATTTAATACCCCCAGGATTCACTCAGTACTTTGTGTGGAGGCAGCGTCAGAAGTAAACCTCTGTTTCATTAGCTGAAAGTCCCCCTGGAGGACAATGAACTACAGACACCCCTCAGCTGAGAATAATCGTCTCCACACAAACATATCTGTTTGAGTATTAATTGAAATTACTTGGCTTGTGGACATTGGCCTTGACACATTCTTTAGAAATTACCTGTTCAGTTAAAATGCTGAAATCAGAGGAAGGATCTTTTGCTTGTGTTTTGGCTTATGACCTAATTTTATGAATGCTAATTGAACTTATTAATAGGCCAGTGCTTCTGCTAAGAAATCTGAGTGTTCGGGAGAAAGTCTTTCACTTCATCCTCAGGGCAGACAATCCCAGAGAGAAATCTGGCCTCCAGCAGCTGTGTGCAGCCATTAATCAACCTTAGCCATGACCTGTAGCCCCTGCTAGTCTACCTTGGGGCCTCTCTGTATCAGGTATTACATACAGGGGGCTTTAAACTAGCACAAATGAGAATTAGATTGGAACCGTTAAGCTTATTTTCATTTCTGATTTAAAACAAAACTTAAATCTGTCTCCAGAGGCAAAAGACTGTCATGTTTAACTGATGCCCACAGCCCTTCTCCTGCCTGAACCCTAAGGACGTCCGTTAATCTTTGTTGGTGGAGGTTTGAGTTTGGGGCATGCTGCCCCCTGCCATCCCAGAAAGAGCTGGCCCATCCTGCTACAACATCCAGAGGGCGCTGGCACCCTCATGTTGTGTGGATAGAGAGGCAGGGCACTGATGGTGCACTGACCCCAGGGAGTCAGGAAGACCTGGGTTCCAGTGATGTCTCAGAAGCTGTGACCTTTGGGCAAGTCACTTGTTATCTCTACACCTCGATCTCCCTATCTGTAAAATGGGGATAGTAATGCCAGGAATACCTACCTCACAGGGTTGAAAAGCACTTTACAAACCTACAAACATCCATGACTATTACTTCCATAGTAGTGTTATCATGGAGAGTTAAGCTGTCTGATAATAAGTAAACATTAATCAAGCGCCTGCTATGTGCCAGGCATTGTGCCGGGCACTGGGGATACAAAGAACGGTAATAGTCCCTGTCCTCACGGAGCTTACAATCTAATGGGACACACGACGTGCAGACGACGGTGGTGTGTTGTTCAGTCATATCTGATTCTACGTGACCTCGTGGGGTTTTCTTGGCAAAGATACTGGAAAGGGGTTTGTCATTTCCTTCTCCGGTGTGTCCCCATTTTACAGATAAGGAACTGAGGCAAATAAGGGTCAAGTGACTTGCCCAAGGTCACATAGCTAGTGTCTGAGGCCAGATCTGAGCTCAGATCTTCCTGCTGCTCTAGCCACTGCACCACCTAGCTGCCCCTGAACAACTGTGTACGAAGAAGCTATGTACTGGATAAATTATAGGAGAGATTCAACAGAGGGCAGACACTGGGATCCAAGCTGAGATTTCAGCTGGGATGTTTGTTTCTCACTGCCACTCTGTTGGACACTTCCTGCGTGTTTCTTTATCTCTTCTGCAGAGCCCATAATGCTGGGCCACTTTCAGCTGACCAGTTCCTGAATATAGTCAAAAACCCTACCCAGAACTGTTCCACTGGGCAAAACAGGTGTGAATTCATAGAATGAGAGACATCGTCCCCATCCCATGAATCCCTGGGAAGTTAGAAGTATTCAGATAGCTTCCCACAGGCCTGCCCCTTTTTGTCGAGTTTTCTCGGGTGTAAGTGAGCCTGCTTGTATGAGCACCATCCACAGTCACCTCTGTAGCCTGGGCCATCCCAGGGACCAAGGTAGCCCTGATGAAATAAGTGAGGCTTCCAAGCAACAAGAAACATCTGTTTATTGAGGGGCTCCTGTGTGCCGAGCACTGTGCTAGGAAGCAATCTCTACTCGAAATGAGTTTACATTCTAGTTAAGGAAACCGTAGGGTCATCGAAAATTCAGCATCAAGTTAATAAATCAATATGTTGTTATTAAAATAAAAATAATTTGGGAGGGAGGGCATTAATAGTTGGTGGAATTAAGAAAGGCTCTGATTTTAATACACTGGGGAAAAAAAAGCGTTGCTCTTGAGTCGGAGAACCTGGGCTCCTATCTAACCTTGTTCTTCTTAAAGCCCATGTGACCTTGGGCAAGACACCTGACCTCTGTGGGCCTCAGTTTCTTCATATGTAAAATGTGAGGGATCAGTTAGGTGGCTTCTCATGTCCCTTCCACCTCTAGACCTATGGATCTGTGAACCTTGCAGAGAAGTGTATAGGAACCATTATGTGCAGGCACTTGTGCGTGTGTGTGTGTGTGTGTGTGTGTGTGTGTAGATGGGGTAATTTAAACTTGTAAAAGCAAATTAATCCTTGTACTGAATTTGCAAACAAAAACGTCATCGTTGTTCATTCAATGGTAGGCACGTTTTCATTTGGGGCCAGTAACGTTGCCAATGCCCATTTTTATTAAAGATGCTTTCCTGCATATGTGATCACCATGCCAATCTATTCAGCATCTTTATGCAGAAAGTAAATGTGGTCATTTACAAACAAACAGATGGAGCTCTTCTCAGCATTTTTCCAGGTCTCTTGAGGCAAAGGGACGAATCAGACTTTCTGGGCTGCTCTTAATTATTTTAGGGGTCAAATGTGGCTCTCGGATCGAGTGCTTTTTACCAGGCCCAACTTTAACCCCGAGATGCAGACATCAGAGAAGGTTCCAAAGGGGGCATTGTTTTGGGGGGACCTGTACCTCTGCCAGCCACACGGGCATTTTAAAAATAAATGCCTCAGCAGGTTCCCTTTCATGCAGGTTTAGCGGTAGCCCTTAAATCAGCCTCTCTTGAACAAATAAAGAGGTCAGTTGAAAGCTTCGCCAGGAGAGAGGTCATCAGCATCACACTGAAAAATCTCTCTCAAGTGCTCCCAGGGTAAAAGCTTTGCGGGTCCCTCTAAGACACTGTGTCAGGGCTGTGCCAAAGAAACAGCATTTCTGTAGTAGGTTTTTGTGTATTTGAAAATGTAATTTAGAAAGACTGAGGTTTCTGTTTGAGGATGTCATGGTGCGATTTTAAAAGAGTGTGGCTAAGTGCAAAGTGTGCCAGGCTTGAGTCAAGGGTCTCCCGTGTGACAGCTTGTGTCCAGAGTCTGCCACTCACATCTTAGGTGATCTTTGACAAATCACTGCCTCTCACTGGGACTCAGTTTCTTCATTGGTAGAATTGAGGACCCTTCCATCAGGAGACACGGTGATTCAATGGAAAGCACTGGCTCTGGGGTCTGAGCACCTGAGTTCAAATCCTACCCCTGGGATGTACTGCCTGTGTGACCTTGGGCAGGTCCCTGGGCCTCTGTTTCCTCACCTGTAAAAGGAGAGGGTTGGACCAGATGACCTCTGACATCCTTTTTATCAACACGTCTATGATTGCCGCCCATCTAAATCTCTCAGTCTGTAAGTCACTCTGAGACACAGTATTGGGTCATGGACGGAGGTCCAGCCTTGGAGTGAGGAAGGCCTGAGCCCCAGGCCTGCCCCCGACACATACAAGCTCTGTGGCCCCCAACTCACACTCTCCATGCCAAGGGGCAGCTACTGTTCTTAGATCAGAGCCAAAGGGAAGCTTTCCCTCTCTGGAGCCAGTGAGCTCCCTAAGCTGTTGAAATGAAAGGTTTCAGCCCCCAAAAGTCTTTGGTCTCTTTGGCCATAGGTTTAGGTCCCAGAGGGGTGAATTCAGTGGTCTCTAAGGTCACTTCCACTTTTAAAGCCAGTCTGGGATGTCGAGGTATGGGGGTAGGGAGTGGGGGCCACACTGGTCAGTACAGGCTCCCATGCGGACAGCGAGTGAACAAGTGAGGCTCCATACAGTTGTAGTTGGTGGTGACCTACAAACCGTTAGCATTGTCTGCTTTCTGTCCTGTGATTTCATAGTCCTGGAATCCCCACCCCCAGAAAGAAAGAGAATCGCTCCCACTGGCCTATGTAGAACCATTCTGTCTATTCAGAATTATCTTCTCTCCTGAAACTACCTTTAAAAATATAAATTCCCCTGGAAGGTGGAACGTGCTGTCATTAACACCTTAGAATAAACCTAATTATCAGATGTTTTCCTTCTTGACCAAGGACTGTTTGAGGGTACTGGTGTGGCGAGAAACAAAGGGCTGGCGGGGCAAGTCTGTAGGTGGGGGGAAAGGTGCAGGAAGGACAGGATTGGGGGACAGACTTTAGCTCCTCCTGCACACAGTACGTAAGTCAGTTACAGGTGGTCTCCTTATGGGTGACTCCAATCCCTGAACAGTGAAAAATGTCTAGAGTTTGGTTATGGCCCTTGTGCCCTAAGAGGCCTCTAGCTCTGATCCTTCTTTTCCTTCTAGAATTTTTACAGATGTGAAATTGCTCTGCAAAGTGCTACAGTGAGAAAAGGCAAGAGTCCAGAGCTAAGGAGGTGGGGAGGAGGGTGGGCATGGCCTTGTTAGCATAATCAAAGGACTCTCTGGGACCTGAACCCTGCAGGAAGCCTCGGGCCAACATCGCTTTCCTGGCCTGGCTACAGGGGCCATCTGGAGAGAAAAGAAGCTGGCTTAGACCTGAAAAAAATGGAGTTTGACTTTGTTTAAAAAAACTCCTGAGGAGGAAATTCCTAACATGTGGGGTTTCTGCTCCCTTCCCTCCCCCAGCCTCTTTTGTGATTTAAAAACGATATTTGTTCACACTGGAGCGCAAGATAGGTTTTTGTTTTGTTGGGGTTTTGCCAATACAGTCTTTTATGTTTTTATTGTAAACTGAGTATCCACTAACAGAAACCTTCATATACACAAAACTACAGAAAGATCCTGTATAAAACCCATAAACTTCCATTATTCACAGTTTTTTAAAAATGTTCACATATATTTTAACAAAATCCTCACCAAAATAGCCTCTTGGGTTTTGTTTCTTCTTATAAATATTTTTGTCTTCAGTGGCACGTTACTTACGTGGTTGTAGACTGTCTAAGTTGGGAGATCGGGTTGTCATCCACAGAGCCCTTGGAGGCAGCCCCAGCTGGGCCCACCAGGCGAGATGGGGCAAGTCACTGCGTTTTTCTGAGACTCGGCTTCCTGTCTGTAAAGTGGGGTTAGCATCATGTGGACTACTGACCGTCCCAGGATTGTCGTGAGGTTCAAGTGAGATGATCTGTGTGTTAAACACTTTGGCAAATCCTTTGTAAATGTCAGTTATTAACAATAATAATAATGATAATAGCTAACATTTCTGTAGTGCTTGCTATATGTGCCAGGCACTGTGCTAAGCACTTTACAGTCATATCATTTGATCCTCACACAATCGTAGGAGGTGGATACTATTATTATCCTCATTTGCAAATGAGGAAACTGAGGCAGACAATGGTTAACGTCACACAGTGATGAGTATCTGAGATCAGATTTGAACTTAGGTCTTCTTGACTCCAGACTCAGCACAGATTAATCTTTCTTTTTACTTTTTAACACTTTAGATCAGCCTCCCCTTTTTTGTTTTTCATATTTCTCATTTTGTAAGTATAATAAGATTTCATTTCATACATATACTGTAATTCCTTCATACATTCCCTGGTCATTAAACATATACACTATTTCCTTCCTTCCCTCCCTTCTTGTTTGTTTCTTCCTTTCTTCTTTCTCTGTCTTCCTTTCTTTTTTTATTGTTTTCATTCCTTCCTTTTTTCCCTGTATTTCTTATTTCATTTCTTTTTTCCTTATTATGAATAAATGCTGCTATAAATATTTTTGTACAAATAGCACCTTTTTTCCTTTCAATAATATCCTTAAGGTATAGCTCCAGTAGCTATAATTAAGCTTTAATAGCTTTAAAACTGCACAAAGATTTGGTATGTACTGATTTATCAACAGTTCCACCAACACTGAATTCCATTGTTTTTAACTCTGTCAATTTCTTGAGCATGAAGTATGATCTAAGAGTTGCTTTAATTTGTATTTTTCTGATTGAAGAGTTTAAACAGGTTTTCAAGCAATTATTGTTCATTTCTTGTTTGTTCATTTCTCTTTCTCTTTAGAGAAGTGCTCTTTATATCCTTTGAAGCAATTTCTCCTGGAGAATAGATCTTACTCTTAGAAATTTGTATGGATTTCTTTTTAACTGTTTCCCTCAATCTGTTTCTTTCCTTCATGCACACAAAGCTCCCTCTTCTCCCCTTTTACTCCTCTCACCTCTCTCAGATGTCTTCCCCCACTACCTCTTATGTCACCCTTACCTCACATGAAGAGGGAGCCCCTTCTTCTTACAAAGCTGATCTCTCTAAATAGGCCCCAGATCCTTTCCCATCCCATCTTTTCCAACAGATTACTCCCATACCCACTTTGCCTAATCTTCACTCTTTGCCTGTCCACCAGCTCTTCCCTGCTGCCTACAAACACGCTCAGGTCTTCCCCATCCTTGAAAAACCTGCCCTTGACCTGTTAGCCCCCCAGCTGTCACCCTCTGTCTCTCCTCCTTTTGTGGCTCAACTCCTCAAGAAAGCCATCCCTGCCCCTTGACGCTTCCTACTTTCTCTTCTCTCACTGTCTTCTAATGTCTCTGTAGTCTGGCTTCTGATCTCATCTTTCATCTCAGACTGCTCTTTCCAAAGCTACCACTGGTCTCTTAAAGGCTGAACCAAATCTAATGGCTTTTTCTCAATCCTCATTCTTCTTGACCTCTCCGTAGCCTCTGAATTGGCCATCACCTTCTGCTCCTTGATAATCTCTCCTCTCCAGCCTTCCATGTCACTGCTCGCGCTTTGTTCTCCTCCCCATCCGACTGCTCCTTCCTTCTCAATGTCTCCTTTGCTGGTTCTTCATCTAGGTCCTGCCCACTTGCCCTGTGTAGCCCCTGATGCCCTCCTGTCTTCTCTATTTCAGGTGACGATATCATCAGTACCCATAGGTTCAATTATCTCAATAGAGTTGTTTCTCAGATCTCTTTATCCAGCCCCACCCTCTTTCTGGACCTCACATCCCTAACTGCCAATGAGACATCTCAGAGTGGGTATCCTGTAGACATTTTAAATTGGGCTTGTCCAAAAGAGAACCCCACTGTATCCTGTGCACAGCTCGTTTTTGTACAGTCATTTGCGTGTTTTCTCCCTTGCTGGACTGTGAGCGCATTTGGAGCAAGGACCGTGCTTTTGCCATTTTTGTGTCCCCAGTGCTAAGCATGGTGCCTCGCATGTGGTAGGTGATCAATAAATGTTTGACTTATAACAGGCTGTCATAGGTGTTTATAGAAGTTAAATAAAATGTCATGGATGACCCAGCATTGTTTATAAGTACATTTTAATATGTTAATGAAAAAAAAAAGGGAGAAAGAATCAAACAATTTACACTTTCAACAGGAAAAGCTTGTATTTACTCCCAAAAGAGAGAATCTTTTAATAGTCTCAGAAAAGGCTTTATAAAGTAAAATATGATATTTAGAGCTATGGAAAGATTTTTTTAACGTTTTTAGGTGTGAGGGTAACATTTCATACGAGACTCTTTTGAAATATAATTTGGCTTCATCCCGTGCTGTGTTACTTTCCATCTTAAGAGTTTTTCTTTTTCAAAGCTCTTCATGATAAGACCTCTCCTACAGCAAGGGTCAGAACAAAAGAGGCAGTAAGCCCAAGTGTTGTTGGAGAATGTAGCTGGGTCACCTTAGAAACCAACAGGGTATTAGCAGGCCTTGACTGGGATTGAACCTGACTGCCCCCTAACCGCTCGGGTCACTGACATGGAGTCAGCAGCTGGGGAGACCAAAAAGGAACAAAAAATGAGCAACCACTGAAGCTACATCTCGACGTCATCTTCCCATAACCTGCTGGCCCGCATGCACGATGCTCCTTTGCCTTTGATAATGGGATCCTCAATCTAGTAAGGAGATAAAGTTGTTTAAAGTTTATATTAAATTTAACAAGAGCATAACCAAAATGTCCTCTTTGCTTCTGTGCCCCCTTCTAACCTGTATGCTCCTAAGCAAAGCTACTTTGCATTTATGTTATACATATCATGCCAATCTCTGTGTTCTCCATTAGAATGTAAGCTCTGGGGCGGGGAGGGTGGTGCTGTTTTCACCCTTTACTTTGTTTCCCTAGAACTTAGCATAGGAATGAGGACGGGGGACAGAAGTTTCAAGGAACTCCCAGGTGAGGAAACTCCTTCTCCCAGTGCAGGTTGGCACCTTTCCTTTGATTTATAGTCATAGAAAATAGGAGCTTAATAAATGTATTCGATTAATTGATTGATAGACTATTTTTAGTCTTAAAAAGCTCTGCTTCTTTGCCAGTTGATGACTGAACAACAAGAAACTCAAAGACACTCTTACCTCAGGGAAAGTTGCCAAACCATCCAGGTCATGGAGTTCCCCCCAGGGCTCACCTGCCTTTGTACTCTGACTACAAAAAAGCAAGAGCTTTCTGATCTATATCTGGACCCAGATGGCTCTAGAGGAAAAAGCGAGGCTTGAACATCACGGCATCACCTCCCTGATGTCACGCTCGTCTTCAGGAATGAAGGACGAATGACAACAACAAGCTGGAGTAAGACAACCTGAGTTCAAATATAACTGCAAACGTCTACAGGCCATGTGGCCCTGGAAAAGTCACTTAAACACTGTCTCCTTGAGTTTCCTTACCTGTAAAATGGGATTAATAAGAGCACCTACGTCCTAGGGTTGTTTGTGAGGACCAAATGTGATAATACTTGTAGAACACTTTACAAACCTTAAAGCACTTTATAAATGGTGATGATGATTGTGATGGTGATGTTGTTGATGGTGATGTGATGGTGGTGATGGTGAAGGTGAAGGTGAAGAAGAACCACCACCATGGTAGCCAGCCTAAATATCCACCAGCAACCAATACCAGCTTTCCTTTGTCTTTCAATGTCCTTGTTAATGCTGTGTCAGCATGCTGTCATCGGGCCATGTGTCTGCTTCCAGTGTATCTCATCTGGCCCTTCTCTCATCATGGACCTTTTTTTAATAACAATAACTAACACAATGACTGTATCCAGATGAAATGACACATGATGTTTGTTGGGATGCGTTTGCTGACAGCTTCTTATAACTCATAGCCTAGTGGGCTTTTTAAGGGCTAGAGAGCAGCTCCTCTAGAAAAGATCTGAAGAGCTTAGTGGACTACAAGCTCAAACCTTGTTGACAGTGTAATATGGCAACTAAGAGAGTTCATTCAGTGTTAGGCTGCACTAGGAAAGACAATATTTGGAGCTAGGTGAATGAGTGGTGACCATCCTGTTGTCCTCTGCCCTGGCCAGGCCCTCTCTTGCTCAATTCTGAGCTGCACATTGTAGGAAGGGCATTGACCAGATAGAAGAGGGGTGTCAAATAACAACTTTGTTGTTGTTGGGTTGTTTTTCAGTTGTGTCCAGTTCTTCATGACTTCATGTCTTGGACCCTCTTGGCAGTAGGTCTGCTGAAGTCTGTGGACCCCTTCTCAGAATCATGTTTTTAAAGACAAAAAAAAGGCAAAAAAAAATTGTAAGATTACAAAGGAATACAGTTGAAATACAGTTTATCAAAAGACTTAAAAGAAACCAGTTTTTAGAGCTCAGGTTAAGGACCCCAGTGTTCTTACTCATACCTGTAAAAGGTTCCCCCATACAACATACCCAACGAGTGGGCACCCATCCCCTGCTTGAAAAGCTCTGATGATGGGGAACTGCTCCACGTTTGTACACGTGCAGAGGTTCAAAAGATGACTTAGCAATCATGGTGTTATGTAGCTAGGAAAGCTTGAAAAGTTTGAACTCTAAAGGGTGAATAAATAAATAAAGCCACCTTTATTATTTTACTAAACACTTAGCACGTGCCCTGCAGGTATTGTGTTTAGTGTTGGAGATACAAATACCAACAAGCAAGACCATCCCTGCTGGGAAGACAACCCTTCCGGATGGTAGGGAGGAATATTTTGGACTGGGACATTGGGGGAGTGGTGATTGGAGCCATAGGGCCAATGACTGGCATGTCCTTTCCAGAAATGGTGGTGTCAGTTCAATTGCTATTCAATGATCTAGAGTTGGAAGGAGAGGGAGGGAGGAGGGGGCACATGTTCCATAGCATGGCATGGAGGTGTGGGCAACCAGAAACCAAGAAAGATGCAGTGAATGCTCCTCAGTCAGGACGTTGCAATCACTCCCCTGTCCTTACAGCCTCATGTGGCATTCAGACATAAACAAGGAGAATAGTGGGAAGGAATCTGAAGACAAAAACCCAAGACCACCTGAGGCATTGGACAGGCTTGGACCCAGAGAGAAGCTTTATGTCCACTTGGTAATAAGTCAGTTTCTGATTGACTGGTTCACTTGCCTTGTGCTTTGGGTGCCCAGTCTCTTTGGTGGCATCAGTAGGTACTTTGCCTTAGATCAAACGATGGCGCAAGGACTTTGCCTCTCACCCCCAAATTTCCACATCAACCATAAAATTCTAACGTTAAGCCAAAGTGAATGGATGTGAACGGACCTAGATCTGAGGTCCTTAGGCCCAGAGATGTAGACAGAGATCCATGGATCCCTGCAGCCATGCATGGCCCCAGGAATCACAAAGCTCTTCCTTGTAGGGTAGTGCCCTGAAAAGAGCTCCAGGTTTGATGTGCTGACCTTGGAGTCCAAGCCTGAGTTCAGATTCTGACTCTGAGTCTCTTCATCTCTCCAGGCTCCACTTTGAATAAGGGGTTAGGCTAAATTACCTCTAAGGCCCCTCCCACCTTCTAGGTCTATGATCATGTGATTATTTTAGAGTTAGCTACATACAGCATTGCAGGAAATAGGTAGATCTGAGTTCAAATCCAGCCCCAGACACTAGCTGTGTGCCTTTGGGCATGACACAACCTCTCCCAGCCTGTTTCCTTGAGAATAATAGTATCATCTACTTCACAGGGTTGTTATGAGACTCCAATGAAATATTGTAAAGTGCTTTGCAACCTTTAAGGCCTAGTGTAAATGTCTGCTCTTGTTACTGCCGTCATTACTACCCTCCTCCTCATTCTCACCTTAGGAAAAGTAGAAAACACGAGTCAGTGAGCTGCTCACAACACATAAAACCATGCCCAGATGTCCCGTGGACAGTTTGGACCGTAGCTGGCATTGGCTTTGACTCAAACATTCAGTCACATCCCGCTTACTGGAACCAACCATCCAACAAGGGGAAGGAAGAAAGGGATAGGCCCAACCCTGAGACAGAATCAAAACACACTGCATCTGCATGGACCAGCCGGAGGTCACCAGTCTGCCCCAACACCAACATTTCTTTTTTTTTTTCTGTTTGAACTGTTTAATTTGTCTTTCTTTTTTTCATGTGGGATATTGCACATATTTTAATATAAATTTATTTATTTTTAGTTTTCAATATTCACTTCCACAAGTTTTTGAGTTCCAAATTTCTCACCCCTCCCCCCACCCCAAGATGGCATGCATTCTGAATACCCTTCCCCTGGTCTGCCTTCTCTTCTATCTCTCCCCCCTCCCTTCTCTTATCCCCTTCCCCTTCTATTTTCCTGTAGAGCAGGATAGACTTCTGTACCCCATTTCCTGTATTTCTTATTTCCCAGTTGCATGTGAAAACATTTTTTTTAAAACATGTGTTTTTAAAACTTTGAGTTCCAAATTTTCTCCCTTCCTCCCTCCCCACCCACCCTCATTGAAAAGGCAAGCAACTCAATATAGGTTGTACATGTGCAGTTATGCAAAACACTTCCATAGTAGACATGTTGTGAAAAACTAACTCTATTTCCCTTAATCCTATCCTGCCCTCCCATTTATTCTATTCTTTCTTTTGACCCTGTCCCTCCTCAGAAGTATTTGCTTCTGATTACCCTCTTTCCCAATCTGCCCTCCTCTCTATCACCCCCTGCTCTCTTGTCCCCTTCTCCCCCTATTTTCCTGTAGGGTAAGACAGATTTCCATACCCAATTGAATGTGTATGTTATTCTCTCCTTAAGCCAAATCCTATGAGAATAAGATTCCTCATTCCCTCTCACCTTCCCCTGTTTCCCCTCCACTGTGAGAGACTTTTCTTTTCTGTTTTTTTTTTGAGATAATTTACCCCATTCTACCTCTCCCTTTCTTCTCCGAGTATCATCCTCTCTCATCCCTTAATTTTATTCTCCAGATATGACCCCTTAATCTTCAACTCACCCTGTGCCCTCTATCTATCTATCTATATATACATACATACATTTTTTTCCTTCAACTACCCTAATACTGACAAAGTCTCATGAGTTACAAATATCATCTTTCCATGCAGGAATGTAAACAGTTCAATCTTAATAAGTCTCTTATGATTTCTCTTTCCTGTTTACCTCTTCATGTTCCACTGAGTCCTGTATTTGAAAGTCAAATTTTCTGTTTAGCTCTGGTCTTTTCATCAGGAATGCTTGAAAGTCCTCTATTTCACTGAATGACCATTTTTTCCCCTGAAGGATTATACTCAGTTTTGCTGGGTAGGTGATTCTTGGTTGTAATCCTATCTCCTTTGCCCTCCAATATTATATTCCATGCCCTGCGGTCCTTTAATGTAGAAGCTGCTAAATCTTGTGTTATCCTGATTGTGTTTCCACAGTACTTGAATTGTTTCCTTCTGGCAGCTTGTAATATTTTCTCCTTGACCTGGGAACTCTGGAATTTGGCTAATATTCCTAGGAGTTTTCCTTTGGGGATCTCTTTCAGGAGGAGATCTGTGGATTCTTTCAATTTCTATTTTGCCCTCTGGTTCTACTATATCAGGGCAGTTTTCCTTGATAATTTCTTGAAAGATGATGTCTAGGCTCTTTTTTTGATCATGGCTTTCAGATAGTCCAATAATTTTTAAATTCTCTCTCCTGGATCTATTTTCCAGGTCAGTTGTTTTTCCAATGAGATATTTCACATTGTTTTCTAATTTTTCATTCTTTTGGATTTGTTTTACAGTGTCTTGATTTCTCATAAAGTCACTGTCTTCCAATTGCTCTATTCTAATTTTTAAGGAAGTATTTTCTTCAGTAATCTTTTGGACTTCCTTTTCCATTTGGCCAATTTTTCTTTTTAGGGCATTTTTCTCCTCATTGGCTTTTTGGACCTCTTTTGCCATTTGGGTTAGGCTGTTTTTTAAGGTGTTATTTTCTTCAGTATTTTTTTGGGTCTCCTTTAGCAAGCTGTTGACTTGTTTTTCATGATTTTCTTGCATCACTCTCATTTCTCTTCCCAGTTTTCCTCTACTTCCCTTACTTGCTTCTCAAAATCCCTTTTGAGCTCTTCCAAGGCCTGGGACTGATTCATATTTTTCTTGGAGGCTTTGGATGTAGGAGCTTTGACTTTGTTGTCTTCTTCTGGTTGTATATTTTGATCTTCTTTTTCACCAAAGTAAGATAATATAGTCTGACTCTTTTTGCTGCTTGCTCATGATCCCAGCCAATTACTTGAGTTTTAAACTCTTTGTTAAGGTAAGAGTCTGCTTCCAATGTGGAGAGTGTACTGTCCCAAGCTTCAGGGGTTTGTGTAGCTGTTTTCAGAGATACTTGTAGGGACCTGTAAATTTTCAGTTCTTCCAAGGTGGTATGATAAGGGGCGAGGTGTTTACTCCTTTCCTGGCCTGTGACCACAAATATTCCTTTCTGTTCTGTAACTGTGAGGAGGGGTTCCTCTCCATAGCCACTACAAGCTCCACCACACCAGCGCTCCTCCTCACCCCAGCACTGCCGCCCAGAACTGTGACCCAGATCCAAACAGGGGCAAAGCAAGAGATTCCTGCCTCAGCACTGGCAAAGAGATCCCTGCAGTCCCTCTTTGATCAGCCACTGGATTCCCCCTCAGTCTGTGGGCCGGAAGCTCAGGAAGCAGCTGCCCCCCCCCGGGCCACTCTTGGGAAATGGAGCTGAGACCCCGCCTTCCTCTCTGACCACCGACAGAAACAGACTTTTCCCACTGACCTTCTAAGTTGTCTGTGGATTGAGGAGTCTGGAAACCATTCAGTCCTCTGAGGCCTGCTCCAGGTTTGCTGCGGCCTGCGCGCCCACGCAGCGCTGTGCTCCCAGCCCGGCGCAATACACCTTTCTGATCAGTCATCCAGGTTGTCTTGGGCTGGAAATTTGTTTCACTCTGTCTTTTTGTGGGTTCTGCTGCTTCAGAATTTGTGTAGAGCCATTTTTTATGAGTATTTGGAGGGGTTTGGGGGAGAGCTCAAACAAGTCACTGCTTTCACTCCGCCATCTTGGCTCCGCCCCTCAACACCAACATTTCTACTGAGGGTACATAAAGAGATTCAGTGAACTGAGGACGACCATTTCCCACCCTGACTCTGGGCCAGGTCATGTCTCTGGACCTGTGCCCAAATTCCCAAACAGGCATCACAGATGTACTCAAACAGCAAAGCAAAGGTGGGGCATCACTCCAGCCCTCTCACTCCCTCCTTCCATCCTTCTGCCCTTATGCGTACAAGCGAATAGTGAACAAAGTGCTTTGTAAAGATAAAGTGCTCTCTAAATGCCTGTTTGCCTGACTTAGAGCCCTGACTTAAGAAGCAAACCTCAGCTCTAAGGAGTTTGGTTACTGTTCCCTTTCCAAGAGCAGCAGAGCTTCAAGAAAAAAAAATTCATTGTTGAGAATGTATTTTCCTCAGTTGGCAAGCCTACAATTTGCCATAAAGATTATCTTCCTGGCACAAAGCAGGACACCTGATGGACAGGCTCCCGGGCCATGAGACAAAGGCTCCTTAATACTGAGCACTGGCCGCTGGGGGGCTGCTGGCTGCAGGGGTCTGTCTCTGAAGGCCTGGGTTTAAAATCTCCTGGTCTGGTGGGCTGGGCAAGGTAATCCATTTCTCCAGTCTATGGTATTTTAAAGTTTTACTGATCACTGGGGAGATTTTTGGCAGCTCATCTGGGATTGTTGCTTAGCAAAGCCTAGGATCACAATCCAGCAGCATCTTCTCAGCAGGACTGCACCATCTGGGCTCATTCTTCAGAGAAATCTGTTCTAATTGAATGCTTTGTATTTCAGAATTCCCATTGATTAGGATTTTGTGTATACAGCATTTCTGTGCAGGCTCATGGGACAGATTTAAAAGGCCCTTGACTGTATTATTAAGTGTATCCATTAGGTTTTAGTCTGCCAGGTTGTTTTAATGAGCATTCCCACAAATGAGTTGAGTTACTTTTAGCTGATCTTTGTTTTAGAACTTTGTGAAATATCTCATTTCACTGTAAGTTTTGCTTCAGGCTTGAATCTCAGTATGCCTTTCCAATGAACATACTACATTATTTGGCTTTGTTATTGCTACTCCATGGTCTTTATAGGTGACCAGTCCTATGATTAGAAGTCACATGTGAGTCGGTATGATATATAGAATGAAAACTGGCCTCAAAGCTAGAGCGATCTGGGTTCAGACTCTGTCTCTGACATGAAATGGCTACATGACTCCCCCTGGGTCACCTAACAATTCTCAAAGTCTATAAAACTGCCAAGAAGGTGCTTTCCTGAAGGGAATTCCTGAATGATGAAATCACAGATCTGGAAAAAAAAATAATCAGAAGTCTCCTGTCCCTCAGTTCCTATACGAATACAGAAACCCTGAGTTTCTGGCCCTAGTAAACCTGATTTTCATTCAGAGCATTCCAGAGGGATCTACATTTTATCACAAGCTTCAGAGGTATTTTCAGAGATGTCCTGGTATGAGACCCCTCTGGTTGCTGTAGCTCTCATCCCCTCTTAGGGTCAGGGTAGCCCCTCACCATTGCAAGGTCAAACCCCTAGATGGACCAGGGTGGCTCGAGAAGCTAAGAACAGTAGGGTGCGGGTGTCACTGCCACATTGGGATCCATGTACTTGAGTTGAATTCAGCAAACGTACCCTTAGCCGCTACTCTAGGCAAGGCTCTCGATGTACTAGGGAGTGGTGACACCCTGTGTAAACTGACTCCCATTCACCTTCTAATCTAGGCTTTAAAGTTCTATCTTTGGACAGGGGGCTGAGCAACAGTGATCTGAAGAAATTGGGGTCTGGGCATGGTGGCACGTCCCTGCTGCCTGGGAGGCCTAGGCTGCTGGTTTACTTGAGCTTATGTTCTGAGCTGTAGTCGAGCTAAACCCATTGGGGGTCCTCACAAAGTCCCACACCAACATGGAGAAACCCTGGGGGGGGCCACAAAGCTGCCTAACAAGGAGTAAACCAGCCCAGGTTGGAAACAGCCAGTCCAAGCTCCTGGGAGTGTTTCCACACTGGGTGAGATCTGGAGATTCAATATTTAAAAAAAAAACAACAACAACACCAGTCCAGGGATTGTGATATAGCTGTCTGTACCCTTGGAGGATATGAGAAGAGGAGAAAGAAGAGCAAACCAAGGATTAGAAACAGCTGAATTAAAATTTACGTGAGAAATAAGAAAGCTATAAGAACTAGGTGGAGCAACATGGCCTCCTTACTAGATTCTCATTTGGAAAGTGATGGGACAGGACCAGATGGCCTCTGGTTTCCAACTCTAGGTCTAGGACCCCACTGCTTTTCCTTCTTCCTCCCTGACACATGGATGTTGTATATGGCGAAAACAGTGGGAGCCCCTTAGAAGGCTGGTGTGGGCAGGTGGGCCCGTCACCTACCACACTGACCAGCTCTGTCCTTTCAGGCCTTTTCGGAGCTCAGTGGATTTACTTGTCTGTTCTCCTTCCCTAAAATTTGCCAATTTGAGAAGAAAATTATTCCCGCTTGTCAGATACCACTTTGGCCATCTGGTGACGCCAGTGGACCGCTCCTTAAAACAGTGGCATGTTGTCTTTGTTCGTCATTGAAGGAGATGCTACATTTCACTTACAGGTTAGTGAAGATGGAGATGGGTTTTTAATTCCCACCCAGAGTTAAGGCCTGCAATAAATCTAGCACTTAGCGCAATGCCTGACACATAGTAGGTGCTTAATAAATGTCGTTTGAGGGACCAAGCCCATTCTTCTGGGCCCATTGCTCAACAAACCCCTCTACATCCTCCACCTTTCTAACCACCATTCCTTCAACAGCTTTGCTTTTGATGAAACTGGGCTCTTCCCTAAAGACAGCATGGCTCTTTCAAACCTCTCCACTGGATGCCCTCACCAACTCACAGGCCTAGGAGCAGTGGACATCCTCCTGGCTCCTGCCTCCCACTTTCAGGCCGTTCATCTACTACCATCCCTTAACGGTGTCTTCTTTCAAGCAGTGATTGAAACCACCCTCTCCCCATTCTAGGTTCTGTCTTCCAATCTCAGTGACTTCAATGCATGGCCCAGAGTCTTCTCTACCACTTCATCCCCTGTCCCCTTTCTGAAGGAAATTGATTTTGTATTGCATCTAGAGCCCTGGGCTTGGAGTCAGCAAGACCTGAGTTCAAATCCTGTACCTTACCCCCAGTTTCCTTATCTGTGAACTGGGGTGATAATAGCACCTACCTTCCAGGGCTGTTGTGAGCACATGGCTTCAGAGACAGCACATTCTCCTGGTTCTCCTTCTACAAGCTTCCCTTTCTCTGTTTCTTCTGCCATCTTTCCTTGCCTCCCCCAGGACTGCCTCCCCTCCTCTATTTTTCAAAGCTTCTTCCTTTCTGCTCTTTCCCTCTGACCTCACAAAAGGCATCCCTACGCCTCACTAGAGCTAATGCTCTGCACCATTCCTTCTGTCTCCTCCAGGATCTCTCTCCCACTATCCCCTTCTTCCTCTTTTCCTATCTCCCTCTTTTCATCTCTTCCATTTCTCTCTCTCTCACTGATACATAAATCTTCAGTCTCTCCTCACTAGTGATGTCTTCAGATGTGCCTACAGACAGGATTGAGGCTCCTGAAATACCACTCCTCCCTTTGACCCTCCTACCCCATCCAGTAATCATTCCATCTCTTTCCTCCCTTCCCTTCATCCTTTGTAATGTGGCTTCCACCACACAGCAGTCTATTCAAATTACCCTCCCAGACATTGCCAGTCACCTCCTAGCTACTAAACCCCATGGCCTTTCTCCCACTCGCATCCTCCTTGGCTTCTCTTTAGCGCCTGCTGTTTGTCCACTTTTTCCCCAGGAGATTGCCATCTTCCCTTACGTTCAGAGGCACATACACATTTTTATCAGTGTCTATCCGTACCACTGCCAAGACCACAAAAGATCTGTTTGTCAGTTACTCTGAAGAAAAATCAATCTAAAATTAAATCCTGTCACAAAACTTGCCAAGAACTTGGAAAATGCTGGTTTGGTGATTCAAAGCTTCGCTAACTGCTATTTCCCACTTGCGAATTTTTTTGAGTTTTCCTCCTCCTAGCAAGACTTAAACATTGTTTTGAGCTTTGTATTGCAGATGGAAATTCAAACATTTTATTAGTAAGTATTATAAGCAAGGCAGTTTGCTGGATATATGGACTAAAAACCATTTTCTTGTTAACACTTTATATCAAATTCACTGGTTATATGCTTGTAAAATATTTACCACTGAGTGTGCTACACATTGTTTCCCCTAGTAGAATGTTAGCTCCTCAAATACAGAAGCTAACTTACATTCAGTTTGGTATCCCCAGTGCCTACCACGGGGCCTCACACACAGATCCAAGAATTCAAGAAAAACTCTGGACTGACTGAGATCCCAGGAAGATTTCTTCTTGGGCAGATAGAAGACTGTTCACCAAGAATATGAAATGAGCACACTGGGCCATGGACAGATTTAACCAGACGTCTTTGCAGACTGGGTTGTTGCATGATTTTGTACCATGGGTTTTTTTGATGAGGATTATTTTATACAGAGAATATCTCAGCTGTCAGAATCTGTTGGCTGTGAAGTGTCTGAATGGAGCAGCAGTTTAGGTCTAGTGAGCATGGATGTTTCATCACTCGCTTTGGCTTCCTGATAGATCTGTGATTTCATTGGCATGACTCCCCACCTATGATTGCCGTCCTCCCACACTGTCTCCTCCTCTAAGATTCTTGCCTGTCTTTCCTAATGTACACCCTTGAGAGGCGACTCAGCACTCTGGAGGGAATCCTTCTGTTCTTTAGGTTCTGGGGGGGGAAGGGGGGCCCAACATGCCACTGGACTTCTCCATCTGCTATCAATCAGTCTCACCACATGACTAGCTGCTTCCTTTTCCAAACACATATCTTTAATAATTCAGGTCAGTGCAACAGACAACAACAGCAAAGAAGCATCTTGTGTGTGCCAGGCGCCTTGTTAGGGTCCGAGGACACAGAGATGAACGTGAGGAAGTCCCCGCTCTCATGGAGCTTAATTACATTCTGGGAAGGAACTGCAAGTACAGGAGTCACAGGGTCAGAGTGTTAGAGCTGGTCTAAGTCATTTGCAAGGGCAGAGTGCTCATGCCAAGGGGAATCAGGGCACTCTTCTATAGGAGAGGGCAGCCGAGAGGAGCTTGGATGGAAGCGAGATATTACCTGTGGAATGGAGGGGGACGTGGGAGACATGGAGGGGGACATCGGGGGTGGGGGAGCATGGAGGGGACGTGGGGGGAGACATGGAGGGGGACATCGGGGGTAGGGGAGCATGGAGGGGGACGTCGAGGTGGGGGGAGGCATGGAGGAGGACGCGGAGGGGACATCGGGGTGGGGAGGGCATGGAGGAGGACATGGAGGGGGAGGAGGGTGGGGAACGTATACCAGACATGGGGGCCGCTTGTACAAATGCTCAAAAGTGAGGAGACATATGTGTGTATGTGTATGTGTACATGTGTATATGTGTACATATGTACATACACATTCTTTTTTTATATAAATTACTTATATAGAGAATGTATATGTATACTTATATATAGAATTTATATGTATACTTATATATAGAATTTTATATGTATACTTATATATAGAATTTATATGTTCCCTTATATAGATACCTGATGAATATACCTCCTTTCTCCCATACATACATACATACATACATACATACATACATACATACATACACACATACATACACACAGGGGAGACTGACATAAAAAAAAATCTTGTTGACAACTAGCGTACCTGGCAGCGGAGTGGATGCGTCCTTCATGACCTTCTCAGGAGGTGATGGATTCACCCCTTCCATGGAGGTCTTTGAGCAAAGTCTGGGTGATGTTTATGGGTGTGTGGAGTATTGATTCGACCAGTTAGCCTCTGACGTCCCCTCCAACTCTAAAATTCTGTGATTCTGAAATAACAAATTTAGAGGTAAAGGTGGGTTTTTCCTGTGTTTGTTCTTAGGGATCATTTGCAATCCAAAGTAACAATTCTGGCTGTCTCAGCATTTGCTGACCATTTGTGGGAGGTACTCAGCTGTAATACCAGGCTTTGGAAGTTAGACTATGCAGTCTAAACCATGAGGGAGCTGGACAGGGTGGTCTCCGAGGCCCCTCCCAGCTCAGGAGTTAAAGTGCATGGTTTCTTCTGGGTGGAGGCGCCCGATTCAGGTCTTTCCATGACTTGTCTGATCAGTTCCAGTGGGATCCTGGACTAGGAGGCAATGGAGAGGGTGTGTCTCCTGTGGCCTGCTGCCACGGCCCAAAGGAGCTGTGCACGGAGGGTGTGGAGGCTTTGCAGACTTGGTGAAGTCATCCTAGGGACTAAGTCCAAATTGAAAGGGTGTATTCTAGTGGGCCCAGGCCACGTCCCAGGTATTGTATGTCAGCACTAGGTGTTCCTGGCTGCTCCTGAATGGGGGCCAAGGGGGAGGAGAGGAGAGAGGGCATCTAGGGGAGGAGAGAAGGGTCACCCAAAGAGACTGGGCAATGAAGAAAAGCAGCTGACCACCTTGTGGGGGGGGTGCACTGCTGGGCGGTGAGAACCCACAGAGGGCTGAGATGACCTTTGCCTCCAGGGAATCTGCTAGGAAGCCTAAGTTGGAAGGCAGTCTGAAGACTTACAGAATCCCCAAGTCTTAGAGCTGAAGGGCATCACGCTAGTCCCACCTGCACTCGAGCAAGAATCCCCTTGACACTATTCCCACTGAATGCTCGTGCAGCGTTTGCTAAAGAGACCCCCAGTAGAGGGGAGCCCAGCACCTCCAGGGACCCTCTTCTACACTGGGACAGCTCAGAACGGTGGAAAGTGGGTTTTCCCCAACATCTGCCCCTCTGCACCCCGGTTCAGCCTCCAGGGTACCACTCAGAGTGAGCCTCAGGTCTCCTGCAGAATCTTCCTGAGTCTTCTCTGCCTGGACCAGAGCCCACCTAGGTCTTCACAGGAGACAGCTGGCCTTGCACACTGGCTCGGTGGGGTTTGGGCAGCACGCCTTTGCTGTTTTGCCAGGCAGGCACTCACCAGCTCTGGAAGAAGTGATGTAACTTCTCTTACCTCTCAGAGTAGCTAAATGTAATAGAGAGAGTGCTAGACCTGGAGTCAGGAGGGCGTGGCTTCAAATCTCACTTCTGACGTTTTCTAGCCGTATGACCCTGAGCAAGTTATTCTTTCTCAGCCTCAGTCTCCTCAGCTATAAAATAATAATAGCACCTGCCTCACAAGGCTGTTATGAGGATCAAATAAGAAAAATCTCTTCAAAGCATTTGGCAAACCATAGAATGCTACATAAATACTATTTAATAGTATTTAATACTAAAATGCTGTATAAATACTATATAAATAAAATAAAATAAGATAGCCATCATTAATAGTGTCTTGAAGGGGGAGCTAGGTGGCACAGTGGATAGAGCGCTGGCCCTGGAGTCAAGAGGACCTGAGTCCAAATCTAGTCTCAGACGCTTACTAACTGTGTGACCCTGGGCAAGTCCCTTAACCCTGATTGCCTAAAAAAAAAAAGTGTCCTGAGCACCTAGATATGTCCATTCTTCTGTGCACTGAGAATACAAAGACAAAAGCAAAAAGGAAATTTACGTCAGATATGTGAGACATACTTTAATCTGGGGGTTATTAATTGCATCACTACAAAGGGTTACCTTTCCTAGCAGCTGGCGCTCACCTCTCCTTTCAACTGCCAGATTTCAGTCATAACGTCCTTCTCATCCAAGAAATAAATTTCCTGTATTTTGACTCCTCCCCCACATTTAAGGCAGAATTAATTTCACGTCCTGAGTATAGCAGTAAGTGTGTAATGACACCGTGGCAGGACCGATGGAGAGGGTTGAATTTGGAAGCCTGAGGACGTGGGTCCAAATCTCAGCTGTGCTTCTTGCTAACTGGGTGGCCTTGGGCAAATCACAACACCCACCTCCAGGCCTCAGTTTGGAAGGCAGGGAAAGAGAGGATTCCTGAGGTTCCTTCTCTAGGTGATATTCTAATGCTGGATTATAAGGAGACGCTGCCCTAAAGAAATTATCAGGACAAGTGCTTACGACACTCCCCAAAATAAACATAACTCTGCTGATTTCATTTTTAGAGGCCTCTCTGGAATTAGGGTAATTCCCAGATTCCCTCCATCAGTGATTTTTTTTATCCCTAAAACTCCAACCCTCAACCACTGATCTACCCTACCAGTTCCTCTCTCCTTCCCCCCAATTTCTTCATTAAAATATCCACTAAAAGGGAGAAAATTTGACCTTGTGAGTCTAGGTAATTGTGGATGGGTCTATTTCCAAAGCACAGGCTGCCTTTCATTTCATTTGTCATTTCCACCCCATCGAGCATATGTAAAACTCTGTTTCTTCTGGCAAAACCAGCCCCAGCTGTCCTGGTCCCATCTCTCCTTAAATTGAACATCGTTTCCTGCCACCTTGCCCTTAACAACTTCATGACTCTGTTTTCCTTCCAGCTGACCCCCTGGTGGGAAGTATCGCCACTCAGTACATGACCAACAGAGCAGAGCACGACAGAATGGCCAGGCAGTGGACCAAGAGATACGCGACATAGGAAGCTCCTGCCGCGGCTTCTGACCGACCTCTCTGCAAGCACATTCACCAAGTGCATCAATAGCCCTTCCCTCCTATGTGGTCTTATTTTTATGACATTTTGAACCATTTTGTGACAATATGTTGTCCTTTCTTTCTTTTTATTATTTTTATTTTATTCCCCTCCCCCCTTTTTTTTTCTCAGTTCTATTAACTTGAAAGATATTTCCCCTCCAAGTAGACGGGAATTTTTTTGGCTTTGATTTGTTTTTTTGTTTGTTTTATTTCAGTGCAAAGAATGTTGGATCGGTGATAGTATAGAGCTTTGTCACAAAGCTTTGTATTCATGTGTGGTTTTTTTTTCTTTTATGTGGTCTTTGGGAAAACAAAACAAATTCAGAATTATATCTCGTTTCTACTTCAATGTAGTGTTTAGGGTTAATTTTTTTGTACTGAAGTCTTTAATGGTGGGTGCATGCTACTGGGAACAAGTTTTGTATAAAGGCTTAAATTCAAGAATCACTGTGCATTACTGAGACTCTGTTTATCGCTAGCCTTCTGTCTCCCACGCAAGAGGCTATTGGGTTGAACAAAATAATATGTATTTTGATTTACTTAAAGTGCTTGTACATTTCTTAGGGACCTGCCACTTCTGACTGTGGAGCAGTTGACGTACACTTGTATGACGAGAGCGCTCAATAAAACACCGTGGCGGAGATGCGCACTTGGGGTGAAGTGGCGGTCTTGCTTTCTGTCTATACATTGGGGCGGGGCAGGCGTGGCAGAGCCAGCCTGATTCAGCTCTGGGGTGAAGCATCCTTGGAATCTCAGAGCTCTCACGTCATTTTACAGACGAGCCGAGAATTAATTTCGCACAAGCATCCTCTGGCATACCCATCTTTTATGCCGCAGTCAAACTCCTTGACCCCCAGAATCACCTCCCAGGGAAAGTCAGGCCCATCCCTCAGCTCACTGAGCCCTCTCGGGCTTGGGTCTGCTCCTGAAGTTCCAATGGCAGCTGCTTTCCCTCAATTTTTTTATTCTAGAGGAAAAAATGAGCTCAGTTGAGCCATCCCTGTGGGCTTACTCAGCAGCAGCCAGAGTGTTTCTGTCCAGCTTTGACCTTCAGGCTAATTTTAGACAGGCCGCTAGGGGAGGAGAGCTCAGTCCTACCAAGGAAATATGTGGGTGTTGCAGTCTGGAAAACATCGACCAAATGCTGCTACCTTAAGGTCCTTTGTGTAGCCTGGCATACTGGAAAGTCCCTGTTTCCTGTCATTAATGATTGCAGGTTCTGGGTGATGCCTCAGGGAGACGCTTTTGTGCAATGGATAATAGAAGGGTGGAGTCCAAGTCCTTGCTAGCTGACCAGGTGGGCCTGTCATGACTTCTCTGACCCTCAGTTCCCCCATCTCAAAAATAGGGATAACTAATACTCCTGTTTCTTACCTCAAAGGGTTGCTTTAGGAATCTTGAAGTCCTATAAGAATGTGAGCTATTATTATCATTGTTAGTGCTCACAAGAATTGTTAAAAGCACTACAGCTAAATCATTGAATTTATAGGCCTAAGTTAGTCATTTCTCAAAATTTGAATGTCACTTGTTTTCTGACGTTTCCTTCCTAAATGGCACAAATTTTAATGTCTAATATTAGAGACACATTTTTCCTCATATTCAAAAAGGGAGTTGATAAGCATATATTTAAAGATTGGAATTTCATTTTACTATTAAAATGTCTGCATTGTTCCTCATGTTAATATGCATATCTTCCATTTGTCTTATTTTTGAGGCCTCTTCTCCCCTTTAGAACACCAAAGTCTGAAAAAAAGGAGAATATGTAAATGAAATAGAGAATACAATACAGGATTCCACCATTAGGATCATGAAAAGGTGTTTGTTTATGCTTTTTCTGGTATCTCAGCTTCTATCATAACTTACAATTGCTATTTGAACCATTTTATAGACACTCATCAAAGGCCTTGGAGATAGTGTGACATACTGCTCTGTGTTTAGCAGTTCTTCTGTTTGAAATGAAATAAACAGCTATGGCTTTGAACAACATTAGAGAAGCCCAGGAATTCCTAGAGAATCCCTCAGAACATCCTACTGCCGTTAGACTTCCTCATCTGCCAAGCCTCTGTGCTCCTGTTCCCATGCCTTCGAGGAACTCAAGCTTAAAAAAGGCTAACTTGGTTCAATTCATCAAGTATGTATTAAATACCTACTGGTATTTAATAGTAGGCAGCTAAATAGCTCAGTGCATAGAGCATGGGTCTGGAGTTAATAAGACCTGAGTTCAAATCCAGCCTTTGCTACTTACTAGCTTACTAGGGAAGTCACTTAACTTCTGTTTGCCTTAATCCACTGTAGAAGGAAATAGTGAACCACTGCAGTGTCTTTGCCAAGAAAACCTCACAGACAGCAATGGCATGTTATGGTCCACAGGGTCACAAAGTGTCAGACAGGACTTTATGACCAGATGACAACATGCCAGACACCGTACTAGAAGTTACTGAAGATACCTTACCGGAGCCACCTCCTACTGGAAGTGAACGACATATGGCAGATTTGTTATTGTTTGTTACTGTTTGGTCATTTTTCAGTCGTGTCCGACTTTTCGTGGTCCCATTTGGGGTTTTCGTGGCAAAGATACTGGAGCAGTTTTCCTTTGCCTTCTCCAGCTCATTTTACAGATGAGGAAACTGAGGCAAACAGGTGAAGTGACTTTCCCAAGGTCACACAGCTAGTAAATGTCTGAAGCTAGATTTGAACTCATGTACATGAGTCTTCCTGTTTCTAAGGCCAGTGCTCTATTTACTGCACAGCCTAACTACTCTATATAACAGGTGTATATAAAATACATACAGCTTTTGTATGTGCAAATCTTAGGGAGAGGGGAGGGGAACATTATAATGCACCAACCTGTTATCAATAAGTTATCATTTAAATGCTAACTGTGGACCTAGCACCTTCCTAGGAATGTGAGATTCCCTTTTTTGCAAATTTAATGGTTAAATTCAGTTTCTTTTTTTAGAGGGTAAAGGTCATCTCCTTGGACACCTTTCACATAATACATTCCAAAATTATATACAATAGTCCCTGGTAGGTCTGTTTTGGGTTAACAGAAGCAATTTTAGAGTTAGTACCTCTAACAATTCCAGAAGGAAACCCAGTCCTAAGTCTCCATTTGTTTTGCTCATAGCTATTTAGGTTTTATATCCATCCATGATAGGAAGAGGTTATAAAATATCTCCTATCATTTTTATGAGCTCGGCATAGTTCCCAAACAAATGCACCCGGGACTCCCAACCTAGAAATTGGCTTGAGCTGTCAGCTTCCCTCCAGGGACCCGAGAGCTCTTAGGGAAGGAAGCCTTTTCACTTGGGATGCCAGGAAGCAGAGGCATTTTCTGTGACCCCTACAGGAAACTTCTGGCCGCAGGCTTCCAATCATTACCTAAACAATTAAATGCAAAATGAAATTGAAATGGATTTTGTAAGGGAAGAAGAGCAGAGGGAGGCAGTTTTACCTTGAAAAACTTGACCAGTTTCACTTTTGTAGGTGAGGGAAACAAATTCCTAAATTACCTGGGTGGCTTTGTCCCACAAATGATCTCATCGTCTTTGTTGGGTCCTTTCGTGCTGAATACAGCTTGTACGAGGATTTTAGAGCCGTGTTAAATGAAATGTTTACATGCTATCGACTCCCTGTCATCGAGAAAAAATCAAGTTCAAGGCAGGAGATTTGGCTTCCATAATTCAATTGGATGTGTCTTCAGATTTGCAGGGGAATTGAAAATAAAACCGTCATATTTTCCCAGCTGCCCCAGAAGGGCATGCAATAGCAATTGTGTTCATAGGCCCTGATGAAACTTGTCAGGGAATGGAGTTGGCCAAGGAGTAGTGTCACGGCTTCCCTGGGAATCAGTTTATCACAGGTAGGAATCAGGAGCCCTAGCCTGAGAGTAAGAGAAAAGTGATCCTATCAAACCTCAGTGCAAACGAAGGCGATACGGCAAGGTGGTCACCATTGCTAGCATTTACAGAGTACTTCAAGGTTTGCAAAGCACTTTACTCATATTACCTCCCTGGGTAGTAGCCGGTTAAACATTTATTAGGTACTTGCCCTGTGCCGGGGATATAAAGAAGGACAGAAAACAGTCCCTGCTCTTGTCAGCTCACAGCCTGATACAGGAGACAATATAAACAGCTATGTCCAGGCAAGCTGGGAAACAATACAGGCTAAATAGAAGAGCATCCACGGAGGGAAGGCGCCAGAATTAAGGAGAGGGGGTTTGAGCTGGGAACTGAAGGAAGCCAGAGGAGCCAGGAGGCAGAGATGAGCGAGAAAATCCCAGACATGGAAGACAGCTGATTAAAAACCCAGAGTTGGGAGGAGTGTCTCATTCAAGGAACAGCAGGGAGCCCAGTGTTACTGGATCTCAGAACACATGGGGGTGTGCAGGGTGTAAGAAGACTGGAAATGTAGGAGGCCAAACTGAATTTTATTTTTGATCCTCACAGTGATGGAGTTTATTGGTTAAGAGGATGACGTCGTCAGACCTTGTCTTTTGGAAGACCAGTCGGACAGCTTGAGTGGTGGATGGACTAGAATGGGCTATGTGTTATTATTAACCCCATTTTATAGATGAGGAAACTGAGGCAGACAGTTAAGGGACTTGCCCAGGGTCACGCAACTAATTAGTGTCTACAGCTGGATTTGAACTCAGGCCTTCCTGACTCCAGGGTCAGCATTCTATCTACTGACTCCACAGACCACTGACGTGGATTCAGAGGACCTGAGCATCTTTGTCATCACACATAAATTAGCAGGAAATATGACTCAACGATTATTTAACTCAGGGGCTAAGGAGCAAGAAGTCCTCGTTTCCTTCCTTCGATCTGCCCTGTGAGTCACGGAATAGGCATTTATTAAGCCCCTGTGGTGTGCCAGGCTCAGTGTAGCTAAGTGCCGGAGTGAAGACAAATGTGAGAGATGTGGCCGGGGCAGGCACTGGGGCCATGTGTACTACCCAACGTTTACGTGCGTGAATGAAGGTGACCTGACTCTCAGTGCCCAAGAGATCATCAGATGTTCACTAGCGGGTGAGTCCTTGACGTCCTTGACAGATGAGAAAGCCAAGGCCCAGAGAGGTTGGTGATGGGGCTTGCCTCGAGTCTCCCAACTCTGAAGTGTCTCCGGCAGGACTTAGACCCGCATGTCGCCAATTCCAGGTCCAGCGCTCTGCTTCATCAGCATCTAGATAATGACATCAGGACGACCTGTTAGTTGTACATGGAGAGGATGCTCTAGCACAGGGGTGGGGAACCTGCAGCGTCAAGGCCACATGTGGCCTTCTAGGTCCTTATGTGCGGCATTTTGACTGAGCCCAAGTTTTACAGAACTAATGCTTTTTATTATGAAGGGCACTTGTTCTGGGAAGTTCGGATTCAGTCAAAGGGCCGCCCTTGAGGACGTAGAAGGCCACATGTGACCTCACAGCCCCAGGTTCCCCACCCCTGCTCTAGCGTTTTCCAGGTCTTTGGGAACTTCCAAATGTTCCAAAGCCTGGAGCAAGGCCCGGATGGCTTGACTGTCCATAGAACTGACTGATGTTAGTGAGGAGAGGTCTGGATGTCCTAGAATTCAGATCTTCAGCTGAGGTCCAGACCTCATTTGGCCTCTGAAGAATCTTCTAAGAAATGAGCAGACCTTACCCTTTCAGGGAGCCAGGAAGGCCACCAAATCAGTCAGTCAATAGTCAATAAACATCAATTGAGCACCTGTTATGTGCCAGGCGCTGTGCAGTGCACTGGAGAGTTAAAAAAAGAGAGGCAAAAGATGACGGTCCCTAGCCTCAAGGGGCTCACAATCTAATGTCGGAGACAACAGGCGAGCAAACATGGACAAAGAAGCCATAGACAGGATAAATGGGGAATCGTCCCAAGAGAAAGCAACAGAATTAAGAGGTCATGGGAAACGCTTCCTTTAGAAGCCGGGATTTTAGGAAGCCAGGGTAGCCAGTAGGGGAGGAGGAGAGAGAGTGCTCCAGGCAGGGGGGCAGCCAGAGAAAATGCCTGAGCCAGGAGATGGAGGATCTGGTTCTTGGAAAGGCCAGAGACCAGAGTCACAGGTTGGAGAGTATGTGTCGGGGTGGGGGTAAGAAGACTGGAAGGGTAAGAGGGCCTTAGGACATGAAGGACTTTAAGTGTCAAACAGAGCATTTTGTGTTTGCTTCTGGAGGCGGTAGGGAGCCCTGAAGTTGTACTGAGTGAGGGAGTGACACAGTTGGACCTGGGCTTCTGGAAAATCATTTTGGTAGGTGAATGGAGGATGCATTGCAATGGGGGAGACTAGGGACAGGCAGACCCTCCAGCAGCTATTGCAATAAGCCAGGTGTGAGGTGATGAGGGCCTGCAGGGGGAGGAGGGGGATCATCAAAGGAAAGAAGGGGACATAGTGGCCATCTTTCAGTCAGTCAACAAGCATCTTTTTAATATATGTTTTATTTTTCCCCAATTACACATAAAACAATTTTAACGTTCATTTTTTAAAATTTTTGAGTTCCAAGTTCCTCCCTCCCACCACCCTATTGAGAAGGCAAACAATTTCATATAGTTTATACTATGCCGTCATGCAAAACATTTCCATTCAACTGGCATTTATTAAGCACTTAGCTTTTGGTAGGTACTGTGCTAAGCACTGGACACACAAAGAAAGGCAAACACAGCAACAACATAGCCCCTGCCCTCAGGGAGCACTTACTCTAGGAGAGGAGACATGTACGTACTAGATCTATGTGGTCTGAATGGGAGGAGATACATCAAAAAGGTGGCGTTATCAGGGGAGCGGTTAGATAGGGAGTCTGAAAGGGGAAGGGGAGAAGCCTCTAAAGGAAGGAGGGATCTGGGCCATCTTGAAGGAAGCCATGGAAGGCAGTAGCGGGAGATGAGGCGACCAGCCAGCCAGCTGATGCTCAGTTGGAACATGAGCTGCTGCGTCATTTTTCATATAAGGGTCAGAGAAGAAAACGAGCAAAGTAAGACCTGAGCAGCTCTGTCTTCTCTCTGTGGTCAACCATCATCCCTTCACTCCAGACAAAGACCACCCTCGTCTTTCTCCTTTTTTCACCAACAGAGTTTAAAAGAAACGACCACCTTTTTGTGTCCTTACATTGTCTTTCCAGCCTCAGCTCACTTGAAGCATTAGCCATCCTAGCATGCCTTTTGCATGCTAATTTTCTGTTCCCTGGCCTGGCTTCCTTTTCTGTGCCATGCATCCACATGGGTCTCTTCAGACAAATCCCATTTTTCCTCGATGAAATTGTCTGTTTTTGGTTCTTCAGAATTTTACTTTTGAACATCTCTCTTCCTTCCTAAGCTGCCTTACCCTGAAGCATTTTAGTCCACCAGATCCTCCCCGTCTATTTTCTGATCCCTTTGAAATATCCTCTCCCTGAATCTAGATTTCCTCACTTTATCAGAAACTCTAGGACGAAGTGTTCCTTTCTCCACCTCCACTCCAACAAGGTTCCCATCATGTCCATGGACCTCAGCCACCAGTTCCATACTATTGGCGAGAATCAGACCCAGAATCTAATTTTTCCCTTTGGTTCCTTCGCCCTTTGAAGGATGAAATTATCAACAAGGCAAGTCAAGAAGCTATGATTTCTTCTGCTTTTGGTAGAGAGAGAACTCCAGCAGATGTTCTTAACCGCCTCAGTTTCTTCATCTGTAAAATAGGGATAATAATAGCCTTTATCTCCTAGTATCAAATGAGATAAAATTTGGAAAGTGCTTTGCAAACCTTAAAGCATATTTAAATGCATCATCATTATTAATTATTATTGACATCCACCATCAGTTCTGTACTTCGTTTCAGTGCCAGGGTCGCCTATTTCACAAACTCATCATCCATTTCCTCCCTCTGCCTAGGTGATTGGTAGCATAGTCTGATGACAAAAAGCCTTCCTACTTTTCCTTGCACTGACCTTCACCCAAGTACTGTCCGTCATTTTTCCCCACTTGCGTTCCTGGATTTCCTCCCATGAATAGACCTCATTATACAGTGCTATTGCTGCCCCTTTCACGTATCCTGTTTCTGTTGAATGAGGGGCACCCGTGCATAGCCACAGTCCAGTCCTCGATTTCATCCCAACAAGGCTCAGGTTCCATTTGTTCCCTTGTGTTAGGAACTCTAGACACCTCTTCTTTGTTCCCCAGATTTAGGGCATTTGTGTATAGACCCTTCAGACCGAGTGTCTGATAGGAGAATCACTCAAGGAAATAGTCGTGTTTTTCTTGGGGAAAAGAAGACTCCTGGAAGACACAAGAGCTCTCTTCAAGTATTTGAAAGGTTAGCGTGTAGGAAAGAGGATTAGCCTTACTCTTCATGGCCCAAAGAGCAGCCAGCAGAAGCTTCAAAGTGAACTTGGGCTTGATGTCAGGAAGATAACGTTTAGTGCTGTCCAGATGTGAAATGGGCTGCCTATGGAAGCTGTGTGCTTCCCCCTCATCGAACATCTTCAAGGCAGACGCTGGATGATAAACTCATCAGGGCTACCATACGGGGGAGGCCTTTTTGGTTAGGGTTTGGACTAGATGGAGGTGAGGTCCTTTCCAACGTGGAAGCTCAAGGTTCCTGGGATTCTGATGTCTCATGAAAAGCAGGTCACCTTACCAAGAGTGAGCCCCCTGCCTGTGAGAGAAGAGGGAGAAGATGCAAATATTATTCACACTCAGTTTTAAGAAGAAATACATTTTAAAATATTAAAGCTGGGAGGAATCTCAGAGTTCATCTCATCCAATCCCTCCATTTTACAGATGAGGAAACTGAGCCCCAGGGAGTTTGTGACTTGCACAGGCGGTAATCACTAGAGATGGGGTTCGAGGCCAGGTCAGTGAGGTGGCACAGTGTATAGACTGTTGGGCCTGGAGGGAGGAAGACCCAAATTCAAATCCAGCCTCAGATACTTATTAGATGTGTGACCTTGGGCAAGTCACTTAACCTTGTTTGCCTCAGTTTCTTCACCTGTAAAATGAGCTGGAGAAGGAAATGGCAAACCACTGCAGTATCTCTGCCAAGAAAAGCCCAAATGGGGTCACAAAGAGTTGGGCACCACTAAAATGACTGAACAACATAGGATCAGATGTCTAGAGCAGGAAGGGACATCAAAGGCTGCCTAGTCCCATCTTATCGTGTGAGATCCTGGAACCCAGGGAGGTTGAGTGGTTTTCCCACAGTTATACACATGGCATTAGAACCCGCATCCAGAGCCTGGATGTCCTTTTCACTCTAGTTAGTAGGAGAGTAATTGAAGCTTCTGGAGAATGAGGTCATCCCTTTGGGCCCTAGACTTGGGCCGGTCAGGAAAGCAGGGCAGACACCTGCATGAATTTCCTCCAGATTTCCCATTTCAAGGGTATCCAGCTTTTGCCAATAAACTCTGAATTCATCAAAGCCAGGTCAAGCCCTCCTCCCAGCTTCATGCCCAGATTCTCCTCCCGCCCAGCATCACCTTCCCCTCATCTTCTAAAATAAAAGGCAGAGTCAGAGGTCAGGATGAAAACCCAGCCGCGTATTTGAAAGCCTCGTGCACCATCGGGCTTTGACATCCCCAGAAGAATCCTTTCAAGGAGCTTCTCCACGATGCAGAGGGAGAGTGAAAGGTTTTACAGCAAATCTTGGGGTTAGGAAGCCCATGGAGCAACAGTGGATGTGAAAACCTCCTCCATCATCCACGTGACAGGGCTGGTGCAGCTGGGAGCCTCGGGGGGGCTGTGTTTCCACAGCTGCATTCTGGGGAGGAGCTGCCTGCAAGGTAAGACACAGGGATGAATTATTCTCCAGTCTGTCCAATCTTTAGCTGAGCACTGTTGAAAAATGAACATGTGGGTAAAGGCACCCATCCCAGAACGCCCCAGATGGGGCTCTCTGTCCTCAGAATGGAATTTGGACTAACAAATGATTTTGCCTACAACAATGCCTGGCACATAGTAGACTCTTCAGAGACCTGGGTTTTAAATCCCACTTCTGATATCTGTGTGACCTTGGGCAAGCCAGTTAATCTCCTCTACCTCAGTTTACTCAAATGTAGAACTAGAAGGTTGAACTACTCAACCTCCGAGTTCCCTTCCAGTGCCTGTAAAATGTTTGGGGTTTTTTTGGTTGAACTGAATGGAATGAGTTGTCCTAGGCAGCCACTTGGGTTCCTTCCAATTCTGATAGTCTGTGATTCTGTCCGCTTCAGTTATAGTTTGTTAAAGCTGTTTGCTAAACCATCCCCAAGAACCTATAGTGGGGCCCAGGATACCATCCCTAAGTCCCTGACTTAAGGTCTTCCCTCTATGCAACAGATCAGCAAGTTGTTCTAAATAAGCCTTGACTGGGCATTGTAAAGTCGGAAAATGTAGAACATCTGTCCCTCGGGAGGACCCAGAAAGGCCCATGAGTTCCAGGTGGCTGGGAATGAAATGTCTGGGCACAATCAGGAACTGGCAAAGCAGATGAAATGGGGGCGGGGGAGTTCATGTCCTTAGGGGTGGGGGTATGGGGATCTTTTTAAAATTTAAAGAGTTGGGTGGTGGAGAGCTGTGGGTTAGCCCCTGAGGGCCCCCTAGTGGTCTCTTTCCAAAACCTAGTAGAGGGAGAGCTGGAAAGGTCCTCAGAGACCAGATAAGAAAACGGTCCGTGAAGGAAGCAAGCAAACAAACATTAAATACCTGCTGTGTGTCAGGCCCTGAGCTGAGCACTTTCAAATATCTCCTTTGATCCTCAAAACAACCCTGGAGAGTAGGTGCTATTAGTATTATCCCCATTTTACTGAGGGGGAAACTAAGGCTAAGTGACTTGCCCAGGGTCACACAGTTAGTAAGCATCTAAAGAAAGATTTGAGCTCAGGTCTTCCTTACTCTAAGTTTACTGTGCCACCTAGCTGTCCACCTCTTGGACTTTAAGGAATTTTAATACAAATACCTAAAGCATGTGTCATGTTGCTATGGAGACCTTCGTTATCCATGAGATCATGACAGCTGTGAGACCACAGAAGACACCTCCAAGCCACACCCTCAAACATCCGCACTCCCTCTTTGTACTTGTGACCACTGGGCATCCACAAACTAGTGGCTGTGTCCGTGCAAAGGACACACACACACACACACACACACACACACACACAATGCACTGAAGGACAGATGAACAAGGGCGGATATATTTTGACTTTTTTCCTTTGTTCTACAGGCATATACTATGACTTCCTATAGGCAAAAGGTCAACTTCTGCTGTTGCTCAATCTTGTCTAACTCTTTATGGCCCCATTTGGGGTTTTCTTGGCAGAGACACTGGAGTGGTGTGCCATTTCCTTCTCTAGCTCATTTTCTAGATGAGGAAACTGAGGCAAACAGGATTAAGTGACTTGCCCAGGGTCACATAGCTATTAAGTGTCTGAGGCCAGATTTGAACTCAGGAAGATGAGTCTTCCTCCCTCCAGGCCTGGTGCTCTATCCACTGCACCACCTAGCTTCCTGAAGGGTCAGTTAGCTTTCAGTCCATACCAAATGTATGTGGTTCAGTTGCCACCAAACCGGGATTGCTCACTTCTTTCCTGTCACAAAGATGAATCCCAGAGCTCTTCATCAACGGAGCCTCTCGCCTGAATTTCAGTATAAATTCACAAACTGATTTTTCTTCACTCACCAGGCCCCATCGCAAACAAAATGAAAACTTAAGTGTTCCTGAAACTTAGGCTTCATTACATTCAGCCAAACCAACTTATTCAGAAAAAAAGAAAAAAACATTTTCCCTCTTTGTTCAATTCCACAAACATTTCATGTTTAAAACTCCTTTACCTGGGATGGGGCTCTGGGGGTGCAGAGACAAAAATGAGAGGATGCTGCCTTCAGTGAGCTTGCATTGTTCTAGGGAAGAGCAGACAAGATGCACAGAAGAAGCCGATGTGGGATCATCTGAAAAGCAAGAGAGTATAAGGAGCTGAGGGAATGAAAGGGTGGTAGAACTAAAGAGCTGGAAGGAACTTCAGGGCATGTCTACTAAGAAGTACATAGTAAGGGCTATGTAGATGTTAGCTATCATCATCATCATTGTTAGTATTTCCACTGCTCTACAAAAGGAATCTCCATTAGAGCAGTAGCAGGACGGGGCCTCAGAAGGCTTCTGAGTGAGCTGGTTGCTTGATAGAGTGAAATCTCATCGGCTCATTTTTATACTTGGTGGTTTCCCTATGAAGGGCTTTTTAAAATGAGTATCTTGCAGTCACTTGGAAATGTTGGTGCTGAAGTAGGGCTGGAGTGTACAGATGTTTGTATTGCATATTCACAAGTTATTTTGAAGTAATATATATGTAACCTAAATCTAGTGTTGTAACATATGTGCGCATTTTTATATGTAACATATGTTATACTGTGTATATTGTGATTATAGTAATTTATAGTATATATATATTAATATATATTATAGTATATTAATTTACGGTATATTATTACTGCTAACAAATGATTAATAAAACTGGACTGAAAGTTCATGGCAGTGGGAAGTCACTTTTTTGGTTGGAGAGTGATACAATCAAATCTGTGTCTTGGGAAGAGATGCTCACAGACAAGGTATTTTTACTTCTCTCTGTCTCAGTGTCCCCATCTCTAAAATAAAGAGCATAGATTATCAGAAGTGTTAAATGTGGAGTCCAGAGGCCTATAAAACTCCCTGTGGGCCCAAACCAGATTGAAGTGTGATTTGAGAAAATATTAATAGAATAAATAAAATACAGTACAACATAGATAATGTTAATTTGTGGTTTTCTAAGTCTGCAGGTATCCAATTCCATTTAATTTTGACTGCATTAGATGGTCTATAAAAGGGTAATTCGGCAGGTCTGAGAAGGATGAGTAGGAGAAGGAAAAAACTAAAGATAGAAAAATTGATTTGGGGGCTTTTGCAATGGTAGTTTGTAAAATATGACCTCTTTGCAAACAAGGATGATTTTACTTTACTTTTACTTTACTTTTACTTTATTTTACTTTGTATTTCTGGTGTCTACCACACTGCTTAACACATAGTGTATGCATAATGAACATCTGTTGGTTGACTGATAGATACTCTAAGAAATAGATGATTTCTCCATATCCCCGGCACTTAACACAGTGCCTAGAACATAGTAAGTGTTTAATAAATGCTTATTGAGGAAGAGGAGGAGGAGGAAAAAGGTTTGAAATACAGTAGAGACAATGGGAGCAGAAATGAGGGGACAGATTGAGTCACTGCAGGGGGAGGATTTTCAGAACTTGGCAACCGATTGAATGCGGAGGTCAACAGAAAGGGAAGAGCCAACATAGACTTAGGGAGTTTGCTGTGGGTGATGGGGCAGACAGTGGTATTGACAGAAAGAAGGGGAAAGGAGCAGGTTTGCAAGGATTGAAGCCAAGGAGTTAATGTTTTATTATGTTTCAGGTGTTCTGAAGACATCCTCATTGGAGCTATCCAGCAAGCAGTAGGAAACGTGAGATTGGAGCTCTGAAGGAGGGATTGATTGGGGCTAATGGTATAGGTTTGGGAGTGGTCCGGAGTTGGAGTTCATCAAACCTTGGGAGTGGATGAGTTCTCCAGAGGACAAAATATAGAGATGAAGACGGACAAGGCCAACGCCTTGAGGTATATCCACCTACAGAGAGCATCAAAGGTAGGGGACGATGAGACGTAGGAGAAGGGTAAAGGTACTATGTCCCAAAAATCCGAGGAAAAGGAGGTGGCGTCAAGCAAGTCAACAGCTCTACATGCTGTAAGCAAACAAGGAGCATAACTGAAGGGGAAAAAACAGCGCTGGCTTCAGCAAGAAGGAAATCATTAGTGACCTTGGGAAAACTGGTTTCAATAGAGTAGAGGAGATAGAAACCAGATTGCAAGGGCTTGAGGAATTACTGAAGATCATTCATCCTAGTAGTTTGGCAGGGAACGGAAGGAGAGAGATGCAATAATATATTGAAGATGAAGCCAGGTCAAAGGAAGATTATTATTGGATAAAGGAGACTTTAGTATGCTTGTAGGCAGAGAGGGGGAGCTGCATGTTGGAGGGAAGATTATAGGATCATAGACATGATCGAATTCAATGCACTCATTTTACAATTGAGAAAATGGAATCCTGGAGAGTTATATGGATTAAGGTATACATGGGGGGCAGGGAGAATGGGGAAAAGGGTACAGGTGAAGGAATTCGTTTTGGAAAGGTGGAGGTCCACTTCATCTTTTGAGCTTAAAGGGATGTGTAAAGACATAGATTTAGAGGTGTATAAAAAGAGAGGAAAAGGTTTTGAAGAGCTGCTGTAGTGAAGGTAATAGGAAGCCAGAAAGGGACAAACACTTGCATAGTATAGGTTTAAGGGAGTGAGAAACAGTCTTAATGTTAGCCCATGCCAAACACAATTTGAAATCTAAACCTGCTGCTAAAAATAAATCATATGAGAAGTAAATCCTTAAAATTAATAATAATAACAAAGTTGTTTGTATAGCGTTTTCTGGTTTGAAAAGTGCTTTTTGGGGGGGCGGGGTTCTTATTAATGTTTTATTTTTACATTGCAAATATTTCCAGATGACCCCCCACACACACACACTCCATGAGAGATCTCTAATAATAGATGTGGTTGGTTGTTGTACTTCCTAATTGAAGAGGACCAAAATGGCATCACTATGTTGGGGTCAGTGTACGCTGTGGCTGACTGTGGCTGATCAGGCCACTCTGAGCTTGGAAGGCTCTATCACAAGTCGGGCACAAATAGTCCATATGACCATTTGGAGTGAAGATGTCTCTATCTTTGCGCATCTCGTGTTTCTTCTATAAAGTATCCTTTTGATGACAAGAGACAATGCGAGTGGTCCACCAGCGTGGTAGGTGGCCTGCTTAAAATGAACCTTGGATGAGCACATGTGAATGGATGGTAAACTGTGTCTTTGAAAAAGAACATCCACGTTGGTACAATCATGGATCCACTTGAGTGTTTAGGGATGTCTTAGAGATTTAGTCATCTATAAAATACTTAGATGATCAGAATCCACTGCCTTGCCGTTCTACAAAAGCAAGAGTTCGTCATAGCCATTTTTTTAGGCAATTCCTGTTTGGGATTACCTATGCTTCTGCTCTCCTGCGTGAGTATTGAGCAATGAAAGTTGACTATAGTTGGCAAAAGAAGGGACTGACATTGGATGACCACAAAAGGAAGATGTATGTGACTGGAAGGAGCATGTTCATGGACAGATGACTATGTATGTTACCAGATGCTCATACTATACGTTCCCAGATGGTGATTTAACTTGCTGAAGAGAAAGTCCCTCAAGCATCAGAGCATTTGTTACTTAAGAAGGAAATATCATTTGGGCCTCCCTGCTGCAGAAGTCCTTGTTTACAAAAACTGCTTTACGCTCTAGGGAATGCTTTTTGACAATGGTGTGTGTGGAATGTCTATTAGTTATCCTTCCCTCTCACTATGTATATTTTTCTGGTCGTGCATTTCTCCCATGACAACCTTAAGGCCAGCAGAATTCCTCATTTGCAATGCAATGCAGGCTGCTCACACCCACTGTGCACCCCCCTACTGCCTTTGTGCTAAGCCTCAATTTCACATTCTTCAGAGACCATAACCATGACCTGTGGCCACATAAGTGTCACCGATAGGATAGTGTTGCTACAAAGATGAGCTTTTTTTTTTTCTGGGAGAGTTAGGTCCATAAAAAGAATTTCACAATCTAAAAAGACAGCGTCCAAGAAATCCACTGGAGAGCAAATTTGTTGGAATTCTTCTTATCATAAATTGCTGTATTTGGAATCCACTATTCGGCCTCAGACCAAACACTTGACACTTACTAGCTGTGTGACCCTGGGCAAGTCATTTAACCCCAATTGCCTTAAAAACAAAAACAAACAAAACAAAACAAAACAAAAAAACTAGGGCAGCTAGGTGGCACAGTGGATAGAGCACTGGCCCTGAAGTCAGAAGGACCTGAGTTCAAATGTGGCCTCAGACCAAATACTTGACCCTTACTAGCTGTGTGACCCTGGGCAAGTCACTTCACCCCAATTGCTTAAAATTAAAAAAAAAATTTAAAAAGAATCCACTATTAAGTATACATTCATTCAGCATAGAGTTTCTTGGAGAAACCCAAATAAAATAGAAATATTTAATATGTTTTCATCCTTACAATTCACTTGGATTTCCCCAGGGAGAAAAAAATCTGGTGTCTCCCTATGACACCCTTTCAGTGCGCAGAAGAGGGAGATGGGGAGCTACAGCACGGTTTCAGTACAAAGGCCAGGTGAATTTCATCACACCAAACCACGTAATAGTAACCTACAAACACCCTATTGGGTAGACTGAATCTGTTGCTAAGTGGCATAACAACACCAAATGTTTTTGGAGAAGCATTGAGTAACTTGGTGTCATGGAGACGACATATTATAAAATAGCAGGCAGAATGTTTGTGTTAAGCGTTGTTTTGCTTTTGTCTTTTAAACAAAAAGTTTTTCACAGGATGACATTTATAAGCTCACTATTCCAAGCATGACAAGCATTAATCATCTTTCATAATCTGCCAGACTTTTGCCAGAAGTAGGGCTGGACCGGAAAGGGAGTAAAGGCATAGAAACAAAGCTTTCTTCCTCAGGCTCTTCCAGCCACCCCGTTCCAGGCTTGTTTTGAAGAGTGTTCACCTGCATCTGACATGTGCCATCAGCAACTTGTCAGCCACCAAACTGCAAAGCTACTGAGGCTTCTTGGCTCGTTTAAAAAATCCTGTCTGTCTACCTGACTCATCCAATAAAAGATAGCTAGGCATCTAGGCGGCATAGTAGACGGACAGTGGGGTTGAAATCCTACCTCAGATACATCTTAGCTGAGGCACTTTGGACGGGTTACTAAATTTTTCTCAGTCTTAATGTCCTCATTCATAGACTAGGGATAACAAAAGTACCTACCTCCCATGAATCTTGTAAGGAGCAAATGAGATAATGCTCTAGAAATGCTAGTAATTATTGTTAGAAAAGCATGTCTGTAAAAAGAAATAAGAAGTCTAACTAGGTCCTAGGAGTAGAACTGGAAGGGAGCTTTGAGGTCATCTGGTCTAACACTCTCATTTACAGTTGCGGAAACTGAGGCTTAGAGAGATTAAGTCATTTGAAACCCAAGAAGGATAAAAGTGATTAAAGTGGGTTGGAGGTGTAGACTTTTACAATGAGGAGAACTAGTAAAGATGGTAGAGTGAGAGGAAGCAGTAGGGCTGAGTTCTGTCTCACAAAGATCAAGAAGGCCAGAATGCATAGTGGCCTGGAATTCCAAGGCAAAACTCCAGTGGGTGCCTTTTTCCAGCCCGGGGTTTTTTGCTGTTCACCCCTCAAAGAGGACCAATGACATCACGAGGGTGATGTCTTGACTTGTTTGTGAATTGGATTGAAGTGAGGCAGGGCTGTGCAAAGTCACCAGCCTCGCTCTTTCCTCCATAGTCATCTGAGTCCAGTGGCCAGACACAGGTCACGATGACTGGTGATGGCCCAGGACACGGTGGGTGACCTTGGCCTTTTTAAATTGAGGTCTTTCCCAGGTCTCAGCCCATTCAGTGACTAAGGGCTAGGTAAGAATTGAGCCAAAAGGTGGCCTGGTTTACCATCTCAAAAATATCAGTCTGGGAGGGGAAGACCCTCAGAGTGTCTGACCAGCACAGAAAACAATTACTATTTGCACTCACAAAAAGCCGTCAAAACTCGAACGATGAGCAGCAGAGGCTTAGGCTAGGGCCCGTTATTGGCCATTCAGTGAAAGCCAGAGTGATTTGGGTGTAAAGGTATACTCATGTAGCTCCATTCGAATCACAATAGCTTTTTTAAAGCCTGTTTTTTCAGAGATGTATCTCAAGAAATCATAAATGAAAACTGCAAAGAATAAAGAGTAAACTGTCCCAGCTTTTTGAAAAAAAAATAGAAAATTTAAAAAACTAGCTTCCAAACCCCAATATACCTTACAAAATATAAGTGACCAAAAGTTATATTCTTTTGGAGAGAGCACCCACATGTGAGGGTATGATGTCCCAAGTGGAGAGAGGGACTGCATGTGGTGAGGGAAGAAGAAGGAGGAAGAGAAATAATGGCATTGCCTGACTTGAATTGGCAGGCTGGGTCTCCAGAGGGCAGGTACTACTGCCCACAGATTGTTGTTTATCTGTCATTCTCAAAGAGGACCAATGACATTATGAGGGTGATGTCTTGACTTGCTTGTGAATTGGATTTAAGTGAAGCAGAGCTAGGCGAAATCATCAGCCTTGTTCTTTACTCCAGAGTCATTCAAGTCCAATGGCTAAACACACACACACACACACACACACACACACACACACACACACACACACACACACACACACACACACACACACATGCTTTTTCCTCAAAGAGTTGGTAGAGCATAATAGATAGACTTATGGACTTGGAAGCTGGAAGATTTCATTTCAAATCTCTTTTGATGCTTAATAGCTAAATGACCATGGGCAAGTCACTTAACCTCCTTGACCCTCAGGAAACTCCCTAAGACCCTAAGTTGTAGATGTTTTTGTTGATTCAATCATGTCCAACTCTTTGTGATGCCATTTGGGGGTTTTCTTGACAAAGATACTGGAGTGATTTGCCATTTTCTTCTCCAGCTCATTTTACAGATGAAGAAAGGGAGGCAAAACAGGGTTAAAGTTGCTTGTCCAGGGTCACAGACTTACAAACTTTCTTTAATTCAATGTGATGCTCTTAATACAACTCATGATTTGTCCTGTGGTGTAAGAACTTCATTCACAAGCTAATAAGTGTCTGAGGGCAGATTTTAACTCGGGTCTTAGTGACTCCAGGCTTGATGCTCTGTCAACAGACACTGCACACCTGCCTACCCAAAAGTTATAGATGAGGTGCAATATAAATCAGTGGAGAGAGTTTTCACCCTGGAAGTTCTCATACCAACAAAATTACAGAGTCTAGTGGTATTGGTTTAAGTTCTTCATTGAACAAAATTTCAAAATGTGTTCAATTGTTTAGTCACTGAACTAAAAGAAACCTGTCCTAAGAAACTATATTCAAGAAAAAGTACATAAAAATCATGTGAAACTGGTCATCACATAAATTAGAGAAATCAAAGATAATTATGACTATTGTTCTTTCTCACTAATTTTTTTTAACTTCCTAGTTTAAAGATTGACTATAAGATTGGGTGGTTTAGTTGTCTCAGAAATGGTTAGTAACCCACCAATTTCCTGAATGCCAGTCCTTGTCCTGTGACTCATTACTTAGAAGGGTCAGGAAAATGCTTCTAAGTATTCCCTGAACCTGCTGAAATGCTCCTTGTATTCAAAATTGATGAGCTTGAGAATTCAGAAAAGGAAGGCAGTATCCCATATGAATTCTTGCTACCACATTTTTAAACTTTTCTTAAATGAGTCAATTTTATGAAACAAATTGAAGACAGTCATGACAGTGCCTTGGAGACTTCAAATTTAATTCATTTATAATGAAAATAGATGTCATAAATAAGCAAGCTTTGCAACCTGCCCTTTGTTCTGAAAATGTTCAGCCCAATTCAAATTAGTCTTATTCAAAACATTTCAACTTTAATTCTGTGATTCAATTTTTTCAAAACTCCCCTTTGACAGTCAATATGTGTCAATATGAAGTGTTTTGGCATCATGTGGCTGCCTTTGAGTATTTGATAGGTTTGCAGGTAAAAGAAGGATTAGCTTTGCTCTGCTTGGCCCCAGAGAGCAGACCTAGGCTAGAGGTTAAACAGGTTGTTGGGACCAAAACTTGCTGACACAGTTCTCCAAAAGTGGAAGGGGCTGCTCTTGGAGGGAGCGATTTTCCCCTCACAGGAAGTCTTTAAGGTTGTCATTGGGGTGGTTGCTTTTCAGGTGTGAACTGGACAGACTGTCAGCCAAAGCTTCTTCCAACTCTCAGGCCTCAGTGGCCCTACTCAAGCCAGGACCCATCTTTTCCCATTGACTTGTTGTTCAGTCACATCCCACTCTCCACAGCACCATTTGCAAAGATACTAGAGTAATTTGTCATTTTCCTATTGAGCTTATTTTACAGATGAGGAAACTGAGGCATACAAGGTTAAGTGACTTGTCCAGGGTCACATAGATTGTGAGTGTCTGAGGTCAGATTTGAACTCAAGAAGATGAATCTTCCTGACTCCAGACCCAGTGCTTCCACAGACTTATAAACTTTCATTAATTCAATGTGATGCTCTTAATACAACTCATGATTTGTCCTATGTTGTAAGAACTTCATTCAAATCAAGGAGATAGCTCTTTTGAAGCTAAATTTGCACAGTGAATAAAAGTCAAGTGAAGCCAGCAAGCATTTATTAAGCACTTACTCTGTGCCACCCTCCATCGTAAACTAAACACTGGGTCAAGATTTTCCTTTGCATTCATCAATCACTCAAACGTTTATTAATCAATTGGTACTGGGCATAGATGAGGTCCTGCAGTTATGGAAGCGTTTGAGGGGGAATTGGAACCCAGACCTTCCTAACTCCAAGGTGCACCCTCTATCCGCTCTAGCATACTTCCTGTTGATGCCTCTTGGGCCCAAGTGTATGACTACTATGCTTTTCCACCCCAAAAATTAAATGAGAGGCCCTTTCACACTGACTACATTATGTCCCTCAAAATCAATTTTTAGAGCTTAAATATGTTAAAAAATAAAAGTATTAGGGGGGCAGCTGGGTGGCACAGTGGATAGAGCACTGGCCCTGGATTCAGGAGGACCTGAGTTCAAATCCAGCGTCAGACACATAACACTTGCCAGCTGTGTGATCCTGGGCAAGTCACTTAACCCCATTGCCTAGCCAAAAAAAAAAAAGTATTCAAAGTATTGTGTGCTGGTAAAATGAAATCGTGTTCCAGACTGACCGAAAGAACAAAATAAAATAAATGTACTCTTTGAAAGAATGTCAGAGAGAGATGAGAGAGACAGAGGAACAGAAATCAGTGATAGATTTTGCTTGGTTTGAACTCCAAGAACCGAATGCCCCTTGCAGGATAAATAGATCACCTGAAATCTCTTCATCCTGATTAAGTGATTAGATCTTCAACACCTTGCCATCTCGTTGAGCCCCCTCTCCCCTCTGATTGGAGGGCTGGAGGATCAGAGCACTGAACTCCTCCCAAAGCTTCCCTTAGTAGAGGGCACTGGACTTTTCTCACTCCGTTTTCCATCCGAAGCTCTGCTTGGTTTGAACTCCAAGGAACAGGATGCCCACGGGCCAGGTACTCCTTCATGTGCCCCTCCACACACCTTTCCGGCTTTCTTTTGTGTGTTGTCTTCCCTCATTGGATTGTAAACTCCTTGAGGGCAAGAATTGTCTTTCTTCTTTCTTATTGATATTCCACAGTGCTTAGTACAGCGCCTGAGAGATAGAGATGGAGGGGTTCACAGGAGGTAAAATGGCTACTTTCACCTAGCACATAGTAAGGACTTAATCAATGTTTATCTAATTTTAAAATGTTTAAGTACTTACTGTATGCAAGAGATAGAGTGTTCAACTTGAATTCAAGAAGACCTGTGTTCAAATCCTGCTTCTTCTAACCTAGTGTTTGATAAAATCAAAGATCCTAGCTATTAGGGCAATGACTCACGATTCAACAAAAGCTGTTGGGAAAACTGGAAATTAGTCTGGCAGAGACTAGATATAGATCAGCATCTTGAACCGTATGCCAAGATAAGATCAAAATGGGTGCAAGATTAAGGGATGACATCATGAGCAAATTAGTGGGACATGGAAGAAATTACCTAGCAAATCTATGGATAGGAGAAGCATGCATGATGGAACAAGAGACAGATTTACAGGAGGCAAAATGGATTTAGATTACAGAAAATTAAAAAGTTTTGTAATGAAAAAAATCAATGCAGCTAAAATTTGAAGAAAAGCAGGAAATTGGGGGGAAATATTTGCATCAAATTTATCTGATAAAGGTCTTATTTCTAAGATATATGAAGAACTAAGGCAAATTCACAAGAGCCGTTTCCAATTGATAAATGGTCAAAGGATATGAATAGCCTATTTTCAGAGGAAGAAATCCAGGCCATCAACAGCCATGTGAAAAAAAAAATGCTTTAAATCGGTAATAATTAGAGAGACGCAAATTAAAACATCTCTGATGTACAACCTCCCGCCCAACAGATTGGCTAAAATGACAAAAAATGACAAATGTTGGAGGGGATATGGGGAGATAAGTCTATTGTTGGTAGAGATGTGGACTAGTCCAACTATTCTGGAACTATGTCCCTAAAGCTATTAAACTCTACCTACCCTTTGACCCAATGATACCACTACTAGGTCTGTACCCCTAAGAAATCGAAGAAAGAGGAAAAGAGTCCATATGTACAAAAATATTTGTAGCAGCTCTTTCTGTGGTGGCAAAGAATGGGAAGCTGAGGGGATGCCCATCAGTTGGGAAGACTAAACAAGTTATGCTGTATAAATGTGATGAAATGCTACCATGCTGTAAGAAAAAATTGAAGGAGATGGTTTTCAGAAAAACCTGAGAAGACTTGTATGAACTGATGCAAAATGAGGTGAGCAAAACCAGAACAATGTATGCAATAACCTCAATATCGTGAAGATAATCAGCTGTCAAAGACTTAGTAACTCTAGCCAACACGATGACCAATCACAATTCCAAAGGACTCGTGATGGAACGTGCCACCAGACAGAGTGTTGTTGGACTCGCTGCAGATTAAAGCATATTTTCTTCTCTTTCTTTCTTTTTGAACATAGGTAATGTGGTCATTTATTTTGTATGACTATACACATTTGTAGTGGTTTTTTTCTTCCTGTTTTCTCAATGAGTGGGGGAGAGAGAAGGAAAGGAATCAGAACTGTAAATAAAATAAAATTAAATTATAAAAAACAAAATGCCAAATTATACACATGCATACATACATACATATATTCATACACACATAAATTCTGCTTTGACAATACCTCTGTGACTTTGTAACCTTGGTCAAGTCACTGAAACAGCTTCAGTTTCTTCATCTGTAAAATAGAGATCTTAATAGCATCTTCTTCATTACTGCAAAGATCAAAGGAGACACTATATGTAAAGCGCATTGCTAAACTTTAAGTGCTATATAAATGCTACCTATTATCATTATTATTCAATTTCAGTAGCTTCCTATTACCATTAAGATCAACTACAATCTTCTCTGGTATTTATAGCCATTAACAACCTGGCTCACTTATCTTTCCAGTCTTATTTTACATTGTTCACCTTCCCACACTCTTCAGTCCAGTCAAACTGGCCTTCTTGTGATTCCTCGCAGGACATTTCTTCTTTGGCCTCTGTGCTTTGTCCATGCTATTCCTCTTGCTTGGAGTGAACACCTTCCTAATGTCTGCCTCCTAGAATCTCTATTTCCTTCAAGACTTAACTCAAGTTCAATCTCCTATATGCAGCCCTTCCTGATACCCCCAGCTGCTAGAGCCTCCCCCTACTTACTTTGAGTGGGAGAGCCAGTCTTTGATCAATCCCCCTCCCTAGCCCAGAAAGCCCATAATGTAATTACAAGGTATTAATGAGGTGTTAAACTCACCGTAAAAATGTGGCCACATTTGTTGATCCCCTTTATGAAGTGTGAGCATCTTTCACCGATGGAATTAAAGGAATCAATTTCATTGGATAAGTCAAAATGAGACACATGTTACAGAACTTTAAATAATGAAGCCTTGGGTGAGATTGGAGTTTAGGTAAATGCAGGCTTGGAGTAGCCTATGGAAGAGACCCCTGGGAGCTGGGGGAAGGAGCTTTCTCTCTCCCCTCCACCCCCCATCAACCATGTCAACTTGAAGTGTTTTTACCTACTTGGAAGATACTGTGTGTTGCAGTTGGAGGGACAAAAAGAGTTTAAGGACCGATGAGTGAGCAGAGAGAGCTACACATTCACCAGAGAGTCATGGATACCAAGAGAAGGTCACCTGAGGGAGGAAGTGGTTCAAGAAGTAGAGAAGAGAGCTGGCTATGTGTTCCAGAGAGACTTCGCCCCAACAAGTAAGGCTTGGGGCACAGTGAAGACTGCATTAGGAAAGGCAGACCTGAGTTACCCTGGCACATTGATCCTTTTTTTAAAAAATGACTTTTTCACTTTTCACACAAATGAAGTCAGATCTAAACAACTGGAAAAATATTAATTGCTCATGAGTAGACCAAATCAATATAACACAAAATGACAATTCTACCTAAATTAATCTATTTATTCAATGCCATACCAATCGAACTATCAAAAATTATTCTACAGAGCTAGAAAAAGTAATAACAAAATTCATCTGTAAAAACAAAATATCAAGGATAATAAGGGAACCAATTTAAAAAAATGCAAAAGAGGGTAGTCTAGCAATCCCAGATCTCAAACTGTATTATAAAATGGCAATTATCAAAACAATCTGGTACTGGCTAAGAAATGCAGTGGTGGATCAGTGGAATAGATAAGGTACAAATTACATTATAGTAAATGACCATAGTAATCTAGTACAGGGCTTCTTAAACTTTTTCCGCTGGTGACCCCTTTTCACATTTTGGCAGCATTGGCATTGCATGGCCTGAAGGAATGCTCAGTGCAATGTGTGCGTGCTTTGTGTTCAGAACTAAGGCTGCAGTGAAGTTGTATGATGCAACATGGGTAGGAGCTGCCAGAAACACCTCAGATTCACTACGCATTTGATTTTTAACTAATTTTTGGTCATTGCATATTTGGAAACATTTTACTGTTGTCAGTTTAAGTGCTGAATTAGTATATGATAAATGTAAAGATCCAAGCTTTTGGAACAAAAACTCATTACCTGGCAAAAATTGCTGAGAAAACTGGAAAATGGTTTGGCACCAACCTCTCACACCATATACCAAAAAAAGGTCAAAATGGGTACATGACTTACACCTAAAGGATGATACAATAATCAAATTAAGAGAGCATGGAATAGCTTATCTGTCAGATTTATGGATAAGGGAAGAATTTAGGACCAAAGAAGACACAGAGAGCATTACAAAATATAAAATAGATAATTGTGATCATATAAAATTAAAAGGTTTTTACACAAACAAAACCAATGCAACCCAAATTATAAGGAAGGCTGAAAACTGGGGGGAAGTGTTAAATGATCAAAGGATATGAACAGGCAGTTTTCAGAAAAAGAAATCAAAACTATCTGTATTCATACAAAAAAAATACTACTACTGATCAAAGAAATGCAAATTAAAACAACTCTGAAGTACCACCTCAAATCTATCAGAGTGGCTAACATGACAAAAAGAAAAAGGAAATGTTGTATATCAGAGGGGATGTGAAAAAACTGGGACACTAATGCCCTGTTGGTGGAGTTGTGAACTGACCCAAGCATTCTTGAGAGCAGTTTGGAACTATGCCCAGAGGGCTATAAAACTATGCATACCCCTTCATCCAGCCATACCCAACTAGGTCAATATCCCAAAGACATTTAAAAAAAAAAAAAAGAGGAAAGGACCTATTTATTGCAGTTCTTTTTGAGCTGGCTAAGAATTGGAAATTGAGAGGATGCCCATCAATTGGGGAATGGCTGAACAAGCTGTGGTATATGAATGTAATGGAATGTTATTGTACTATAAGAAATGATGAGCAGGATGATTTCAGAAAAACCCGGAAAGACTTACATGAACTGATGCAAAGTGAAGTGAACAGAACCAGGAGAATGTTGTAAACAGTAACAGCCATGCTATACAATGATCAACTGTGAATGACTTAGCTATTCTCAGCAATACAGTGATCCAAGAGACAACCCAAAGAATGAATGATAAAGCATACGATCTGCCTCCAGAGAAAGAACTGATATTGATTAAATATAGACTGAAGCATGCTATTTTTTACTTTCTTTTTTTCATTTTCCTTTTATTTGAATGTTCTTGTACAAAATGACTAATATGGAAATGTTTTATATAACTGCACATGTATAATCTATATCTGATTGCTTATCATCCCAAGGAGGAGGAAGAGGAGGGAGGGATAGAATTTGGAACCCAAAACTTTAAATAAAAATGTTTTTTAATTGGAAAAGGAAAAATAAAAAATGACCTTTTTTACATGTATTTATAATCTATCCTTTCTACCACCCCAATATGCTACAGTAACAGCAAAATACAAACAACAAATAAAACATGTAAAGTACAGCAAAACAAATTCTCTTGTTGGACATGCCCAAAAGATGTCTATCTGTCTGTGCATTTTTAAATCTATCCCCTTTCTGCCAGAAGATGAAGATAATACCAAATGGTAGAGTCTTCGGGATTAGAAGAATGGTAGTACCTGGACAGTCATAGGAAAGTAGTAAAGAGGTACAGGTTTGGGAGGAAGGGTGACGAATTCTGTTGGATATGTCAAGTGTCAGAAATTAGATCTGAATTTCAGGCTCCCTGCATTCAAATCTGATGCTTGTCACGTTTCACATTTCACAACAATTCACATTGATAGACAGCTTTGATTTCACCAAAGCAGTTTGTATACAATATCTCACCTGAGGAGCCTCACAATAATCCTGGGAGATAGGTCCCTTTTTACAGGTGGGAAAACTAAGGTTGAGACGTTAAGTCATTTGCCGAGTCACACTGCTAGTAGTGTCTGAGACAGGATTCAAACCCAGGTCTTCCTCAGTGGATGGTGAGCTAGGGGGATAAATGTGTAAAGACTTCTCCCCATGGACTGGACAGACTGGGAACGATGTTCCAATGTCTGTGGAATGCTTAGAGCTTGGTTAGGCATCCAAGACACCAAGGTCATCCGTTGCATCCCAGGCCATCACCTGTTGTCCAGACTTTTGTCTTGCCACTGGAATCCAATGATTCTGGAGGAGAGAGTGAGGATGACACCTCTGCCCAGCTTTGCCTCAATTGAATCCAATTCCTGAGCAAGTCAAGACTTTGCTAGTGCACTGATGTCACTGGTTCTCTTCAAAAATGAAGGGCAAACAACAACATGCCATAACATGGTGCCTTCGAAGTTGGCATCTTCACAGGGTATATAAGACACTAAATTAAAGGAGTGCCCCTGGTTCATTCCCCTTCCTTCAAGAGACCCAAAGCCTGGACAATCCAACCAACTACAAGGTAAGACTCAAAGTCTAAATAATGAGGAGTCCATGCAATAAGAATATTCATTCTCACACCACCTTTCAACATTGTGGGCATCTCTAATTCTTCTGGAAAGGAGCAGCAAGTGAAGAAAGGTGGTGCTTGGTGTTTAATGTTCCAGGAAATGGAGTCAGCCTCCAATGCAGCAAATCGGAGATGAAGGTTCAAGATTCCTCGTGGCTGAGGCCATGCTAGTATAGACGTTTCAAGACCTTGGCTGTCCAGAGCTCGTGTATCTTTGTAGATGAAAGGTGCCCCAGGTTAGAAAAATCACTGCCCCAGGAAGGGTGATGAAAAACTAGCCTGAAAGTCATTATGGGTAGAGTAGCAGCCTTGCGTCCACACTGGGGGCGGAGTGGAAGGAAGTTGAACAATGCTTTCATTCCTTTCTGGAGGGCTCTCATTTCAGTTTACTCTTCCAGATGTGAGGAAATTGCCGTGGAACGTGCTCGCTTAGGCAGCACTTGTACTAAAATTGGAATGCTGCAGAGATCAGCTCAGTCTGGGCAAGGGTAACATGCAAATTCAAGAAATTTCCCATATTTTTTTCATCTCGATTGTGGAAAAGAACCTGACTTTTTTTCTACATAACAAATATGAGAAATTATTAGGGACGAGAGAGATGCATTTGATTACTTTAAAATTCAAAAAAATAGGTACAATAAAAATTATGATTAAGAAAATGACAGATTGGAAAAAATATGCCAGATTTAAAATGTATAAGGAACTGTTTGTTAAAAGCTTACAAAGATAACACCCAGTCCACAATGGATATCAAAGGATATGAATTAGACCATTTTCAACAAAGGAAGAACAAATTGTTAATAATTGATTGAAAATAAACTCTCCACTACTAATAATTAAAGTGATGAAAGTTAAGACAACTTTGAGGTAGCAAGTCACATCAAATTGGCAAAGATAATTGAAGGTAAAAAATCTCAAATCTTGGATGCTGGAGTAGGCCCATGCACTTGCAAGGTCACATGATATTTTTTTGGAGAGCAATCTTGTAGTTCACAATTAAAATTACAGAAATAGTCATTCTCTTTGGTTCAATAATTCCACTGTTGGCCATAAGCCCTGAAAGTATTATGGAAAATAGAAAAATAGCTATCAGTTCCTGGATTTTTATAATGGTGTTATTTGTAATTTAATAAACTAAAATCTTGGGGGTCACTTAAGTAACCAGATGTAAATTGATCAAATTGGTATATGATTATAATGGAACTCAATTTAATTAAAACCAACAAGTGTAAGGAATACAAAAAAATCTTGGAAGAGCTGAATGAGTGAATGAATAATTGATGAATGAATGAATGAATGAATGAATGAATGAATGAATGAATGAATGAAAAGCTAATCTTTTACTTTTGTAAGCACTGGGGTTACAAATACAAAAAGGAAGAATGTCTCTGGCTTTTTGAGGCAGCTAGATGGTGTGGTGGCTAGAGCTCTCAGTGGACTTAAAGTCAGGAAGACTTGAGTTCAAATACAGCCTTAGACATTTACAAGCTGTGTGATCCTGGGCAAGTCTCTTAAGCCCTGTCTGCCTCAGTTTCCTCAACTGTAAAATGAGAATAATGACATAAAATCAGATGATCTCTATGAAGCACTCAGCACATTGCCTGACACAAAGTAAGCACTGAATAAATTCTTGTTTCCTTCTCCAAGAAGCTTCTGTAATAATGGGAGAGACAGCAAATATAGAATTGTGAAAGAATGCAAAGCAAAAAATAAATAAGGATGAAAAAATTAACTACATGCTAACTATAGAAGACAAAAAAATAAACAAGAATGAATGGACAAAATCCAGATAGAGATTAAAGGAAATGTCTGATTACATTCACAAACAAGTCCATTTGAATTTAAATGGTTACTAAGCAAGTTTAGTGAGTTGCATTGATTTTTCAGCATTAAGATGATAATATCCTCTGGGATTTGGGGGGGTTAGGAAATAGTTCTGGCATGACCTGTAACTCTTTTTCTCCCTTTCCTTCTCATTTAGATGCTTTTCCTTCCTTTTACGATCATGGGATTTTGAGCTGGAAGGAACCTTGGAGAGATCCCTAGTGTAACCACCTTATTTACAGAGCTGGAAACTGAGGCTCAGAGGCCAAAATTACCAAGGCAGTGGGTAGCAGTAGTAGAATTTGAACCCAGGTTCAAACAGCTCCAGTGATCTTCACATTCTAGCCCCATCCTCAAACCACAAACCCTCCCCCACCTTCCCAAAGAATCCCATTTCCTTTTCTTGGCTTCTCAAGGACTGAGTTACGAAAAGGGTAGAAACAAAGGTCAAAGTTCTTTCCTGTGGAGACCTGCTGCCTGCTAGTGATTACCTGCTCATTTTTTTTTCTTAAGGTCATAAAGACACATCAAGTCTATAATCACAGAGTCTATGCAGGGAAGTCGAAATGGGATTTAGTGAATGATTAGGACACTTAATCTGATGACTTCCCTTTTCCTGAAGGCCAGCTCTCTTCAGAGAAATGTCGGGTGGAGGCAATTATCTGGGCCATTCATTCATTTAAACAAATAGTTTCCCAGCACCTATTAGAGGTAGTGCCCGGTGGTTTCCTGAGGAGTGTTAAATCACAGGATTATAGAATCTCCAAATTAGAAAGGACCTCGAAGGTCGCCTGGCTCAGTCCATTCCTGAGCAAGACCTCTCTGTAAAACACCCCACAGGTGGTCTCCCAGCCTTTGCTCACAGAGCTCCAATGAGAGGGGACTCCCCTCCCCTGACAGCCCATTCCACAGTGGGATGGTAGGATGCCTGCCTTCTGGCAACTTCAGTGTGATCTCTGAAGGAGTTTGCAATCTAGCTGAGAGGGCAAGACTCATATGGAGAAGTAATCCCTGGCACAGTAGGTGCCAAGTGAGTGATTGATTCTAGTCAGTCTATGTTCTGGGAGTTCCAGGGGGAGAACACTGGAAATTGTGTTAGAGAAGGGAAGAAGGAAGGAAGGAAGACAGAGAGAGAGAGAGAGAGAGAGAGAGAGAGAGAGAGAGAGAGAGAGAAGAGAGAGAGAGAGAGAGAGAGAGAGAGAGAGAGAGAGAGAGAGAGAGAGGAAAGAAAGAAAGAAAGAAAGAAAGAAAGAAAGAAAGAAAGAAAGAAAGAAAGAAAGAAAGAAAGAAAGAAAGAAAGAAAGAAAGAAAGAAAGAAAGAAAGAAAGAAAACATTAAGCACCTAATCGTGCTAACTGCTTTACAAATAATTATCTGATTGGATCCTCTCAACAGCTCTGTGAGGTGCTATTAGCATCTCCATTTTACAGCTGAAGAAACTAGTCAGACAACAGTTAAGTGACATACCCAAGGTCACATGGCTAATAAGTGTCTGGGGTTGGCTTTAAACTCAGACCTTGTTGACTCCAGGCCCAGAGCTCTATCTGCTATACCAAAGCAACAGGTAGAACTTGGCTTTCACTCTGAAGGCAAGGTGGGTAGGGAGAATTTAGATGGAGGTGAATGGAGGGAGTGGAGGCTTCCAAGTGGGGCCAAGACCACAGAGAACAGAAATGCTCCTTGTTTCTTCAGAGGACACCGAATGGGTCCCCCAATTTGGTTGAACCAAAGGCTTCAGCAATAGGAAACAAGTCTGGAACAGTGGGGCAGGGCCAGCTTATGGGCACTTTCAGTGCCAGGATCCCAGAATTGCAGACTTGATGCTAAAAAAAGAAACTGAAAGATGATCCATTCCAGTGGCCTTGGTTCTACAGAAGCAGATACCCTGTCCCAAGGCAGAAGCAGATTGCCATACAACAGCTGCGGCTATGCAACTTATAAATAGAACGGCTATAACTGGAACCCAAACTTACTCCAAGGCCAGTGCTCCAGGGAATTTTTTTAAGGTTGTAAAGTAGGGAAATAATTTTTTTTAAAGTATGGTAGTAAATATTTAGACTGTACAGAAGTGTGTGATTGGGCAGGTGGCAGTTCAGGGCAGTGATTAGTGAGAAGATAACCTATTGGGAGGCTGTTACTATGTCACCTTCAACAAATCAGATAACCTATGTGGCCCAGTTTCCTCATCTGTAAATTGGAAAGAATGTCACCTGTGCCTGGGCAAACAATGGATCATAAGTGTGATATAATTTTATTATGTAGTAAAAAATAATGACTATGATGAATTCAGAAAAAGTAACATGACGAGACTTGTATGACTGACAGTCATGAAATCAACAAAATTTGATCAATAAAATTTATTTTACAAGGAAGAAGAAAAGAAGGAGGGAAGGATGAAGGAAGAAGGGAAGGAGGAAAGAAGGAGGGAAAGGGGAAAGGGAAAAGAAAGGAAAGAGGGGCAGAAGGTTACCTTTACTACCTAGTTCACAGGACTGTTGTGAGGAAAGTATTTGGTAAAACATTATGATGTTGGATCTGAATGAAATGTTGAATCCTCGCAGAGGAATGGAAGCCCCTCGAGGGCAGGAACTATTTCATTTTTGTCTTTGTACACCTAGCATCTACCAAAGTGTCTGCTCAATGAATGCTTGGTTGAGTTGAATTGAACTGAAGTGTATACAGCTAGACAGTAGGGCTTCTCAGTTTAGAAAGCAGAGGCAGGAGACAGTCAACTCACTCTATGACCGTCAGGAAAGCAAGGCAGAAACAAAGTGACTTAGTTTCTTTAGGTTGGCTTCAAAAGTCAGGGGTGGTTGTCTTAACAACACTGAGAAGAAATTGTCTTCATGGACTCTATTCAACACTGCCCCTGGTGAGGACTTGATTTATTTTTGCCCAACTCTGAAAAAGGACTTGGGAAATCTTCAGATCTCAATAAATACTAGCCAGCTCTGGGAAAAAAAAAAAACTTCCTGGTAATCTGTTCAATGAGATTGTTATGGTTACTGAGAGATGCAAAGAGCTCTGATTACTTGAGTAATTTAGTTTATCCCACCCCACACCCACTGCATCCCCAAAAGCTTTTGTTTTAATTGCCCTGGTAACGGAGGGGGAAAAAATATGGCTTTTACCTAAATAATCCAGATGATTGCCTGAATTCTTTGAAACAGATCTGTTTGGCCTGTATTTTTATAGGGCATTACCAAGTTCTTGCCAAAGATCCGAAAAGAGGAGCGTCAAACTAAAATTTGTAAAGGCATCTTCACCAGCAAAGGAAATAAAGGTAGATGAGGGAGGCAGTGTGATCTGCGGCTGAAAGAGATCTGGGTTCTAATCCTCTTCTCACTTATTGGATAGATAGCCACTTAATTTGTCTGAGCCTCCAGTTCCCCATTTGTAAAACTGGGTCAGTAATAGCTCTGGTGCCTGCCTCACAGAGTTGTGACGGCCAGATGAAATAAGATAGGGAAGGAAAGCATCACAGAAATGTCACCTCTTATTCCTAAAGATTCCATACAAAACAGGTGAGTTTGTGGGGAAGGAATTCTAATGCCCACTGGTCAAGTTGAAGTATTCTTCCCTGTCACTTCTTACATGAATGTAACCGATGGCTCAGATACGAAGCTCTGGACTCATGGCGTGAGTGGAATCTTGGGATTTTATCAGTGGTTGTTTCTTTGGCTCGTGCCCCCACCTAAGGTTTTTCACTGAGAACATCAGAATATTGGGGAGGGGATTGGGAAAGAAGAAGGGGAAGGGAAGAGAAAGGAAGAGACAGGAGGGGCAGACAAGGGAGAGGAAGTGAAGAGAAGTTGTGAGTAAGGGAATAAAAGAGATATGAGGAATGTGATGCTGACAAGGACAGACAAATGGGCAAGAGCAGAGAGGAAAGCAAATAGTGAAGACAAGAACAAAGAAGTTAATTCAATTTAACAAACTGGCACAGTGGACAGAGTGCTGGACTTGGAGTCAGGAAGACCTGATTCAAATCCTGCCCCAAACGCTTACTAGCTGTGTGACTCTGGCTGAGTCATTCAACCTCTGTTTGCCTCACTTTGCTTCACCTTACTAGCAACTAAACACTAGCTACTGTCTAGGTGGTGCCGTGGATAGAGCACCGGCATGGGAATCGGGAAGACTTATTCTTGTAAGTTCCAATCTGGCCTCAGACACTTACTATCCATGTGACCCTAGGCAAGTCACTTAACCTGTTTCCCTCAGTTTCCGCATCTGTAAAATGAGGCAGAGAAGGAAATGGCAAACTGCTCCAGTGTGCTGGCCAAGAAAACCCCAAACGGGGTCATGAGGAGTCAGATATGACTGAAAAATTACTCAAACTAGCCACTATTGCATCAGCTTTGTACCAGCCTCTGTCCTGGACCCTGACGATACAAAGGCAAAAGTGAAGGAACGATTTGGACCCAAGAAGCTTATGTCCTCCTCGAGGGATACAACAGGTCCACATGTACATAGTACTCATTGGCTCCCTCATTCAGAATGACCTCACATTGAGCCAAGGAACGGGATAAAGGAATGCCCAGACCGAGTCCCTCACCCACTTGCTCCTAACGCTTTTCTGAGGCTAATCCAAAATCTCAACTACAGCGTCGTCAATCCAGTCCAACAAACGTTTGAGTGTCTAATATGTGGCAGGCTCTGTGCTCAGCACTGGCGATACAAAAACAAAAGTGAAACACGCCTTGCCTGAAAGGCACTAACTTACTAGGGCAGTGGCTCCCGACATTCTTATTCCATGAATCCCTTTCCACAGAAAGGGTGATTTAATATGCTACTCACAATATTCTTTTAGATTTATTCACTAAATGCTTACGATAACTACAATAATAACTTTTACCCCCAAAAGCATCAAATTAAAAGGTGTATTATGTGCATAGTTATATAATATAAAATTTTATTGTACCTATAATTATGAAAACTAAATATAAAATTCTAATCACAAAGTAATTACAACTACTTGTATAGAAAATTCTGTAAGAATTAAAAGAAGTAATCTAGCAAGACCTCATATGCTATTATCTGCAAGATTTTATATTCCATTTCTTTATTTTACGAATTTAGTTGAAGATAAATATCTTTTTTAATGAAATAAATTACAACTTGGAAGATGTTCAACATACTATAATACCAGAATGGGAAAGGCAATAAGCATTAAGCACCTATTATATGCCAAGTGCATGCTAAGTGGTGTACAAATGGTATCTTTACTCAATCCTTGTGAAAACTGTGTGAGGTAGGTATTATTGTTATCCTCATTTTACAGTTGAGGAAACAAAGGCTGAGAGTGGTTTAGTGACTTACCCAGGATCACATAGGTAGGAAATATCTAATGTTGATTTTGAACTCAAGTCTTTGTGACTCCAGGCTCAATACTTTCTCTACTGCTCTACTTAGCTGTCTCCTAATAATCATATATAAACTTAGTTTCAATATTGGACTTTTTTGCTTGAACAAAGGTTTGCAATATTTGGCTCAACAGCTGACAAACGCTTAAAATGTAAATCTAGCTTTGCAAAAAAAATTATTTCTGTATTTTTATTTAAAAGAAAAATAAAGTGAAAAACAAAAATAAAATGAAAATGATTACTCAAACAAATATGTGATGGAGAATGGTAGGCAAATGTTACAAGCTGTCTTTCTGAGAGATGGCAACTCATTTTTTAGGTTTTAGCCACACAATTAATTAAAATGAATAACTATATAACTATAATATATAATAATATGTAATTATATAACTATATATCTAGAAATATATAAATATAATATATAATGACTATACAAATATAATAATAGAAACAAACTACTGGCTATTGACAAGTGTCCTATTAAATGATAAATGTACTTAAAGTTCAATTGTGCATATTCCTTCACTTTAAACAATGCTTATAATAAACTAACCCTTGTAAGGAAAGACTCTCTTCTAAAGTGACTCTCTTCTACCACTTGCACACTGGCTACATTCTCCCAGAAACTCTGCTGAATGATTGACCAGAGTTACAAACCAGCTTACTTGAAAATCTGCCAGACAAAGAATAGTAATGCAATTGAAGATAAGCTTAAATTGGAAAATAGTTGTAATACTACAATGAGAGGCAAAATGAGGTTTATTTCTGCAGAATGTTTGTGATATTCTGGTGGTTTCAAGATGGCAGTGTAACAGGGATGCTCAGAAACCATGCTTTTCAAGCAACCTGACATTTGCATTGCCAAAGCACAAACATTTATAACATCTTGATCACATGATTACACTACTAAAGAGGCCCAGGCGAACAGAGGGGAAGAAGGGAGCCCTTCTGGTGCATTGAACAGATGTGAATGAGGGTCTACACATACATCTGACCATCCTTGGGCAGTCAGTTTTCGCTCAAACGTTGAACCCATTTGCAGGTTTGGAAGCAATTTGATGATAGAGTAAGAAGCTACACGAAAACGTTGTGCTCAGTCTGCAGCACTCGGAGCTGTAATGAACACCTAAGTTATTGTGTACGTGATTAAGAAAGTTTCAAATTGCTGCTGAAACAAACCTTTCATGCTTTGAATATGCACGTGCTTATTGTCACAGAGGAAAATATTTTTTTAATGTGGTTGGGCAATTATTTGCTGTTTAAGGTGCCATCAAAGAATTTTTATCATGAACCCCTTAGACCGTAATTCCAAACCTCCAAGATATTTGTGAACCCTAAATGGGAACTATTACACTAGGGATTCAGGTTAGAGTGAGCTATACAACCTTTACACAGAGAAATAAATATAATATCACATGAGAATGGAGAGATCACTAAAAATCAATGAGATCTGAAAATGCTTTGTGGAGGAGGTAATACCTCCTTTTTTTGTTGTTGTTTTATACATTTTAATTAAATTACAATGTTGCCTTTGGACTTAGAACTTACTTTTATAAATTGAGAATATAAAAGTTTTGGAGGGAATAAAAAAGAATTTACATAAATGTGTTGCTTTTAGTAACAGGGCACACACATGTTGAAAACTAAAAAAAAACTATAATTTCAAAATATTTTTCCCCACAATTTGTCAGTTTACCTGAGATAAACTTTGAGAACAGCATAGGATCCTAAGAGGAATGGAGTGAGAATGGACCGCATTCCTAGGCAAGTGAGGACAGAGCCTGAGATGGAGTGCCCAGTTTAGAAAGTAGCAAGAAGGTCCGTTGGGCTGGAATATGGAGTGTGTGAAGGGGAATAATGTGAAATAAATCTGGAAAGGTAGCCTAGACCGCGTAGAGATTGGGAAGATCATTTTGGCACCTTTGTGAAGGGTGATTTGGAGGGGTGGGGGAACTGGGAGCCAAAGGGCCCTAAACAGTAACAGTCCCTAAAGATATTAGCGCTGTCTCCTGATTATCCCCTGCAAAACCTGACTCCTGCAGTCATCTTGCTCAAATTGATTAGGCATATTTATGAAGACTATTTCTGACTTGTAAAGTCAGAGTGAAAAATGATAGTATTTTTGCATGGATGTAAATATGTGGTTTACATGCTGGTGTCTTTTTTTTTCATTCTTAAAATGATATTTTTGCTATGAAATGTGACCAGTCATATTCTCCTTATTTACAGTCAACTTGCATACACGGAAATAGAATTTATTTCGTTTCTACCTCTAAAAAAGAAAAAAGGAAACTCAGCTCTGCCCCTTTTATAAAGTGGATGTAAAATATCACCTGTTCAGAGAAGCAAGAATCAGAATTTGCTAGGTAATCAGGTAACACTGTCAGAAAATTTTGTTGAATTGAGACAATTGTGTCTCAGGTTTATGGGTCACATCTCTTAAGAGAACTCTGAGCATTTTCCTATAGATAATCCTGTGTGTTCTAAAACCCCTGTCAAGTCAAGTAGTGCAGGCATCACCTTTCCCATACAATAAAACCTGTATGTAAATCCTTAACCTGTCTCTTCAGACCATTGAGAATATGATTTAACCCTGCAGGGCATTCTCTTTGTACAGTCAAAAAAGGGTCCTCTGATCATTTTCCCAAGGAGTTCTTTCATCCATGCTGTGTGATACCATTTGAAACTCTGACCGTCCCTGTGTATTCAAAGATACCAGCTTTGAAGAGACAATTTCTTAGCCTTTCATCTCTATCTGGAAATCAGTTTCATTATTGGTATATGATAAATGTTTGAATATTTTAAATGGTCAAAGGAATAAGAAAAACCTTAGCATTAACAAGGGTCTGCTCTTATCTATTGTCCTCACACGAATGTGTAACAATAGCTCTCTCTGACCCACAATGAGCACTGCACCGATGGAAAGGTTGTTGACTCATGGTCATCGAAGAGCGTTCGTTAAGGGCCAGTTGGAGGAGTCATATAAAGTCACTTCCTTCTGAGGAAGACAGCATCAGGTGGTAGAAAGAGGATCTGGTACCTTCTTTCAGTCATCCCATTTACTATTTGTGGGACCAAATCACTTAACCTCACTGGGCCTGTTTTTTCATCTGTAAAATGGTCTGGAGTTGATTAAATGACTTCTGAGATCTCTTCCAGATCTAAATCTGTGATTCTGTGACCTATGAATCGCTTTTGTGGCTGGAGAAAGGAGAGGAAACAGATGGGATGGCTGTCTTCAGGTAACTGAAGGGCTGTCCGGTGCAAGAGGGGTTAGGCTTCTTCTGCTGCGTCCCAAAGGGCAAAACCAAGGCTGATGGGTGGAGGTAACAAAAGAAACAATTTAGGCTTGTTGTTGGAAATTTTTCCTCCCATTAGAACTATGCCAATGTAGAAGGGGTTCCTTTTAGAAGAGGCGAGCTCCTCTTCCTTGGCGTCCTTCAGCAGAGACGACATAATTGCCCATCATTATGGGCTGTCACAGGGATTCCTTTTCAGAGGGGAGGTGCACTTAATGCCTGCTGAGATCCCCTCTGAATCTCTAATTTGGTGGTTCTGTGAATGACTAATATAGCTGCTGCTGCTGCTGCTGCTGCCACCACCCAATCCCTAAAACTTCTTTTTTGAAAGAGAAGGGAACAAGAACCTGGAAAGAAAAGAGAATGTAACCCTTATCAAAGATATAATATATGCAACTGACCTTTTTTCAGTGTGTTTTTCAGGGAACAAAAATTTTCTATATAACTGTTACATTTCCCAATTCTGGAGACAGCAGTGTGGCAGCCAGAGATGCTAGAGTGGAGTCAAGAAATCCTGGGTTCAAACCTAGCTTCTGATGCTTACTAGTAATGTGACCCCAAGCAAATCATTTTCTCTCTCTGAGCCTCAGTTTCTTCCTCTGTCAAAGAGGGAAAATAGGCCTGTAGTACCTACCTCAAAGGGCTTTTAGGAGGCTCAAAGGAGAGAATGGGCTTATGGTGCTTTGTTGACCTTATAGTGCTATTTAAATGCCAGCTTCCATTATTATTTCATTTTTAGAAAAGGGAGATTTATTTTCTACATTCAACATCTACATCTCTAAAATCTCACTGAAGGAAACTGACGTGCTAAGTAATTGCTATTAGATTCCTCTGGTCTTATCTCTCCTCAGATACCACTTCCTTTAACTCACATTTGCTCCACCACAGTCCTAAATAGGCTTTGCCCATACCATATATGGATCACTGTCTTTGGTCTGACTCGTCATTTAGAGGGTTTGGTAGAGAATAAGAAGAGTAACTCCCATTGATATACCACTTTGAGGTTTGCAAAAAAAGTTTTCCTCCCAACAAAACTATGAAATAGGTTATGAAGTCTTCTTATCCTCAGCTTGCAGATGAGGAGACTGAGGCTTGTAGAGGTTAAATGAGTTTCCAGGATCACACAACAGCCCCCCAGTAAGTATCAGAGATGGGCTTTAACCCAGGCCAAGTCTTGGGCTCAGTTGCATGGCCCCAGTTCTATTACTGTTATTATTAATATCACCATCATTATCATCATTAACATTTCATTCTCATAATGCATAGAGAGCTAATTTCAAAGAAAGAAAGACTTAGATTCAGTTTCACTTGAGCAATCCTCTTGGTGCTCTAGGCAGCTTCCTAAACTCTAAGTTGTAGAGGGACACCTTCATTTTGAGAGGGAGTTCCCTAAACCATTGAAGTCCCAGGCTCAGCCCCCTTCCTTTTCCCTCTTTTTATCTCTAGCTCATCTTTCTCCGTGAGGTTCTGGTAGAAGTGGTCCTGGGACTGAAGGCCATCCTGCCACTATTCTTTTATATTTAACATACTACAGACTTACACAGATGGATAAGGCCATTGGTTTTTGTGGTCAAATGAAAGTATTAGAACACAAGCTCATCCTCTGTGGACTTACTACAAGCATCCTCAGTACAACTCCAGCAATCAATGGAACAAGAGTCATGGTGATATCTTTCTTCTGCATCACCGATGTCTTTGGCTAGGTTTCTGTATTGGTAAAACTTGGGGGTTCCATGTAGATTCAAAATTATGAGGAGTTTGTATGTCAACATCTATTATGTTGGGAAGTTTTTAATGGATCAATGCTATGTCTGGGTGATTGTGGACAACAGTTCAGTCTGCAGTAATCTAGTTCCAGTACAGTTGATTGGTAGAATTCTCTGGTACACTAAAAGTTTGAAGACTTGTCTTCTGTCTGTCCAAGAAAGACAGTGTAAATCTAGCCACCAAATCGTGTCTGGCTACATAGTCATTCTTGCTAAATGCTTACAGCCAACACGAAGTGTTCCACAGCTTCTATTCTTTCCTTACATCAACTACATGGATGACTAAATTCCAAGTCCTTGAGGATACCCTTCTGCTATTTATGCTGCAAATGTCTGGGTCCAGAATTGTCATTTTCAACCCTTCCATTTCCACAAACAAGTCTGCATGACTCAGACTTTGTCCGATGTTTTTTTTTGTTGACATATTGTTGGCTGAGTTCCTATGGAGGGTGTCAATGAGGGTCTCTTTATTCCATTCTTGGATCTTAGCTATTGTGTGGGCTCTATAGGGAGGCAAATCCCCTTTTGGTTACATGTCACAAGTCAAATTACAGGGACATGTTAGCAGCCTTTACTATCAAATGAATGAATGGATGGATGAGCAAAAAAAAAAAGCATCCATTAATTGCTTACGGTGTGCCAAGCACCGGGCTAAGTAGCAGCCACAAATAGAAAGCTCTGAGTGTAGAAATGACTGAACTCCCTTTTTAATTTGTAATGGAATCCATACTTAGTTCTATGTGTAATTCTAGTTAGATACCACAAGATCATGGGGAAGATGGGAATAAACATTTATTAGGTGCCTACTATGCGACAGAGACTGTGCTAAGCGCTTTACAAATATTATCTCATTTCATCCTCACAACAATCCTAGGAGATCAGTGCTTTTATCGTTCCCATTTTACAGCCAGGAAACTTTAAATCAGCAGTTAAGTGATGTTTCTAGGGCTGAACAGCTGGATTTGAACTCACTTCTTCTTGACTCCAAGCTCAGTGTTCTGTCCACTGCTCTATCTAGCTGCCTTCTTAATGCATTTAAAACTAGGCAAAACCATAACAGACTTTCAGATGTCATTCTCAGAAATGCCATATTTTATATCAGTTGTTCTTAATGTTATTATGTTAGTGACATTTTAAAGCAAAGAACCGATTTTCCATGTGGACCTCAAATACTGTAGTGTTCCCACTGTTTTTGAATCTAATATACATACATACATACATACATATATATATATGTATATATATATATATATATGTATATATATACATATATATATATGAGTAACTCATGAGTGCAGAACTAAGTCAGTCTTTGCAATGATAACAAAGTCAGTATAAATGTCGTGACATTTGTAAACAGCATACTCAGTAATTATTGAATCAATATTAAGTTGTTCTTTAAACCATTGGGATATTGTGGCATATCCTCTTCACTCCTAGTCAATATATTGTTTGTTTGTTTGTTTGTTTGTTTGTTTTAGGCAATTGGGGTTAAGTGAGTTGCCCCGGGTCAAGTAGCTAGTAAGTGTCAAGTGTTTGGTCTGAGGTCAAATTTGAACTCAGGTCTTCCTGACTTCAGGGCCGGTGCTCTATCCACTGTGCCACCTAGCTGCCCCCAATATATTGTTTTTTTCATAAGTATGTGTGTACGCATATACATATATACATTATGTATACACAGATGTATATGATATCTATGTGATTTAAGCTGTAAATTATTTGTATGAAGTACATCAATACATTACTGGCCCCTATTTGGATGGGTGACTGGAGTTATTGTTTTCGTAATAGATATGTGATGCCTTCAGTTAAGAAAGGTGCCTGCATCTGAGAAGGTGGTAAAGTGCTTTGCCATGAGTTACTGTGAAGCATTTGAACCAATAATTGTGGATTTCGTCTGGTTCTGCTGTTTTCTAGTTTTGCAGGGAAGCTAATTGCCGTTACATTCTTTGATGTAACTCATCTGTCTTTTATCTTATTAACGGAGTGAAGATCTTCTCTTTCTTGTTTGATCCAATGTGTTGTTGGACTTCTCATGAACAAACAGGACTAGAAGTTTCTGTGTCATCTTTTGGGGGGGAGTTCTTTCACCTCTGACTTCTTTACTTCTCCCTCCTCTGTAGTAAAATTTGTGACTGATGTTGAAATATTTGTCTTGTTCACTGTACTGTTTTGACTCCTTGTAGCACCTTAACATTTTGGCTTTTGCCTTCAATAATTATTTTTATTATTACTTATTATATATTATATTATTAATTTATTCTTTCCATCTCCATCATAGATCAGCCTAACATAGTTCACCATATTAGGAGTCCCTCTGTGTCTTTTGAGACTGGGATTCATTCCCTTTAGTCCTCTCTTCTGAATCAAAGTTTAAGGATGGTTTTCCCCCCAGCATTCATCATTTTGCTTCCAGTATTCCCATCACCTCAAATGTCATCCCCTCTACCTCTATAAATTCCCTCAGATTTCAAGGTCCATAGAGTCTTTGCAAATTACTGCTGTCTTCTTAATTTGAAGGAAGCACTTACTGTCTATAACTCTTATTTGCTAAGTAACTATGTTTTACTATTTTATTGTTTCATTTTTCATGTATTTCCAGTAATAATAATTTTTAAAGTAACAGCTTATGTCTCTATAATGCTTTAAAGTTGGCAAAGTACTTTACTTCATAACAACCTCGAGAGGTAGCATTATTTTCTCCATTTTACAAATAAGGAAACTAAGGACGAGAGAGCTGTAATGGCTTATCCAATGTCACACAGCTAATAAGCGTTTGAGGCAGTATCCAAAGGTGCATCTCCTCATTCTGAGTCCTAGCTTCTATTCATTACACCAAGCTGTCTCTCAACTTGTTTTTAAGTCAACCAGTTTGTAAGTTCCTTGAAAGGAGGACCTACATTTTATGTCTCTGCATCTTCTGCAATGATCCTGGTATCTTGTACATGGGAGATGTTCAATAAATGCTTGTCCACTGATTGACTGAGCATCCTTCTAGCCTTTAGGGTAGGCCCACGGGGGTGGTGATACTTACAGAGTCATCTTGAGTCTTAGATGTGTATGATGGAAGATAAAATTGTTCACACAGAAATATCTATTCTGGTAGTTCATTCACACTGATGGTTTTAATAAATTTCTAATAGGAAGTGACACTTTCAAATAAATTGAGGGCAAGCATATATTACTTTATATTCTGTATCTGTTCTGTATATGGACAACCAACTCCTGATGAACTAATGGTGAAAAGTAGGGTTGTAAAGATAATTGAAATCTGCAAACTATTGCCTGAACCCAAGAAGGCACTATGGTAAAGTCAAATGAATGAGCATTAATTAAGCACTTACTACATTCCAGGCACTGTGCTAAGTTCTGGGAACACAAAGAAACCAGAGACTTGCATTGAATATTGGTTCTGCTACTTACCACTTATGATAATAAGTCACTCCATCTCCCTTGGCCTCAATTTGCTCATCTGTAAGATGGAAGCGCAAACCACTCCAATATCTTTGCCAAGAGTACCCCCAACGGAGTCAGACATGACTGAAACAATTCAATGACAACAAGATGGAAGAGTTCAAAATGGAATAGTTGGCCCAGTCTCTAAGGTAGCATACAAATCTCCAGGCAATAATTTCTACCTCTTCACCCATAAAATCTTCTCCCAAAGTTCACAGGAAGGAAAAATGGTATGTGAGTTTCACAGTTTCGCCGTATCTTTCCTCATCTTCTTCGGGATGTGGTAATGTCTGATGAGATGCACAGAAAGGTTCTGCTGTACTCTGGTGTTATACAGAGGTTGGGGAAAAGTAGGATCCTGACATAGTGTCAATTAACAGGGAGTCAGAAGTCCAGGTAGGCACTGCCATGGTGTATCCACCATCGTGGCTTTCAGGTGTTAGAAACCATATAAGACCCTAAAGGCTATGCTGAGGGCCATAGGCTGGACCCAGTTCTCTGGATAGACACATCACATCTGACCTCTTCCCCTTTGCAATTTTGGGAAGAGGTTTGGCAACAAAAAAGTATCCAGTTCTAGTAATATAATTACGAAGAGTTTGGCACTCTGGTTTTTTTTAGAACCAACTTTAATTGTGAAGAGCAAAATGTGAAGTAAAAATAGCAAAACATTCCTGAAGGTAATCGCCTGTACTTTACCCAAATGGAAGATAAAGAGGGAAGAGACCTACTCTAACATGCAAATGAAAGAGGCAGGAAGCACTGTGACCATTACCTGGTCCCATATTGGTGGTTAAGACTCTAGACATAAGACTGATCCTTAAGGACCTTAAATACCCACCTGTTGCTTTGTGGGACTCCTCTAACTAGGAATGTGATCTTTTCTGGCTCAGCATCACCCCTCCCTCACTTACTGGCATGTCCCTTCTTTCCCAGCATGCCTAATGGACTAAGTCTCAAAGGTCATTATCTTAGTGAGCAAGTTAATTGCATTAGATAAAAGCACTGCAAAGATAGGAGTACTAGTTGCAGGCAACAAAGATACGTAAGGAAACATTCCATTCAGCCCCAAAACCAGCCCTTCCAAAGGCAAAAAAGTCCATCGAGGCTGGGGTCCATCTCTTTCCTTCACCTCCCAACCATAGTATAACAGCAGAGAGGAACTAATCACAGAACTGTGATCTACCTTCCCATGAAAAGGAGGGAGGAACAGGCAGTTCATTCAACACGTTCAGATTTAAAAACACTGCTGAAGGGTTTTTTTGTATATAAATTTATTTATTTTTAGTTTTCAACATTTACTTCCACAAGATTTTGAATTCCAAATTTTCACCCCATTGCCCTTGCCCTCCCAAATGCATGCATTCTGAATACTTCCTGTCTTTCTCCTATTCCCCTTCTCTTATCCCTTCCCTTCTATTTTCCTGTAGGGCAGGATAGATTTCTGTACCTCATTTCCTGTATTTCTTATTTCCCAGTTGCATGTGGAAACATTTTTTTTAAACATGTGTTTTTAAAACTTTGGGTTCCAAATTTTCTCCTTCTCCCACCCACCTCATTGAAAAGGCAAGCAACAATATAGGCCATACATGTGCAGTTATGCAAAACACTTCCATAGTAGACATGTTGTGAAAACTAACTCTATTTCCCTTAATCCTATCCTGCCCCCATTTATTCTATTCTTTCTTTTGACCCTGTCCTCCTCAGAAGTACTTCCTTCTGATTACCCTTTCCAATCTGCCTTCTCTATCATCCCCTGCTCTCTTGTCCCCTTCCTCCCCTATTTTCCTGTAGGGTAAGACAGATTTCCATACCCAATTGAGTGTGTATGTTATTCCCTCCTTAAGCCAAATCCTATGAGAATAAGATTCCCTCATTTCCTCTCACCTTCCCCTGTTTCCCCTCCACTGTAAGAACTTTTCTTGTCTGTTTTGTGCAAGATAATGTACCCCATTATACCTCTCCCTTTCTCCTTCTCCTAGTATAATCCTTCTCACCCTTAATTTTATTCTCCAGATATCACCCTTCATCTTCAACTCACCCTGTGCTCTATCTATCTATCTATCTATCTATCTATCTATCTATTATCATACATAAATTTTTCCCTCCCTACCAATACTGACAAAGGTCTCATGAGTTATAAATATCATCTTTCCATGCAGGAATGTAAACAGTTCAGCCTTAATAAGTCTCTTTGATTTCTCTTTCCTGTTTACCTCTTCATGTTCCACTTGAGTCTTGTATTTGAAAGTCAAATTTTCTATTCAGCTCTGGTCTTTTCATCAAGAATGCTTGAAAGTCCTCTATTTCACTGAATGACCATTTTTTCCCCTGAAGGATTATACTCAGTTTTGCTGGGTAGGTGATTCTTGGTTGTAATCCTATCTCCTTTGCCCTCCGAATATTATATTCCATGCCGGTCCTTAATGTAGAAGCTGCTAAATCTTGTGTTATCCTGATTGTGTTTCCACATACTTGAATTGTTTTTTGGCTGCTTGCAATATTTTCTCCTTGACCTGGGAACTCTGGAATTTGGCTACAATATTCCTAGGAGTTTTCCTTTGGGGATCTCTTTCAGGGGATTGTGGATTCTTTCAATTTCTATTTTGCCCTCTGGTTCTAAAATATCAGGGCAGTTTTCCTTGATAATTTCTTGAAAGATGATGTCTAGGCTCTTTTTTTGATCATGGCTTTCAGATAGTCCAATAATTTTTAAATTCTCTCTCCTGGATCTATTTTCCAGGTCAGTTGTTTTTCCAATGAGATATTTCACATTGTTTTCTAATTTTTCATTCTTTTGGATTTGTTCTACTGTGTCGATTTCTCATAAAGTCACTATCTCCAATTGCTCTATTCTAATTTTTAAGGAAGTATTTTCTTCAGTAATCTTTTGGACTTCCTTTTCCATTTGGCCAATTTTGCTTTTTAGGGCATTTTTCTCATTGGCTTTTTGGACCTCTTTTGCCATTTGGGTTAGGCTATTTTTTAAGGTGTTATTTTCTTCAGTATTTTTTTGGGTCTCCTTTAGCAAGCTGTTGACTTGTTTTTCATGATTTTCTTGCATCACTTCATTTCTCTTCCCAGTTTTTCCTCTACTTCTCTTACTTGCTTCTCAAAATCCCTTTGAGCTCTTCCAAGGCCTGGGACTGATTCATATTTTTCTTGGAGGCTTTGGATGTAGGAGCTTTGACTTTGTTGTCTTCTTCTGGTTGTATTTTTGATCTTCTTTTCACCAAAGTAAGATAATAGTCTGACTCTTTTTGCTGCTTGCTCATGATCCAGCCAATTACTTGAGTTTTAAACTCTTTGTTAAGGTAAAGTCTGCTTCCAATGTGGAGAATGTACTGTCCCAAGCTTCGGGGGTTTGTACAGCTGTTTTCAGAGATACTTCTAGGGACCTGTAAATTTTCAGCTCTTCCAAGGTGATGTGATAAGGGTATTTACTCTATTCCTGGCCTGAGCTCTGGTCTTGAGTGACCGGCCACAAGCAGTCTTTTCTGTCTTGGAACGGTGAGGAGGGTTTTCTCTTCGCCTCCACTACAAGCTCCCCTGCACCAGCGCTCCTCCTCACCCCAGGACCGCCACCCAGAACTGTGACCCAGATCCAAGCACGGCAAAGCAAGAGATTCCTGTCTCAGCACCAGCAGAGATCCTGCAGTCCCCCTCTGATCAGCCACTGGATTCCCCCTCAGTCTGTGGGCCGGAAGCTCAGGACACAGCCACCACCCCGACACACAGGCTCTGCACTCTGGAACTGGCTCTAACCTAGCTCTTCTCTCACCTCAAAAACAGACTTTTCCCACTGACCTTCTAAGTTGTCTTTGGCGTTCGTGGATTGAGGAGTCTGGAAGCCACCACAGCTGCCCTTGATTCAGTCCTCTGAGGCCTGCTCCAGGTTCGCTGTGGCCTGCACACCCACGCCACACTGTGCTCTGCTCCCAGCCCGGCGCGATAAGCCTTTCCGATCAACCATCCAGGCTGTCTTGGGCTGGAAATTTGTTTTACCCTGTCTTTTTGTGGGTTCTGCTGCTTTACAATTTGTTTAGAGCCATTTTTTATGGGTATTTGGAAGGATTTGGGGGAGAGCTCAAGCAAGTCACTGCTTTCACGCTGCTATGTTGGCTCCGCCCCCCTCTGGTGCAGTTTTTAATAATTTTCCGCTCACAGGCGAACAGGTCCACTCAATACCTGCTCCAGGATGCTGGGGAGCTTGGCTCTAAGACAAACTTTTAGTATTTCAAGCTGTCTCTAAAGACTCCAGTATTGAAACAAGGATGGCTCAGTCACCCCAGTGACTTACACCCATGTGGCACTGGCTGGCTCTCAGAAATCTCACACACTGGCAGCATCAGGGGAATAGGTGCAGTCACAGCTGGCCTTGTGTCTCTCCAAGTGCTTTTCTTCCATAAGACAGTTAGGAAAGAGGGTAGAGTTTGGCACTTGGAGTCAGGAAGACCTTGGAGCTCCTATCCAGCCTCAATTATTATCTGTGTGACTTAAGGCAACTCAACCTCTTCTGGGACACAGTTTCCTCATTTGTAAAAATGGATGACCTCCAAGGTCCCATTCAGGCTGAGAGCTATGATCCTTTGAGGAGCAACTTCTGACTTTCAGATTTCAGAAAGCAGCTGCGATATCCTTTTGAGTGTCTTCACCTTTCATTTCATCAGGTGTGGTCAGCAATCGATCACAGCTGGTGAGGGTTAAATCTTGGTCCTGTGTTCGAAGCTGTGGTCACTAAATCCGTGTTCTCACATCAGCAGACTGTGTGTCAAACTCGCATTGCCACCTCTTAGTCAGGGGTGAATGATCCCTTTGCTGCTCTAGAGAGGGTGTGACGCCACTCCCCAGCTTTAAGAAGACACATAAATGGCGACCTTCCCTTGGATGCAGCTGATGGACTTTGCAGGGTGACTATGGCCCAAGCTTGAGTATTTGAAGGGCAGACTCAGAGATCGGAAGCTGGAAGGGACCTTGGGGGCCTTTGGGTCCAACCTTCTCGTTTTATAGATGAGAAGACTGAAATTCAGAGAGTTGAAGAGATGCCCAAGGTCGCATGGTGGGCAGGGGAAAGGAATGCGCATTTATTAAACTCCTACTACGTGCCAAGCACTGTGCTAAGTGCTTTACAAGCATCTCATTTGATCCTCACAACCTTGGAAGGCAGGAGCTACTATTATCCCCATTTTACAGATAAGGAAACGGAAGTTAAGTGTTTTACTCAGGGTCACATGGCTAGTAAGTGTCCAAGCCCTGACTACAGGCTCAGAGCTCTATCCATTGTGCCGCCTGGCTGTCTACAGAGCTAATAGGTGTCTCAGGCAAGATTTGAACCCAAGTACTCTGACTCCAGGGCCAGCTGCGGTTTCACTGAAGCATGCTGTTTGACCACAGGGTCCCCCCTCCCCAACGCAGTTCATAGCCCACCCAATATCTTAGAGGTCATCTAGTCCAGGATGCTCATTTTACAGATGAGGAAACTGAGTTCAAGAGAGATCAAGTGATTTGCCCAAAGTAACAAAGATAGTAAGTGGCAGCTCTAGGATTTGAACTCAGGACCTCTGATTCTAGACCCATTGCTCTTTCCACTACCTGGTTAAGCTTCTAGCTTCACACAGTAGGCATGCCACCTTTATTGCTCCCCTCTTGCTTTGGTCTCCATGTGTCTGCCCCATATTTCAGTACTGCCTTTTTTTGTGTGTGTGAGGCTATTGGGGTTAAGTGACTTGCCCAGGGTCACACAGCTACTAAGTATCAAGTGTCTGGTCTGAGACTGGATTCGAACTTGGGTCCTCCTGACTCCAAGGCTAGAACTCTATCCGCTGTGCCACCTAGCTGCCCCCAGCACTCCCTTTTTCTAGTTGTTTCTTATTTGTGTCCCAAATCCTCCCTTGTGGGAAAGGGTTTAGCTTCTTTCAGAGCTATAATAAGGAATTGTCATACCTGGGTTTGTTTGGGACATGGGAAGGATGCCTACAAGACAGTCTAGCCTGGTTGGGTGTCATTGTGATAAGCAAACTTAAGGGTAAGAGGAAGAACCTGCCTGCTGTAGGGTGGTGGTCACGGTGGTGGTGAGAGAGAGAGAGAGAGAAAAAGAGGGAGAGAGGGAGAGAGTGGGGGGGAGAGAGGGAGAGAGAGAGGGAGAGAGAGGGAGAGAGAGGGGAGAGGGGGGAGAGAGGGGGGAGAGAGGGGGAGAGAGGGGGAGAGAGGGGGGGAGAGAGGGGGAGAGAGAGGGGAGAGAGGGAGAAAAAGGGAGAGAGGGAGAGGGGAGAGAGGGAGAGAGGGGGGAGAGAGGGGGGAGAGGGAGGGAGAGAGAGGGGGGGAGAGAGGGAGAGAGAGGGGGAGAGAGGGGGAGAGAGGGGGGGGAGAGAGGGAGAGAGAGGGGGGAGAGAGAGGGAGAGAGAGGGGGAGAGAGAGGGAGAGAGAGAGGGGGGGGAGAGAGGGGGAGAGAGAGGGAGAGAGAGAGAGAGAGAGAGAGAGAGAGACACACACACACACACACACACACACACACACACACACACCTTGGTGGTGGAAGGCAGTCAACAAAACAACGTTCAGTACAGAGCCAGGGTTGGGAGTGGGAGGCTAGACAACTGCCATGGGGAAAAAGTGGGGCTCAAAGATGTTGGTGCCCTGTGGCAAAGCCCCCGTCACCCCACCTTAGTTTGGTTCTGCTTCTTGGGTATCAGCCGCGACAAGTAATCTAGTGCTTTATATACATCCTAGGTATTTAATCAAGGTCCGATCAGTCTGACTTCTAAGTTCAGCTGCCTAGAAGAAAACATTGTTCTCTACCACTCTGATGCCTTGTGCCAGTTGTTCTAAACTCCAGATCTTATGTGCTTGTTGTTTAATGGTGTCTGACTCTCCATGACCCCATTTGGGGTTTTCTTGGCAGAGATACTGGAGCCTTTTGCCATTTTCTTCTCCAGCTCATTTTATGGATGAGGAAACTGAGGCAAATAGGGTTAAATGACTTACCTAGGGTCACACAGCTAGTAAGTGTCTGAGGCTGGATTTGAACTCATGAAGATAAATCTTCCTGACTCCAGACCCAATGCTCTATGCACTGTTTTTCATCTCAGGTATCTGGTTAGATGGTACAGTGACTAGAGTATGGGACTTGGAATCAGGAAGACCTGAGTTCACGTCCAGCCACAGATACTAGCTATGTGACTCTGAGCAAGTCATTTAACCTCTGTCTGCCTCAATTTCCCCATATGTGAAATTGGAATAATAGCACCTGCCCGATAGGATTGTTGTATCAAATAAGATAATGCAACTTGCAAACCTTAAAGCGCTATGCAAGTGTTAGCTACCGTAAAGTTCATCTCTGCCAGCATCTTCCTCAATCAGCTTGTATTTGATTGATTCAGAATCTCCTCTGGTTCTTTTCACTTTTTCCCCCTCTTTCTGAGCTATCCCCTTCCATTCTCTTTCTGACTCATCCCTCGCCCACACATCCTACTCATATCTCTAAGGTACTACCCAGAGACTGCAGGTCTTTCCCCCTCTCCCTCCCCCTCCAACAGAACGTTCTATTTCCTGTCAGGCAATACCTCACCCCTTACATATTTATGGCCACGAAACAACTGCATTTAAATAGAGTTTGTGACATTTCAAACCAAGGTGACAGATTCCTATGATCAGTCAATCAACAAACAGTTGGTGAAGGCCTTCTGTTGGCACAATATTTGGTACAAAACAACAGTCCTTCCTTGGAGGACTTTACAGTTTATTGAGGGGACGGGATAGACACAAAGAAACCAATTAGTTATCCCGCAAGGCCAGAGGAGTTCTAGACTGGGCTTCTGCCACTGGGCCTTGACAAGGACCCTTGTGGTAAAGAAGGTGGGGGTGGGGGTGGGGGTGGGGAGAGCAGAGCTGATGTCGAAAGGTCCCTGCCAGTTCTGAGGCTCCATCATTCTATGAGTAGTATGGCCAGTAAATGCTTTACGAATTCCAATATTAATCATTGGCAAGTCTGTGAGACACTTAATGTAAGAAAAACTGACATTTGGTTCTCACAATGATTTGCATACATTATCTCTGCTCCAGTCCTAGTCACCAATTGCCTATTGGACGTTTCAAATTAAATGTCCCATAGTCATCTCAAACTCAGTATGTCCAAGACAGAAACTGATTTCTTTTCCCCAAAACCTTCTGGGTTACCATCACCAACATTTTCCCACTCCCTTGGGCTTACATCCTTGGGGCTGCCTTCCCTCCTCTCTCACACTCAGTTGCCAAATCTTACCATTTTCTACATTCACCGCATTTCTCATTTGTACCCTACACCAGGTGCAAGCCATCATCACCTCTCACCTCAACTACTGCAACACCCTTCTGGTGGGTCTCCCCCACCTCAGGTCTCTCACAATTCCCATCTGTTCTCCACTCAGCAGCCGAAGTTCTCTTTCCTGAAGCATAGATCTGACCTAGTCACTTTCCAACTGGATAGACTCCAATGGTTTCCTGTTACCTCAGAGATGCAACATAAACTCCTTTGTTTGGCATTTACAGTTCTTCCAACAGGGACCCTTTCTATCTTTTCATTTTTCTTATACAGTCCTCCCTTCCTCGGCCTCTTTGGTCCAGCCATGCTGACCGACGTGGCCAGGGAGCATAAGAGTTGGAGTGAGTAGGGGGACATTCCAAGCATTGGGGACAGCCTATTCAAGGGCACCAGTATAGGAGATGGAGTGTTGTGTGGGGGGAATAGCCAACAGGGCAATGTGGCTTGACTGTAGAGTGACTGGTGGGGAGTAATTTACCAGGATCTGTTTCAGCACCTGGCGCTTCCAGATCATTGGGCAAGGGAGAGTTACAGGGCCGGGAGGATGTGAACCACCGGGGAGTGAGCCCAGGTAGAGTGTAGGTGGGTGGAGAGAGGTCTGCTGAGGAAAGCAAGTGATTAGAAGGTTCAGAATTTCAGCCTCATCTTTAACTGTCAGGTAGGGCTGGGGGAGGGAGGGAAGGAGGTAAAAGCAGGAGCTGAGCACCTCTGTTCTGATGTGAGTCTGAAACTGGCCAAAGGCATTTGCCCTCTCATGAAGCCAGTTATCTCCTCAGTAAAAGACAGCTGGGTGGCACCAAGAATAGAATGCTGGACATGAGTCAGGAAGACCTGAGTTCAAATCCTGCCTCAGATTCTAGCTGGGTGACCCTGTGCAAGTCATTTGACCTCTGTTTGCCTCAGTTTCCTTGTCTCTAAAATGGGGGTAGAAATAAAAGCACCTACCTCCCAGGGATATTGTGAGGACCAGCTGAGATAACGTGTGTGAAGCACTTTGCAAACCTTAAAGTGCTATAAATGCTAATTGTTATTAAAAGGAAGGTTCATGACAGAAAGCCTGTGCTGGTCTGGGCTGTAAACCTCAGTCCCTTGGCTCTTCCCCCCAGCATTTGCCTGGCTTGGGAGGCACTGGGCTACACAGTAGAATGAGAGATGAGTTTGGAGCCAGGGAGACTTCATTCAAATCCTGGCTCTGTGACCTTGGACGAGTCACTTCCCATCTGGACCTCAGTTTACTTCTTTGTAAAATGAAGACCTCTCGGGTCCCTTCCAGCTCTAACCCTATGACCCTCTATGTTCACTTAAGTCGCTACAGCAGGAGTTTAAAGTTCACTTGATCTCTTGTGCCAGCATGTGAGATGGATTGATCTCTGGACAGATTTGTAAATAAACTGTCATGGCTCAGATGTCAAAGCCCATGCTCAAACCTGGACACTTGCCCTGGGGAACACGATCAGCTAAATACCATCCCAACCTACCAGATGTGCCATTGTAAAGGGGAAAAGTCAACTTTTTTAAATATCCCAAGCTCTTAGCAAAACTGAGCTGGATTTTCTCTTCCTTAGCTTGAAATTGGGGAGGTAGGAAGGAGCTGGTGGCTCTCTCATTCTCTCTTTTGCTCCCTCTCTTCTCTTTTCTCTTCTCTATCCTCCCTTTTTTCCTCTCTCTCCCTCTTCTCTTCCCCTCTCCTCTGTTTCTTTTCTGTCCTCCTCACCTCTCTTCCCTCTTCCCCTCTTTTTCCCTTTCTTCTCTCCTCTCTTCCATCTCCCTCTTTTCTTCTCTCTCTTCCTTCTCTGCCTTTCCTTTCTTCACTCTCTTCTTTTTTCTCTCTTTTTACCCTCTCAGCTCTTTGATACCTTCTTTCATGTCTCCCTCCTCTCTCTGTGTCTCTGTCTCTGTCTTTCTATCTCTGTCCCTCTCTCTCTTTCCTCTCTCTTTTTTCACTCTTCCTCCTCCTCTCTCTCCTCTCCTCTCTCTCCTTTCCTCTCTCCTCTCTCCTCATCACCCCCCAATTTACAGGCCTGCTCCAGTTCACTGCTTTCGTGATGAACTATGGAAATTGTCTCTGCAGCCAGCTGTTTAATTCCACCAGAAATCTGTTGGCCTGTGGAAGCCTGTCAGCAGAGGCAAAGAGAGGTTAGGGGAATAGGGACCTGAGGGCTTTAAAGAAAGAGAGACAGAGTGAGAGGGAAAGGGGGGAGGGGAGAGAAGAGGAGAAGGGGGAGGGGGAGAAATGTGAGGGGAGAGAGGGAGGGGGAAGGAAAGAGGGGAGAAGAGACTGGAGGAGAGGAGGAGCTAAAGGATAGGACTCCACCCCACCCCAGGTGTGGTGCCCCGTGTGGAGGAAGAAGAGGAGCGCTGGGTATACCCTGTAGCCTGCACTTTCCCTGAAGCCCAAGTCCTGGGCAGGCCCTGAAAAATTCAACACTAAGAGAGGGCCCCAGTGGTATAGAACTGGGGCATTCCCCCACCCCCAGCTGTTACATCCAGACCGGCGGCCCATCTTCGAAATTACCCCTTTAAAATAAAAATTTAAAAATAGTCATTTGTCTGCAGGGGGCTGCGGAGGGAGATCGAGCTCCCTGCTGCCCTGGGCTCTGAGTGCCAGCCTTGCTTCATTTGGTTTCCCTTTCACGGGGCCTGTTTCCCCGTTCAAGCTTTTCCTGACCTGACAAGCCTGTGAGTTGAAGGAGGCCATAAAGAGGTATTTGTTTGAAGACCCAACTTCCCCCAGAATCCAGGCTGTTGCCAGAGGAAGGAAGGGTCAGAGCTTTCCTGCTTCCATATTAGGGTTAATACCTGGGAGCTATGAGGTACTTCTGCTCCAGATAACTCAGGAAGGCACTTGCAGAGAATGCAAAGGCTGGTAGTAATAAATAATCATAGTCATAATGTTTCACATTTATATAGGTCTTGGTAATCTGCAATGTACTTTCCTTATAAGAGCCCCACGAGGTAAGTATGGTGTATTTTGGTCTGTACTTATGACTTTGTTGGTGTGGGGATATTCCCAGTGTGAAAACTCCCTCCACAATTCAGACTGACAGATTCTGCAATTTTCAATAGAGTTGCTCGGGGGCAGTGAGAGGTTAAGTGTCTTGCCTAGCATCACACAGCCAGTCTCAGTCAATCCAGGTCACATTGTCTCCTAAGGCAAGTTTTATGCCACACTGACCTTCCTACAAGCATTATTTTGCCCATTTTGGAGATAAGAAAACTGAGGCTTAGACTAGTTAAGTGACTTGACCCTGGCTATTAAATGTCAGAGGAAGTGTATTAGTTTTCCCAAGAGTATTTGCATTTAAAATCAAATGCTTGGGGTGAGGGTGATATTTCCACCCACAGGAGCAAACCTGTACTAATAGAATTCCTAACACTATGGCCCTAGCAGATAGGTGAAATATCAGGGGAGGGGGAAAGGGAGGGAGGAGGAGATTGCTTCTCAGTGGTAACTCTCAATCGATCAACAATCATTTATTAATTTATTACCATGTGTATAATAATTATTTATTTATAATATTTTATGTTACTATATTTATAATGTATTTATTCATTATAACTATATGCATGTGGGCGCTGTAATACAAAGACAAATAAGAAACTTTCTAAGAGTGTAGGTTACTGAGGAATAAGCAAAGTGTATCTGTGGAGAGAGTTTCCAAGCTGGAAGTCCCCTCCATACCAATTAATCAATATATATGCTCCCCCTAAAAGTTGCACTTGCAACATAAGTAACTGCCTCTGGACAAAATGTGATTATCAACTGGGCTCATTTGTTTTTAACAAACACACCAGAGCTTATCTACCATGATTGTTGTCTTTCAAATTAGTTGCCTTTGGAGGATCTGCATTTACTTGGAAAAAAAGATACAAAAAGATGCTCTCATTGTCTCAAATTTTGGGGATTTGGACTGTCACTGAGCTATCAATGTGGAGATGACCAGCCTCAGACATTGCCTTCAAGACCAGTTTATGAGCCCCTTGTAAAAACTGGTCTCGCGCAGCTAGGTGGCGCAGTGGATAGAGCTCTGGCCTTGGAGTCAGGAGTACATAAGTTCAAATCCAGTCTGACACATGTCACTTACTAGCTGTGTGACCCTGGGCAAGTCACTTAACCCCAATTGCCTCACCAAAAAGCAAAAAAAAAAAAAAATTAAATTAAAAAACTGGTCTCATTACTTAATAGACACACCTCATTTTCTGACCAGGCAGAGTACCACCCAGTTGGATTCTTCCATTTAACCCACCCAATTTGGGTCCAGATGATTTATGACTGTTTCTAAAAATTAAACCCACCTTTGAAGGAAGAGGATTTTCTAACATGGAGGACATTCAAAACAACGAGCTAAGTTACTAAAAACTCAGGAAAGAAATCTTTACCCTTCTCCTTAAGGTCATGTGATTAAGAGCTGGAAGGGACCTCAGCCCAACCCCTTCCTTTTATAGTTGAGGAATCTATAGCCCAGAGAGGAAAAGTCAATTCTCCCACAGTGGGTAAAGAGCAGAACCAAGACTTCAACACAAGTCTGGACTCCCAAGTCAGGGGGTCTTCCCAGCACATCAAGCCCAGAGGCTTACCACCTGTTTCTAGATCCTCATGGATTTTCTGGGATTTAGAAAGGACTTGGATCACAATCTAGGAATGAGAGGGAGGGAAAAAAAAGAGCACTTTTCTTGTGGAAAAGATGGAGAAATGTGGGCCAGGTAATTATGAATTGGATTTGGAATCAATCAAATGATCAGACTTGGAATAGTCACTAATAGTTCAACATCATCTTGGAAGGAGGTCTTTAATACTCTGCCCCAGGGAGCTGGCCTTGGCTCTCTTCTGTTTAATCTTTTTTTAATCAGTGACTTAGATTGAGGCTCAGATGGTGAGCACATCAGACCTACAGGTGACTAAAGGCTGGTAGGGATAAGGTAACATTGGGTGACAAGAGCACCAATCCAAAAGGATTTTGACAGGCTAGAAAACCGAGATGAATCTAATAAGACAAAATGTAATAAGGAGAAATATGAAGTCTTATGCTTGCATTTTAAAAAATGAAACAAACCTTGAATTCACAAGTACAAGAAGAGGTGGGGGAGGAGGGAAGGCATGGCTAGACAGGAATTCATCTGAAAAGGAAGAAGTGAGGGAGATTAGACTACAAGCTTGATATGAGTCAAAGTGTGATACAACAACAACAACAACAAAAACCCCTAAATGCCAAGAAAGGATTGGCTTCCAGGAATCAGGAAGTAATGGCTGGCCATAGTCTGACTGGTCTGCAGTCAGACTGGTAATGTCAGAATGGGTATTCAGTTCTATTCGACCTAGAGTCGTGAACCCAAGTTCTAATCCTATCTCAGACATTTGCTTGATGTATGACCCTGAGTACAAATCACCAAACCACTCTCTACCTCAGTTTCTTTATCTGTTAAATAATGACACTTACCTCAGAGGGTTGCTGCAAAGAAGCAAATGTAAAGTGTTTTGCAAACCTTAAAGCTACTATGGTGCTATTGTTAAAGTTAGCTATTGTGACACTGAGGTCCCTTCCAAATCAGAAATTCTGGGATATTCTGAGATAGGCTTCGTAATTGGAAGAAATGCTAAATTTCAATTTGCTATGAATGAAAATAACGATGTAATTTTTTCCAGCCGAGTCCAAATACCCCCTGAAATTTATTTACAGATTCCAACAGAGTAAATCTGCAAGTTAAAAATCCTGGTAGCAAGGGGTGCTGAAAGCCATAGCCAGAAGTCTTACTATGATCCCAAGGTAAGGGAGAGCTACAGGAAAATGTTAATTGTATGGATATGAGAAAATGGCAAATAAGGAATGCAAGTAAACACTATAAAGATGTCCAGTAGGATGTAAGATCCTTGTGGGCAATAATTACCTCCTGTTTGTCCCTATGTTTTCGATTCCTATCTGAGTACCTGACACACAGTAGGCATTTAATAATGCCTTATTGAAAAAATAAAGCAAAGAATGACAAAGGCATGAATGAAGAGTGAATATTGAGACCTTAGGGAGAAAAAAAAAACAAATTCAGAAGTCATTCTGGAATTGAATTTGTCCCACCCGACCAAGACAGAGAACTTGTTTATTCTTGGGAGTGGAATCAGTCTGTGCTGTATAAGATGGTGGACAAAGTCAGTGATGGAGACACTGTAACTAACCAAGCTTGTCAGTTACAATGTGTCAGTGGGTAGAAACAGAATCAAAGCCAGTGGACCCAGCTCAGATACTTGAGAGCTGTGTGATTGTGGGCAAATCACTTCCCTCCCTGTATTTCAGCCTCTCTATCAGTAAAAGGAAGTTGGGCTACACATTCCCCCAAATCCTTCCCAATTCTGAATCCTAATGATGCTTTGACCACCCAACAGCAGTCTCCTCAGGCACTGGCTTAAGTCAGTCAGCCAGGCGCTGACTTTGAACCTGGATGGCAGAGTGCCAGCCCCTCCTTCCCATCCTGCTGGAGGGTTGCAGCTGCTGTTTGGAGCAAATTATTAAGTGAGCAAGTCAATATTTGCATATCTAATTTAGTTCACAACCTCAGTCCATGCTTATATTTTTCCCCTAAATATAACACAGAGGAGGAATGGGGAGACAGGATATTTTTAGTCAAACACTTGGTTTGATTCTCTATTTTGAGAGGGGGGGAGAGGAAAGCAGAGTATGCTATTGGGAACAGTAAAGGACTGGCAGTCCAAGTGCCTCACAAACTTTGCTCTGAATCTCAGAATTTAGTTCTGTGAAATGATGACATCTAACCTGTATTTCTAGGATTATTGGAGGAAGTGCTGAGTCAGTCTTTAAGTAAGACTTATCTTTTTAGTCATTACAGTATCTGAATGCTAAGGACAACTAGTATGCAATTCAGTTCCACAAACACTGAATTCCAGCTCTATGCAAGAAAACTTGTAGGTTCAGAAGACAACGATAAAATTGAAGCAACCCTTCCCCAAGCAGCTTGCATTCTACTGGGGATTATAGTATACATACACATAGTAGATAGGACCTGTGTTCTCCTCAATGAGGGCATTCCCTTCAGCAATATAGATTACAATCCGTCATGGACAATGACCTCTAAGGACAAAGACCTTCCACTTCTAAATCTATTATCCTATAACTGGTCCATATTGTCCCATGAGGTCACCATAAGGGTCCATCCAACATGCTGAGAGCCTTTCTTTAGCTCTCTTAACATCTTGAAGATGCCAGTGGTTACAGGAGTGTGCTGGAGCCAGCTTCAACCCAGTAGTGAAGATTTTTAGTGTGTAGTAGTAGAGTAGTAATGTAGTAGTAGAGATTTTTAGTGTTCAGTATTTATATCTCAGAAATCAGCAAGTGCTACAGATCAGGGCTCGATTTATTGTTTTGTTAAACTCTAGACTTAAGAGTGATGGGGGAAATATTAATAATGGAGATTAAACTTAAAAGAGTGTCACAATCCCCCCTCACCAACAAAAGCTGGTGGTTAGACATTTACCAGGGCACCTCTGCCAATGGAGCGCACAATCTGTCCACCAGTTACCCCTGACCATCTTTTTTTTCACTCCCTCGTTTCTTTTTTTTTGGCAGTTTTTTTAAAAAATGTATTTTTTATTTCCCCCCAATTACATATTAAAATGCTTTTTAAACTTTTTTTAAGGTTAAACTTTACTCTAGTCCTTTTTTGTTAGAGGCTGTTCACTCCCACCAGGTCTTTTTCCATTGCCCTCTGGCTAATCCACATCTCCAGTTCTTGGAGACTATTGTCTTTGTTCCATGACACATAGAATATTGGTTCCAAAAAGATAGACTTTTGTTTCAGGGACGAGTTTGGGGTCATGCAATATCTGGACTGCAATCCAACCCCTTCACCTCCTCCTATTTAATTCTGGATCCAACTCATTGTCCAAAGGCTATTTTTTTTTAAATCAGAGCTGTGATTTCATGGGTATAAGAAGTCATAGATAAAGAACAATGTCTTCTAATGCAGATCAGTGCCTTCTCTTCAACTTCTAGTCTTGGAGAATTATCTGGAGTTGGCACCAAGAGTGTCTTCATCAGGGTCACAAGGCCAGTATGTGTCAGATGTACCTGAATGTTGGTCTTCCTGAATCTGAGGACAGTTCTCCAGATACGATATCTTTCCTTTCAAAAAACAAAATATGCTCTGAAAAAGTAGATGTTTTAAATACTTTCCTGGGAACTAACATTTTCCTTATTGTTCACACCACATTCTAGAAAAGAGCAGACCACCCGTGAGACTCCTTAGCAAGGCCCTTTATGCATTTAGAGGCAATGCTAAAGCTTCAAACAAGGAGTCATTTTTTTCCTTTTCTTAAATTTTTATTTAATATTTTATTTTCCCCCAGTTATGTGTAAAAACAATCTTTAACATTCGTTTTTAAAACTTTGAGTTCCGAATTCTCTCCCTTCTTCCCTCCGCATCCATCCCCCCTCATTGAGAAGGCAAGCAATTCAATCTAAGTTATACACATGTAGTCGTTCAAAACATTTCCATAATAGTCATGTTGTGAGAGAAAACAGAGACCAAAAAAAAAAACCTCAAGAAAAATAAAGAAAGCTTAAAAAGTATGCTTCAGTCTGTCTTCAGACATCATCAGTTTTTTCTCTGCGGATGGATAGCATTTTTCATTCTAAGTCCTTCAGAGTTGTCTTGGATCATTGTATTGCTGAGAACAGCTAAGTCTTTCACAGCTGATCATCTTACAATATTGCTGTTACTTTGTACACAGTACACTTTACTTTGCATCAGCCCATGCAAGTCTCTTCAGGCTTTTCTGAGAGCATCCCGCTCATCAACTCCCATAGTATACCATAACTTGTTCAGCCATTCCCCAATTGATGGGCATCCCCTCAGTTTCCAATTCTTTTGCCACAACAAAAGAGCTGCTATAGTTTTGTACACGTAGTGCCTTTTCATTTTGGGTTTTTTTTCTCATTTTTGGGATACAGACCTATTATGCATGGTTTTATAGCCCTTTGGGCATAGTTCCAAACTGGTCTACAAAATGCTTTTATCAATTCACAAGTCCAACAGCAGTGCAGCAATGCCCCATTTTTCTCATATTCCCCTCCACCTGTTGCCATTTTCCTTTTCTGTCCTATTAGCCAATCTAATAGGTATGAGGTAGTACCTCAGAATTGTTTTAATTTGCATTTCTCCAATCAATAGTGAGTTAGAGCATTTTTTCATACAGCTATAGATAGTTTTGGTGACTTCGTCTGAAAACTGTTCATATATTTTGAACATTTATCAGTTGGAGAATGGCTCTTTTATAAATTTGACTTAGTTCTCTACATGTTTGAGAAATAAGGCCTTTATCAGAGAAATTTGCTTCAAAAATTTTTTCCATAATTACTATTGCTAATTGTATTTCCCTCCATCCTATTCACCCCCCTCCCCAACTTACTCTATTCTCTCTCTCTCTCCTTTTACCCTGGCCCACAAGGAGTTGTTTTCCAGGAACCGTTGCAATAGACACAGGGTACAAGTTGCTTTCAATCTTTCCGAGAGCCACTGAGGCAGCAGGCTGCTCTGGAAGGTATAATTAGTGGGCCAGGTAAACCATCCTTCCTTTGGAGTATTTGAGGGATCTTAAGAATACTGAAAACTGGGGCAGGTAGGTGTCACAGTGAATAGAGCACCGGCCCTGGATTCAGGAGGACCTGAGTTCAAATCCGGTCTCAGACACATCTCAAACACTTACTAGCTGTGTGACCCTGGGCAAGTCACTTAACCCCATTGCCTGGCCAAAAATATAGAAAAAAGAAAAAAAAGAAAACTGAAACCCCACAAGCATAGGCAGAGCCTCCAGTAGCTAGCTCTGTGCACATAATGTTCGCTCAAGAACACCCTGGGTGAAGAGGTTGAGTCATCGATGACAATGCTTGTCTTCTTCAGCTAAATTTTCCTAGAGTGGTGGCTAATCCTTGGAAGGGAATTTAGCCACTTTTAAAGCCACATGAACTTTTCTCAGGCCAATAAGATAACAACAGCTATCACTTTTCATATAGCACCAACTAAGTGGTTTATTAAAACATTTTACCTAAATGATTTTACTTGGTAAACCAGTCCCCCTTCTCTCCCCTCACACAGCCACAACTCTAGCTATTCATGACCTTATCATTTCTCAACTAGATCACTGCAATATCTTTTTGTCTCTTCATCAAATATCTCCCCCACTCTAATTCATCCTCTCTCACCTGCCAAGGTGATTTTCTGACTACATCGTGTCTCTACTCAAACTCCAGTGACTTCCTATCCCTTCTAGGATCAAAAACAGAGTATCCCCAAAATCTTATAGTTTAAGCTATAAATCTTGAAGCTGCTGAAGCTCAAAAAAGCACTGATACTTGTGGGACACCCTGAATAAACTCTTTTGGGTGATATTTAAAGTCCTTCATAAATTGGCCCTTGCCTATTTTTCTTACACCTTACTCTCCTTCATGCAATGAAGGGAGAAATAATTGTGGAGAAAGGGCCCACCTTCCTTATCACCACCAGCAACAAGGGCCACCCACAGGCAAACAAGTGTAGGAGGTCTGAGAGTAGCAGCATTCTGCCCACCCCTCCCCAGACAACTGATCCTGCTTCTAGCCCGGCCCTCAAAACCAGGGCCAGCCGTCTCCACCAGCTGCCACCCACAAGAAAAGTGAGCCGATCTAGCAGAATCAACCAGGGGAGAAAAGAGGCAACATGGACCAGAAAACTGAAAGCACTGCCATCTCCTCTCAGACTCTGATGGGGACAGCCCGAGACCCCGAACCCAAGAGAGATGAGAAAAGCAATCTTTCTAGCCCCAGTAACCACAGCCATCTTCCCAGGAAGTAATCCCTGTGGAGACCTGCTCCAGTAGCCCCTGCTACTGAGGCCCTAGAAAACTTGCCACCAGCAGCCTTGACCCTATCAGATGGTTCAATATTAGAAAATGGTATGATTTTATCAGTAGAAATGACATTAAAGGAACTGCTGTCCCTAGGGACCATGGAACTTTCCATCTGCTTTACAGCTAAAATCTCCAGTATGTGTTGTCTCCTCCATTGGGATGAAAGCCCTTTCAGAGCAGGGACTGTCTTACTTTTCTATTTATTACCCCTCCCCACCCCACCCCCACCCCTAGTGCTTAACACAGTGCTTTCCACATAGGAAGTGTTTAATAAGGTTTTTTTTTTCTTTTCCATTCAGTATGTTTCGGCAACAGCGGTCTTGAAGTTTTTTAAATAGGACACTCCATCTCTCATCTTCATGCCCTGGTTGTCTCTGTGCCTAAAGTATTCTATGGTTATCTTCATTTTATAGACAAGGAGACTGATTGAATTTACCTTTTTATTTAGGTCTCTGAGGCTTCTCGCCCTGTTGGCAGATAAAGAAACAATTAATTTGCCTAAAGTCACACAGATTCCATGTCTTAACCTAGGGCTTCAATGCTAATTCGCGAAGTGGCTGACTTAGGCTTTTGTTTTATAGAAATGGGATCAGTCCTTTCGAGACTTAAATTCCCTGTAATTGGTCTGGGTTTGATTGTGTCAGAATGGGCAATTTCTGAATAGCCATAAGAACTTACTGTCAAGAGATAAGTACAAGGAGAAGTAAGTTAGATGCTGGTAGAATCTGGCTCATTGAGAGGACTAGATCTTGTGATAAGAACCCAGCCAAGGATTGAAAGCCAACTCTCAGGGATCAGCCACTCTTGAATGGAGCCCAGAGCTCACTTCTACAGAATATAAGGTCAGCAAGTTTTTCCTCACAAAACCCAATAAGGTGGTTTGGGGGTCAAATATCAGGGTCTACATTTGGAGAATGAAGAAATTCATGCTCAGTCACTTGTCCAAGGACACACAGCCAGTGTCATAGTGATACACATGGCCAGATATTCTAGCTCAAAGCCCAGGGCTATTTCCTTTGCCACCAGCTATCTCAAAGAAGTTTGAATATTCCTTCCCAAATACCTGGCTGCCAAGAAGTTGTTTGAACTGGGGGTGGGGTATGTTCTCTTTGGTGCAAAGTGAAATGAGGAGAACCAGGAGAACACTGTACACAGCAATATTGTACAGTGATCAACTGTGAATGACTTGGCTATGCTAAGAAATACCGTGATCCAAGACAATTCCAAAGGACTTGTGGAAAATGTTATCCACCTCCAGAGAAAGAACTGTTGGAGTCTGAATGCAGATCAAAGCAGGCTTTTCTAAAACTTTATTTTTCTTGTGTTTTTTTTTGTCTGCATTTTCTTTTGCAACATGGCTAATATGAAAATGTTTAGCAGAACTGTACATGTATAAACTATTCCAAATTGCTTACCTTCTCAACAAGAGAGAGAGGGAAGGAATTTGAAACTAAAAAAATTTTTAAATGAATGTTTAAAAAAATTTTTATAGGACATATAGGTTCTTTTCCTTTTTCCCTAATCATCTTTGGAAATAGACCAAGTAGTGGTATTGCTGGGCCAAAGGGTAAAAAAAAAATAAAAGAAAGAAATTGATATGATAATTTTGTTGTATGTTTGAAAGGAATAGCAAGTTGCACATAGTACATTTGCAGTTTCATGTACAATCATCTTTTTAATTGTACTATGTTATGGAAATGCTTGTTTTATTCCACAAATTGAAAATAAAAAAATTTAAAGTTTTTTTATATGTAATTGAGAAAAAATAAAATTCAAAAAAATCTTCTCCCATGCCTTTGAGGAAAGTAGCCGATGATGACACTACCACTAAGGCCATCTCTAGTTGGAGAGAAGCATATTTAGGTCACCTGGTGGGAGGCTGCATGTGAACTTTTATGAGCAAGAAAAGATACAGAAAGTTTTAATCAGGGCAATGGGGGAAAAGAGAAGAGGAAAATGGATACAAAGAAGGAGGCTGCCCCACTGTAGTGTCTAATTCCTGCTTCCATTAACAGGAGGCTTTCCTTCTTTCACACCAGGAGGCATCGGCTGCAGGCATCCTCTCAACTACAGCTCCTTTCCTCTGAAAAGGCACAGACTGGGTCAATCTGGTATTGAGATGAAATGCCTTTCAGACCCCTAGGCTCCTAAATCCAATCACTGGGTAAGTGGCTAACACCCTTCTATCTACTCTAGGTTTCTGGGAGTTCCAAAAGAGTGGGCCTGCTCAAGTTTGCCTTTTTACTTGCTTACAGAGCGGAGCTGATAAACTGGACTGGGAAGCAGAATGGGGAGGGCTCCCAAGGTTGTCTCAAGTGGAAGTCTGAGTGGTTGTAGTTTGGCAAATGGGCAGTGTTTGCCGCTCGGTTCTGATCTCTTGTTATAGATCTGCATTGAAGTTTCAGGAAATGTCATTTTGATCACCATAACACCTCATGATTAATTCTAGCGGGTCCAGGATGGTTCAAAGGAAAAATGGGGGCTCAAGGGTAATGGCTGAATAGATAGTGAATCTGGGTGGGTTCTAGGATCCTGAGTGTGTCTATAAGACTGATAAGGTTCTGGTCCTGGAGAGAACAGACTTCCATGGATTAGGTACTGGAGAGGATAGATACCAGAGAAGTACAAATTGTCTTGTGTCTGTTATGAAGGTTCGGAGATACTTTTTGGATGAGCGATTTCATTTGGGTTGCCAATAGAATGTATATGTATATTCATATATATTCACATGTTATTATATAGTATATATCAATATGTATTATATTGGTATACATATTTTATACTATGTATTGAACATATTATATAGTACATATCTATGTAGCATATATTGATATGTATTTTATTGTTCAGTCATTTTAGTATGTCCGGGTCTTTGTGACCCTATTTGAGGTTTTCTTGGCAAAGATCCTGGAATGGTTTGCCATTTCCTTTTCCAGCTCATTTTACAGATGAAGAAACTGAAGAAACTAAGGTTAAGCGACTTGCCCAGGGTCACACAGCTAGTAAGTGTCTGAGGCTGGATTTGAATTCATGAAGATGAGTCTTTCTGATTCCAAGCCCAGTGTTTTATCCACTGTACCACCTCTCTCTCTCTCTCTCTCTCTCTCTCTCTCTCTCTCTCTCTCTCTCTCTCTCTCTCTCTCTCTCCCCTCCCTTTCTTCTTCTTCTTCCCTCTTTTCTTTGTCATATATATGTGCATATATAAATGTATATATAAGTGTACATATATGTATCAATAGATAGCCTCTGGCTGAAGGAAGTATCCCCAAAGTAACTGGGAAAAGAGGCATAAATCAATTGCAATTTAATTCACCTGTGGGTAAGGCACTTTGCGATAATTAAATGATGGTGTGACTCCGCCTAACCCACCCTTTCTCCTCTCCTCTCAAAATTTTCTAGATAATCTTGTCTGATTTCTCCTTTACCCCTTCCCTTCCTGTCCCGTATCATACCTCCCTGTGTCATTTCTGTATCTACTCCCTCTCCAGTAGAATGGAAGCTCTTTGAAGGCAGGGACTGGTTTTATTTGGTTGTTTTATCCCCAACACCAACTTCAGTGCCATAGATAGAAGATTTATTAAGCACTTTGTATGTGCCAGGCACTGTACGAAGTGGGGATACAATTACAAGCAAAATTGGCTATCCCTGCCCTCAAGGACCTTACATTCTGTTGGAGGAGATAATGCTGTAAGGGGAGGGAGAGGGCAAGGAAGAATGTATGTTTAGTAAATGTTTGTTGGAATTGAATTACCTTGCCAGCTCAGACTTGACCAGATCTTGCTTGACTCTGTTTGTGTCCTTGCATCATCTTACTATTCTGTGGGTTCTCCATTTAAATCTATTGGGGTAACATACATATCATGCACACATAGATACTTTCACACAAACAAAGCCATTGGCTTCCCTCTGCCTTCCAGCGAGCCAGCTTTAGTCAGTCCAGAGGAGTTCTTCCTCATCACCACAGCCACAGAGGGCGACCACCTGAACTTTGTCAGCATTTCAGCAATAAAGACCTTGGCTGCATTGGGGATGAGACAAAGGTGTAAATACAGGAAAGGCTATTATCTCACTGGTTTATCCTATTGGTCCAAAGAGGCAGTAACTCATACCCTGAAGTCCAAGGGCAGTATTCCAGTTGACAGTTTAAAAGCTACTGATATTTCCCTTGTTCTGATGGAATAGCTCTGCATCCCCCAACAAAGGAAGGAAACAATAAATTGGAAAAGGGCATTGTTGAAGAGGTGCAGGTATCTGTGCTAGTCAACAAAAAAGGAGGGTGACCTTTCATGGTTCTATCATGCGCTGAGCTTCTCTGTGAGAGAGCCTGCAAATCAAACCAACTGTTGGGAAAAGTCCAAGGAGAAAAAAAGTTCCTTTCCTCTTTACTGGCACAAAGTGCTGAGCTGAGGAATGCCATTTATTAATGTTTTCCATCTCCTGGGGGAGTGGAGAACACTCAAGATCTCAGCAATTTGTCAGGCCAGAGATTTCAAGTGGGAAGGGACCATACAGGTCATCTGCTTCAATCTCCTCACTTTGGAGATGAGGAAATGAGACCCAGACAGGTGAAGTCAGTTCCCTAAGGTCTCACCAGTAAGTAGCAAGCTTCAAACCCAGGTCTTATGACTTTGAAGGCAGCCCTATTCACTGAGCCGCACTACCTAGAAGTGTTCATACTATTATGATTAAGGAAAGGGTGGAGTCTCCATGTGGTCTCTGGTTTCTTCTTTGCTGGCAAAGAAAATGAGACTATTTTTCTCGTGCTCAAGCCCGATCACTTTTTGGAGGCTTTGGCATGAATAGTAATGTGATGCTGGCATGCTTATTATAAGGAATGAGTTCATTAGGCTGTCCAGCATGATGATTCAAATGTCTTCCTACCTCTAAAATCTGTTTGTTTTAACATCTTCTATTGCACTGTGCTTACAGATGTGGATTTGGTCATGGACTAGAATATATATGAAACAGTTCATGTTTATGAGGTGTTTCCCTTAAAAAAGAAGGAAGGGAGAAAGCAAGTGAGTAGCACTTTAAAATCCCTTGTAAGGGGGAAAAAAAGTCTGCCAAAATGTTTAGCTGGGAGAGATTTCATTTCCTAGCAGGGCTTTGTAATGTAAGCTGATCCTCCCAGGGTAAGCCCTGGTTTCTTGCTAATTACATGATTTTAAAGACAAGTAAGGCACTTTCATCTAATTCATCTGACCAGAGTTCTTTCCTGCCTGTTTCCTTTGCAAAAGAGGAATCCAATTCCCTGTTTTCAGCCTTCTGCTCTCATTGGCTCAGGTGATATCTGGCACCTGGAAATTGTTCGTGATCACTTCTTAGGCCGGTGGTAATGAAATTTGACAGCTTCAAAAACTTGGGCTCTTGTACACTAGGAAGACAGTATAAGAGTGTGAGTCCTGATCCTGTGGCTTAGGAGATGTGAGACCTTAGAACAGTCATCTAACTGCCCAGAGGTTAACCTCAGTCTTCAGTTCTACAAAATGGAGATAACAATATTTGTTCTATTCACCTCACAAAATTGTTGTGAGGATCAAATAAGGTAACGTATTTGGATGTTATATAAACGTAAGCTAAAAAGAGGGGCAGTCCGGTATAATGCCTAAAGGATCCACCTTGGGCCAGGAAGACCCAAGTTCAAGTTTTTTTATCTCTGACTTTTACTAGCTCTGTGACCTTGGATAAATTATCTCACCTCCCTGGGCCTAAAATAGGTATAATAATAGAACCTAACTCATAGAAATGGGGATTAAATTATATTTTTAAATAATACTTTATTTTTATATAAACTTTTATATTTTAAATTTTAAATAATATTTGTAAAGCTTTTTGCAAGCCTTAAGACTTTACACATGAGCTCTGTTTATCATTCATTTCATGGGTTGCCATGGCCTAAGAATTGTTCACCTAAAGGCCAACCCACTGTAGACAATCTTTTTCATATAATCAGGCTCTTGGACAACTGCTGCAGTCTATTCCTGGCACCATGGTATAATAGTTATTCAGTAGTTTTTCAGTCATATCTGACTCTCCATGACCCCATTTGGGGTTTTCTTGGTAAAGATATTAGAGTAGTTTGCTATTTCCTTCTCCAGCTCATTTTGCAGATAAGGAAACTGAGACAAACAGGGTTAAGTGACTTGCCCAGCATCACACAGCTAGTAAGTGTCTGCGGCCAGATTTGAACTCAAGTCTTCCTGACTCTGGACCTGATACTCTATCCACTATGCCACCTAGCTGCCTGACAATTGATAGTTCAGGATAGAGGCACTGAGAGAAGTTCCACTGTGGACTACAGGTGACGACTGTGTTGAAATCTGAAAAGTCAAAAGCACAGCAAAGAAGGAATGGAAGTTGGCTAGCCTGAGCCCAACACCAAGATGGAGGCTTTTGAGGGTGTTCATCAGTGGATGAATGGGCCATCGTGTTACATGAATGTTGAAATTCAGAAGCATAACTGAGATGGAAATGCAGATTGGCTAGACTGGGTGCCTTGCCAAAATGGAGGCCATGGGTCAGACTTAATGGTATAGAACAGTGTCGTGGAAGGATTTTTCAGGGCATGAAACTATGGGGCTCCATGGATACTGCAGGAAATGGAGGTTACAGGCAATGATGGAAATTCCAAGATGAGACTATGGCTGCGGCATATGTACTAGCTGTGTGACCCTGGGCAAGTCCATTAAATGCTGTGTGCCTAAGTTTCCTCATCTGTAAAATGAGGGGTCATAATAGCACCTGCCTTCCAAGGTTGCTGTGAGGATCACAACATAACAAATCAGATAATTCTAAAGTATTTAGCACAATAAATGCTTATTCCTTTCCCTTCCCATTCCCCCTTTTAGTAGTCCAAACAATATCTGAACAAGGACTGAGTATAAAACCCACTAAACAACTTACAATCAGCCACTGCTCAAAGGGACAGAGAATTCCCTCCCTGTAGAAGCAGCTCTTTCCACTTTGGAAGAGCCCTAGTTGTCAGGAAGTCCCTCTCCTTGCTCCAGTCCATCCTGTGACCTTTCTGAAGGACAGATCTGACTGTGGTGCCCAGAACAGAACGCAGTGCCGGCAAGGACAGATACAACAGGGTCATCTTCTTACTGCTGGAAGCCGGGCCCCTCGTAATGCAGCCAGAGACCACAATGCTGACTGATGGAGTTTGCAGTGCACAAACACCGTCAGACTCTTTACAGAACAATTGCTCTTTGTCCATGCCTCCCCCATCTTACATTTGTGGAGTTGACTTTTTTGTCCCCAAGTAAAAAAACTTTACATTTATCCCTATTGAACTTCATCTTATTCAGTTTCATCCAATGCTCTGACTTAGAACCCAGCCTGCCAAGATCCTCTTAGGTCCTGAGTCAATCATTCACTGCCTTAACTCTAAACTTGGAGTAAGGAAGACCTGTATTCAAATCCTGCCTCAGACACTTGCTAGCTGTGTGACCCTATGTAAGTCACTTAAACTCTACCTGTCTCAATTTCCTCATCTTCAAAGTGAGACTAGCTCCTACCTCACCATGTGAGGGTTAAATGAGATAATACAGGTAAAAGGCTCAGCAAAGCTTAAAGCACAATGTAAATGCCAGCTATTATTATTATTCATCATTATTGCTGGACCTTGCTACACTTGTAGTCATCCTCTGTTTCCTGGCCTTCGTTCTTCTGACATTAAAAAAAAATCTAATTTGTTGCTAGGTTCCCTGTACATCTACGTTGCTCTCTTCAGACAAATCCCAATTTTTTTCTTTAATGGAATTGTTCCCCTTTGGGTCTTTAAAAGTTCCTTCTTGGGCCTTTCTCATTCTTCCTGGGCAGCATTTTACTCCTGTCTTTCCTCTTTTTTCCTCCTTTAAAATCTGCTTTCCCAAATTCTAGGTCCAGGTCAAATCAAGGGACTTGTCCACGAAGTCAGTATAGCTCAGCAGTGGAACTTGAATCCAGGGCTTCCTGACTCTGTAGTCCACAGTCTAGCCACTACCTCATGCTGCCTCTCCCTAGACACCGTTATTGTTGTTCAGTCATTTTTCAGTCACGTCTGACTCTTCGTGGCTCCATTTGAGGTTTTCCTGCAGAAGATACTGGTGTGGTTTGATATTTCCTTCTCCAGCTCATTTTACAGATGAGTAAACAGGGTTCAATGACTTGCCCAGGGTCACACAGCTAGTGTCTGAGGCCAGATTTGAACTCAGGTCTTCCTGACTCCATGCCCAGCACTCTATCTACCATGACACCTAGCTGCCCACACGTGGTTTAAAAAGTGTTTAATAAATGCTTATTGAATAGTATTTAACTGAAACATGAGGACCGTTGGACTACGTGTTTTCTAAGCCTCCTACAAACTCAAGACTTATACATTTTTAAAATGATTAAAAATTAAGTTGAAATTTTAAAATTAAATTAAAACCTCTAACTCTGAGTACAGATTGAAACATGTTTGGTTTTTCTTGCTTCTTTTTTTCGCAGCATGGCTAATGTGGAAATGTTTTTCATGACTTCATATTATAATGGGTATCATATTTCTTGCCTTCTCAATGTGTGAGGGAGGGAGTGGGGAGAGAGAGAATTTGGAACTGAAAATAAAAATGAAAAATAAGAAAAAGCAAATGAACAGAAGAACCTTAGGAGAGGAGCCATTGTTTCTCTGGTTCCTTAATACTTGAATCTTGTTCTTTGCTCTGGCTTCTTCATGCTTAAATCTCGCTCTGCCCTGTACTTTAGACATGGTATTTCCAAGCACAATGTGGTATCTGACATCCTAATTGTGGAGGTAGTTTTTCTCTTTCTCATAAAATTATTTAAGAATGCTATTTATATAAAAAAAATTTAAGACTGTGAAGGGTTGAAGCTATAAGCAGCCTAGAGTTGATCTGGCTTATTACAGGGACAGCTGAGTGATTTTCAAGGATGTCTGAGATACAGCATCTTTCCCAACTTGGGCTGGCTGGACTCCTGGGGAAGCTTCTATCTTACTTTACATGGTTCCTCTGGCAGCTTAGGGCTATGTCTCGCAAATACCCCATGCACCTGGTGAGCACCAAGCAGATTAACCTCAGTAATACCACAGCACTTAGATTTGCCACCAGTTTGCTTAGAGACTCGAGTTCTTCTCCATTTCAATTTTTTCTCCAAAGAGGGGAGAGGATTACTTAATGGCTTGGAAGGTATAAAAGAAATATGAAATGTGTAAATAAGTACGGTTTCTTCTCTTCATATGGGGCTAAGAGGAGGTGGAAGGGAGTGGGATTTGGAGGTAGAAACAGCTTTTAGAGAACTTTTCTACCTCTAGTTGAAAGGGAAGTGATTGGCTACAACTATACAAAAATATTGATGACAGCAGCCCCACCTGAAAAATACACCGAGGAAAGAGACAGAAGGGACCCCAGGAGCAAACAAGATTCCAGCATTGAGATTGTGTTCAAGTTTATATGCACAGTCTTTCCTCGTAAGTAGCTGGACATGGTTGAGTTTGTAGTTTGCATAAGACTACTTAAAAAAAAAATTTTTGTTTCTTTCTTCATGGATTTTGGTTGTTGTTGTTTAGGTTTTTTTCTATCCCCATAACAGCATGGCACAGTGGATGGATCACTGGACTTAGTCAGGAAGTCCTGAGTTCAAATCTGGCCTCAGTCATTTACCAGCTGTGTGACCCTGGGCAAGTCACTTAACCCTGTTTGCCTCAGTTTTCTCATCTATAAAAAGAACTAGAGAAGGAAATGACAAACAACTCCATATTTTTGCCAAGAAAACCCCAAATAAGGTTATGAAGAGTCAAACATGACTGAAAAGACTGAACAAGAGCAACATGACAGCGTGATGTACTAGATAGAACACTGGGCTTGGAGGAAGGATGACTTGGATTCAGATCCTGCCACTATGTGACTCTGCTTAAGCCACTTAACCACTCGCTATTTCAGGCAACTTGGTGAAACTTACACATTAAGTCCTAGACTTAAAGATTGGAGGTTCTCTTCTCTGAAGGAATCATAGATCCTTGGAGAATTATGTTAATTGGGAAAAGCTGATAAATAAATGGATAGGCATGGAATACCATGGCAAGAGTGTTGAATCTGGAGGCAGGAGGCCTGGTTTCCCATCCTACCTACTTTCTAGCTCTGTGACCTTGGGCAAGTGACTGAAACTCAGGCAACTCCAAGACTGTAGGTCATAGAGGAGTTGTAATTTGCTTTGGTGCTATGTAAAGCATTAAATAAGTGCTCGCTATCACCATAATAACAGTTATTATTAGCAGCAGTAGTGATAATAGCTACCATTTATATAGAGCCTGCTATGTGCCAAGAACTGTGCTAAGCGCTTTACAATATTAATAATAGTAGTAGTTATTTCCAGCAAGTTTTCTATAGAAATGGTCCCAGTACAAATAACCATCTTGACACCACTTTTTCATACTTAATGATCCATCGACTATTGCCCAGGAGAATCAAATAACTGCTTTTTGTAGTTGAAGAAGAGCTCAATTTCTCTAGGCTCCCTGAGGGCATCCTGGGTACCATTCCCATAGCAAGCAGAACAGTAGAAATGACAAGCACCCCAACCTGCTCTCATAGAATTTTTACTCTCTGCTAGATCTCTGGACTTTGAAAGCCTCTGATTCCATGGAGCTTAGTTTTATATGGCAACATCTATTAAAAATTTGCTTTTGTGGATCAATGTTATATATAGGGCATTGGTGGGCATGAAAACCATTGTGGGCAATGGTTTGGTCCGTGATGAGGGTCTGATTCCAATACAGTTTACTGGTTGATTCTTTTAGGATATTTTGAAGCCTGTACTTGTGGTACAAGAGGCATCACTGGTCAGTCCATAAAAGATAGAGAGCTTTTAATGTCTAATTCTGCCTATGGTGTCATGTCTAGCTAAAAATTTGTTAGGTACTCGGTTTTCACATCCTGCAGTAATTAACGTATTACCTCAGCTTTCACCATTTTGTCGTTTTATCTACATTTATCATTAAGTCTGGGCTCCTTAAGGATAGCCCTCCTGTAGTTTTTGATGGCAATGACTTGGTCTTGAATGGCCATTGTAAACCCTTCTATTTCCACAAAAAAAAGTCTGCTTTTTGAGGGGTTCTCCATTTGGTTCATTCTCAATGCGTCATTGACTGAATTCATGCAAATGTCACCCTTAGAAGGGTATTTGATTCCACTCTTAGATCCGAGCCATTTCATAGATTTCCTTCGAGGATAAGTTCCTTTCAATTACATTTTAAAAAAAAATCCAGTGGTGTGTTGTGTGATGACTAACTTTGATAGACTTGGCTCTTCTCAGCAATGCAAGTATCTAAAACATCTCCAAAAGTCTCATGGTGGAAAATGCTATCCACATCCAGAGAAAGAATTATGGAGTCAGAATGCAGATCGAAGCAGACTATTTGCTCTTTTTTTTTCCCTCTTCTGTTTTGTTTTGTTTCTTCTTTCTTGTGGTCCCTCCTATTGTTTCTAATTCTTCTTTACAACATGACTAATATGAAAATATGTTTAACAAGAATGTATATCTAGAACCTAAATCAGATTGCACCTGGTCTTGGGGAAGAAGGCAAGGAGGGAGGGGGGAAAATTTAAAACTCAAAATCTTATGGAAGTGAATGTTGAAAACTAAAAATACATTAATTTTTAAAAACTGTGGTACACCTATTATCTACTGCTCAGAGTAGTGGTGTTTGTTCCCAAAGCCTTTCTATAATGGAGCTTTTTTCACCTATTTATCACATACCCTGAGAATCTCAATCTTCTTTCTGCTTTTTAGAAAGAAAATGTTCATCTTTCTATAGTGCAGTTAGGACCCTGGGTTTCATTAATATTGGGCAGGTTTCTGTTAGGGTACTTTGCTGATCTGTTACGGTCCATTTTATAGGGCTGAAAGTGTTTATTTAGACTAGTATCGTATAAGTATCAATTGCTTTAAATGTGTTGTTTCTCTTTAGCTTTGATTTCAGGATGCCAATAAGCCTCTTAACCAATTCAACCACAGCTTTCTTCCTTTATATCTATATGTTTTGGGGCAGCTAGGTGGAACAGTGGATAGAGCACCGGCCCTGGATTCAGGAGGATCTGAGTTCAAATCTGGCCTCAGCCACATAACACTTACTAGCTGTGTGATCCTGGGCAAGTCACTTAACTCCACTGCCTAACCAAAAAAAAAAAATTTTAATTTATATCTATATGTTTTATGTATCTTACCTGAAGGAGATCAAGGTATTTATAGGTATCACTATTCAATGTGACTTCCAAATTTAAGCTCAAAACTTTCATTCTTTACCTTTACTTGGCAAATGTTAAGAATTTCACATTCATCAAGTCCAAATGACCTTCTGATAACATCTGATTTACAGGTGGAAGGAAAAATGCGTTCACCTGGTATCATGGGAAGGATGATAGATTTGGAGTCAGAGGACTGGAATGATCACACCTGCCTTGTCGACCTGTTGTGATGGATATTATTGTGAGGATGGCAGAGATAATATTGATCATTGAGTCATATATCTAGAACTGCAAGATGTCACTAATCTAATCCCTTCATTTTATAGATGATAACATGGAAGCCAAGAGAGGTTAAGTCTGTAAAATTAGAGGTTTGGCTTAGATTAATGGTGTCAAACAAATAGGAACAGAAGCACCTAAACTGTGCATAATGTCCCTGCAGGCACATATTGACTCAGAAAACTACATATTCACATTATCTATGCTTTATTGTATTTATATTTATTTTATTAAATATCTCCCAACTACATTTTAATCCGGTTCAGGTCCTACCCAGGAATGTTGTGGGCGGCCTGCAACCCAAACCTGTGCCCCAGATAATCTCTAAGAGCCCTGCCAGTTCTAAGTCCATGGTCCAGGATCTGGGATGAGAGGCCTTGGGGTTGGTTAGGGCTATAAGGTCAGCTGGTCTAACTCTTCACTTTAAACATGAGGAAAATGAGGCCTAGAAAGGTAGTGAGTTACCTATGGTCACACAGCTAACCAGGGTCTGAAACAGGATTCCAGCCTTTTAATTCAGAGTCCAAAGCTCTTTCCAATAGATGAAGCTGTCTCTTTAATTAAAGGATCGAGGGGGAATTAAATTATCAGGGGGAAAACCTCAGAGCCATGACTTATTAGAAATTTTCAGGTGGAGGCATCCAGGTGGCATAGTCAAGAAAGGACTGGGCCTAAAGTCAGGAAGATGTGAGTTCAAATGTGACCTTAAACTCTAACTAGCTTTGTGACCCTGGGTAAGTTACTTAACCTTTTTGCCTCAGTTTCCTTAGCTGTAAAACATAGATATAATAACAGCATGTACCTTTGATCTTTGAGGAGCAAATGAGAACATTTGTAAAGCTTAACAAATGCTTATTTCCTTCCCCTCCTTCGTCTTCCCTTTCAGGTGTACTAGAGCATAAAGTCCTATGTGGAAGCAATAGTTAGTTATGTGGGGTTACTGAAGACCCCATATTTTTGCTTGGTGTGAACCTATACACTTTATCCCTTGCTACACACGAACATCTAAGGAATATGTTTAGAATAACCACACACCTAATGACAGATGATTGCCCTCATTGCGTATTTAAGTCATTGGTTATGACCGTGTAATTAGATCCCTGAGCCCCTCAAAGGCAAGGGGCTACATATAAATAATGATAAAACAATAAAAGCAGGTTACTTAGCCTGTGAGGACCAGTTATCCATTTATCGCCCCTATCACAAACGCCCAGTAGACACTCAGTAACAGTTAGTGATGATGGTGGAGGTTTAAGTATAAAGGGAATATCCTTGAATTCACTCAACCTTCTTGGAGATCTGCCTAAAATAAGACTCAGCAGAAATTCCTCGCATTTATTATTTTACAAAGACCCTGAAGAGAGTGGAGGAAAAACATGGTTGTTTTTACATTCGCCCTGGTCCAGAACTCCTCAGAATAAGGAAGGCTGGGTTTGTCCCTAGACACACTTACTCTCTGATGAAAAAAAAAATTAAACAGCACCGTTATCTGATAATAGATTCTAGCAAGCTAAGCTCTTGGTTGCTCTGTATAAATTAAATAGTTAAACAAATGACTGTTACAGATGGCCACATGTCTGCTTAGCCCAAATGACTAAACCTCAGAGGCAGAGAAGTAGGCTTTGGGGATCCTGAGTCCCCCCAGCCAGGATTTTGTTACTCCAGATGTTCAGCTGAGCTGCACAAGCCAAACTCTGCTGACAGGTCTCCTCTAGTCCCTTCTACGGGTTGGACCAGATGGTGTCCGACGACCCTTTCAGCTCAGAGATTTTGTGATTCTAGAAGCTCACTGTGATTCCGTTGGTATAGCTTCCGTTTTGGTTCGATCACAATTTATTGGAAAGCTTGGGGTTTCTTCAGAACTGGTTTCTGTAAAGGAAAACACATTGATATCAGGTCTGAGCCTCGTTGTTATCATTCAGTCATTTCAGTCATGTTCGACTCTTTGTGACCCTATTTGGGGTTTTCTTAGCAAAGATACTGAAGTGGTTTTTCGTTTCCTTCTCCAGCTCATTTTACAGATGAGGAAACTGAGGCAGAGTTAAATGACTTGCCCAGGGTGACACACCTAGTAAGGGTCTGAGGCTGGATTTGAATGCAGGAAGATGAGTCTTCCTAGTTCTCAGACCAGTGCCCCATCTACCACACTACCTAACTGTTCTTTTGAATTTTCCAAAGGTAAAATTCAAAATTGGAAAATTCAAGAGAACTGTAACTAAGGCAAGGAAAATGGGGCTTGTCTCCATGGTGCTAAATTTAGAGATTTCTGAACTCAGAGGACATTAATAGTGCTTACAATCCTTCAGCTACAGAAACAATAGAATTTAATGACTAATTAGGAAGAACACTTGCATTATGAGAGCTTACTAATTTTTTTTCTTTAAAGTCTAGGGCAATCGGTCTCACATGTTCACCTTTTCTCCTTCCCCTTCTATGGTTCTCCTTCTTACTCTTCCTTCATAGCAAATACTCAGAACACAATAAAAGTCAGCTTATCTTTATCTGGAGACAAAACTCATTATGAAAGTACAGATAGCAAATAAACAAGGTTTAGAAAGAGCAGGAAGTTCCGAAGGGTAAGTGATGCCTGTTTGCCTGGCAGTGATGAGGTGGGAGTGGGGAGTGGATAAATTCACCAAGACCCAGTAAGGGAGACAGTGAGGCAAATGGCAAATTCTGTCCAAGCAGATCACTCCTTAAGCAGAGCAGGGAGTGAAGCTACAGTTGCTCACAATCATATCTAATTTGATGTAGCATCACCCTTCTCTAGCTATCAGCTCCCATCACTGTTGTGCGTCTATCACTCTACCTGCAATCTCCTTTCCTGTCCACAGAGCTCCAAAGTTCCTCACTACCCCTCCCATAATCCTTCAGACTCTCCTTCCATCTGGTAAAAACTACCTTTCCCATCAGCACTCACTGCTGATACAAAACATTCACCAAAATAGAAAGCTAGTATATGACTGGATTGAAGTAAACTCCTTCCCCACCAGACCTACTCTCCATCTCCCCAGAAATAGCTTTATGTCAATGTCCCTGGTTCTCTGTCACTCCTCTGTTGGACAATGTCCTGCCCCATTTCTTTAACCGAGGGCTCCAGGAACCTGGAGCAAAAATTCCTGGAGCATAAAAAAGTTGTTGTGTTCAATAAATGTTAAGTAGCTTAGGGAAATGTGAAAAGGACAAAAAAAAAACTACGTGGCATACAGAAATACCAAAGCCTTATTTTCATGGCCCTTCCTAGATATGCTAATGTGCTGCTTCAGCCATAACCCTCAAGGTACACCAGACATAACAGAAGCAAAATAGCTTCCAAATTCTCTACTGATACGAACAATGGATGCATCCAAATGGCCAGCTCCAAGTACAAACCCCAAATCCAAAATGAGGACCATGGACATTACTCACTGCAAATCCATAGGACTCAAAGTTAGAAGAAACTTCATCTTGTCCAAGAGCTATGGGTCTGGGAGGAACCATCAGAGACAATTGTGATCTGATAGACAGAGTTCTGAATTTAGCCAAGAAGCCAAGAGTCTGAATCTTGCCTCTGACACTATGTGACTCAGACAAATCATTTCATCTCTGTTTCTATAAAATAATGGCACCAGCACTGTCTACCTCACAGAATTGTTATGAGATTCAAATAAGCAAATGCATGTAAAGTTCTTTCAAACCTTAAAGCTACATGTCAGTTATTATTTACATTATAGGAAGAGAAATATTCTACTTCTATGTCCCCTCCTTCAAACAGAACTACAGTCAAAGAAATACAGAAAGATAACCATCTTACATTTTCTTTAAAGTCTCCAGAAAAAGAAATTTAAACAACTTCTCTTGGTAATATATTCAAGCAACAAATCTGGCCTCACTCTAGAAGAGTTGACCAAGTATAGCTAATAATACAGGGAGCCAAGAATATCATTAAGCTTTCTAGAAAGAGTATAGAGACATCATAGGCAACGTATTTGTATAATGACCTTGGGCAAGTCATGTAACTTTTCTGAGCCTCAGCTCCCTATCTATAAAATGAGAGGACTAGACTCAATGGTCATGAATGTCATAAGATGGTAGATCTGAAGTTGGAAGAGGTCTTAGAGGTTCTATTGCCCAACCTCCATCATTTTACAGATGAGGAAACTGAGTCTCAGAGAAGCTGTGATTTTTTAGGTGTCTTACCTAAGCCACTTCCCACTGCCCTATAGACACAGTCATGGAGTATTCTGACAGAGCAGGAATTGATGTGAAAGTAGTCTCATAAGATGTCCATTACCAAATTTGCTTTTGCCCTGGTTTTGTGTCCAAGGCTCTAGCCTAAATTCCTCAGATGTTTTATTTCCCTTTTAGCAAATTCTTCCATGAAACCATCAACACAATAATAGAAATTTGAGTTTGCCAGTCTCAGGGTAGGTGAGGTTCTTGTTGGTTTCCTTTTTGGGGCATCACTTTTTGACCTCATTGGTATAGGGAATTCCCAGTATGGATACTCTTTTCCCTACCGCAGACTGGCAGCTTGTCTATAATTTATTATCTTATGCTTTACCCCCCTATGCTGCCTCTAGGGTGGGTACTACATAATTAGATTTTGGACAGAAGAGTTTCTTCCCAGTTCTCCAAGGTCCCAACCAAGAGAGAGGTCACATGGAGCCTGGGCTTTCCGATTCCTATATCCTGTGGCCCAGGCTTCCCACCCACAAGGTCTTCCCTTGTGTGCAACAAATTTCCCTCTCAGTAATAAATGGTCCATTTTCTGTTTCTCAATTATGCTGCTGTTGGCTCATTGCATGGGCTGCGTTTTCCAACACAGTCTGTTGCCCAGCTGTGTTCTTTGTGATACCTCACCCTAATGGGCCTTGGCGCCCGCTTCAGTTCGTCGCTAGTGAATTGGGCTGTGAATATGACTTGTAGAAGGAGCCCACTGGAAAGTGGCTCCTGTGGCCTCTAAGAGATGCAAAATGTTTGGGGCTTTTGTGATCTTTGTCTCTAATGGACAGACTGGAAGACTGAAGTCTGCTGTTAGAAAAGGGTCTATATCATACCCTCAGCTTCTGTGCAGAGACAAAAAGAGGAAATGACAACTGTTGGAAGGACTGTAGGAAAACAGGTCCATTATTGATGGAGCCATTCTGGAAAGCAATTTGAAACTATTTCCCAAAAGATTAAATGAGATTATATTTGTAAAAGTTTGGCACAAAGTAGGTGCTTAATAAATCCTTGTTCCCTTTCTCCCCCCCCACCATATAATATCACTACCCCAAAGAGATCAAAGAAAGGAAAAGGACTTGTAAGAATCATATATACATATACATGTGTGTGTTTGTGAATCTTACAGGTCCTTTTCCTTTCCTTTCTTCAGCTCTTTTCGCAGTGGCAAAGAACTGGAAACTTAAGAGTGGCCATCAACTGGGGAATGGCCAAACAAATTATGATGTATGTTCCACATATGTAATGGTATATTATTAAAAGAAACCTGGTGAGATTTGGATGAACTGGTACAAAGTGAAGTGAGTAGAACCAGGAGAACAATTTATATAATAACATTATAAGGAAAAACAACTTTGATACACTTAAGAACTTTGACCAAGGCAATGACCAACTCCAATCCCAGAAGACTAGATAATAAAGCATGCTTCCTACCTCCTAACAAAGAGATGATGGACTAAAGATACAGAACGAGACTTACATTTTCACAGCTGGCCAATGTTGGATTTTTTTTTTGCATGACTATGTATATTTGTCACAAGATGAAAAAAAAGATAATCATGTGCCCCCTGAGTCATCTTTAGCTCAGCACTCCAATTCCTTCACCCAATGATCCATGGTATAAACTCAATGCTCTTTCACCATGCAGTTGCCCTCTCTCCCCACTTCTGATGTATCTGTGCCCTTTATAAAATGTAGTGCCCAGAACAAAACACTCTAGATGTGACCTGACCAGGGCAGAGAGCAGCAGGACGGTGATTTGTTATTTCTGGTAGGTGTCTCTCAATGTCGCCTAGGTTTATATCAATTCCCACCACAGATTTTGTTTTAAAGGGTCAATTCAATCAAATCTCTTCCTGTAAATTCATATCCAGAACTAACATTGTAAAATTTGAGGCACTACGGAGTCCATCCATTAAGTAACAAGTGGTCCCAATGAGGAAAGAATTCATTTTGCCATTTTTACTGAGTATAATTTTACTATGAAGAGGCTGTGACCTGAAGTTAGAAGTATTTTACCCCTGTGCCAGATAGAAGACATTAAAGACCAGAGTTTACAAGTGATTTACAGCGTTAGTTATACTTGGTATCCATTCAAAGCATCATAAATTTAGAAATTCAGAAATAACTTTGGAAATCATTGAGTCCAGGCCTCTCATTTTTCAGGTGAGGAAACTTGAGAGCCAGAGAGGTCAAGTAACTTGGATAAATACAATATGGCACAGTAGATATAATCAGGAAGATGTGGGTTCTAATCCTGCCTCTGGAACATATTAGCTGGACATTAATTTAGCCTCACTGCCCAAGGCAACTCTTTCTGACTATAAATAAATACCAAGTGTCCAGGAATTTTGTTTTTTATTATGATGAACCACTTTGTATGAGATTGAAGTTTGGTGCCACTAAAAAGAAGTGTCTATAATTGAATATTCTGAAGGACTTTGGAGAAAAATTCCAGGGTTTTAGCCTTGTAACTTAATTGTTAGAGATATGCAATTAAAGGGCATTAATGCCTGTGCACTGATGGTTTTGAAAATAGGCATTTTGAAAAGGAAAGTAGTAATAAATAGTAGAGACAAGATTTGAGAAAATTACTAAACAAAGTTTTGGCTATTATAACCAAGGAATTTAGAGAAATGTTCAGAAGGAAAAAATTGCCACACCCAAACTATACAAAAATACCAGATGCCTAACTATTTCTGGTCTCTCACTCTGAAGGTTTTAACCTTCACCTAATCTTTTTACCAAGAAGCCTGGCTTTCCTCATTTGCCATTCCTCTTCTCCCATTCCCTCATCAGTCCTCTCTTAGGCAAACTCGTTCAGTGGTCCAATACCACATCCCGGCCTCTTAAACCCTTTTCCAAAGTCTACCATGGAATAAGGATATTTGCTCATCCCTCCCCATTCTAAAACCCTCCAAGCTATATCTCTCCTATTCTTAAAGGAGATTCCCCTTCTTCCATGAAGCATCCCTTCCATGAAGACACAATTCTTTCCTAAAGGCACTGCGCACATGAACTCTTTTGGCTAACACATTTGTTGACCAAATGAATGAACAACTTCCCCTTTTTGCCCCACCCCACCCCAAGCATGTTTACCCTTGGACTCATAGCCAACATATTTAATCTTACGATCTTCCTTGCTCAAGGTTTATTATTCAGTTGTTTGTCTGCTCTCTCCGTGGTCATTTACTCAAATATTGTGAATCCAAGATTGTAAACCCTAGGGAAGAGGAACTGAGCCCAGGATAGATGTTTATAAAATAGTAATAAATGATATGAAACTGGAATTTGAGCTGTCTCCTAGAAAGAACTTTTGTCTCATGTTTAAGTAATTTCTCTTACCATAAGTACCAAGTAAATGGGTCCAAGAGGTGAAACAGATGTCACGTGGGAGAGTGAAAAAAACATTGCTTCTGAAATCAGGGGACCCAGGTTTGAATCCTGCCTCTGATGCTATCTGTGTGACCTTGGCCAAGTGATTTAACACCTCTTGCCATTTGTTTCCTTATCTGTATACAGGTGGGGTCTGGTACATGAGCAGAGTCACGCCTCTAGGTCAGCATCTTCACTAGAAAGCCACCAGAAAAGAGAGATCTTGAGTTTTGTATGTACACTGGGTTCTGGCTCAGCAGCTTATTAAAAGTCTATTCATCACCATATGGTATGAGGATACCTGAATATGCTCTGAATAGGGGAAAGGGCCTTTCTATTACACATGCCTAGAAGCAGGCTCACTGGGCTTCCACATGTTATACTAAAACCAATTAGGGCATATTGTACATGCTTTGTATAATCCACAAAGATGGACAGATATGAATATCTTCTAAGTACTTAGCCCTCACTCATTATTTAAGAACCACATTTGAAACACAGAGACTCACAAGGAGTGAAAAGGAAAGCTAAAATATGATTCATGAATGTATCAGGTGAGCTGATCTAAAAAACTACAAATAGTGATCATGATCTCAGGAAAGGTAATAAGAATAGACAGTTATAAGAGATAAACAGGAAAACTAAACTATGCTTAAAGACACCATAGGTAATGAAATAATACCAATACTTAATATATACTCACTGAATGGCATAGCATCTAAATATTTAGATGCTAAATATTTTAAAGAAAAAGTTAATCAAATTACCAGGACAGGTAGACAACAAAAATATAATAATTTGGGACCTCAATTTACCCTTTTTATAACTAGATAAAATTTTTTTTTAAAGTTATGGGGCTAAATAGAACCTTAGAAAAGTTAATTATCATAGTCCTCCAGTGATTACTGAAAGGTGGTAGAAAGATGTATACAGATTTCTCTATTTTTAATGACCCCTTACAAAAATTTTAGAACATAAAAATCTCCTAAACACAAAGAAGGAAAAATAATAAACACATTTTTCCTGACTATAACACAAAAATTATCATCAAAAAGTGCCTTTGAAGAAAGGATTCATATATAAATGGAGACTAAATAACTTAATCCTAAAGAATTGATGGATCAAAGAACAAACTGTGCCAACACTAGGTAAATTCATCAGAGAAAATGGCAAGAGTGAGACGACACACCAGTTCTTTGGGGATACAGCCAACCTAGTGTTGAGGGGAAACATTTTCATCAATAAGAGAGAAAAAGAGCAGATCAATGAATTGGGCACATGCACCCACACAAAAAGCAATAAATTTTAAAAATTAAATGTGAAAATAGAAATTCTGAAAATCAAAGGAGAAATTAATAAAGTTGAAAGCAGAAAGACACCCACTGAAAAAATTAGGAGGTGTTTTTTTTTAATCTAAAAGAAAGGTCAATCACTAGTTTATCTGATTTTAAAAAGAGAAGACACCAGATTACCAATAGCAACAAATGAAGAAGAAATAAAAGAATAGTGGAAACTATGTTGCCTGATTACATGCCAACAAAATTGATAAGGTAAATAAAATAGTTGTATATTTACAAATAAATAGAGGATTTAAATAACCCGATCTAAAGAAAAAAGAAGTTGAACAAGACATAAATAAGCTTCCAGTGGGAAAAAAGACAGGATGAGATGGATACTAGCAAACATTTTTAAAAGATTAGTTGCAATATTACATAAAATATTTGCAAAAATAAAAGAGATTCTACTTAATTGCTCCTATGATACAAAAATAGTCTTGCTGCCAAAAGCAGAGGAAGACAAAACAGAAAAAGAAAATTGTATAACAATTTTCTAATGAACATTGGATAAATATTAGCAAAGAAGGTATAATAAAATATTTAAAAGATAATAAACCATGACCAAACTGGGTTTATACCAGGCATATAAAGTTGGTTCAATACTAGGAAAATTATAAATACAATAGACCATATTCATAACAAAACAATTAAAAATCACATGATTACATCGATACAGAAAAAGCTTTTGACAAACCACAACATCAATTCTTTAAAAAGATAAAGCATAGCAATATTAACCCTTCCTTAATATGACAAATAATACCTATCTAAAACCAAATACAAGTGTTAAATATAATGAGGAACATTACAGTCCTATCCAATAAGGGGTATATAAAGGATATCCATCATCACCACTATTTGATATAGTTCTAGAAATGTTATCTATAGTAATAATATAAGAAAAAAGACTAAGGTAATAAGCATAAGTAAAGATGAAATAGAATTATCACTTTTTATAGCTGATACGATTGTCTACTTTGAGAACCCTAGTATCAATTAAAAAGTGAATTGAAACAATACCTTCATCAAAATAGCAGGATATAAGGTAAACCCGCACAAATCACTGGCCTTCCTATATATTACCCACAACACCAGTAGGAAGTGATGGAAAGAGAAATTTCATTCAAAAGATCACCAGAATATATAAAACATTTGGGAGTTCACCTACCAAAACACACAAAAATTGATTGCAACTTAAAAAAAAAAACTTTACAGAGATAAAGACAGGCCTAACTAATTAGAAAGATATTTAATCACCCATGGTTAGGCTGTATGTGTGTGTGTGATAAAAATGTCAATATCACCTATATTAAATTAATCAGTGCCATACTAATCGTACCATCAAAGGTCTACTTTATAGAACAAAAAAAAAATAAAGTCATCTGGGACAACAAAAAGTAAAGAATCTCAAGGAAAACATTATATTATATATTCTATACTATATTATACTCTATATATCATACTGTATAACTAAGCCATGAAACAGTAATCATCAAAACTATATGGTACTGATTTTTTGAAATGGAAAATTGGATCAATGAGACAGATTAGGAACATAAGGCCAGGAAGCAAACAAATATATGTAGTGTTCAATAAATAAATATAATGCTCAACAAACCCAAGAACCTCAGCTACTAGGAGAAGCTCTGTCTATTCTATGAAAACTGCTGGGAAAAGTGAAAAGCAGACTGGTATAAATTAAACTTTGATTACAGAGGTATAGTGGAACCAGCTTTTACCAGGTCACAAGAGCCAACGGTTAAATTTTTTAAATGAGCATTTACCTTAGCTATCAGCCAATGCTACAAATTGAGGCTTGACATATTGTTTTGTTGATTGTTGAGACATAAAAAAGTAGTGGAGAAAAAGTTAATAATGCTGATAAAACTTTAAATCGTGAATACATTTTCCCCCAGAGAGCTGGTTGTTAAACATTTAGCAGTATACCCCTGGTTTAGACCAACATTTCACACCAGGTACAATAAAACAGTAATCTCCAGATAGATACATAACCCAGATGTGAGATAACTTATGTAAGGCACTTTGCAAACCTTGAACTACTAGACTAGTAACCCTAAGCCCTTCCTAAACTTCCCAGTGGGGACAGTGTACAGGACTGCTTTCCAGAGTCAATGAAGACAGGCAATGTGTTTTGTCAAAGGAAGAATGTGATCTGTTCTTGGTTTGATTTTAATAAATTTGGAAGAGAGAAAGACATTGCCCAGAAAATGCCAGATGTAGTATTGGTCCAACTCCTTGTAGGAGATGTTGTTCTCAGGGACCAATGCTCACTTTCCCACTCCTATAATATTATTATATTATTACTTAAAGGGTTATATCATAAATGAAGGAGCAAGGAATGAGATGTCATTCATGACTCTAGGTAGGTGAAAGGTTCTTGCCCGAAAAGAGTTAAGAGAGGATCATGGATAACAAAATGGACAATTTGATGACATAACTGATTGAAAATCTTTTGTGCAAATCAAATCAATACAGATAAGATTAGAAGGGAAGTAGCTAACTGGGAAGGAGGGGGGATCTTTAAAGCAGTTTCTTCCACGAAAGTCTGCTATACAAGGTACGTTGGGAATTTGTTAAGATATTTAAGAACAAGAGCCAACTGCCCATCAATAAACAGTCAAAGGACGTGAGCAGACAAATTCCAAAAGGAGAAATGTAGGGTATCAACAACCATATGGGAAACCGCCCCACATCCCTCATGAGAGAAAGGCAAATTAAAACAGCTCTAATGTTCCGACTCACACCTCTCAGACTGGCAGAGATGACCCAAACAGAAGACGACCGTTGTCCGAGGGGGCGTGGGAGCACCAGCACACTGATACATTGTTGGCGGCGTTGTAAATTGATACCGTATTCTGGAAAGCAATTTGGAACTACCTCCCCCGCAAAAAAAAAAAAATCACTGACTTGTGTGTACTCTTTTACTGAGCAATGTCGCTTCCCAAGAGAAGTTGTAGGGATCACTGGCCTCCATGAAGCTTCAGAAGGACTCCTTATGTTGGGTTTTCTTTTGCCCGTGCCTTGTGAGTGCAAAAGTAATGGTGAAATGATCACTACTCACCTAGCAGCGGTGGAATGGAGCCAGGTGTTTGGAACGAACAAGTACAAAGCAATGAGGCGTGACTCCTTACCTGGAATTAAAGGGAGCAAATTGGTTGTTGATAGTATTTCAAGTTAATTTTCTACGATGTCACTTGAGGACGAGGAATTCCTGGAAGAAAAAACAGCAGCCTGACAGGCCTATTCATCTCTAGGGTGATAGGGAGAGAAGTAATTGCATGCTTACTGTTTGCTGACTCCCTGTGAGCTGAAGCAGCCATGGCAAGTTCCCCGCTGGAGGAAAGATGAACCTGGTCTGTCTCTAGTTATGTGGATGGAGAACACAAAATACCCCTTTCTAAACTTCCCAGTGAGGACAGTGTACAGGACTGCTTTCCAGAATTAATGAAGACAGGCAATGTGTTTTCTTAAGGGAAGAACTTACTCTGGTCTTGATTTAGTTTTAATAAATTTTCCCAGAAAATGCAAAATATATATTGGTCCAACCCCTTGTGAATAGATATTCTCAGTGATTCAATGCTCACCATCCTACTTCTAGAAGTTGTAAGACCACACCTTTTGTTTTTGGCATCTAAATGGCTCAGTCGGTAGCGTACTGGGCTTCGAGTCAGGAAAACCCGAGTTCAAATGTGGCCTCAGACATCACCCTCTGCTTTGGTTTCTTCATCTGTGAAATGAGGATATTGATAACATCTACTATCCAGGGTTGTTGTGAGGATCAAATGAGCTAAGAATTGTAAAGCACTTTAGCAGAGAGCTTGGCACATAGAGAGCACCGTATAAACACTAGCTAAGACGATGATGATGACGATGACGATGATGATGACGATGATTGTGATGATGAAGAATCTCAGAATTGAGTTTTAAATTCTAATTTTGCCATTTACTGCTGGTATGACCTTGGGTAGGCCACTTAACTTTTTGGGATCTCATTTTTCCTTTTCTGTAAAAATAGGGGTTTATTAAATGACCTCTGAGGTCTAGTCTAGCTTTAAATTTATAATCCTCTTATAGACTTTTATTTAAAAGATCGGATTATAAGGGTTTGTAAAAGGGGTCCATATATAGACTCGGGAGGAAGGGGAATGAACTGGGAATTTTTAATATTTTGGTAATTGTATGTCAGTATAGTTAGTTTCCAAAGCAATCCCCTGTATTTTATTTTTTACACATTTTAAAACATTCCAGATTGCCAAAGGGATGAAACAAAAAAGATTAAGGATCCCTGACTGTATGGCCTCTAAGTTCCCTTCCAGCCCCCAAATCCAATGCATGAATGAATGAAAGCTTATACTTACAGTTTGCTAGGCACTGGGCAAATAGCAGGGAGCACACATATAAAAAGCCAGTCCCTCCCTCAAGAACTTATATTCAGATAGGAAGTGATTTATCTCCTCCAGGACAGGTTATCTGCTGGGCCAATTATAGCAGTGGCAAGGTGGCAGGCAGAAGATGGCCAGGGTAAGGAAGTATGGTCATATCTGAGGTTAGTCCAGTATCCAGCAATAATAGCAGGGAGGCAGTGTCTTAACGAACTTGTCAAGTTCAACAAGCATTTGTTAAGCACCTACTATGTACTATTGTACTCTCTCCTGTAGCTCCAAGAAGCTATAGCATGTGGAGTGGCCACACCCTGGTTAAACCATCTTGGCAGATGGGCTAAACTGGGTTGAGGGTTACCGACAGGCCTCAAACCCTGGGTTGGTTAGAGGGATGTCTACCCCAAGCATGTGAAGACTTCCCCTGGGCAGAATAGGCAGACTAGAACAATTTGTTCCAACAGTCATGAAGGTGTCTGAAGCAGGAGCTGCGGAGCACTGAAAAGCTTGGCCAGACATCGAAGACACCGAGCTCTGGCCATCACCAGTCATCCTGACTTCTGTCACTGGGCTTTGACGACTCTGCAGAAAGAGTGAGGCTGACGACTCTATACAACTCTGCCTCACTTAAATCCAATTCACCCCCAAGTCAAGACATCACTGGTGATGTCATTGGTCCTCTTTGAAAACAAAGGAAGTCCAAAAATACAGCTGCTGACCTCAGGGAGCTTATATTCTAATAGAGGAAACCATATATAAGCAACTAGGGAGATACAAGATAGAGAGAAAGTAGATGGAAGATCATTTCAAGAGAATAGGCATTAGCAGCTGTAGAGGTTGAAGAAAGACATCCAGAAGTAGTGGCTGGAAAGTGAGATGAATTTTGAAGGAAAACTAAGGTGCTGAAGTGAGAGGTACTGGAAGAGGTAGGTAGCCAAACAAAGGAGGTTAGAATTGATCCTGGAGGGAATAATCAGCTACCGGGGTTTATTGGCTGGAGGTAGAGAGGTGAAGAGTGAGGTGTGGTGGGATCTGTGCTTTAGCAGCATCATCCTGGTAGCTGAGTAGACGCTGGATTGGAGTGGGGAGGGAGCTGAGGCAGGAAGCCCCACATCCCTATGACTTAACCCTGTCTCTGACTTGTGAATCTGACATCAAATGTTTCTTAACGGGATTTCTTTGAAAAGAATACTGGAGGGGGCAGTTAGGTGGTGCAGTGGACAGAGCAATGGCCCTGGAGTCAGGAGGACCTGAGTTCAAGTCCAGCCTCAGACACATAACACTCACTAGTTTTGTGACTCTGGCAAGTCACTTAACCCCCATTGCCTCACCATAAAAAAAGAGTACTGGGAATAGTCAAAGAATTGAATTTGAGTCTCAACTGTGCTACTTAACAATCTGTGTGATTTTAAGCGAGGCATGACATCTCTCCGGGCCAATATTCTCATTTGTAAAGTGAGTGAGCTGCAATAGATGGGCTCTCCAAGGCTTTTTTCACCTTCTGCTCTTGGCTATCAATGACTGGCATCTTCTTTAGCAGGCAGCGATAAGCCCGAGGTGATAGTTAATTCCCATCACCTTCTAAGTCTTCGGTTAATATTTAACCTTGACTGAGAATGTGTTGTGGCTTTATTGCCTAGTGATAAATCCACAGATGATGAGCCTCCCGAGGCGACCTGCTGACTGTCCATTGGCTTGACGGGCCCAATTGTCAGCTGTGATGGTATCAGACTCAAACGGGAGCCACTAAGCTATAATTCCTGGAGCCACAGATTGATTTAGAAAACCATGCTGGTCTACACAAATGACCTGAGTTATTCATTTGCATACCCTACTGAACAATTTATTCTTTTGTTGAAAAGAAGGAAGATCAAGCTGGGGGGAAAAAGACCAGGGTAAGAGCCCAAAAAGCAGTTTGGATACCTTTTTCCACTGTGAACTTCAGGTTCTGGGTCACCTTGGAGGGCCGGAGCGTTTACAGCTTTTCCAGCAAAAGGGCCAGACTTCTCCCCATCTCCTATCCCACATCTGAGGTTGCTTCAGCTTATGTCCTTGTATGTAGTAAGCTATTCTGACTGTTTTATTAGTTTCCATTTGCCATAGATTACACTGTCCCAAAGGACCCATGCCACAGCATACCCACCTAATGCTATGTGGCTGCTCAGTGAGGATTAGGTGAAGGGGACCTGGAGAAGCCACTCTGTGAACTTTCTACCTTGTGACTCCAAGCCTAATGCCAAATAGTTTCATTATACGACTTAAGCATATTTGCTATGAAACTCCTATTCTGAATGAGTTTTTCCTTTTAATAAAAGTAGCCCTACTAGGTGAACCAACCCACTCTGGACACAGGATCAATTGATCGAGCCTTTTTATGCACCTACTATGTGCCAGTCTCACCTTTAAAACTCACTAGCTGTGTGCTCCTAGGCAAGTCACACTCTCTGGGCCTGTTTCCTCATCTGTAAGCTGAGGGTGTCGGCCTCCATGATCTCTAAAGCCCTTTCCAGCTCTCAATCATACGCCTAAGATCCCCATACCTAGCATGGTGCCGGGCACATAATAAATGCTAGAGACTGACTGAAAGTGAGGCGAGTTTAAGGGTGTTGGAGGGTCCAGCTCACCTCTCCCCCACCTGCAAAGAAGCCCAGTTGCTCCAGATCTACCTACTTCCAATCCCTGCCTGAGAAATGACAGATGCCTGTGATGCTGAAAGGGTTAAGGAGGTGAGGAGAAAAGTAAAGGGTTGGGGAGCAAGGCTTGGGGGTGGATGGAGGGGTGGGGAAGAACCCACTGGGAAAGGAGGGGACTGTACCTCGATGGCATTAACATGCAGCTGGTAATGCTGCTGAATGAGTCCAGGCTCAGCTGCTATCCCCTCAAAGCCAGCAGGGAAGGATGGGGAAAAAAAAGCAGAGGGGAAGGGGGAGAAGTGCGGAGGGGGATATCTATTAAAAGTTAGTGGAGAGGGTCTGCACAGTGGGAGCCCTTCCATCTTGAACACAAGCAATGATTTAAATCCAAGAAGGGTCCCCTCAAGGGGATTTCATGAGCCATGCAATGCTAATTAACTCTATTGTTATATTTTGTTTGGAACAGGAGCTTCCCCCAGGGATGGCTGGGCACTCCTTTTGGTTGCAGGAAATTTACATTTTGCACCACTGTATGAGGCCAGGCCACTGAGGCGCCCAAGAGGAGGTGAGGACTACTTTCTGGGAGGGCAGACCCAGGTGGTGGTGGAGGGGGTGGGCAGGCTTTGCAGTAAGCTCTCAGCTCCATGGCACTCGCCTTTCCCCCCCCCCCCCCGCTGATTTCACCTTTTCTTCTGTGCAGTCCATCCCAACCAAGAACCAGCATCTTTGTCTGATTGTATTTTTTTTTTAGTTTTATTAAACAATTTCTGAGTTCCTCACTTCGGATTATGGTTTAGTGGTTTGTTTTAAGGAAGGGGGGAAAAAAAGATTAAACCCAACCCTTGGAGAAGAGAAGCAATGTGGAAGAGCTGATTAGCTTATGGCTAAGCTAAACTGGAAATCGAGAGAACTAGGCTGTTAAGGGCCTAGACAAAGTTGGAGCCAAAAAAAAAAGATAAGGAGGGAAAGTGAGGTCCACCCTCTCCAGAGATCTCTAATGGTCTCTCGTGGGCCAAAGGTCTGTCTCTGGGCACCCCCAGAGAGGTGGGCATATAGTTCTAAACAAAATCTCAAAGGCCTCTCTTGCAGCATGAGGCAGCTAGGTGGTACAGTGGATGGGATGGCGGCTCAGGAGTAAGGATAGATTATCTATAAGGTCCTTTCAAGCTCCTGTTGAATTTCATGGGAATGTAAGCTTCTTCCTGAAGGTTGAGACTGTTATTTTTGGTTTCGTGTGCTCAGCACCAGCACCCAGTCCAGTGCTCCATGGGCTACACCTCATTACCTCATGTAGGGAAGACAAGCCTCGACATAAAGAAACTTAGATACTAGGAGGAGAGATAACACCAAATTAGCACCAGGAAGGGGAAGGCCCCAGGGGTGAGGGTTGGGAGAGGAGACTGAAAAGTCTTCCTGAAGAAGGCTTCAAGGGGCTTATTTTAGGCTTCAAAGAGAACTAAGAACCCTAAGAGGCCAAGAGGCATCTTGGGGAGGGAAAGACAATCTGATTAAAAATGCCGAAGGGAGATGGAGAGTCCTCTGTGGGGAAAGCATCCATTGGCTGGACCCTAGAGTGCAGGAAGGGAAGTCAGGTGTAACGAGAGTGGAAAGGTAAGTTGAGACTGGGATGCCAAGAGTTTTAAATGGCAAAACAGAGCAATTTGAATTTACTCCTAGAGGCAATAGGGAGCCACAGTTTATTCAGCATCAGGGTGATAGCGGCTGCATAGTGAATGAGAGTCCAGACTTGCAATCTTGTCACTTACTAGCTGTGTGACCTTGGACAAGTAATTTAATGTTTCTCAGACTCTGTTTCCTCATCTGTAAAAAGGGGATAATAATAATAATAACACCTAGCTTATAGGGCCATTGGTGAAGATCAGATAAAATAACATATACAAAGTACATTGCTAATTGCTATTTAAATACTGATGATAATAATAAATAGATAACATTTATATAATAGTTACTATGTACTAGGGATTGTGCTAGGCGCTTTAAAATATTATCTCATTTGATCCCCACAACAACCACGGGAGGGAGGTACTGTTATTATCCCCATTTTACAGATGAGGAAACTGAGGCAAACAGAGGTTAAATGACTTGCCCAGAGTCATACAGCTAGTAAAGATCTAAGACAAGGTTTGAACTCAGGCCAGGTACTCTATCCGCTGAGCCACCTAGCTGCCCCTGTTATTATTAGTCAACATAGACCTGTATTTTAGGAATATTATTTTCATTTAATTCCATTCAATTCAGCAAGCACTTATTTGAAAAAGGGAGAGAATAGAATCTGCAAACTACAGGCCAGTGATTTTGATTTTGATTGCCAGAAAACTCCTTGAATGGATCATTAAAGAGATGGTTGGTGAGCATCCAGAAGGGGGAGCAGTGATTAGGAAGAGCCCGCCTGGTTTCACCCAGAAGAGGTCTTGCCAGACTAACCTCATCTCCTTTTTTGACAGGATTACTAAGCCAGTAGAAAAGGGGAATGCTATAGATTGAAATGTACCTGGATTTTAGCAAAGCTTTTGATAAAGTATTTCATATTATTCTGATGGTAAAGATGGGGAGATATGAATTAGATGAGCCTATACTGGGATAGGTTCAGAACTGGTTGGATGGCTGGACTCTAAAAGTAGTTGTTAATGTCAACAGGGCAGAAAGTCTCCATGACCTTGTCCATTTTTGTTTATGACTTTGATAAAGGCAGAGATGTTACAGGAACAAAACTGGGAGGAAGAACTAACAGTCTGGATAACAGTAAGGAGCCGAAAGGATCTTGGAAGGCTGGAACTTTGGCCTGAATCTATAAGATGAAGTTCAACAGGGAGAAATGCAAAGTCTTGCACTTGGGTACAAAAAAATCACCTCCACAAATATAAGATGGGAGAGGGGAGAAGGGTCATAGATAGATAACAATTGTTCTGAAAAACATCTAGGGATTTTAATGGCCTGAGGGCTGAGCAGGAGTCAGCAACGTGGCGGAACAGACAAAAAATTGAGCTTGAGCTGCATTAAGAAGGCACAAAGCTTTAGAATTTGGAAAGTGCTTTACAAACATTACCTCATGAACTTCCCAACAACCTTGTGAGGTAGGTACCATGAGTATTATTATACCCATTTTACAGATGAGGCTTACGGAATCTAAGTGACTTGGCCACAGGAGTCTGATTTGAACCTAAGGGTCTTCTGACGTCAAGTCTTAGTTTCTGTCACACTAAGGTTTCTTTACCTTTTTTTGTTCCATGACTCCCTGAGGCAAGTCTGGTGAAGCCCTTCTCAGAATAATGGCTTTAAATGCATAAACTAAAATATGTGGATTACAGAGGAAAGCAATTATATGAAAATTTTAGTTATTAAAATGTATGGTTTTTAAAAGTTCACAGACCCCAGGTTAAGAACTCATGCTGACTGTACTATTTCATCTCTTTAAAATGTTGATGTCACACATGATGGGAGAAGACTGAATTCCAGACTTTTCGGGGCCAAACCTTCAAAATCTGATCTTTCTACTGAATGTGAGGTCAGTTCCATGAAAAATCCGACTCCTAGAGGAACTCTAACTTAACTTGTATCAGATCAACGGGTTAAGCAGACATTTCCAGGCACCTTCGTCTTCTCTTAGTCCTCCTTAATCCTCACAAGCCTTCATTTCCACCTCTTAAAGCTTGCTTTTTTTTAGTGTTTCTTATTCTGTTCAATGAAATGATAATCTTTGTTTTCCTTTTTAAAAATAATATTTTACTTCCCCCCCACCCATTACATGTTAAAACAATCTTTAACATTTGTGGATTTTTTTAAAGTTTTGAGTTCCGAATTCTATCCTTCTCCTTTCCCCTCCCTGAGATGGTAAGCAATATGATATGGCTAAAATGTGCAATCATGTAAACTATTTGCATATTAATCATTTTTTAAAAGAGAGAAAGAGAGAGAGAAGAGGAAGAAGAAGGAAAGAAGGAAGGAAGGAAGAAAGAAAGAAAGAAAGAAAGCCTTGGTTGGTACTCAGACAACATCAGTTCTTTCTCTGGAGGCAAATACATTTTTAATTATGAATCTTTTGGGATTGTCTTGGATCATTGTATTGCTAAGAACACAGTTCTTCACTGTACAATATTGCTGTTACTGTATACAATGTTCTCCTGGTTCTGCTCACTTTGCATCAGTTCATATAAGTCTTTCCAGGTGCTTTCCTTTTTTAAAACAGCCAGTATTCAACATTAAGCCCAATTAAGGGAATGATAATAGTATAAGCCAATTGGGATATTGCCTGCCCACCCTACCAGTTGGGCATCTGTGAGAGTTGTCCCCCAGCCCTGGCTCATTCCTATTTTGGGTTTTCATATATATGGCGAAAATAGGACATTTCCTTCTTCTACTCACATCCTCTGACCTTCATAACAAGATAAAAGCAAGAGTGTCATCAAAACAAATAATATCTTCTTAAATATCATTATAATTTTAAAGTTATCCATTTTCTTTGACTTCCTCTTTGGTATTTTCTTTTTTAAAACCACTTTAATTTGAATGAGGCATTCTAGCCAAACTATTCCCTTGAATGGAGGAAGTGAAACATGAGACAGAAATAGCCAGAATTATGTGTAACTCCCTAAATGTGACCAATAAGGACTGATGGGTTAAAAAAAAAATCACAAGTACAAGATGAGAAGGACGTGTCTAGACAATATGTTCATGTGAAAAAGTCCTGGGGAGTTTAGTGCATTGAAGGCTCAGTATGAGTCAAAAGTGTGATATGGTGGCCAAGAAAGTAACTGTTATCTTAGACTACCTTAAAAGAATCATGATGCTTGTTCAGGATTAGGGAGGTAGGTGATCAATTCACTGTGTTTTGCCCTGGTCAAACCACATCTTGGATACTGTGTGTTTTCAGTTCTGGGTGTCACAGAAAGATGCTGATAAAGTAGAGAGTGTTAAGAGAAAGATGACCACAATAGTCAAGAGTCCCTTGCCCCATGAATTCCATGAATTCATGACCCATGAACAGAGCTGTAATTTGAAACTCTGACAACTTGGGCATGGAATAGGAAAGGTTCCCTCTCAAGTTAACTTTTTAAGATAAATTCATTTTTGGAATGAGAAGAGACCTCAAACCTTAAGACTTAGCACAGTTCCTGGCATATGATAAATACTTAAGAATGCTTGTCAACTTGACTTATTGACTCAAGGCTTTATAGGAAGAGCCCAGGATACCAGCTGTTGTGAGCTGGACAACATGGAGCTGCCAAGTTGAACTTTTGTGAAAAAAAAAATTTACCAAAATGTTCCTTCTGTTTGACCCAAAGAGTCTGCTGCTAGGCATACATTCCAAGGAGGTCAGTGACAAAAAAGGAGACATACTAAAATATAGAAGCATTTTTTGTGCTATAAGAAATGACGGGGGCAGCTAGGTGGCACAGTGGATAGAGCTCTGGCCTTGGAGTCAGGAGGATCTGAGTTCAAATGTAGCCTCAGACACTTGACACTAGTTGTGTGACCCTGGGCAAGTCACTTAACCCCAATTGCCTAACTTAAATAAATTTTAAAAAAATGATGAAAATAATGAAAACAGAGACTCATAGAAAGACTTATATGAACTGATACAAAGCAAAATAAGAAGAACCAGGAAAATCTACCATATATTCAGAACATGAAAAGACCATCAATCACAAAACAATTGAAATCCAATGCTATGAAATCATAATGACCAAACTGAACCCTAAAGAGGAGATACAAAAAGGCATCTCTCCCATTTCTTTGCAGAATTGGAGAATCGTGACTGTAGAACACTGCAGATAAGGTCAGACTTTTTTGATGTTGGGTAATTTTACTGAAGTGTTTTCCTCTGATGAGGGCAAATAAAAATGACGCAAAAACAAAAGATGTCCATAAAAATTATTTTTAAAAGAATCATGGAGTTGCTACTGGGAAGGCTGCAGTGAGGAGGGGCTGGGTCAGAGAGGGACTCATCTGGGGTGAGTGACAGCAGCTAGAGGTAGAGAAAAATGCCATCTGGTAGCTTCCTAGTTTTAGTAATTATCCTTGCTAACTGGGTGTTCATTTCCATTTTGCATACCTTCTGAAAGCGTGCGTGTGCTGTCCATGCTCTGGGGAATCGTTCCATTCATCCCTTGTCACAGAGCTGCATATGAGGAAATGGAAATGTTCAGCCCTAAGAAGAGAAGATGGCAGAATCAGAGTAGACATGATGGCTTTTGGAAATATTTGAGAGGATGTCACCAGGAAGAGAGATTAGACCTCAGTGTGAAGAACTAAAAACGATGAGTTACCAGGAGGAAAATGTAGGCTTCATGTAAGGAAAAATTTTCTGGGGCAGAGCTGCCCCAGAACAAAGGAAGGGACTGCTTTGGGAAGAAGGAGGTTTCTCATCACTGCCGGCAGGATAATGCCTCAACATGTATGTCATGTGAGGGATTCTTGTCCAAGTATGAGTTGAATGAGATTGCCTCTGGAGTCCTTTCCAACTCTGAGATTCTGTGATACCCAGGGGGGTGCTGCTAAATGTTTAACACTTCTCCAGGGGGGAAATGTGCTCACAACACACTTTGATGTTTAATTTGTATTATTGACTTTTTCTCCATCACTTTCTCAAGTCTATATAATAATTTTTTTAAAAATCAAGCTCTGATTTGGAGGGTTTACTTGAGGTTTGTTCTGAGGTATAAATGCTCACATTGAAATGAGCAGGTTAGAGCCTACTCCGTCACAGCGCTGGTGATACCAAAGACTGAAATGAGGATTTGGAGCTTTCTGGTGATACCAAAGACATCCCTGTGGGGCAGCAATTTCCCACCTTCTTGAAAGTGGTATTTTCAAAGTGCCTGAGGCCTGCTTACCCTAGATCTACAAAGGACCTCAGTTCTCTTGGTAGAATTGGAAAAATATAGGATTTGGAGTTAGTAAACCGAAATTTAAATCCTGCTATTTCCTGTGTAGCCTTGGAAAGGTCACCTAACCTAAGTGGACTTATTTCCTCATCTAGAAAACAGGGATAAAAATGAAGGGATTACCAAAGAAGTCAAAGACAAAAAGAACCCATAAATGTCAAAACATTCATAGCAATACTTTTTGTGGTAGCCAAAAAAAAAATTGAAATAACCTGAGTGCCCATTGAATGGACAGCAGCTGAACAAATTGTTTCATATGATTATAACAAAACATTATTGCTTCCTAAGAAATGACAGATTTGAGGAATTCAGAGAGTCGTGGGAAGACTGGCACGAACAGATGCAGAGTAAAGTAGACAGAACCAAAAGAACAACATTGTAGCGTGGCCCCAAAGAACAGAGAGTGAAACCAAATGCTGTGTGAGGGTAATGACCAATCTTGACCCCATAGAGATGAGAATGTAGGGAATAAACATTCATATGGCACCTCCTATGTGTCAGGCACTGTGCTAAATCCTTTATAAATATTGTCTCATTTGAACTTCACAACAGCTCGGGGATGTAGGTGCCATTATTGTTTCTGAGACAGATAGAAGTTAAGTGCTTGGCCCAGGGTCACATAGCTGGTAAATGTCTGAGGCCAGATTTGAACTTGAGTCTTCCTAATTTCAGGCCCAATGCTCTATCCACTACACTACCCAGCTGCCTGTAACTCCTACCTTTCTTTGGAGAGACTGGTACTATAGGACATAACATTTCATATGTACATATCCATGTATGTATATGCATATACATATACACACATGTATGTACCTGTAAGTTATGTAATGCATGTGTAAACATGCATGTCCTGTATCTACATGTTATATCACTTGTATACATGTGTATACATGGGTTGCATTGCTTACACGTATATGCATATATATGAAATATATATACCCATAGTTATATGTTATATACCCATAGCTCATTTGTATACATGCACATATGTATATATACACATATATTCTATATATTTGTATATTATATATGTATGTATATTATGGGGAAGCTAAGTGGTCCAGTGGATTGAGTGCCAGGCCTAGAGTCAGGAAGACCTGAGTTCAAGTCCAACCTTAGACACTTACTAGCTGTGTGACCCTGGGCAAGTCACTTCACCCTGTTTGCCTCAGTTTCCTCATCTATAAAATGAGCTGCAGAAGGAAATGGCAAACCACTCCGGTATCTTTGCTAAGAAAACCCCAAATGGGGTTATGGAGAGTCAGACACAACTAAAAAACAGCTCAATAACATATATATTATACACACATATACACAAATTTGTATATAATGTTGTATATTTGATTACCCAACATCCTATCCATACACACATAATACACTATTAATGGGCTTGTTTGGTTTTGCTTAGCTGATTTTCTTGTAAGGGAAGACTCACCGGGTACAGGGGTATTATTTGGAAATGACAATGAGGAAAAGATAAAAGTAGAATTAATAATAATAATAATAATAAAGTAGAATTTTTTTTTCTGAAAGAGGGAGCTTTCCATGCTCTCCATCCAATGGTCTGTCTGAGTAAACAGTCTAAAGTCCGCTATACAGGCGCTGCTCCTGTCAGTCCACGGTCCTGCCATCTGAGCATCCTTTGCCTGGACCTCACATCCACTCTGGCCAGTCCTGACTTTGGATAAAAAGAGCCTGCATCACTAGGTCACAGACAGGCACATGTCCCTCACATCTCCTTTGTCTAAGCATCAATAAATCATCACAATGTGCGTGCCCTGTGAGCTAAGCTCTCTCTCTTTCTTAAATCCAAATGAACTGTATGAGGGCAATGAAAGGAATCAATGTACATGATCCTTTGTTAAAGTAAGCATATTACTGCAGGATTGCATTGTACATTAACACCTAATTTAGCTGGCCTGGTCGGGGAATGAGGTCTGCTAGCTAATCTGAAAAATCCATTTCTCTTTTACATACCATCGCTTATTTCATTTTCACCACTTTGGAAAGAACTTTTTTACCCCCTAAACTGTTATCAGACATTTCCCTGCCTTTTTAAACAGAGCCCACAGTAAAACTTTAATGAAAAAAATCATTGCTCATAAAGCGCCAGGGGAAGGGGGGGTGGGGGTGTGGCCAGAGTGGTCTTCTGTCCTCCCTTCCTACCTCTGTCCTTGCTCTTTTTTGAACCAAAAACCTCAAAGGATTTTTAGGATGAGAAAGAGTTCTTAGAGATCATCTGCCCCCCAGCCCCTTCATTGGGAGGGAAATTAAGGCGCATCAAGGTTAAGTGACAAAGTCACATAGTGAAGTAACAATTGTAGTAGTAATAACTAACATTTATATAATGCCTGCTATGTGCCAGGCACTGTGCTCAGGTCTTCACAATTATTAATCTCATTAGATCCTTGCAACAATCCATGGAGGTAGGTGCTGTAATTATCCCCATTTTGTAGATGAAGAAACTGAGGCAGACAATTAAGTGACTTGCCCAGGGTCATACAGTTAGTGAGTATCTGAGGCCAGAGCCAGGCCTCCTGATTCACGTTTCAGTGTTCTCTTCACCAAGTGGCACCTTCTCTAAAAGTGGCATGGTCCCTGCTCCCCAAAGAGACTCTATAGTTTAGTCTAGACAATGTTGACATGGTTATAAATTCAGGAAGTCAGGGCACTGAATGTCTCAGGAGCCCAGGTCTGCCTTGAAGAAAGAGAAGCTTGAATTTCTATACCACTTTAAAATTCACAAAAAGCCTTTGTCATAATAGCCTGTGAGCTAAGGAATTGGGGAAAGTATTTTTTTTTAATTCTCATTTTATAGATGAGGAAATAGGGGCTAATCAGAATCAGAGCTGGGATTTGAACTTGAGTCTCATCTGAATTTCAGTCCAGATCTCTTGCCATTATACGACCGCTAGAGTCAGACCCTCACTGACATGACTTCTG